>NW_026526754.1:25217500-25817500 GCF_024362965.1 Panthera pardus | reverse complement strand
TCGTGTGTTGTTTCTGACTGAAATAGGAATGCTTCTGATGTCTTACCAGTATTTCTATTTGCTGTAGTCTATATATTTAAAAAAAAAAATTAATGTTTGTTTATTTCTGGGAGAGAGAGAGA
Organism: Panthera pardus; assembly: GCF_024362965.1. Taxonomy (NCBI): domain Eukaryota; kingdom Metazoa; phylum Chordata; class Mammalia; order Carnivora; family Felidae; genus Panthera; species Panthera pardus. The sequence continues at coordinate 25,817,378 of NW_026526754.1, read as the reverse complement.
CAGAGTGTGAGTGGGGGGAGGGGCAGAGAGAGAGGGAGACACAGAACCCGAAGCAGGTTCCAGGCTCTGAGCTGCCAGCACAGAGCCCGACGCGGGGCTCGAACTCACGAATCGTGAGATCGTGACCTGAGCCAAAGTCAGATGATTAACCGACTGAGCCCCCTAGGTGCCCCTGTAGTCTTTATATTTTCATTTCCTTTAACATATTCAGAAAATTCCCTCTGCAGATTTGCTAAGGACTTTTAGCATCAATTTATGTTTTTTTTGCATCTCTGAAGGTGGTTTTTGCTGCTGTGAAATCTGTTATGTGATAGATTACAGTGATTTTTCCACTTTCCTTGCATTGTGGATCACCTGCTTTGTAACGATTTTTTATCACATGGGCTGTTGAACGTGGTTTCATGATGACTTTATTTAGGATTTTTGCATCTGTGTCTCATACTTTTTTTTAATTCATGTTGGCTGCTTTGGCATCAAGGCTGTATTCCATTCTCATGGAATGAATTGGGTAGCCTTCCCTCTTTCCTGTCTTCTGAAACAATTCATGTAGCACAAGGATTCTGCGTCTCTTAAAGTTTGATAAAACTTGGCTATAATATCTTTTCCTCATGTCTGTCTCAGAGGCAAACTATTGACAACTGAATCGGTTTCTTTCTTTCTTTTTTTTTTTTTTCATGTTTATTTATTTAGAGAGAGTGCATGAGAGCCAGGGAGGGGCAGAGACGGAGAGAGAATCCCAGGCAGACTCCGCACTGCCAGTGCAGACCTTGACGGGGCTCAGGCCCACAAGCTGTGGGATCGTGACCTGAGCCCAAATCGAGAGTCGGAGGCTTTACCTACTGAGCCCCGCGGGCACCCTTATTATTTCCTGCTTTCTTTGACTTCACGCTGTCGTTCTTAAGTTCTTAAGCTGGTTGTTTAACTCAGTGTTTTACAGTCTTTCTTATGTTTTAGTTTAGTTTTGTTTTGGTTTGGTTTTGCTTATTTATTTTGAGAGAGAGAGACAGGGCACAAGCAGGGGAGGAGCAGAGACAGGGAGACACAGATCTGAAGCAGGCTCCAGGCTCTGAGCTGTCAGCACAGAGCCCGATGTGAGGCTTGAACTCATGCACTGTGAGATCATGACCTGAGCCGAATTTGGACGCTTAACTGACTGAGCCACTCACGTGCCCCTCTTTCTTGTGTTTTAATAGAGGCGTAGCTTAATAAAGTTTACCTCTAAGTGTTAACTTCAGTGCCTTCCAGAAGTTTCAACATATAGTTCTTACATTGTCATTCAGTTCTAGATATTTTATTACTTGCGTTATGGTTTTCTTGTAATTATGAGTTAGTTATAAACGAATTAAAACATTTTCCGAACATATAGGTGTTTGCCCCTGAGCTTTTATTGTTAATTTCTAATTTAATTACATTATTTTCAAAGATGATTTGCTTTTTATGGATTTTTAAAATATTTATGTATGTATGTATTTATTTACTTATTTTGAGAGAGCGTGAGTGAGCAAGGGGCTGAGAGAGAGGGAGAGAGAGTGCGTATCCCGAAGTGGGGCTGGAATTCCTCAACCATGAGATCATGACCTGAGCCTTAGTTGGATGCTTAACTGACTGTAGCACCCAGGCGCCCTGATGGATTTTTTTTTGAGACTTTCCCTTAGATCTCGTACGTGTTCAGCATTTGTAAACATTTCCTTTGTATTCTTTACTTTGGAGGTATAGGGTCTGTCTGTTAAATTGTACTTGTTCCCAAGTTTTCTGTATCTTGACCAGAATTCTGTCACTTTGGTTTATCGGTTTATTAAGGATGTTTTTGTGGTTTTGTCATTTTCTCCTTGTAATTCTGTCAGATTTGTCTTTATGCATTTTGAAGCCTATGTTACTACTTGCAAACAAGTTTTTATGATTGTTAAAGCCTTCAAAATATAGCCACCTTGCTGGATATTTTTTTATTATGTAATGTCTTTATTAGGCTTTATTTATTTATTAGGCTGTTAATGCCAGCTTTTTTTTTTTTTTTTTTTTTCCTTTTTGGTGTTTGCATGGTATGGCTTCCTAATTTTTTGACATTTATTTCTAGGCTTTAAAAATTGTTTTTGTCAAAGTTAAGAATGCAGATTGAAGAGTCAGTTCTATAAAGTTTATTAAGAGAAATAGTCATTCCCTCCCCTCCACGCCTCCCTGCCATTTCTTTTTCTCTGGAGGCGACCATTTTCAAGTTTTGACTGATTTTTGTTATTTATCTCCATATTTCTAAATAATATTCTTATTTTGCTAGCAACTTACCACTTTTTTTGTTGTTTTAGGCAATATCAGTTGGTTTTCCGCTATTTGAGGATGAAGACCTAGGTTTTTTGCTTCTACCCACACAAGTAGATGTCCTTCATACAAAAAAATCTTTTAAATTTTAAAACTCACTTTTTTTTTTTGTTTTTTTTTTGTTTTAGGGCTATATAAACACTATTCAGAGTTCACCATTAGGAATGTAACTACCTTCATTTCTCTGGGGCTCCTAATTCTCTTTGTTTTATCTTAATCTTTTTTGTATGTGTCGTTCAGCTGCTAGCCAAACCCGCCTTCTCAGTGTCCTCTCACTCAGACCTTCAAGTGCTCCCTCTGTCGCTTCCGAGAGAGAAGGGCCTTCTGGAGCCTCCTAGCTGGCTCCACTCTGAATTGTTAGCTTCTTCTGCGATCCTCGTATCTTCTTTGACCACCTGGGAATGTCTTTGATTCTTCTCTTTCCTGGACCCTAGACCATCCTGTTTCTGGATTTACTCCCGTGTTTGGTGGAACACATCCTACTGAAGCTTTTTAAGAAGGGTGAATGGGAGGTAGCCTTTTTTTTGACATTTCATTCAGCCCTCACATTTGATAGTTAATTTGACTGGGTGTAGAAATGTAGAAATCTTGCTTGGAAATATTTTCCCTCACATTTGTAAAATCTTGATCTATTGATGTGTAGCTTCCAGTGTCGCTATTGAGATGTTCGTTTCTGATTCTTTGCACGTGACATGTGTTTTTCTCTCTGGAGATTTGCGGTATCTTTTTTATCGTTTCCTGGGTTTTCAAATTTCATTGCAATGTATTTTGGTGTGGGTCTAATTTCATTTCTTGGCTAGGCGGATGGTGGGCCTTTTAATCTGGAAATTCGTGTCCTTCAGAACAAAGAAGTTTTCTCAGATATTTCAAAACCTTTTGTTAAGAAAAATTTAAGATAGAAATGTAGGATAGTACTTATGTAGTCCTCAAATTCCTCTGTCCACCCACCGTTCTGGGCCGTTTTGTTTTTATTTTTAGGGAGAGAGAGTGCATGTGTGTGTGCACGCAAACGGGGTAGGAGTTGAGAGAGAGAGAGAGAGAGCAAGAATCCCAAGCAGGCTCCATGCCCAGCATAGCTCCTGACGAGGGGCTCGATCTCATGACTGTGAGATCATGACCTGAGCCAAAATCGGTGGTCAGACACTCCACTGACTGAGCTGCCCACGCACCCTCTTCTGGGCTGTTTTGGAGCAAACCACAGACACGGACTGCTTGATCCCGCTTACTTCAGAGCGGGTCTCCTTTCCTGCCTGGTTTCTTCTTGGGGCTCTTCCTTTTCAGACATTACACCACCAGGATTGTCTCCTGACTTGTTCTCTGTTACATTTTGCATGTCTGGTCTTTTGGGTTTTTTTTTTTTTTTTTTTTTCTCTCCTTTCTGGGAGATTTCTTCTGGTTAACTTGCCTGTTCTTTCTGTCACTGGATTTTTCTGTTTATGGAAATCCATTCTCCTCTAATAGCTGCGGTGTTTGACCTTAGGTCTCTGAGGATGAGCGATGTCTGAAGTGTTCTCTTCTGTGAATTTTTCCATTTCCTTAGATGTGCTCTTTCTTTTTATTTGCATTGCTTTCTAATCTGTAAGCTACCCGCCTTCCAGTCTCTGGGGCAGTTGCGTGCTCCTCTGCTCCAGCCTGTCCTCTGCCTTGCTTTGGCCTTTGATGGCACTCCCATTCTGGAATACGGCCACCTCCCTCCTCCTTTCCCTGGCTCATCATCAGGCCTTTCGGCACTGTCGGCAGGCCTCCTTCCTGCCTCGCTGCTCACTTGGAGACTTTGTGCCCCGCAGGCTAGGCCATTGCCCGTGTCCCATACTTGGGCTGCTCTTCTGAAGGTGACTCCACAGCTCTTGTCCTTGGACTTGCCACTGTGCCATGAGAATGTGCCAGCCAGGGGTCCATGCCCTGCAAAACCCTTATCACAGGACTTTGTTCTATAATTCTCTGTATTTCTAATGACATCAGTTGGGTGCTTTTCTCAGTATTATTCATTAAAAGTAATAAAAGTCCTCTTTAAAATTTGGGAATTACCCAAACTTTAACGAGAGGAGTAAAAATCATTTATAATCTCACTACCCTATGAAAACCACGGTTGGCAGATAGGTGTATATGGCAAATTATGAAACACTAAGAACCATTTGAGTCCATGCATATAATGGGTTTTTTCTAAAAACAGAGTCCTACCATAAGGTATGGATAGTAGACTATATCATGTATTTTTGTTTTATGATAGTTTTTGAAATTGTAAGCTTGCGAACTAATTTGAGTCCTGGTTGACTTGGTTTTCATGTTTTCTCCTGATCCAGAGCAGATAAAATTCCCCTGTCTCTGTACTCCGCCTACTGCCAGGCCTGCTCCACTGCCGAAGAGAAGAAGCCAGAAAGTAAGGTTATGGGTCTCTCCATCCCTGTGTCGGGCACTTTTCCGCATCCCGGGGGTGGGTGACAGACACCCCAGTGTGTGTGGTCTGGTTAAGTCGGGACGGACGCGCCCTAGTCGTCAGGTCCTGGGCTCCCAGCCTGGGAGCCCCGGAGGGTTACCTGCCAGAGCCCCTCCCTGAGGTTCTGCATGAGGCCGGGATGTGCTTGCTGCTCGCCTGTTCTGACGCAGGCTTTAAATTCAGGGGACCTCCCGGACTAGGAAGCCAGACTTGACGTCTGTCGTGTCGGTTCTGACGCGTGGCGTGGTGGCTGGTCTGCGGCGGCTTTCTCTTTGGACAGTTGAGTCCTGTGGCGGGCTGGGGATCGCTCGGCTCATAGGAGTCAGTGATGTCGACCCAGGTCCCTTGTGTGGCAGCGGCGTGCGTCGGGAGACCTCGGTGCTCCGAGCGGCTGGGCGGACTTGCTGGGCGGTGGAGCGGCCTGTGTCTCGGCAGGAGCCGTGCCGTGAAGCCGTTCTTGTTCGCCACTTTAAATCCTCTGACATTCGCGGGGCCGCCTGGGCCGAATGAGGTGGCGATTTCTGGTTCTGTCTGCCAGAACCTTCCTGTTACACGCATGGGTGGTCTCTCACAGTCACGGAGACCCGGGAGACTTGAGTGGGCAAAGAACGACGGTCCCGGGTCCCCTGCTCGTTCGGACCAGTACTGCAACAGCTCACCGTTGTGGGGCTCCCAGGAGGCAGTGGGGCTGCGTCCAGTGGGGGGGGGGGGGGCACACCCCTCCGGCCCCGGCCCCCTGGCCCTGCCTTAGGGGCCTCGCGGATGTTTTCTGTCTCATCCGGCAGGGCTTATAAACGAAGACTCATCACTTCTAGTTTCGTTTCGGTGTCTCCCATGTGAGGCTCGCTGTGGACACTCGGTGTCTTCTCTGGCGACACCAGAACTCGAACTTGTATTTTTAAAACAATTTGCGGTGTGCTTTTCTTTGTATAATGAAAATTCTGTGTTTGGACTCCTGGGTGGCTCAGTCGGGGGAGCACGTGGCTCTGGATCTCGGGATCGTGAGTTCCAGCCCGACGTTGGGTATACAGCTTACATTAAAAAAGTTAGAAAACATTTTTTTGAAGAAGTATCTTTGTTTTACCAATGTATGATCAGATCTAATCTGTTTTCAAAAATCTCGTAGACATGTTGAGAGCTGATAATCCTCTCTTGTATATTAATTTTTAAGTTTTCTCCTTTACATCTTTTTTTTTAATATCCTATTGTAAAAAACAGTAGGACATTACTTAAAAGTTTTAGAAATGGAATAAATTATGACCCATCCACAATTCTACGTACCCACCGAGACCCCCTCGCCATGCTTCTGGTCCTTCTTTACATATGTGTTTTTCACACTTACGGCAATGTTGCGCATAGAACCATGTTTTTTCTTTCTTTTTCACTGTTTTTAATTAAAAATTTTTTTAAGGTTTATTTTTGAGAGAGAAAGAGAATAGAGCATGTATGCTAAAGCAGGGGAGGGGCAGACAGAGAGGGAAACCCAGGATCTGAAGCAGGCTCTGTGCTGACAGCAGAGAGCCTGATGTGGGGCTCGAACTCAGGAATTGTGAGATCCTGACGTAAGCTGAAGTCGATCGCTTAACTGACTGAGCCACCCGGGTGCCCCAAATCGGGTTTTTTCTTAAATTACTACATTTACAAACAAGTTTCTGATACCAGTGACGGGTGCCCAGCAGTGCAGCGCCCCGTGGAGTCCCGGCGCCTCTGTCTGCCGTGGGCACGGAGAGGCCGCATCCAGCTGTGCGTGTCCCGTCATTTCTCAGGTGCAGCCCCGGGAACGAAGGTGGAAGCTGTCTGTGCCGAGGGACCCTTGGGACCACTCGCGGCCGCGCTAAGAGAGCTCAGAGCCGCGATGACGGACCCCACGCAGTATGACGGTGAGGACACGGCTGTGCGCAGGGCCATCTGCAGTGGGTGTTGGAGGGACGAGTGGACGTCCAGCCGTGGCCAGGGCTCAGTGGCCGTGGTAGTTAAGCGTGACGACAGCGCTGGCGGATGCTGAGGACGTGCCTCCTTTCACCTGGGATGGGATGGGAGACGGGTCTGTCGTTCAGGCTGTCACAGACCCTCAGCAGATTGAATACTCTGCTCTTGGAGCTCCTAGCAGAACAGGTGATGAGGAGCAAGAAAAGTGACGGCACCAAGGTGTGGGGTTTTCTTTAACTGAGTAGCTGTAACCCTGAACACTGGGCCTCTGCTTCTGCGTGACCATTTTCTGTAAAATGGTGAGTCGCGAATGATTCGCCTCATGTGGTGTGTGGCAGTCCATAAAACAAAATGCTGACTTCCCCTACTTTGGAGATTTTTGGTAGGGAAAATGTAGAATCTAATGGAAAAAAGCCGTGTTTTTCCTGGTACCTGTAAGAGATTTTTATAGATGATAAACCCATTTTATTCAAACCAGGACAGAATATCCCACGAGAGCCTCACAGAGGAAAGATTAACGGCACCGCCTCAGTTTCCCTTCCTCCGTGTAGCGTCTCCTCCGCGACCAGAGGGGCATGGCCTTGCCGAACTGCGCTCCTGCAGGATTTGGCGCGAGGGGACACCGAGGTCTGCGTCAGCCTTGTTGCTCACAGTAGTTTCCGTTGCCGGCCGGCACAGTCGGCCTGTCGCCTGACCTCCGGCGCCCGGAGGCTGTGGCTCCTCGCCTTCGGCAGACCGACCGTGGGGCGTGGAGCAGACGCGGTGCCGTGTGGGAGGGTTGGCCTGCGACTTCAGACGGACAACATGCATCCAGGGTGGAAGAGAACCGCCCAGATGATCCCAGGCCGTGAGGACGGCTGTCATGCTCACCCGCAGCGTGCTCCCACCGCCCGGCCGGCGGAGGAGCGCCGCGCTGAGGCTCGTGGCCCTGGTAGCGCCGGAGACGGGGCTGCCCTGAGCCGCATCGCGCGGGAACGCCGGCGCCCCCTGCAGGCAGCTCGTTGCGAGCGGGAACGCCACCGCCCCCTGCAGGCAGCCCGCGTTCCCCTGCTCGTCTAACTGGGTTTCTCTACGTGCAGTTGTGGCTGCTCGGGTGGCAGTTGTTTCTGAGCGGCTGGACGCCGCCTTGGGCCGCGCTGAGGAGGACGGCAGCTCTGGGGGATCGCAGATTCAGCTCAGCGTCCTCACGCCAGGCCTGGAGCAGCAGGAACGGGAGGTGAGTGTGGGATGCCTGGCCTATGCTGCCGAGCGGGGCCGGATTGTGTAAGAAGTCCCGGGTGTGCGGGCCTCCTCTCCACCCCGTGTTTTGCCAGGCGAACCGTGTACGTGGAAACGACACCCGGGAGCCGGGCAGTGTTGGGCCTGGGCTCAGCCGGCCCCGGCCTGTTTGTGTACCCACTTTTTAAGTTTCTAGAGGAGAACACACAGCGGAACCCATCTGTGGCCCCAGAGCTTAAAACAGTTTACTCCTTGGCCCTGTGCGGACAAGGTGTGCTGAGCCTGTTCTCTGCTGTGAAATTTCACAACGCCTGGCCTGCTGTCTTCCAGGATGTGGGAATGGGGTTCTGGTGCCAGTTGGTGTGATGGTTTCCTCTCCAGACGCAGGCCTGCCTTGCTTACACGTTGCTCTCGGGGACTCTGAGCTCTCGGTGACCATCTGTCTCTCTCAGGTCGCGGACCTCCTGCTGACGTGTTTTTGTCAGAACCTGATCGTAGCTTCCGGCTTCGCCTCGCCAGACAGGTAGAGGCTGGGGGTTTTCACTGGGCGTTTTGGGGCTCTGCTGGGGGCGGCCGGGGTGCTCGGAGCAGGCCTCCCTCGGGGAGTGGGGTTTCTCCCTGTTTTCTGTGATGAGGGGCAGGGCTGCTCACTCCTTGTCGACCTCTGACCTTTGGTCCTGGATCCTGCCTTCTGGCTTCTGTACTGGTTGAGGGTCCCGGGTGGGGTGAAGGGGCAGTGCGGAGACTCGGCAGAGATGAAGCATCCCCCCCGGAGACCTCGCCGTTGGGGGAACAGCTCACGTCTTTCTCGGGCACCCTTCGCTCCTCCGGAAGAATCCGTGGGAGGGCCGTGCAGGGCCAGGAGTGGCCAGACTGCTGGTCTCTGGCTGTCTCTGCAGGCAGGGCCCCTGGGCTTCTCGCTTAGCGACGGCCATGTGTGGACGCAGGCTCTTTCCTGTCGTGCTCACCAGGCTCTGCCAGCTGCTCCGTCACCAGGTACGGCCGCCGCCTCTGTCCGCCTGCCTGGGAAGTGGGCTCTGCCCTCCTTCCTGCAGAAACACTCTCTCCGTTTCAGGGCCCAAGCCTGAGTGCCTCCCACGTGCTGGGGTTGGCCGCCCTGGTCGTCCACCTGGCCCAGTCCAGGTCTGTGCTCCCAGAGGTGCCTGTGGGCCTCCCTGCCCCCGCCGAGGGCCTGTCCGTCGCAGAGTTCTTCAGTAGCCTCCTGACGTTTAGGACCTCGGAGACCTCGCTCTTCTGCCTGAAGTGAGCTGCCCTCACATCCGCTGTGCCTCCCCGTGCTCGACAAAAGTCACATACTCACCAAATGCAATTGGCCAACACAGACATGCTCCACGGATAATCATTCTGGAGTCTTACGTTGTACTTATGTGTCTGTGTTTCTTTGTTTACAAAAATGAGGTAGTGCTACCTTAGAAGCTGCTTCTGAAGACGTTAACAACGGACTGTAGACGTCCTTCCACGTTGGGAAGGGTTGTGAGCACTACTGGGTTTTGTCTTGGGGGCGCCTGGCATGTGGTGGGACCCGTCCCTGCTTCCCCTGTGGTTAGCAGCTGCTTCTCTGGAGTGAGAACCTGCACGTGGAGCTGCCCTATGTAGAGAGACTTGTCTCAAAGGGTTTCGAGACCCATCATTCTACAGATCTGTGCCAGCGTGTACCCCTACTGGCCCTCATTCACCGCTGTGGGCCAGACCCGTTCCAGGACTGGGGTGGAGTCCCACCCCTGCCTTCTGTGTGGGGGCACCTGGCAAGTTGATAGTGTGGTGTATGCAGCGTGGCAGGTGCCGGGGCAGGGCCCTGGGAGTCTAGGCCGAAACGGGTGCAAGGTGCATAGAGGAAGGGTCAGGGCGGGAGCCAGGAGGCTCCGGAAGAGTTGTGCGCAGGGGCTGGGACCGCAGTTCATGGAAAGAACCGACAGAAGGCACGAGGGGATCGTAACTGGGCGAGGAGAGAGAACACAACGCCTGCCCTGGACCACGGCCCCCGACACCTGTGCCACCCCCACGGGAAGCACAGCGGCCCAGCCTCTCGGGCTTTGGGCAGCCCGGACAGGCAGGCCCTGTTGGCGTCATTCCTGACTTCCCCTGGGCCCCACGGTCTGTCTCTTCTCATGGGGCCCTTCCCCTCAACGCCTCACAACCCACCACAGGCGGGCAGAGGCTCCCCCTGAGTGAGGCTGAGTTTAAACGTGGGCCTGCTGCTCTCTTGTCCTGAAGACTGCTTTTTTTGTTTGTTTTTCAATGTTTACTTTTTGAGAGAGAGTGGGGAAGGGACGGCGGGGGGGCGGTGGTGGACAGAGGATCCGAAGCAGGCTCTGTGCCGACAGCAGAGAGCCTGACGCGGGGCTCGAACCCACGAACTGTGAGATTATGACCTGAAACCAAGTTGGACGCTCAACCGAGTCACCCAGGTGCCCTGTTCTGGCCGTGGCTCTTCGGCGTGCAGTGACCGCAAGCCCTTATTTGCACAGTCTTACCGTTTGTGTGTTCTCTGGGTCTGTGCCTTCAGTGTAGATAAAGCTCAGATCCACGGTTGTGACTTGGGGGCGTTTCCCCGAGGCCTTGGGAGCTGGCCTGGCCTGGAGTAGAGGCCAGGGGCTAATCCTCAGGCCATCTGGTTTAGAATGCACTCGGTTCACTTGGGTGAAATTCACACTTTTATTGCATTCCTTGTTACGCACGGGTCGCATTTCTACATTATTTGTTTTCTATTTTCAGATTTTGTACAGCGGTGATTTCTTACTCTTTGTGTAAATATTCTTCCTTATCACGGGATACTCTGTGCGGCTGCTTGTCTCCAGCCCTCGTGAAGAAGGTGAGTCTGTGCAGTCCCTTTTCCCCATTCTTGGAGTCTCCCGTTTCAACGCAGGTTTCTAGCCAAACGTTGGAGGTCTCTTGTCTGCCCACCCACGTCTCTGTGTGCCCGGTGTGCTGGTTACTTATCAGATCATCTCTTCTCTGGGCTGAACGCTGCGTTTTTCTTCCGTTCTCAGAGTTAAGATGAAGGGATGAAAGATGACAAAGACCACAATTGTCCCCCACTCCCTTCCTCCTTCCCCCTCTTCCCCCCTTCCTTCCTTCTTCCCTCCCCCCTCCCCCCTCCTCCCTCCCTCGCACCCCCATCGCCTTCCCTCCCTCCCTCCCTCCCTCCCTCCCTCCCTCCCTTATTCATTCTAAATGTTTTATTTATTTACTTTTTGTTGTTTTCACTTATTTATTTTTTGAAAGAGAGATAGCAAGCTGGGGAGGGCAGAAAGGGGGGGAGGGAGAGAATTCCAGGCAGGCTCCACACTATCCGCGCAGACCCTGATGTGGGGCTCGAACTCACAAATGGTGAGATTGTGACCTGAGCTGAGATCAACGGTCTGAGGCTTGACCGACTGAGCCACCCTGGCACCCCCAAACATACATCCCACTTTTAAAAGAAATAGATACTGATTTTTGTAAAATAGGTACATTAAAAGGTAAATATTAATGAAAAGTATCTTCTTATTTAAAGAAGAATTCTGAGTTTTGTCCAAAGACTTCCCTCATCTAGTGAATGCTTGTTATATTTATTCTAAGGCCAGAGAAATTTAAAGATGCGTGTCAGAAGCCTTCAGTGGCAAAAGTGAATTTGAAGTTACAGTGGGAACCAGCATTCTTACTCGGGCGGAGTTTTAAGGAACATCTCATGGTGTTCAGTGCACGTCTCCGTTGTGGGCGCCATTAGAATCCGCTGAGCTGGCCCTACCCGGAGGGTGAAGTGGGGTCCGGGCACACTTGTGCCCCCATCGTTGGCGTTGAGGAACTTAGTCCCAGCTGCCATCATTTTGAAACATGGAACAGATTAGAAGTGGCCCAGACAAGGAAGTCCCTGACTCCACGTGTCCCTGGGGGCCCTCCCCCCGCCCCCTCAGCTCAGTAAACATGGGAAGAAGTCTAATCTCCTAATGGCAGAGATAAATTAGTTCACCGACACAGTGTTTTGCTTGTCCGGTCGGCACCCTCTCTTAGTGGAATCTCTGGTGCCAGCAGCGGTCTGGGAAGACCACCGTTCGCTGCCATGGGGTCACCACCGCCGTGTGGAGGGCAGCTTGGAGCCCGCACTTCTGCCTCAGGTGTTAGGATTTACGGACAGGGCTGCTGACCGACGTGCCCTCTGTAACTGCACACGGGGTGCAGGCCGCGACGGGGGGACGGCCCAGGGTCTTCGGGCTGCCCTGCCCCCTGCGCACGGCCGGGTTACTGGCGTGTCTTCTCAGCTGCTTGCGACCCATGTGACGCTGTCTCTCTTCAGTTTCAGTTCATTATACTGAGACTGTTCCCAGAAGCCCGAGATCCCCTCTGTCCGGAGGACACAGCCGACCCTCCCTGGAGGCCCTTGTGCCGGCCCTCTGCAGACTGGCAGCAAGCCGCCCTCTGTCTGTGGAAACAGAGAACCTTCCGGGAACTGTTGAAGGAGAAAGAATTTCACGTAGGTCCCGCTGCCCCTTTCCTGCTTCTCCCCTCGTTCTAACTCACAAGAGTTTGCGGGGAGATTGGGGGCCTCCTGAGGATATGGCGGGCAGGCAGCTGGGCCTGACCCAGTGACCCTGGAGGAGCACAGAAGTGGCTTTGATTGAAATCGTTATTGGGATCGATGCAGATTCACACAGTTGTAAGAAATTAGAAAGGTCGTTTCCGCTCTGCCCACTTTTCCTCGGCACTAACGTGTTGTGGAAGATTTTGAGGGTGAATGAAACGGACTTCACGCCTACCTGCCAGGCTCCCGTTTGGGGTGGGCTCCTCTGGGCAACGTCACTGTGAGCCTGGCCTGCTCCGGCCCCCCTGCCCACGCTGCCTCTTCATAACTTCTCATTTATTCCGTGGATGTTTATGTCCTTATTTTGGCCTTTGAGGAAAAATTCTCAATTGTTCTATCATATATTTTTTCAATTCTGGAATTGTTAATCACATGAGTGACCCCAGAGCAAGTGCGACAGTCTTTGTGTGACATAACGAGTCAAGAGCAGGGAATGCTAGCCCCCCACCTGCAGCGTAGCAGGGGGCTCAGGGCTGCTGTCCCGCCTGCGGACGATCACGGACGTGCTTCTCTTGGCTTTACCTGCTCCACGTTGCCGGGCTTTGGTCTTCACACGTAGGCAGCGTGCTGTGCGCGTGTTTCTGTGATGTGCCTTTTCACACACACTGTGAGGTTTTGAGATTAGTTCGTGTTAATGAGTGGAATTGTTCCAAGGATTTTGTTACTTTTTAAGGTTTATTTTTTTTGAGAGAGAGGGTCGGGGAGGGACAGAGGAGGAGAGAGAATCCCAAGCAGGCCCCGCACTGTCAGCACAGAGCCCAGCATGGGGCAGGAACTCACGAACTGCGAGATCGTGACCTGAGTTAAAATCAAGAGTCAGACGCTTAACGGACTGAGCCCCCTAGACGCGCCCCCAGGAATTTTAAATTAAGAAATAGGCTACCAGGGATATTTGGAGCATGTTACTACACATTTATTCTCTAGTTAACTTGCCCAACTCAAGTGGACTAGAAGATTATTTCCTGCCTCTGTTGTGCGGTAACCTGAGAGGTTTGCAGATGCCACGGATCAACTTCAGAAGCAGGCGGTTTGCTGGAGAATTCAGTTTAAAAGTGCCAGTTGGAACTGTTTCATCAGCTTCACAGTCAGACGTAACCTAAGCAATACGTGGGGGCTTGGCGCCAGCACCTCAGTCAGTCGGCGGGAAGCGGCTGAGAACGGACACGAGTGTGGGCACTGCGGCCTTCCTCTGAGTCTTTCTGCTGCGACGTGTGACATCGGAGGGACTGTGCAGCAGGCTTACAAAGCTGACCTGTGCTCTCCGCGTCCCATCCTCACCGTCGTGTTCATTTGGTCCTTTTTCTCTCAGTTAACTTACAGAGACTGGTTACGGCTGGAACTAGAAATTCAACCTGAGGTCGACTGTCTTTCAGATACAGAAAGGTAAGCGTTGAAAGGGATCTGCCCTTGACAGTGGTACAAGGCTTTACGCATTGTCTTAAAGCCTAAGTCTCGTCATTACGTCTCGGTGTTCGATTTGATATATATACCTATGAGCACAGTTTCATTCATTCATTCCTTAATTCAAGAAACGTTTGTGGAGCTCCTAGTGTGTGCCACGCACTTCTAGAATGTTCTAGAAACTGGGAAGTGCATCGTGATGAGACAAGTCTGCCCATCTGGTACCTTTGTGTGCTTCTACTCCAACGTCCCCGCCTGGGCACTCTCGCCAGGTGTAAACCTGAGCAGGCCGGGCGGCAAGCAGGCGGGCGGACAAGATGGATTAGAAGTAGGGATGCGCACTCGGGACCCCAGGGTTAGGGGGTGCATCAGGGGCACACGTACATGCCTCAGGTGGGAGAAGAGCAGGCGGGGCGGCTGTCGTGAGGGGCCGTGGTGGAGTCCTGGCCCTCTGGGGTCCTGAGGGAGCTGGCCAGAGTTCTCAGCTGGCGCGGCCGGCTGGGCAGGCAGAGCGCTGACGGGTGCCGCGTGCAGTACTGGCTCTGAGCTGGGGGAGCAGGTCCCTGGGCCAATTACTCAGACCGTAGGGACGGGGGATGTGCTGTTCTGGGCGTGAGAGTGGGGTGCCGACAGGCCCCTGCGTGTGGGGCTGTGGGAATCAGGGAGGGAAATGCACTGTAGGTGCAATGGAGCTGGCGGGGCACGGGAACCCTGGGGGCAGCTGAGGGTGGGGGTCAGCGTGAGCCGTCCTGAGCCACTGTCCCTGTGCAGTCAGAGATGCGGCTCGCGTGCCGGGCGGGGGGGGGGGGGGGGGGGATTCTGTCCCGTGGTGTCAGATTGCAGAGGAAGTCAGAACCGTGGAAAGAACTGCTTTTCCGACAAGGTGGACGTCTGCCTGCTTCTCGGGTCTGCGTGCGGCCAGCTGTGAGTGCTTTCTGCGCAGGCGCACGCGCCCTGGGGTCTCCCCGCTCTCCCTCCTCTCTTTCCACTGGGAAAAGGAAAAGAAGGAATTCGTTTCTTGGTGTGAGGATCCATAATAAGCATTTCTTACCCTCAGGTCACTGTGTGTCAAGTTGTGCTTAGACCTTTTCTGTTTTCATTCAACAGGCAATGCTCAGATACATTGTGTAACAGTTTCAGATGGCCTGGGCGAAGCACCAGCCCTTATGACCTCTGTTCCTTGCCCACTTGTGGGTTTGTGGAAACGTCTTACTCGTGGCTCTTTCTGCATCAATAGACTACAGGCTCATGTGCCTCTCTCGCTGCGGCTTTAGTTAGTACATCCTCAGGGTCCTTCCCATGAGCACCTGCAGAGTCTGGGCCAGATGTGGGCATCTTTGCTGACGGACCCTGGAGTCACGACCCTGGGGATGGCCCCCGAGGAGGCCTCGATTGCAGTAGAGGGCCTTCCCGCCACCCAGAAGCCCCAGGTCTCGCCACCCGCCATTGTCGTGCCGCTGGCTGTGGGCTCTCGTCCTGGCTCCCGGAACCACTGGTTTACAGCCTTTCCCAGCACAGACCTTGGTGTTTGCTGTTGCAGGTGGGACTTCCAGCAGTGGGCGCTCCACGAGTACTTCCTCCCCAAGCCCTCGGCTGCGGGCGGCTGCGACGGGGACCTGCAGGTGGCGTGCGCAGTTCTTGTCGACGTGCTGATAGACTTCCGCCAGAGGTTGGGAAGGCTGATGCCAAAAAGCGTCTTACTTTTAGTCTTGATTCTTGCAAGGTGTTTTGTCTGTCCACTTTGTGTTTGACAGAGCACGACTGAACATGTCCTGCTAGTGGGTCTGAGTCTGTGCGGAGGAAAGGTAAGCTTTCTGGATCCGTTTTCTTTGTGTGCAGATTTGCCAGCGGCAGCGACTTGTCTTCTGCTGTCATCCGACACGTGGGTCGTAGGCGTAAAGGGTGGAGGAAGTGGGCGGCCGGTGGCACCCTCCGAGAGGGCGGCGGTGCGGACGTGGGCTCACTGCCGTGGGGCAGAGCTCCCCGTACCGTGCCCGCTGGGCTGGGCCCTTAGCATCTTCGTCCTCCGGTTGTGTGAAGATGAGGAGTAAAATCAATTCCATTCTCCACATTTTGGGTGATGGATTACTTCCATCCTAGAAAACCAGTCTCGTTCCCCTCGTTCCCCTTTACCTCCCGCTGCGCCTCTTCTCCACAAGGATCTGTAAACGTATCGCCTGGTTAGCGGAATTCTTACGAACTCACATTTCAATACAACCAACAGCCCTGGAGTTCTTCCCACCAGCGCCTAGTGGCTGGGAGCAGCACGTAGGGCGCCAGGCAGACGGACGCTGGGGCCAGGCCTCTTGCTCTCAGTTTTTCTCTTGGGAGGGATAAACGAGTATGTGTGCACGGAATGAAATCAGTGTCTCCATTCCTTCCCTGTCCCCCAGCTCCTGGCCACCCTGAATCTATTTTATGTCTCTGGATTTGTCAGTCCTGTCACACAAATATGTGTGTGACACATTGTGTCTGGCTTATTTGGAATAACGTTTTCAAGGTTAGTGTGTATTGTAGCATGTCCATCGAGTGACAAATGGATAAAGAAGACGTGTGTGTGAAATTATATATATATATAGAGAGAGAGAGAGAGAGAGAGAATGGAATATTACTCGCTGATCAAAAAGAATGAAGTCTTGCCACTTGCGACCACATGGGTGGAACTAGAGTAGATTATGCTAAGCGAAATAAGTCAGAGAAAGATAAATATGATTTCACTCATCTGTGGAATTTATGAAAGAAAACAGAGGAACATAGGGGAATAGAGAGAAAAATAAAAAGAGACAGGGAGGGGGCGCCTGGGTGGCTCAGCTGGTTAAATGGCTGACTCTTAATTTCGGCTCAGGTCACGATCTTATAGTTTGTGGGATCGAGCCCCATGTCAGGCTCTGTGCAGACAGCACAGAGCCCATTTGGGATTCTTTCTCTACCGCTCCCCTTTCTCTCTCCAAATAAACACGAAAAAAAATTTTTTAAAAGAGAGAGGGAGACAAACCATAATATACTCTTAAATACAGAGAACAAACAGGGCTGCTGGGGGGTGTTGGCTGGCGGGTAGATGGGCGATGGGCATTAAGGAAGGCACTTTTCAGGCCGAGCGCTGGGTGTTGTAAGTGATTAATCACTAAATTCTCCTGAAATTATTATTACACTATATGTTAACTAACTAGAATTTAAATAAAATTTAAAAATCGATATATCGTAGCATGTATCAGAACTTCATTCTTTTTATTACTGAGTAGTATCCCATTGAAGGATGGACCACGTTTTGTTTATTCATTAGTTGATGGACATTGGGTCTTCCCCTTTTGACTATGAATAATTCTGTTAAGAACATTTGTGTACAGGCTTTTCTGTGGTCCTGTGTTTTCATTTCTTTTGGGCATATGCCTAAGAATGGGGTATGCTGTGTTATACTTTAACTTTTTTAGGAACTACCAGACTGTTTTCCAGCATCAGAGGGTTCCAGTTCCTCCCCGTTACATCAACATAGTTGTCATTATCTTTTACTTACACCCCTCCTAATGGACATGCACTGGCATATATCATTATGGTTTTGATTTGTTTTTCCCTGGTGGCTATTGATGTTGAACATATTTTCATTTACGGGTTGGCAATTTGTGTATCTTCTTTGAAAATGTCCTATCCTTTGCCCATTTTAAAATTGGGATGTTTTATGGAGTTGTGTTCCTTACGTATGCTATATACCACATCCTTATCAGAGATGAGTGGCAAATATTTTCTCCCCTTCTGGGGCGCTTGGGTGGCCCAGTTGGTTGAGCATCCGACTTCGACTCGGGTCATGATGTCATGGTTTATGGGTTCAAGTCCCACGTCGGGCTCTGTGCTGACAGCTCAGAGCCTGGAGCCTCCATCAGATTGTGTCTCCCTCTCTCTCTGCCCCTCCCCCACTCATGCTCTGTCTCTTGCTCTCTCGAAAAGAAACCTTAAAAATTTTTAAAAACAATAATAAAAATAAATTTTGATGAAGTCTAATTTATCTTTTTAATTTTTGCTCTTAATTTAGGTCTTTGATTAATTTGAGTTAATTTTTGTATATGGAATAAGGAAGGGATCCCTTTTCATTCTTTTGCATGTGGACATCCAGTTGTCCCAGCACGTTTTGCGGAAGAGACCGTCCTTCCCCATTAAATGGTCTCAACATCCTTGCCGAAAATCAACTAACCGTACATGTGAAAATTTGTTTCTGACCTTTTCTTATTGAGATGGTGTTTATGTCTGTTCTTATGCCAGTATCGCAGTTTTGATTACTGAAGGCTTGTAGGAAATTTTAAATCGGGAAATGTGAATCCCTCAACAACCCCCCCCCCCCACGCCTCCCACCCCCCCTGCCCGAGATTGTTTTGGGTATTCTAGGTCCTCGCAATTCCATCTGAATTTCAGGATCAGTTTGTCAGTTTTAACACAATCAGCTGGGATTCTGCTAGGATTGCACTGTATCTGTAGATGCCTGTTAGCACTGTTACCATTTTACCAATACTGAATCTTTCTATCCGTGAACTTTCTTTCGACAGTATTTTATAGTTTTCAGTGTACACGTCTTACACCTCGTTGGTTAAATTTATCCTGAAGTATTTTATTCTAACACCATTGTAAATGGAATTATTAATTCCACTCTCGGTGGTTTAGAAAAATACAGCTGATTTTTGTATATTGATTTCATGTCCTGCAACTTTGTGAACTTGCTTTAGTAGTTTTTTATTGGTGATTCTTCAGGATTTTCTATACACAAGATGTCATCTCCGAATAAGATGGTTTAACTTTTTCCTTTACAATCTGAATGCCTCTTATGCCTTTTTCTGAGTGAAGTGTCCCAGCTAGAACTCCCAGTGCAATGTTGTATGAAGTGGGAGAGAGGACCACTTTGTCTTATTTCTGACCTTAGGAGGAAAGCTTTCAGTCTTTCATCATCAA
The DNA here is from genome assembly GCF_024362965.1 of Panthera pardus. NCBI lineage: Eukaryota > Metazoa > Chordata > Mammalia > Carnivora > Felidae > Panthera > Panthera pardus. The sequence goes on along the minus strand of NW_026526754.1, from coordinate 25,798,563 downwards.
GTATGACGTGAACCGTGGGTTTTTCACAGATGGCCTTTATCAGGTTAAGGAAGTTCCTTTCTGGTCTTAGTTTGTTGAGTGTTTTTATCACGAAAGGGTATTGAATTTTGTCTAATGTTTTATGTGCGTCTATTGAGATGATCGTGTGGTTTTTGTTTTCTTATCCTATTGATACACGTATTACATTGATTTTAGGGTGTTGAACCAACCTTGCATTCTTAGAATAAATCCCACTTGGTCATGGTACATAATTGTTTCAGGATGTTGCTCGATTGGGGTTGCTGCTAGTATTTTGCGTGTATGTTTTGTTGTTCGTTGTTGATGACTGGGTGTCACATGGTCCTCTGGGACCTCCTGGCTCTGTGACCACACGCCAGTCTGGAGGCGGGAGGGGAGGCTGGAATGCCCGCACATCAGGAGATACTTAGGAGGCTTTTGTTGTGTTCTGTTTCAGTTCGAGGAGTTACAACTACTCAGAGAATTCTGATTTGGTTCTCAGTGGCTGCCCAGGAAATCGGGATATTTTTTCCAGATTGCAGGTGAGCTAGAATATGTGAAACCCAGTGTTTCACTGCATCTGTGTCATCTGCTATTAAGATGATTTTTATTTTTATTTTACAGAGAATGTGAGCCAGGGAGAGAGGTTTTTTTGTTTTTTGTTTTTGTTAATTTTGAGAGAGAGTGCACGCAAGTGGGGGAACGGCAGAGAAAGGGAGAGGGAGAGAATCCTCAGCAGGTATGCTGTCAGTGCAGAGCCTGATGCTGGGCTCGAACCCACAAACCATGAGATCATGAGCTGAGATGACGTCAGATGCTTAACCGACTGAGCCACGCAGGCGCCCCCTGGGAGAGAGAATCCTAAGCAGGCTCCACACTCAGCGTGGAGTGTGATGTGGAGCTGCGGTCCAGAGCCCTGGGATCATGACCTGAGCCGAGAGTCGGACACTCAAGTGACCTAGCCACCCAGGCACCCCAAGATGTTTAGTAGAAATATCCGCAACGGGTCCTGAGGCTCCCCAGCAGAATGAGAACCAACATCATGCATATAAGGTCCCAGACCCAGAGGGACAGTGTGCTCACTTCACCAGTGAGTATCACAAAAAATGAAGAAACAAAAGCTGTGGTGCCAGAACCACCTCCGGGCTTTGGGACATTTAAAATCGGAAAATAGAGGCGATTGAGCAGATAGCAGCTTCGTAGTAACATGATTGCTCTGCACCGCTGTCTGCTTTTTAGCTCTTGGCTGCTCTGTTTGGATGCCAGCCTCTGAGAAATGACGTAGCTGGCCCCCCACTTGCCAAAGGAGGGCTTAGAGACTGTTCCACAGGGTCACCCGGCACCTCCACAGGCTGGCGGGTTCTCGTCACCGAGGCAGGCGCACTTAAGAGGGCGTGGAGATGGGGCTCTCGTTTTGAAATGAAAAGTATAGTTTTCCAGTCCGAGTACCTGCTCGTCTCAGGTCTTTTCAGGGTGGTTAAAGTCGGACCCTGTGAGTGGGCCCTGGGGTCAAAGTGCAGACCGTGCTCGCTCTGGTTCCGTGTCCACAGCGTACACGGGGAATCTGTACCTCTGCAAGTACACGGGCGGCTCCTCGTTAACAGGATTCTGGGTGTGGATTTCGCGCTTCCTCGTGGTGTTTCTGCTTTCCAGGTGCTTGAATAGAGAGAATGTGGGGAGTGACAGAAGCCATGGAGGGGGAGGTCTGGAACACTGGGGAAATTTACCTACCGACGAATAAAACATCCCACAAAGAAGAGCCCCCAGCGCCCTCATCTTGCCCTTCTGTCCGCCGCATCCGTCATAACTGGCTGTGGTGGGGGTGTGAGCGGGGAGGGCAGACGGTGCATCCTGGGGCTTGGGGTCACGTGTGGCAGGGACGATGCTTCGAAGCGGGTGCTTGGCTTTTTCTGTCTCTGCATCTGAATGTGCACAGACACTGCACACACTTTGTGCTTTCAGTCTACAGGCATTCGTTGAGTGCCTGCTGCGTACGTGCCTCCCGTCCATAATTCGTCCTCAAATTATGTGCACGCACACAACCGTGTGTAGTAAAAGAGCAAATGATAAACAGTAAAATGTTAGCCATCGGTGAAACTGGGTAACGGCGCTCTTTGTACTGTTCTTGTTCTATTTTTGCAACCTTTCGGTGATTTCCAAGTAAAAAGGCTCGTCCCAGTCATTCCTGGCTCCTCTTGGGAGACTCCCCCAAGCCCACCCAACCTCATTTCAGAGTCCTGATTGGGGCTGACCGTCAGCCCTGAGGACTCCCTGCCTTCGCTCGTGGGGACGACCACCCGGAGCCAGCGATAAAAGTACGTGACCGTTTTGGTCTTGCTTTTTCCAGGAGATGGCTGCCGGCCTGGAGCAGGGCCCGGCGGCACCCCGCAGTTGCTCTCCTCCTCAGGGGCACTTCCTTTTCGGAGTCTTCCGCAGACGGCTCCAGGCGCTGGCAAGCGGGTGGGATGTGGCCGCCCGCCTTCAGAGACAGCGGGAGCTGCTTGTGTACAAATGGTAACGCAGCGCTGTGGAGAGATTCTGTCTTAAATTGAATTTCTTTTCCGTCGGTGACTTGTTTCCTTCCCCTATCCCCAGCCTGCGACGGCGTCTTCTCCTTGGTGTTCCCATGGAGATCAGGGTTTGAAGCTTTGCGTTAAAGCCTTCCTCTTCAGACTCAGGAGCTGCTTTGCTGAAACCTGTAGCCTAAAGAATTCATGTCAAAATAGGGAAAACCCTGTGTGCCCAGAGATAGTCATTGTCGCCATATTTATGAGTAGGAGGTCACGTCATTTCCGAGTTCTAGGGAATAGCTTGGTTAGACCGTGGGGCACCTCTTACTTGGCTCCCGCACAGCTTAAAAACGGGTCGTGGGGTAAGACCTCGTGCATGTCGGCAGTGGGTCCAGCAAGGCACGGTCCCAGGGAAGGACTCCGGTTCCGGGAGCGGGTAAGGAGGGTGGTCACAGACCAGAGCCCGAGCTCCCAGGGAGCGACGCGAGGCCAGGCCGTCGCTGCTGACGCAGCTCTTTTTTGCCAGGATCCTCCTCGGTCTGCCCCCGTCTGTTGTCGTCGGCCGCCCCCAGGCCGGCCGGCCGGCCGCCCCTGACTGCACCGAGTTCTTCCACTTGGTCAACTCTGAGCTGGTAGGTGTGGGCGAGTGACCGTGGGACCCGGGGACAGGGGCGATCGATCGCTGGTTCTCGAAAACTCACGAGCGCATCTGTGGTCACTTGGAGCCAGTCACTTGCGTGTGTGTCCGGACCACGTGGGATTGCCGAGGGAAAGAATGGGGTACTGCTCCGGGAGCCAGCAGTCGGGGCCTCTGTGTGCCCAGCCTCCTCCCACAGCCGGAGCCGGGGCCAGCGAGGCGCAGGCATCGGATGTGGCTCCCTTCCTTGACAGCTTCAGTCCCTTTCCGGAACTCTCCTCGACTTGCAGCCGCCAGGATCCGTGGAGTCTTGCACACCACGCGTCTCCGCTGCTTTCTAGTTTTGACGTTTCGGGGGCACAGAAGCCAGAGGTGCTGCGAGGACCACGGGTCCCACGGGTCCCACCAGTCTGCCCTGCTTCCGGCGTCCACACTGCTCAGTGTCAGGGGCTCCACGAGCTTAAAGTGTCGTTTTAGTTCTTAAAAATGTACAAATATGACTGGAGATTGAACTGAGGCCCCATTCTGTCACAGCTTTAAAAGGTGACTTAGAAGTCCGGGGAGATGAGACTAGGTGTTCTTTGGGTTCTTAGCAAAGGCTGCTTTCTTCAGAGCCCTCAAAAGGGCCCGTGAAGGCTGGCAGATGTGGAAACGGGCAGGACAGAGACGCAGACAAGGGGTGGAGAGGCGCGTCGCCATCCCGGCAACAGGGCCGTCAGAGAGTGCCGTCCTCACCTCCTGGGCCGTGTTGGGGCCGAAGTGGGCAGGCTGGGGACTCTGGCTGCACGGAGGAGCCACGTGAAGAAGCACTGAGCCATGCAAATTCTGGGCCAGCATGCCCGAGGACAAAAGGCCAGATCTCCGGTCAGCAGTGGTGCTGCGACCCGGCTGCCATCTTCAAGGCGTGTTCTCACAGCTGGAGTCTGTCAGCAGACCCCCCCCCCCCCCCCCCCCCCCCCCCCCCCCGCCATCGGTTCCTTTCTCACTGGCTTATGCTGTTTTGCAGAGAAACTTCTCCCATGGAAGCGCACTGACCCACGACCTCACAGTCCACTTCTTCAGGGTAACTGTCTCCCTCTGCGCCTCCCCAGTCGCCTGCTCACACCATTTGGGCCACATCCTCACTCTCACTTGTGCTTTGAGGCCACGGCATCTTCCAGGGCCGGGGTGTACATGCAAACCGCTGAGCTTCCGGCATGTTCTCTCCTCCAGGGGCTCCTCAATGCTTGTTCACAAAGTGGAGACCCCTCCCTGACAGCAGACCTGGTCTTGACCGCGTGCCAGACTGAGTGCCCCCTAGTCCTGACCTCTGCGCTGGTAGGCACGGCGTCTGCTCAGGGCGCTCCCGGGGCTGGCGCGGTGACCGGGGACCCAGTTCTTGTCATGCGGGAGAAATGGGGGGAGGGGCGAATAGAACCCAGCAGAACGTAGGAGGGCAGGCTTCCCCGCCTGTGCCTGCCGGGAGGGAACACGGGTGTGGGTTCACTCTGGTTCAAGGCACAAGGTGACCCCTAGTTGCCTGTGGTCCCCCACCTCAGTTTCCCCTGTTGTTCCGCCAGACCACCGTCTCGGGGCTTCAGAGAGACGCTCAGCCTGGCCCTCGCGTGGCCTGACGTTCTTGGGTTGAGAGCGTAGGCTTCCTTCGGGTGCCTTTTGAAGTTTGAGAGAGAGAATCCCAGGCAGGCTCCACGCTGTCAGCACAGAGCCCACCGCGGGGCTCCATCCCGCGAACCGGGAGATCACGACCCGAGCTGAAATCCAGAGGCCCCCCCGGTGCCCTGTGCTCTTAGATTCCCGACAACAGGCAGCTCCCCTGGTTTCGTCAGCTGGAGCCCAGGCTCTGGCAGCCACAGGAGCCGAGCTGCCGCGCCCCCGAGCATCTCCACTTTTCTCTTAGTCTGTGGCTCGTTTGGGTGGCGTTCCCTGCAAGAGCCGTGGCGTGTGTCAAACACCCGCTCCGTCGTGTCATCTGCAGAGGAAGAGAAACCCCTCCTGGCACTGCCGTGGACCCAAGTGCACGGGGCACCACCCGAAGGCCGGAGGCGTGGGCGGGACGTGTGCCGCGCTGAGCGGTGCCCGCCGGCGGGTGGGCTCCGGTCTTCAGTGGTCACCTGAGGGTTCAGCATCTTGGCTGCGGGGCTGAGGAGGTGTCCGGGTAGAGCCTCCCGAGACCCGCTCACTGGTGATCTCTCTCTTCTGGAAGTTGTGGTGGCCACGTCTGGAGCCCGAACTCCGTAGTCGGTGGAAGAGATGCCTCCAGGGCCCACTGCCCCAGGAGCTGCAGAGACTGTGGGAGGCCCAGCGGTTTGGCAGGAGGTAAGAGGGACGAGGGGATGGGGCGTGGCTGTTCTTTGGGACCCGCACTGGGTTATCTCCATGAACACGTTGGCCTTGACAGACCGTAGGGACAGGTCTGCCAAGAAAGGGAAGAAACAGACGCGACCTAGCAGGTTCCTGTCTGAGACGCTCGAGAATGTTTCGGGAAAGACTGATGTTAGCAGGCCCCTGCCCAGCTTTGCTGCCCACCTACGCCCCTCCTCTCCTCTTACGTCTGCAGTCGGCCCAGGACTGACAATGTCGGCATAACGGGAATGTGTTCGAGAGGCAGATCCGGTCTGCCCAGCTGGCGGTCTCCGGTGCCCGCCGGACTGGGGGACAGCGGTGTTCCTAGAGGCAGTCAGGAGGAGCTCACCCCACCCAGCCTCCTTTATCCCCGAGGTGCCCCGCGTACCGCTCAGGGTCACGAGTGCCTGAAGTCCAGGAAGGCCAAATTCCTGCATTATATCCCATTCATTTTTGGCCTGGTTTTGAACCTGCTGGAAACCCTTTCTGGCAGAGAACCCGAGGGTCTGAGTGGCGGGGTCCAGGTCAGAGGCCTGTGTATCGCAACCCTCTTGCAAAGCTCAGCTAGTCGGGACCAGGTGCTCTGGCCGGGCCCCACCCGTCCCCATGTCCACAGCACAGAAGCCCGTTAAGGAGATGGGAAACCCGTCTCTAAGCCAGGGACGAGCCTGACACAGGCATAGGGCTCTGCCGGGGGTTGCTGGGGACACAGACCTTGTTTCTGCTGGCTCTGAAGCCCCTCCCTGCACGACGTGAAGGTGGGCAGGGCTGGCGTCCTGACGGTTACGGGACCGAGAACCGGAGGTTTTCGACCACGGTGGGGTTTTGAGGCTTCTGTGGTGACACGCGTCCCTGTCTCCTAGCTGCCTCCTCCCTGACACGGCATCCCCTGCGCCTGGCCCGGCCTGGCTCTCTGCTGCCGCACTTTACTTCGAAATCCAGCGAGCCGGGAAAGACAGAGTCAAGAGCCAGCTGGAGAGGCTGGGCTGCCAAGGAGAGGAGGCAAGATACGAAATTCTCTCACTTGTCTTTTCTGGCAAGCTTGCTTCTGACCCGTGCTCTGACCGGCTGCGTTTCTCATGGTTCACCTGAACTGGGCTTTTCCAAGGAGAGACAGGAAGGGTGGGGTCGTCCTGACTTGACGAGGAAGTGAAGTTTACCAGGTTGACAGGTTTAGTAACACTTGACCGTCAAGTTCCCTTTCGATCTTACTCGTGTCCTCTCCACAAGCCGGTGCCCCGAGGGGCCTTCTGCGCTCCTGTTTGCACAGCCGGGGTCCCTCCAGGGTGTCCCCAGCTGAAGCACTGGTAAACTGGAAAGTCGGAGCACCCGGCCGGGGTGGGGGTGGGGGGGATGTTCAGTCGCTTAAGCGTCTGACTCTTGATTTCAGCTCAGGCCATGATCTCAGGGTTCCTGAGTTCAAGCCCCGCCTCCATCGGGCCCTGTGCTGACAGCATGGAGCCTGCTTGGGATTCTCTCTCCCTCTCTCTGACACTCCCCCGCCTGCACGCTCTCTCTCTAAATAAACCTAGAAGTCAACCTGTCCAGGCTCCGGACATATACACCTGCCTGAGGTTTTTGGTAACTATAATTTAATGTGGAAAAACCCACAAGGGAGTTTCTTCTAAGTCTCCCAGGCCTGTGTGAGCTGAGGGGACAGTGTCCAGACAGACCCCACCCAGCCGGGGTGTGTTCCAGCGGGTTGGGGCGGGTGGGCCCCTGCCTCTGGTCAGGGTGGGACGTGTGGGTTTCTCTCTAGGGATTTTATAAACTTCTCCACAAGAAGCCAAGGAGTGAGGCTGGGCTGGGCGTAGTTCCCTGCAGCTCAGGGACAGCAACAGCCTGGTGTTTCACTGCTGTCACTTGTGCAAGCCGTGTTTAAAGGCTCATATAAAATGACCCAGTCGGTAAAAATTTATTCTCGAATTGTCTCTTTAAAATTTTTCTTCATAAGATCCACTTAGAGGAAAAAAAGAACAATGCCCTTAGTTAGAATTACTTTTTTTTTTTTTTTCAACGTTTTTTTTTATTTATTTTTGGGACAGAGAGAGACAGAGCATGAACGGGGGAGGGGCAGAGAGAGAGGGAGACACAGAATCGGAAACAGGCTCCAGGCTCCGAGCCGTCAGCACAGAGTCCGACGCGGGGCTCGAACCCACGGACCGTGAGATCGTGACCTGGCTGAAGTCGGACGCTTAACCGACTGCGCCACCCAGGCGCCCCTAGAATTACTTTTTGAGGATACAACGTAGGGAATTTTATTTAAGTTTATATATTTATTTTGGGGGAGGGAGAGAGAATCCCAAGCAGGCTCTGAGCTGTCCACGCGGAGCCCACACGGGGCTTGATCCCATGAACCGTGAGGTCATGAGCTGAGCCGAGCCACGAGGCGCCCCAGGAATTTAATGTTGTAAGTGCACCCGTTTTGTTTGCAGCTGCTGGTGTTCTTGTTTTTCTTTTCCTTAATGGGCCTGCTTTCATCACATCTGACCCCACACGGAAGACCTCATCAGGTAAGGTGACCTTTCCCACCGCGGGCCTGCATGACACCCCCGAGACCTCCTCAGTAGGGTGTCTGGGAGGACAGCCCCGGAACCTCTGTCTTGAAGGGTTTCTCAAAAGCGAGAACCCCTAGGCCTGTCCTTTGAGGTCTTACTTCAGGACTCAGGCACAAGGGTCCCTGGCCTGTGCCCCCTACAGTCACCATTTAAGGCTCACAGGACACACGAAGGCTCCCCAGTGTGTGTGGCTGTGCTGATACTCACGACCTTCTAGTCAGCCTCCCTCTTCTGTGGGCCACAGGCTGTGGACACCCCGAAGGCTTTGGACATTTGTGCTGAGATTCTGGGGTGTTTGGAGAAGAGGAGGGTATCCTGGCTGGTGCTCTTTCAGTTGACAGAGACAGGTAAGAGGCCACCGAGACTTGATAGCAGGGGACGACGGCCTGCGTCTGTCCTAGTTAGCCATCCGGGAACACAGGCGGCCCAGCAGAGAGACAGGTTGCGATCCCCACTTCTTAATCTTTCTTCAGAAATAACTTTCAGATGGTTAAGAACGGGACCTTGGGCCTGACTTTACTAACTCATTTCCCAAAGTGTATCTTCTTGCCAAATACATAAGCCACATCTTGGGATAAATGCAGAATAAACTCATTTAAAGGACAAAAGAATCCCATGGGGGTGCCGAGTCCCAGGGTGCCGCTAGACCTTCAGGTGCGGGACAGGGGGTCTGCCTGCCTCCGCCACCAGGCCTGCTCTCCAGAATGAGGACGTCGCCCCTCGTCGCCAGGCTCCTGACGTTCCGTGAACGTGCCGACCCTAGGGTAGGCGGGCACCCACGGAGCTGACTAAAGCCATCCCCTCTCGGTGTTGCAGGTGGCGGCCTGGGCCACGTCCTCCTCCGCCTGGCCCCAGATCAGTACGTCAGACTGCTGCCGTTCGCCTTCTACAGGTAACGGCACCTACTTCCCGGGTTGCTGCCAGAGCAATCCGGGAAGGAGTTCGTGCCCGCAGGGTCGTGCGTGGTCAGAGGAGATGGTCCTCCCCTTCCCCCGGCCCTAGATCTCAGTACCACGGCGTGTCTCCCTCCAGATGGGAAAGATGCCTGTGACGTCATTCCTCAGATGAGCAGCTGCCGTGCTGATTGCCACTCACCTCCGTGAGGTCTTAGAGTCACTTGTGTCTCCTTATCTTCAGCCTTCTCTCCTACTCTGACGAAGACGCCCTCATCGGGGAGGATGCCTTCCTGCACGTGGCCGTCGACATGTACCTAAAGCTGATCCGTCTCTTCGTGGCCGGGGAAACCAGTGCACTCTCCACCGTAGCCAGCAGGAGCCGGGAGCGCCGGGGCCAGGCAGGTGACACGCCTCACAGCCCCGTGCAGCCAGCTCTCCGGGGCTTGAGGCCTGTGACGGCCCAGCCCCTACTGGCACGGTGAGCAGATGGGGGCATCCTGACTCATCACGGGATCCCCTGACCTGTGGCTTTACCTGTCCTCTCTTCAGGGTGACCCTGTCGGCTTGATAACAGAAGCTCGTCGTTTTCTGCTGCGGTCAATACCTAGATGCCCAAAAGAGAGCTTCTCAAACGTGGCCGAGGTAACACGCAGACGCTCACTCTGGTGTGTGTGTCGAGGAGCAAACGAGAGTGCTGTAGATACAGCGCTTCCATTGAGAGGACAACCCGGGGGTGTGGCACTTGCACTATGGCCACTTACCTGCCGGGCTGTGGTTGCCAGCTTCCCTGTCCCCAGGCCCCGGGTGTCTGGGGGCTGCACTCGGCTGAGCACAGTCGGTTTCTTGCAGCTGCTGGCCACCAGTGCGGACTGTGACCCGGACGTGAGGGCCGCCCTCCTGAGCAGACAGCAGGCCGGGCCGGATGCTGACCTCTACCGGGAGCCCCGGCTCTTCTGACTGGACCCTGCGCGGCGCACAGCCCGGCTCCTTTGTAAATAATTTATTACGAGCATAACACGGAGCTCTTGCACTAGAAAGTGGATTACAAATCTCCTTGATTGCTTTAGTGGGGAATAGGAATCAATGATTTAAAATCCATCTGGCCCCAAGGTCAGTTGCGTGGGTAAATGCCGGTCCCAGAGCGGACGCTGGAAAGGCTACGGGAGTTGCACGGTGAGCCCCCCTTCACCGTACTGCTGTCCAGCGCCCTCCTGACACACAGGTGAGGGGACACGGCATGGGGGCTCCAGGGCAGCGGGCGAAGCTGTGCCATCAGGTCTCAAATGAAAGAACTATTGAAACCGTCTAAACCCCATTTACCCGCCCGAGTTCAGGTGGGCTCAGGCTTCACAGCCTGGCCCTCCGTAGTCCCGCACGGTGGCTCCAGGGGCGGGGCCTTGTCCTGGGTCTGCGTCAGAGGGTGGACCATGGACATGTGCACATTGAGGTTGTGGGCCTTCTCGAACCGCCGGCCACACTGGTCACAGGCAAAATCCAGCTCGGTCTCAGCCTTGTGTTTAGTCATGTGGTACTTCAAGGATGCCCGCTGCCGGCACTGGAACCCACAGACTTCACACCTGGGGGACAGGGCCAGGTGAGCAAGGGCGTGGGTGCCAGAAGTATGGCCATGCGGAGGTGTGCCCATCCCCACACTTACTGCAGAGGCTTGGCTCCTGAGTGGCGCATCTGGTGGACGAGAAGGTGTTTCCGCTGCTTGAAGGTCTGGCCACACTCATCACAGATATAGTTCCGCACCTCTGGGGACCAGAGAGGACCAGAGATGGCATGAACGCGGGCACGAAAATGCCCAGCCCTCCCCGGGAGCCTGGTGGCCCAACGTGGTGTTTTCCTTACACTCAAGGCCCAAGCAAGGGGCCTGTGCAAATCCAACGTTATTCAGAGATTTAAAAAGTTTTTCAAATCTGAGAGAGGGGAGAGAGAATCCCAAGCAGGCTCCACGCAGTGTCTGTGCAGAGCCCGACACGGGGCTCCAACTCCTGGGGCTCCAACTCCTGAACCGTGAGACCATGACCCGAGCGGAAATCGTCAGATGCCTAATCGACTGGGCCACCCAGGCGCCCCAATGAAAAACATTTCTAATACAAAGTTTCTTATTAATAACAGAGCCCTCCAAATTGCTTGAAAATGTCATCTCGCTGGGACTTCCTCTTCATGAGATGGGTCCATTTGAAGCCTGTTTTCCTCAAGAGAGACTAGATCCGCTGAGCAGAAGTTCCTCGAGGAAGCCCAGTCTACAAAGCTTCACAGACGACTGCCACTCTACGAACTCTACAAACCATACTGGGCCCTTGGTGGGGGAGGGGATGTCTACTTTGGAGATCAGTTACTTAGGCTCTTGGACAAAAACTGAACAGTCCCTTCTCCTCCTGGACATGCACCTGGGGTGGTGGCCACGAGCTTCTGCCTCACTGCCATTTCCAATCGCACCTGCTCAGTCATCTACAAGCACCTGACACAGCTTCCCACACGGGCTTGTCCTGTGCTAGGTACGATCCACCTTTACAGCTCAGGCTCTCCTCTTGGGTGTTTCGGGAAAACTGCTAATGGTTGTGATCACTGGGGTCTCGACTGAGACCAGCAGCCTGAAGACCCAATTTAAGGGAATGTCCAACAAGGCTTAGAACAAAAAACACAGGAAAATGGTTCACTGTGAAACCAACAAATACGACCCAACCATAAAATGGGCTCAGTGAAAAAAGTAAACCAGAATAACTTCTTACAGTAAATTTTTTTTTTTAAGTTCTGGGGCACCTGGGTGGCTCAGTCGGTTAAGCATCCAACTTCGGCTCAGGTCGTGATCTCATGGTTCGTGGGTTCGAGCCCCATCTTGGGCTCTGCTGACAGCCCAGAGCCTGCTTCAGATTCTGTCTCTCCCTCTCTCTCTGACCCTCCCCCGATCATGCTCGCTTGCCCTCTCTCAAAAATAAACATTAAGAATAATTTCCTTACTTTTGAGAGAGGGAGAGAGAGAAGCCCAAGCAGTCTTCATGCTGTTAGCTCAGAGTCTGATGCAGGGCTTGATCCCATGAACCATGAGGTCATGGCCTGAGCCAAAATGGAGTCAGACACTCAACCGACTGAAACGCCCAGGTCAGGTGCCCCTACCGTTAAGTTATGTGTACAATTACAGTTTAGGGACAAATACAGATTCAGGGGGCGCCTGGGTGGCTCAGTCGGTTAAGCAGCCGACTTCGGCTCAGGTCACGATCTCGCGGTCAGTGAGTTCAAGCCCCACGTCAGGCTCTGTGCTGACAGCTCAGAGCCTGGAGCCTGTTTCAGATTCTGTGTCTCCCTCTCTCTGACCCTCCCCTGTTCATGCTCTGTCTCTCTCGGTCTCAAAAATAAATAAACGTTAAAAAAAAAAAAAATTTTTTAAACACAGATTCAGTGCATCAATCTTCCTTTTCTTCCTTAATAGACTTGTTTTTTATTTTTGAGAGCAAGCAAGAGCATGAGGAGGCAGAGGGGGAGAGAAGCCCAAGCAAGCTTCGCGACACAGGGATCGCCCCAAGCTAAAATCGAGGATTGGGTGCCCGACTGACCCAGGTGTCCGTCTTTTAAAGGGGGTGCTGCCAACTCAGGAGAGCGGCTCTGTGAGGAGCAGCAGTGGTCAGAATCCGGCACACGTGTAGCTCTGGGTTTTCTAAGACCTGGGGGTGTGGGTCACGTCGTTAAAACTGGAGGGGAATCAAACCGTGACGGACGCGCGGGAGCCCGGGGTCGTCACGTGCAGAAAAGGCACTGGGGTTTCCTCACTGCCGGTTCCAGCCGCTTCTGCCCGACCCACGAGGCGGCCAGACACGGCCCCAGGCCTCTGGGAAGGGCGGCCGGCCCACGGGCCGGCGGAGGTGAGCGTGTGCCAGAGCAGGGCCCGTACCTGTGTGGATCAGCTTCACGTGGCGCTGCAGGTAGCGATCGATCATGAACACCTTGTTACAGCCGGGGTGGGGGCACGGCCTCTCCCGGACCTCCTCGTGGTGCTCCTTTATGTGCTTCTGCAGGGGCGACAGCAGGGCCCTGAGCGCCCCGGCCGGGACGGTCACCCCCTCCCACGGGTCCTGCGCGGCCCCCTCAGAGGAAGAGATGCAACCACTCCTCACGCGACGAGAGGCGGGTGCTTTTCCCAAGAGCGGAGGGCTCCCCTGGGCCCCGGCCCGCGTGAGCCCTCGGCTACAAGTCTACACCGGGCTCCACGCAGACGTCCAGTCCTCCGGGTCAGCTACAAAGGCCGCCCCGCGCCCAGGGCGCCGCCCCTCCTCACCTTCATGCCGTCGGCCCCGCGGTACACGGCCGTGCAGCCCTGGTAAGGGCACTTGTAGATGGTGGGCAGCTCCTCCCTGCAGAGCACGGCACACGTGGAGTTGCCGCCTCGACAGGCGACCTCCCCCCGACCCCTTACCCCCCACCCCAGGCCCTCACCTCTCACAGCGAAGCTTGTTCTTCCAGCCCGGCTTGGGGCCCGGTTTCTTGCGCATTTTTGGTTCTTCAGCCTTCTTGGCTTCTTTGCTTTCGCTCTTTTTACCAGAGACCCTGTGAGGGGAAAAGAAAAAGAGACCTCATCAGACTCCGAGACGCTTCTCCCTCCTCAAACGGGAGAGGTGGGGCTCCTGCCAGGCTCCCACGGCAACCTGCTCGCGTCTCCGTGCTCACTGGTGGCCTTCGGACCGACCCCTGGGCGCCAGGGCGGGAACAACCCCCAGCAAAGTCCCAGACTCCGTACTGCCACCTCGGGAAGCCGAGGTGTGGGGACGGGGACCACGCTAGCTACATGAGGGGGTTTTCAGGACAAACTTCACTCCTGAAACGTCAGAACCAAACGTTATTTGGAGACGTCATGCTAAACAGTGAAGTGGAGAAGCTTTAGGGGTCAGTCCCCCCATCAAAACGACCACTAGGCTAGAAAAACATCAGAACCGACACTCTGGAACCCGCTGGGAAGCGCACAGCTCCAGGAACCAGGCGGGGGCTCAGAGGGAGCAGTGTGGTCTTGGGGACAGAGCTATGAGCGGGCAGTGAGGACCTCCCAGTCAGTCTGGCAGGTCCCTGAGGGACCAGTTCAGGCCCAGCAACTAATCCCCTGTGGGGTCTAGTGACGATTTAAAGGGACATGCACACTTTTTCTTCCCCCTTGTTCGATCCTGGCATTTAAGGAAAACTGTCGAGAACAACGGGGAACTTGAAGGGCGTTATATGGCAAGTGTAGAGCTAACGTCATCCTCAACGGTGGAAGATTCAAAGCCTTGCCCTCAGGACCAAGTAAAGGTGCCCGTTTTCACCACTGCTATTAGAAGATTACCCCTATGCACAAACGATATGATCTTGTATGTAGAAAACCCTGAAGAATCCACACACGCAAAAATAAACAAATTCAGCAAAGTGGCAGGGCACAAAATCAACACACAAAAACTCGTTCTACCTCTACACGTTAACAGTGAACAAAATGGGAAGTTTTTAAATAACTCATTTGCAACCCCATCAAAAAGAAGAAAATACTGTACTGAGGGACAAACTTAACCAAGAAGGTGAAAGCCTGTATGCTAAAAACCGCAACACACTGCTGAAGGAAATTAAGACCTAAGTAAGTGCAAAAACACCCCGCGTTTCTGGACTGCAGGATTTAATATTGTTAGGATGGCATTACTTCCCAAGCAATCTACAGACTTGATCCCTATCAAGACCCAGTGGTGTTTTTTGCAGAAACAGAAAAAGCTATTCTGTTTCACACGGAATTTTAAGGGATACGGAATAGCTTAATAATCCTGAAAAACAAAGCGGGAGGACTCAAACTCCCTAATTCCAAGATTACAAAGCTACAGTAATCAAAACCGTGTGGTTCTGGCACGGAAAAACAGACATAAAGACTAACTGAACAGAACTGAGAGACCAAGTATAGACCATCGCAAGAAAAACGAAGTGATTTTTGACAAGGGTGCCAAGACCACTCAATGGGGAAAGGACAGTCTCTTCAACATACGGTGCTGGGAAAACTGGATGTCCACAGGCCAAAGAATGCAGGTGGGCCCTTCCTTTCCAACATACATGACCTAATGGACCAAAGACCTACACATAAGAGCTAAAACGCTCAAACTCTGAGAAGAAAACGCTACCTTTGATGTGACAACAGTTTCTTAAATGTGACATCAAAGACAAAGCAATACAGGGGCACCTGGGTGGCTCAGCTAAGTGCTCCGACTGGCTCAGGTCACGATCCTGTGGTTTGTGGGTTCAGGCCCCGCGTCGGGCTCTGTGCTGACAGCTCGGAGCCTGGAGCCTGCTTGGGATTCTGTGTCCCCCTCTCTCTCTGCCCCTCTCCCGCTCATGCTCTGTCTCTCTCTCTCAAAGATGAATAAACATTAAGAATTTTTTAAATAAACAAAAAGAAACTCTCTGATGACCTTACAGGCTTCTCCTCTTCTCCTTGTCTAACAACCGTTCTTTGAGGCTTTGCTGTGCGTCCCCTCCCCATTGGCCTCCACCCTCTTTTGTGCGGCTCAGGCACCCTGTCAGAGCCACACACTGACCAGGGAGTCACCATTCCCCTCCCACGCTAGATCACACGTCTGTTGAGAGCAGGCGGCTTCAGAGAGCCCGTGGGTTCCCAAGTGCATCCTTGACGGGTATGGGCTGAAGCCCTTGGAGACACTGGAGGACCCTGCTCCTTGCTCCCCCTTTCCTCCCCCTCGGTCACTCGGGCTCCTGACTCTCACTTCTCACCGGAGCCGCGGGGCCCTAATTAACACATCCTAAGTCCCTTCTTATCTGCCCCAGCTATGGACCCAGACAGGTGTGTCTGCTGAAACAAAGTCCTGTGCACCAGGGAGGCTCAGAGGCCCTGTCCCAGGTTTCCAGTTGTGACTCACACTGTAGCACCTAAGGGACAACGTGGCCATCAGGCCTGAGTGTGCTGGCTCGGAGCTGTGGTCAGCCCACTCCAGCTGGCCCCACCTCCTGCAGAGCCTGGCTTCGGTTTCTCTTTCCACAGCCACGTCAGAGCCCAAAGGAGAAGGAAAGTCAGGCTGGCTTCTGTTTCTGGGCTGCATCCTCCTGGGTGATACTGTTGCACGCTCGTGTTTTTATTCTACTGTGAAATGCTCCTAACGCTCAGGTGGGGCAGCAATTATGCGCAGGCGTTCTGGGTGTTCCTGGGCATGAGGTTGGGAGAAAAGTGGCCCAAGTAAACATCAGTCTTCCCTACCAGGATGCTACATCCAGAGAGAAAACACAAATCTCGGAAAAGGGAAGGTCGAGACAAGGCCACAGAAGCAACTCTCCAAGGAGGTGGCACAGAAATCAGTGCCAGAGGCAGATCTGAGAGCAACTGCAGGGCTGGGGCCCGAGCCTCTGAGGGCCTTGCTTGGCACAGAAGCAGAAAGAACTGCAGGGTGGAGGTTACTGCAGGAAATCCGTGGCCGACGGGAGACACTAGTGTGGTGTGACCGAGGGTTAGGGCTGGCAGAGAGGAAGGCAGGAGCTCCCCGAATGAGGCTGAGTCACAGCCACGGGCCTCCTGCCACTGTCACGTGCCACTGAGACCGGGTCCTAGCACTGAACGAGGAAAGCCTCCCCCACCCCCCAGAAGCCACACTCAACGGGCTAAGGGGGTCAGGCCAAAGAGCAGCAGAAAACGTGCTGAGCGAGGGCAGGCCGGGAAGGATGAGCCTCCGTCCCCTGCCCCCACTACTCCCACCCGGTGACCCTACCAGGCAGACGTAGGTTTCTAGGCTCCCAGTGACGCCCCTCCCAGACCCCAAGGACACGCGGCAGGACTGTCCTCCTTACTTCTTTTCTGGGTAAGGTTCAAAGGATTCATCTGACGACTGGGTACTTTGCTTCTTGTCATTTTCATCTTCACTCAGGATGTCTCTAGGGAAGAAGAGAGCACCTTCAGCAAAGGCCTGGGGTGCGTGACCGCTCCAGTGACACTTCCTGTCTGCAAACACCACCAAATCTCCATACTCCGTGTTTTAGCTCTCCTGAAAAGGTCTGAAGAAACCTAAAATCCCCAAATCTCTGATCACATCTCCTAACAGAAAGGGCAGGCCAGGGTCACCGAAGTCCCGCAAGCCGACAATCCCCCAGAAGCCACACTCCCTTCACACCAGGACCCTGAACTTGTAGAGTCTCTCTCTGGGGCCCCAGGCAGCACAGGAAGACCTCAAGGAGGTGGGCTTCTCCAGAAGTGGACGTTTAGATTATGAGGCACCTACTCCCCCTAACTGGGAGCACCCATCCAGCTGACAGGTCAGATGTCAGCTGGCCACCTTGCAAAGTCACAAAGACCAGAAGAAAAATATCTGCGTACCCACGACCTTTACCCTCGACTGTGAGTAACTGCACAGTCTCTGCAGGGCAGCAGACGGAACGAAGCCTGGCAGGGCACGGCCTTCCCCCACAGGCCACCACTCATCTGCAGGAGACTCGAGGCTGGTTGGCGGCCTCTAGGACAGCCTGCGACCACTCCTGGTCCCGGGGGTGTTTCTAGCAAACCCGCTTGGGTTCTTCCAGCATCTTGTTCACCATCGACAGACACCCCACGGGAGTCGTGCCACAAATCGTGCTGTCCTTCTCCCTGTTTGGACGAGGGTGCACCTGCGTTCCAGCCACAGATTACGTGGCAGCGTGGAAAGGGGGTGAAGGCCGGCCAGTGTGTGGCAGCCACCATGAGTGGTTCTCAGCTGACAAGCAGGAGGCGGTCCCAGCAGCGAACAGTCCCCAGCAGCGGCTCGTCCTCCTTACAGAGCCTCTGCCCCAAGTCACGATCCCGTCATGACAAAAGGCCAGAGACCAACTTCCCATTTTAGTAACGTCTTTGGCTGGCACAAAACCACGGCCTTGAAGGAGACAAGGCAGCAGCAGCGAAGGGGCAACCGTAGGGCTCTAACTTCCACACCACCCTGGTCGTGCTCCCCTTCTAGATACGTCAGGTCTAGGAGGCCCCCGTCAGGAACAAGAAGCCTGGAAGCACCCTCGGCCATTCCTCTCCTTCCAACTGAGAGAGGGAGAGGGCCCCGGCCCGGACACAGGCAGAGAGCACACGGGTTGGCGGAGTTTGATTTTCCAAGGAGGAATGTTAGGCTATTTAAACCCACTCTTCTCTCACCCCTCAGAAAGGTCACTGAACTCGTCTTTTACCCGATCATCCGAGGTTGAAGACGGAACCTGCTTCTCACCCAACCGCCCTGAGAAACAAAGAACAAGGCTCCCATTACCAACACACAGTGCAGGCAGTGCTCCCCAGCAAGGAGGCGTGTGCCCATCGGACAACAGAGCCTTCCCTGTGGGGAGCCTGGGGTCCTCCAGGCTTAAATCCCACCCGCCTCCCAGTTCCGCCCCCCAGAAGGTCCCTGCACAGCCCAACAGGCCACCCCCATGTCTAGCACAGGCACGGACAGCACCAGGCATCAGAAACCCGAGCCAACGGTTCACGTCAGCAAGCCCAGCCCTTCCCAGAGGTTCGGATCCAGCTGTGTCAGGCAGGGACGACTCACACTTTGTGGGTGTCCCAAAACATTAAAGAAACATTAATATCAAACCATTAATATCGTACTGCATGCACGCAGTTTAAAAGGCCAAGCAGTTCTGGGGCGCCTGGGTGGCTCAGTCGGTCGAAAGTCCGACTCCTGATTTCGGCTCACGTCACGATCCCAGGGTCATGGGATGGAGCCCTGAGTTGGGCTGAGCACTGAGCGTGCAGCCTGCTTAAGATTATCTCCTCTCTCTCTCTCTCTTTTTCTCTCTCTTCCTCTCTCTCTCTCTCTCAACCATCTGGGCAGCTGCGTTTTAAAGTGCCACCAAGAGCTGGACCACAGGAGCAGCCCAGCGCTCAACGTAGGCGACTGCACAAACAGAGGCTGAGGGAAGCGGGAGGGGGAGCCAACTCCGCCACCTGAACGCAAAGTCCGTGAGCAGCTGCCCCCACACCACAGCACCGTGGGGCCGGGTCCCACACAATGGCCCTGTGTTCCCTCTTGGCCACTTGGCAGAGGAGCCCATCTACGCAAGTCCCACCGGGATGTCACTAGGACGCCGGCGGAGACCCAGGGAATGACCCGCAGCTGGCCCGAAAGAGCCTCAGAGGTCCCAGCTGCCGTCCTCCCCCACGTCCCACAACAAGGACCCCCTTCTTCTCCCTCCTTTGGTCCCCTGGCCCCGAGCGGGCTTAGAGAGGAAGACCAGACGGCAGATGAGCACGCCTTTACAAAAACTGCTGGAAGAGGGTCCCCGGGCCCTCCCCCTGTCCCTCAGGTCGGCTCCTCATCACTTCCCCCCGGGGCCTCCGCATGCAACACCATGACCGCTGCCCATAACAATACAGACACCCGCCCCCCACTGCGGGCCTGCCTGCCTCCAGACGAGGAATCCTGAGCCAGTAGCCCAGAGGAGCTCCTACCTGGGGCCCCACTTGGGGGAAAGCTTGGCTGAGGTGGGGGGCACAGGCCAGGCCCTACAGGGTTGACATCTGAAGGAGGCGGGGCCGCGTCCACGCCGGGCAGGCTCTCGGTCTCGGCTGGAGTTGTGGTCGCTCTGCCCTGGGAGCTCTGAGGGGCAGCCCCGGTAGGGTTGGACCCCCGATGCTGGGTGAGCCACGGGGCCATCTCCTTGTCCCATGTCCATTTGACTGCCAGCGCACTGTCCAGCAAAAGAGCCCCGCAGCTGGAGTCGGCGTCCATGGTATAGTCGTGGCCTTGGTCACAGCCCCACACGGCTCGGATAACACCGCAGTACTCGGAGGACAGTGTCCTCTGGAGGCTAGGCAGGGCCCCGCAGCTGGCTGCGTGTCCGTGGACCCAGGCCACCAAGTCGCGCAGGCCCTGGGGGCTCGAAGTGATCAGGTCCACTGAAGAAAGGCACAGAGACGCCACACCCATGGCCGGTCAGCACCCAGCCCACCTCGAGCCTAACCCACAGACCACACGCGGAGGGCACACTCACCCAGACACGCTCCCTCCTCTGCCCCTGGCGGGGGCTGGGCACCGACCCTGTAAAGCATCAGCGTGGCCGTGAGCGGGGCTGGCCGCGAACAAGAGGCGGGTTCACCAGACTCCTGTCACGGGCCGCCTCTCCCACATGCAGTCTGACCTTCTACTTCCAGAGGCTGTGTCCTTACACCCGTGGCCCTCTGTAGCCCTACCTCCCCCAAGCACGTCTGTCCGTCTCCCTCACACCGGCCACGCTGGTGGTCACCCGTGTCTGCTGCCCTAAGCAGGACCGGCTCCCCGCTGCAGAGGTTCCCCGGCAGTCACTGTGCCTAGACCAGCCCCAGCACACAGGGTGCCTGGCCCCTGAATGCCCACCAAATGAAAGGAGGAGGGGATGCCTACTTTGTGCAAGTCTTCCGGTGGCCCGCCGGGGAGACGTTGACTCTCTGCAGGAAGGACTTGAGGAGGCCGTGGCACTGGTAGAACTGGGCGTGGCAGTTCTTGCAGACAAACTGAGACAGAGCTGGGTCCTGGTGGACAGCCACCCCCAGCAGGTGCTGGAAGTCCCTGATGAAAACACGCTCCCCTGGGGGTGGTCTGTCTGCGCTGTCCCCAGGTGCCCTGCCAGAAATGCTGCGGAGACTCCGTGAGGAGAACTTCCCGTGGCAGAGGCGACAGTGCCCCATGGCAAGAGCCCGGCCTGTTCCTGGGCAAGCACAGAAGACACTGAGTCAGGCAGGGCTGCTGGCTGCACAGAGCACCGGAAGACACGTGCTCCTCGGAAGACAGCAACGTGGCCTGGGGAGGTGAGGCCCAGGATCCTCCCAGTCCTTGAGGGGGAAGAACCCCCCACGGCGCTTCCCCAGACGCACCCCAGAAACACAAGCCCACGTGTGAGCCAAAGGCAGGGCTCTGGGCTCTGGGCTCCCAGCTGAACACACGGCCTTCTGGGAGATACGGTCAATGGAGGGTCTTCTGGTCCGGAACACCTTCCAGATAATTCTAAGTGCGTCTAGAACAAGGCCACAATTACTCTAATAACAAAACCGGACAAAGACACCCCAAGAAGAGAAAATTACAAGCCAAGATCCCTGATGAATACGGCTGCAAAAATCCTCAGCAAAACATGAGCCAACCAAACGCAACAATACTTTAAAAGGCTCACATGACATGATCCAGTGGGACTTATTCCAGGGGCGCAAGGATGGTCCGACATCCACGTATCAACCAACGTGACACAGTAACAAAATGAAGGATTAAAATCATGAGCATCTCAATAGATGCAGAAAAAGTGTCTGACAAAACGCAACGCCCATTCATGATTAAAATTCTGAACTGGGTATAGAGACAATGTACCTCAACATAATAAAGGCCACAGATAACAAGCCCACGGGTAACATCACACTCACAGGTGAGAGCTCTCCTCTCAGATGAGGAACAAGATAAGGGTGCTCACTCTCACCATTTTTATTCAACACAGTGTCAGAAGTCCTAGCCAGAGCAATGAACCAAGAAAAATAAGAAATATCCAAATAGGTAAAAAAGGAAAAAAAAACTGTCTCTGTTTGTAGATAATATGGTAATATATACGGAAAACCCTAAAGATGTCACCAAAAGATTCTGAGAATAAACAAATTCAATGAAGTTGCAGGATACAAAATCAATAATGAACTATCAGAAAAACAAATTAAGGAAAGTCTCATTTACAACTGCATCAAAAGGAATAAAATACCTAGGAATGAATTTAACCAAGGAGGTGAAAAACCTTATGCTGAAAAGCGTAAGACACTGGTGAAAAAACAGTGAAGACGTGAATAAATGAGTATTCCGTGCTCGTGGATTAGGAGAATTAATACTGCTAAAATGTTCACGCTACCCAAAGCCATCTGCACATTCAATGCAATCTTGATCAAAATTCCAGTGACGGTTTCCCAGAAACACAACAATCTTAAAATTTATATGAAACCACAAAAGATGCCAAATTGCCAAAGTAATCTTGAGGAAAAAGAACAAAGCTGGAAGCATCATAATTCTTGATTTCAAACTATATTACAAAACCACAGTAATCAAAACAGTAGAGAACGAGCATAAAAAAAAAAAGACACATAGGTTGACGGAACAGAAAAGACAGTCCAGAAATAAACTCATACGTATGTGTGGTCAATTAATTTACAACAAAGGAATCAAGAATATATAATGGGGAAATGACATTCTCTCTAAAAAATGGGTGTTGTGAAAACTAGACACGCACATGCAAAAGAATGAAACTTGATCCCCATTACTTAAACCACAAACAAAAATAAACTCAAAATGGATTAAAGACCTAAATGTGAGACCGAAAACCGTAAAACTCCCAGAAGAAAACACAGGCAGTAAACTCCTCATCGGTCTTGGGGATCATTTTTTGGATTGGACACCGAAAACAAAATCAATGAAAGCAAAAAAAATAAACAAGTGGGACTACATCAAACTAGAAAGCTTCTGCACTGCAAAGAAAACCATCAACAAGATGAAAAGACAACCTACTGAAAACAGGGAAACCTGAGAAATACTGAAACCTGAGAAAATATCTGCCTATCGTATCTAAGGAACTAATACCTAAAACAAAAAGAACTGACACAGCTCCAAAGCAAAAACACAATCCAATTAAAAACCAGGCAGCAGACGTACAGTCATTCTTGCAGAGAAGACGCACATACAGCCGGCCAACCAGCACGCGGACGAGCACAGGTGTGCGGCCGAGCGCTCAGCACCACTGCTCGTCAGGCAGATGCAAACCAAAACCACAATGAGCTGTCACTTCACGCCTCTCAGGATGGCTGTTACCAAAAAGACAAGAAAGGACGAGTGTCGTGGGGATGTGGAGAAAAGGCAACCTTCGGGCACTGCTGGTGGGACCATAAGCTGGTGCAGCCTCTATGGAAAAACGGTATGGAAGTTCCTCAAAAAAATTAATAAAACCATCCATTTGAACCAACAATCCCACCTCTGGGTATTTATCCAAAGGAAATGAAAACACGAGCTCAAAAGGTAGGTGCGCTCCGTTTTCACAGCAGCATTATTTACAACAGCCAAGGTGCGGGAACAATCTAAGTGTGCACTGACTGAGAAACAGATTTAAAAAAGCGGGTGTGTGTGTATACACACACACACACACACACACAATGGAATGTTACTCAGGCCATAAGAAAGAAGAAAATCCTGCCATTTGGGACAACACGGATGGACCCTGAAGGTACTATGTTAAGTGAAAGAAGTCACACAGGAAAAGATAAATACCATACAATTTCACTTAGAGGTGTAATCCTAAAAAAAACCCAAAAAAACCCAAACTCACAGAGAGCAGACTGGTGATAGCCTGAGGTGGGTGATGGGGAGGGTGCGGATGGGATGCAGACGATGGAGGAAAATGGTCAAAAGGTACAAATTTCCAGGGCGCCCGAGCGGCTCAGTCGGGTAAGCATCCGACTTCGGCTCGGGTCACGATCTCGCGGTCCGTGGTTCGAGCCCCGCGTCGGGCTCTGTGCTGACAGCTCGGAGCTGGAGCCTGCTTTGCATTCTGTGTCTCCCCCTCTCTCTGCCCCTACCCTGCTCGCTCAATCTGTCTCTCTCTCTCCCTAAGATAAACATTTAAAAAAAAAAAGGTACAAATTTCCAGTCCTAAAATAAGTCAATCTTGGCGATGCATATGGTACAGCAGTGGTGACTACAGTTAATGATACTGCGCTGTTGAGAGCGCTGTTGGGGGCGCTCAGGTCACAATCTCGCTAGTCCGTGGGTTCGAGCCCCGTGTCGGGCTCTGTGCTGACAGCTCGGAGCCTGGAGCCTGCTTCGAATTATGTCTCCTCCTCTCTGCCCCTCCCCACCGGTGCTCTGTCTCTGTCTCTCTCAAAAAATAAATTAATTAAAACCAAGAAAAGACACAGGGCACCTGGGCGGCTCCGTCGGTTAAACGTCGCACTCTTGAGCTCTGCTCAGGGCACAACCTCAGGGTTCCTGAGTTCGAGCCCCGAAACAGGCTCTGTGCCGATGATGTGAAGTCTGCGTGGGATTCTGTCTCTCGTCCTCTCTGCTCCTCCCCTGCTTGTGCGCTCTCGCTCTCTCTCACAAAATAAACAAATAAACTTAAAAATATACACACAAAACTTTTTTACCAAATGCCTTCACAGCTACAGAGCTTCAAAAAAGAAGCGAGAAACTTTCTTCCTCCTCAAACCCTGCTCCGGAGACCAGCCCCGAAGAAGCCTCCTCCGGGATCTACCCCCTGAGCCTGTCAGCGAGTGTAGACGAAGCCACCCCCACCCCCACCCCCAGGGGGATTCAGCGAGAGAGGACGCAATCCACCACACGAAAGCAGTGTGCACGTTCTCGCAGATACCACCTGCCAGGCGAGGGCCTCTCGCACTTGATCCACTCAGTTCTGTTTTAAGGAAGACGAAACAGGCTCAGAGACGTTAAGCATCTACCTCAAGGCTACAGAGCACGCGGCAAAACCAGACTGACTCTGGCCGGTCGGACTGCAAAACTTAAGCAATAATTACTTAATAAGCCGAGAGTGGGCACGGAAGGGTCAGCGGCCTTGCGAAACGTCACCCCGGACGCCAGGCAGAGGCCGCTCTCACCCCTTCCCCGTGGGGAGGCCTCGTCGGCAGAGGGGCCCAGGGACGCCGAGGGGGAGAAGACGCCCCGGGGGGACGTGCTCCCCGGGGAGACGCCGCGGTCCCGGGGACCCCCGGCTCCGCCCGCCCACCCGCGACCCGCCCCCGTGCGCCCGGCCGGACCCACCTGCCTCGTCGGCGCCGTCCTCGCCCGTGTCCCCGCGGGCCCGCGCCAGGCCCCAGCCCAGCCGAGCCGCCACCAGGGCCGCAGCCTCGTCCACGCTCGGCCCGCTGCGGGCCGGGCGGCCACGGGTCCGGCCGCTGCCACAGGCGCCGCCGCCGCCGCCGCCGCCGCCGCCGCCGGAGCCCCCGCGCTGCCCCGCCGTCCCAGGAGACAGGAAGCGACCGAGCCGGTCCCGCTTCATGGCGGCGGCCGCGGCTACCGCCCGGGCCCGGCGCTCCGCCCCGCTAAGTCCCGCTGGGCACGGCTCGGCTCGGCTCGGCCCGGCTCGGCCCCGCTCGGCTCCACTCGACCCTATTCGACCCAGCTCGGCTCCACTCGGCTCAGCTCGGCCCCGCTCTGTTGGTTGGGCCGCTAGGCCGGGGTACGTCCCGCTCGGCCCAGAGCCTCGCGTCAGCTCAGCTGGACGGCGCTCGCTCGTTTCCGCTCGACTCCGCCGTTCGGCGCCGTTGGGCCCCGTTCGGCTCCCTGGAAACGGGGCGGAGCAAGAAGGGGTGGGCGGGGCGCGAAGGGAAGGGCGAGGAGAGGGGGAGAGGGGGGCAGGGGCGCAGTGAAGGCAGCGAGGGGCGACGCGGCAAGGCCCAGACGTTTGGCATGTCACAAACGTGGGATGTGGGTGCCGACTGTTGCACTTACGCGCTCGCATCTACTTCGCGAGGCTACTTAAGACCGCCGCCGCCCCTTCAGCAACGGGAGCTCTGGGGGAGGTGTGCTGGGGCTGGGGCCGCCGGAAGTGCTGCCGCGCCGGCCCCGCCCCTTCCTGCGGTCCAGGGCTCGGGCGGTGCCGGCTCCCGCGCAGGCTGCGTTCCGGGCTCTGGGCCGCCCGTCCCGCCCTCAGCCGCCGCCGCCGCCGCCGCCGCCGCCGCCACAGCCTCCCCTGCCCGGCGCCATGGCCGCTGCGGCCGGGGACGGCGCGGTGAAGCCGCTGCAGTGTGCCATGAAGCTGGCCAACGGGGCCATCGAGCTGGATACCGGCAACCGGCCCCGGGTGAGGCGACCCAAAACGAGGCGGGGGCGGTCGCTGCGGCGGTTCCAGGCACCCCCTACCTGCAGCCTGCCCGGTGGGCGTGAGCGAGGGCGGGGCCCGGGGGTGGGTGCCGTCCAGGACCCCTCCGGCGTTTCCCGGGGCGCTGGGCTCGGGTGTCTGCCTGTGACCTTGGACAGCTCCCAGTCCTCTCCCGCCGTGTTTTCCCGTCGTCGCAGAGTAGGAATTAGAGCCAAGGTTTTATCTGTAAAGGGGATTCAAGAGGGTTGAAGCAGCCCTCCAAAATATATCTGGCAAGAAATCCCATGTGTAATGTGTATTTTTCTGAGAAGACACTGTAGATTTAATCAGATTCCCCAAAGGGACGGAACCCTGAAAGGGCTCATTCGTGATGCGTCTGCGCAGGGTAGTATGGCTTGTTACTGAGAATGGGTGGGTGTGTTATTCCGAAAGGTGGCAGCCAAGTGGAAAAGCAGGCTGAGCCACACTGGACTGTCCAAGGAGGGGAGGAAGCTGCCTATGTCCAGGAAAAGCATCCGGGTCCCTCAATCTGCTGCTTTCCCCAAGTCAGTTTTCTAGGACAGCAGGTGCCCCCACAAGTCAAAAATCCTATCTGGAATCCATTTTATCCTGAGGTGTAGATTTATAGATAGTTAATTTGAGAACTGGGATGCAAAAAACATCATGTGGTGCTTCCAAATGCCCGTGCCCTGAACCTGGTCACACCCTTGAAACTGGCAGTATTCTAGTGTTGCAGATTGCTGTGTGCCCGCGGAGTACTTATTCAGGGATTCGGGAAGGGGATTTCCCAGAAGCTAAGCCAGAAAGTGATTTCAAGATCAGCAACAGCACTCCCTCATTTACCTCTGAGGATTTTTTATTCTTTTAAGCCACTGAATAAATAGGCCCTGAGTTGCACAGGAAGGAAACTCATTGCACAGAGTGACAAATGACAGCAACTGCTGTCAACTACTTCGCCTGGCCCACTGAAAGAGAATCTCTTTTCTTCCCGTGCTGGAGAGAAAGGCAGTGAGAGGAGGGATGGGTGCCCAGCTGGGCATGTTTTCCCTTCGAGTCTAGAGAAGAGGGATACTATCGGTACAGATACAGTGCAGAACATTACTGATTAGACCCGGAGGAATTACCAGCTAACTGCCTCGGGTTAGGTGCCTCAGGTGAATCTCAGGAGATCAGCAAGCACCACTGTTTCTATGTTTCCCACGAGGGCACAAACAGGCATGACGGAATTGTTGGCCACTACTGGCCTGACCCCTGCCATTTCTCTTCCCTGGGCACAGGAGGCATATACGGAATACCTGAGGAGCATCCACTATATCTCCCAGGTGCTGTTGGAAGAAGTGGAGACCACCAAAGGTACAGATCTCAGCCTCACTGCTTCTCCCACGCGGAACAAATTATGGACTGCTTAGCTCTTGGTGGGTCTTAAGCCTGGGGTTGTCCTGTGTCCTGCCCATTGGTCATTAGCAGAAGGTGAACTGGTGAGCACTCGGCAAGCATGAGCTGTCATGGTGTGTTGTGGGAGCAGGCGGGGATGGGTGTTGTAAGAGGATGTAAACGGGATGGGGATAACCAGAGATTGGACACTGAGCCCCAGCCCAGGAAGGAGTGAGCTGCGTAAAGATCAGGGCCCGGGGGCAACGCCCCCAGCAGAGGGATGTGTAAAGACTCTGAGATGAGAGTGGGGGCTGAGTACAGGGAAGAGGAGGTTCCGTGGGGGCAGGCATAGCCTTGCGTGGAGCTGTGTTGTTCCGGGGTAAGGAAGCTCGTAGAGGCTTTGTGGGAGAGGCCAGCATGGAGGCAGAGCCTCCAGGAGGCTCCCACAGTGAGGACAGCAGTGGTGGCACCACTTGGGGATGGAAGGAGTGAAGGGCCTGGGGTCGTGCTTTCAATTTCAAGGTGGACCTCACAGATTTGCTGGGTGAGTCGCTGGTTGGTGAGGCAGGGGGTGGAGACAGTGAGCCCCTGGAGGGAACAGTGAGCCGCTGGAGGCCAACAGTGAGGTACAGGAGGTGCTGTGGGGATGGGCGGGAGCAGACTTGTGTGGGCACAGTAGAGAGCTGCATCGTGAGCACCTTCTGTTTGAGGCACTGAGCACCCTGACGATACAGGAGCACAGTGGTTAGGGAGAGGTCAGAGTCACCAGAATCAGAGCTGCCCCAGAGAGCCAGTGAGCTTAGCAGAGCTCTGGGCACTCCCAAGGTTGGGGACTGGGGGGAAGACACAGTAGTACGCCCAGGGGGATGTTCTGGAAGAGAGACACCTGGAGAGGTTGGGGAGGCCTCAGAGAAGGGCTTGACGGGAGGGCATGAGAGAGGGTGGTCTCAGTGGGAGTCAGGTGGCTAAAATGGAGTGTGCTGAGGGGCTGGCTCTAAAGGGGGCAGTAAGTGGCTCAGAAACTAAGGCTGGTGGGGTCCAGGGAAGAGTTTTGAGTGGCAGCTCCTACAGCATGCACCTGCCGACATGAGTGGTCCCCAGAAGAGGGAATGCAGGACAGAAGCCCCAGGGATGTGCCAGGGGTGAGGTCAAGCACAGCCAGGGGGCAGGAGACAGGCAATAAAGTTGTCCCTGAAATGGTCCTCATCCACTGCAAGGCCCACCCTGAGGAGGGGCTGTGAGTAAAGTAAAGGCCCTGGTGAGCAAAGGCCGGGTTAGGGACAGAGAGGGCTCTGATGGTCCAGCTGAGATGACAGGACAGTCAGCTGCTGGGCTGGCCAAGCTCAGCGCCCACATAGCGTCAGGAGGTAAGCCCAGAGCAGGTGATCAGAAATGAGGAGATGGGATCGCCTAGAGGTCGGAGATGAGGAGGGGGGTGGCGACCCGGAGGGAGAGATGAGGAGGGGGTGAATTCGTCCTTGTTTTTGTCTCGGCAAGAATCGGTTTAATAATAAAGGTGACGGTGACCAGCTCTCTTTTCTCTTTATCCCCAGAAGGTGGGGAAACTGTGGCCCCGGACACCTCAAAGATGCTGAAGCTGGCCGAGCAGTGTCTGGAGAGGGCCCAGTCAACAGCTGCCAAACTCGGTGGGTCTCTGGCAAGTTTTCCTGGGGCATCTCCCCCAAAGTCTGCATCTCTGGAACGTCGGATTCCATGTTGACCCTTGCTCATGTATGTGTTGCAGGGAAAACACACCTGAAGCCAGCCATGCCCACGACTGCTCCTGTCCCCTCACCGACCAGCCGACATCGCCGGGTGTACTCAGATGAAGGGGGGAAACTCTCTCCCTTTCTGCCGCCCGAGATCTTCCAGAAGCTTCAAGTGGTAGAGTCACAAAGTTCTAAGAAGTAAGCTGGGGCAAAACGGAAGGTGGGCCGAGCCTGGGTTTGAAGTCCAGGCAAAGTGAGCTAACCACAATGAATTCAGTTAAAGTGGGTCCCAGAATGGAAATACGCTTGCGCTTGGCAAAAACAGATGCAGATCCCCTTTGGACAAAAGCATCTTCGGCATGCACAAATGATGCACAGTGAGAGATAACCAAGCACAAAGAGAAACCAGAAATTTACGGAGTAATAGCAGACACAGACTTCCAAGTGTTCAGGGGAAGTTACCAGACACACATCACAACACAGTCATGTTGTCCTCAGTGACAAAAGTGAAAAGCAAATTTGAAAATAGCTGCAGGGAACAAAAGGCCAGAGGGTATAACCCAGCAAATAAAGAACCACGTTGAAAGGAAACAGAAAATATAATACCAAAATTGTTTTTAAAAACGAATTGGAAATAATAACAAATTATATTCTCCAGTGAACACACACACATGCACACAGACACACGTGGTCAATATTGTACCAACAGAGTAGACGTAGTTGAAGAAAGAATGAGCGAATTGGTTGAAAGATCAAAAGATATCCAGAATGACTCTCATAGGGGGAGGAAAGAAGACGAAATCTGAGACAGAGCTAGGAGATCTGACACAAGATTATTGGAGTTCCAGAAAAAGAGAAGAAAGAAAGAGGAAGAGAGGCATTATTTGAAGAGATAACAGTATATAAGCTTCTGGAACTGATAAAACTCACTTAGACACAGACAGAAGAACCCCCAGGAGGATAAACAAGGCTGGCTCCTCCTGGCGCTGCTGCTGCCAGGCCTTGGGGGCCACTGCTACCTCATTTCTGCATGTGCCATCGCGGGGCGGGACTCCCCACGGGACTCCCACCCCGGGACACATTTTCCCTTGCCAGTTGGCATCCTCACAGCTTACCCTCTCCTACCACAGAAGCATGAAGACATGTGACACCAGCAGTTTGGGTGGGGGCATGGAGGTTGGCCCTCGGCAGCTATTTCTAATAAGCAGGCTTTGGTTCTCTCTCCCACGGGTGGCAAAGTTATCTAGCTGTTTGGCTCACACGATGCCCCTAAAAAGTTCCGTGTTGTTGCCCAACGTGTGGATGCGGAAAGCGCAGTGCGCCGCTTTTCTTGAAAACGCAGGAGGCCTGGCGACTGCAGGCCCAGGTTTCAGCAGGACAGAGGTCTCCAGCCCACCCTGCACCTCCTCCCTCCTTCCCATTTCCTGCCTGCCCCCATCACCGCCTCCTTCTGGTCTCAGAGCGCAGTCAGGGGAGCACTCCAGGGCTTCCTGGGGCCTGGACAGCACAGCAGCTCGTCTCTGTCTGCAGGGAGCTGACGCCCCTGCAGGAAGCCTCTCTGCAGAACCAGAAGCTGAAGGCCGCCTACGAGGCCCGGATGGCCCGTCTGGACCCCAGCCAGGCCCTGCAGAAGACCTCCCTGGTAAGCGGGTCCCAGGGAGGGTCTGGGTTGCCGGTGGAAGAGGAACAAGCTTTATTTTCTCCTTCCCTTCCTAGACCCTGTCCCTGCAGCGGCAGGTGATGGAGAACCTTGTGATCGCCAAAGCCCGGGAGGAGACCGTATCCTTTCTGTCCTTCCCTGGTGTCCTGGCTGAAGGAGGCGGGGAGGGGGGAAGTGAAGGTGCCAGGGTCGGAGTGTGGGACAGAACTCTTCCAGCCTCAGAGAGACTGCCCTGGAGGGGCGGCTCCTGCCTTCCTGGCCTTCACACGGGCGGGCGTTCTGTTCCTCTCAGCACCCACGGGCTCCTCCCCATCCTTCAGGTCAGCTAGGGCTTGCTCCCTTCCCTGAGTGAGCACCCGCCCTCAGGCCCCGCTGCCCCGCCCCGCCCCACCCGGCCTCACCTCCCGATGGGGGTCCTCAGGACAGACACAGCCTTGACCCTGCCGGCACAGCTGCAGAGGAAGAGGGAGGAGCGGCGGCTGCGGCTCCAGGAGGCGGCCGACAGGTGCGTCTCCTCCCACAGGTCTCGGGGCTGCTGAGTGGGCTGCTGGGGGCTCCCTCCCCTGCCCACCCAGCTCGGAGGCCCCCAGCCCCTGTCTTCCTCCCCAGGAGGTTCTGCAGTCAGGTGGCCCTGACCCCGGAGGAGCGGGAGCAGCGGGCCCTCTATGCCGCCATCCTCGAGTACGAGCAAGACCACGTGAGTCCCCGCCGCTGGGCACGGGGGTGGGGTTGTCACAGGGGGTGGGGTTGTCACAGGTTGCTATTGGGGGGGGGGGTCCTGAGGCCTGTTGGCGTGGGCCTTCCCTACGCCCCAGGGAGGACACGGACAGTGTGGCGCTGGCCTGGGGTGCGGCCTTGGCAGGGAAGGTTGTGGGGACCCCGCCATGCCCTCCAGAGACTCCTGCCCTGCAGGACTGGCCGAAGCACTGGAGAGCCCAGCTCAAGAAGAGCCCGGGGGACCTGTCGCTGGTGACCAGCCTGGTCTCCCACCTGCTCAGGTACCAGGGCCTCCCCCCACACCCCACCCCACCCCCACCCCCACCCCCGGCCCCCTGGTTGGCCCTGACAGCGGCCAAAAAGATCAGAAAGGGAAGGGGTGAAGGAGGCGGGCGGGGGTGGCCGAACGCGCCACGCTCAGGCCCCCTCGGCGGGGCTGGGCTTGCAGACGCCCCCCATCCAGCCACCCTGCTGGTCTTTTAGCTGCCAGGGGGACTCGGGTCAGACTTTATCTGCCACATTCGCTCCCGAGGAAACAATTCAAGGGTTGCTCCGCCAAAACCCGTCCAGCGGGGCCGGGCCCCGCGCCACAGCCCCGCGCCTCTTCCTCCGCGCAGCGTTCCCGACCACCCCATCTCGCAGCTCCTGAAGAAGCTCCAGTGTGCGGTGTACCGGGCGCTGTACCCCGTCGTGAGCAGGGGCGCCGCGGGCGCCGCTTCCGCCCCCGGCTGCTGCGCCTTGTCCCCAGACGCCGACGGGCTGCGGGCTCCCGGGAGCTGGCGGCTCCGGCCCTCGCAGAGCCTCTACTGCGTGCTCTCCCCCGCGGAGCCGGGCCCCGCCCCTCGGCCCCCGGACGGCGCCCACGGCAGCCCCCCCACGCCCCCGCCGCACGCCGGCCCCCCCGGGGGAGGGGCGGACGGCGGCCCCGCCGGGCCTGCCTCCCCGCTGGCACACACCCCGCCGGGCGTGCAGAGCAGACACAGCTCCTTCGAAGACCTCGAACACTTCTTGGCCGCTTCTGAGGGGTGGGGCCGGGGGCGTGGGAGGCCGCCTGAGCCCCAGGCCTCGGGGGTGAAGACGGAGCCGTTGTCCGAGCAGCTGAAGAGTACCGTCAAGGACATACACAACGCCATCGGTGAGGGCCGGCGTGCCCGCGGGACGGGCGTGCGGGGGAGGGGGCTGCTCCGACACACGCAGCACAAAGCTTTCCACAGGCCCAGGACAGGCCCCGGGAAGGACAGGCCTTCCTCTGGGTGGCGGAGGCCATCCAGATCTGCAGAGCCCTCTGCGTCTGCCCTTCTCTGGGGCAAATCCTGGCGGAGCAGACAGGAACGCACCCCGCTGTGAGAGCAGCTGGGCCGGCTGGCCACTGGCCGAGGTCTCCCCAGTCCCCGGTTGTCTTCCCACCGGGCTGCTTCGTTCCAGCCTCCTGTTTGAGGAAGGGCCTGCTCTCAGAGCCTCTGGCTGCCAGGTGGTCCTGGCTGGCCCATAGGGCTGGGCTCTGGTGATTCCGAACCAAGGACCATTGGGTGTGTGCAGCCTGGCGGTGGTGACCACGGGCTCGTCCCTGCAGCCTTTTCCATTTTTGAGAATAGTGTGTGGATTCTCTAAGGGTTGGGTGCCTAGGGTGGCTGGGGACTCCCAAGGAGGAAGGCTTTCAGGGTTCTCCAGAGGTCAGTGAGGCAGGCCCGACAGGGCCCAAAGCTCCAGCAGGGACCCTGGATGGGCCTCCCATCTCCCGGGGCCTCAGGTCTTGTCTTTAAATATGCCTCTAAAATTCCTCCAGGTTCCCACAGTTTGGGGTGCAACCCCTTCAGAAAGAGGCTGTCCTTTGCTTTTTCTCAGCCTGTCGTCTTAGTTCCTCGGGGGAGCTGGGCATGAGTCTGTGAGCTCCTAAGTGCTCTGACCCCAGGCCCCATGGACACAGAAGTTGGGGGGGGGGGGGTGAGGGGAGTGGAGGGAGGTTCAGGCAGAGCGCTCTCCACTGAGCCGGAACCCTGCGGCTCTGCCCACACTGCGGCTGGCTCTAGGAGGGTGGGAGAGGGGATGGCAGGTGTGGGGCCCACTTGGGCACCCCGGGCTGGCTGAGGATGATCTCCAGGGGCTGCCAGCCTGGGGCCGGAGGGCCTGGCTGTCCCCACAGTGCCATTGTGCCGGCTCTGCTCCCGGCAGACAGGCTGCTTTCGCTGACTCTCCTGGCTTTCGAAGGCCTGAATGCGGCCGCCTCCAAGGACCGATGCCTGGCCTGCATCGAGGAGCCTTTCTTCTCCCCACTGTGGCCCTTGCTGCTGGCACTCTACAGGTATGATCCCAGTTTCAGGCCCCCACAGGGGCCTTCCCCGCTCGTTGATCCCTGAGGCACACTTTTGACCGTGCTTCCAGCTGGTGCTTTACTCTGAGGCCATCCTCAGATGTTTCTGCTTTGCAAGAACCTGTGACTCTGGGCACGGCAAGCTTTCCCTAGCGCCGCTTCTGTCCGTGGGGCAGAGCCCCCTGGGCCGCTGAGCCTGGCCTCTCTCTGCCCCAGGAGCGTGCACCGCCTCCGGGAGGCCGCCCTGAGCAGGAGCATGGAGCTCTACAGGAACGCGCCCCCAACGGCCATAGGCGTTCCCACGAAGCTCCTGCCCCGGGGCCTGGAGGCCACAGGAGCCGGCGCCTTCCCCTACTGTGCTGCAGCCCAGGAGCTGGGGTTGCTGGTTCTGGAGAGCTGCCCCCAGAAGAAGCTGGAGTGCATCGGTGAGGGGGCTGCAGTTTGGGAGGACAGGAGGGGGAACGTAGTCGGATAAGGTCCCTTCCCAGAGGGTGACCTGGGGTCTCTGTGTGCCTCTGAAGTGCAGACCTTATTCCTGTCAAAATGGGGGTGTGTCTCACAGGACGGAAGCGGTGTGAGAGCAGTATCTTCGGGCGGGAGCTTCCCAGTTCTGCCAGCTCCACTCGTGCCGGGAGGGGCCGGTGCCAGGGGGTTGTTCTGGGACTGGCTCCCCTCGGCCCTCTCCTGAAGCCTCGCTTTTGGGCCACAGTGCGGGTCCTGCGGGTTATCTGTGCCTGTGCCGAGGGTTACTGCCGGGCCCAGGAGGCTGCGTCTGAGGCCAGACCCCAGCTTGGTGCCGCAGCCATGTGAGTCCCAAAAGCCCACAGCCCGGGGTGGGGGCGGGGGGGCAGTGAGCAAGTGAGGGGCTGCCTGCAGAGGCCTGGGGGGAGAGAGAACCCTCCCATCCTGCCCCGAGCACCGGGACCACAGCTTCCCACCTGGTGTCTGGCCCCCCCTGGGCCGCAGCACCCTTGGGGCTACAGTGCGCTTCGCAGGGCTTATCCAGGAGAGTGTCCATTCCCACCGAGGGCTTGGGGCTGCAGCCCCCATGGGTGATGCATTCCTGCCTCTCTGGGCAGGTTACTTAGGGGTCAGGGACCGCCTGGCTAACCTAGTGCAATTTAGCATTGTTTGTCACAGGAACACGGGCTCAGTCCCTCAGTTGCACGCTTTGGGGAGGCAGCTCCAGCCTCCATGAAGAGCTTGCTCCCTGTGCTGAGCCCCCAGACCTGGGGCTCCTGCATCATCTATGTCCCCACCGTCCGGAGGCAGGGCAGGCGTTTTCTCTACCTGGGGCTCTGACGCCTGGTCCTGTCTCAGTCTCACCTGGACCCACCTGGGACCAGCAGCCCCACCAACCCCAGGGCCGGGTACAAGACCTCAGCTTCTGGGTCGGGGTGGGGGAGCCCCCCTTCGCCAGTTTACCACGCGGCTGCTGCAGAAGTAGCTGTCGGCAAAACAGTTGTAGGACTCAGCGCTTCTGAGTCCGGCTACAGCCCCATGTCACCTGTCTCCTCTGAGCGTCTGAGGAGCCAGTGAGGGCCATGTTGTAGTTTGTCCGCGTTTCTGCAGGAGGGTGGTGCCCAGGGTGGTGGAGGCGGGGCCGCAAGCCAGAGCTCATGGTGTGTGAGGCCTTCCTGGCTGGGGGTCACACTCAAGCCACAGGCTGCTCTCATGCTCTTCCCAGAGACTGCCGCCCGTGGGCCCCTTGGGCCCGGGTGTTGTGCGTCCCGCAGGGCCTCCCTTGGCACCTTTTCAGCTCCCTTAGATGCCTCTTCCGGAGGATCGCCGCGCCTGGCTCCGATCCCAGGTGTAGTAAGCAGGCTGCCTGGGACGTGGGCCATCCCCTCCATTAGCCTGTTCCCCAGGTGTGGGCAGGCTTGCAGGGCGAGCCTGTGAGGTTGGGGCTACCCGATACCTCCGCTGTGGGGGCCTCTGCTGACCCAGCCGTGGGCTCTGCAGCACAGGGTCCCCATTCGGGGACGGCGTTGCCGCTTGTAGTGGCTGCCGGTGCCGCTGACCTGAGTCTGCTCCCAACTCCCCCACGCAGGCGGG
Source organism: Panthera pardus (assembly GCF_024362965.1). Classification (NCBI taxonomy): domain Eukaryota; kingdom Metazoa; phylum Chordata; class Mammalia; order Carnivora; family Felidae; genus Panthera; species Panthera pardus. Next base: position 25,763,011 of record NW_026526754.1, on the reverse strand, counting down.
CAGGAGGGGTGCAGGGAGAGCAGCCGGCAAGCCCAGGACCAGTCCGGAGGCCGAGCTGGGGGCTGCAGGGTTATGGGGACTGAGCAGCCATCGTGGCCCCCGGAGCCTACCGGCCAGCCGTGCCTCTACCCAACAGCGGTGCCGACGACCTGCTGCCCATCTTGTCCTTCGTGGTGCTGAGAAGCGGTCTCCCCCAGCTGGTGTCAGAATGCGCAGCCCTGGAGGAGTTCATCCATGAGGGGTAGGAGCCCCCAGCTGGAGTCGGGCCAGCACAGGGCACTGGGCACCTGTTCCCAGGCTGGGGGTCCGTCCCTCGAGCAGCGTGTGTCCTCCAGCCCAGCCTCCATGACAGACCCCTGTGCGACCTTAGTGTCCAGGTCCTGCCCCACGAGGGCAGACACCCCGTCCAAGGCGCTGGGGGCTTCTTTGCATCCCCTGCAGGTAACAGGTGCTACCCGTGCCTGTCTCCACGCAGGTACCTGATCGGAGAGGAGGGTTACTGCCTGACGTCACTACAGAGCGCCCTGAGCTACGTGGAGCTGCTGCCCCGGGGTGCCCTGGGCAAGTAGATCAAGACAGGATCTGCGGAGGACCACCAGAAGTCACCTGCTCCGGGTGGGGGGGGTGGCAGCAGGCCGGCTGTGGCGGGGCTCTGCCGCTCTCACTCGTGCCCTGACCGGACGTCTGCCCCAGGGCCTTGAGGAGGCCCCTGTGCTCTTCAGAGGATAGATCTGAGCTGAATCAGCTCCTGGGAGCCAGGCCCTTCTCTTTCCTCACCCTGACTTTGTGCAGGGAAACCAGAGCTGTGGACTCCCCTGGGGCCTGTGCACCCTCACAGACCCGGCCACTCAAGGGTAGGGAGGGAGCCGTAGGCCTGGCAGAGGGCAGGTCTGGTTTCTCTCCCTTCCCCTCTCCTGTGACAGCCAGCTTCCGGTGCCAGTTTCTTGTTGGGGTCAAGGAGAGAGCCGTCCCCATCCCCTGCCTCCAAGGCCTGGAGCCCAGGTGGTCTGAAGCTATACTGTTTACTTACGGGGCATTGAGCACTCCCCTCTCCTCTGTAGCCCAGGCCTCCCCAGGGTGCCCACCCGCGTCTGGGGCCTCTGAGCTGTGCCCTCCCTCGGCAGTAGGCATTGGACATCCTGGGGCCTCTGGCTGATTCCCGCCCCGCACGTCCCTTTCTGGGTCAGCGTGAAGCCGAGGGTCAGCGCCTGCCTGCAGCGCAGCGTCCGCTCTGTTACATGCCCCGGGCAGCCACTGACACGGCCAGAAATAAAGAGGTCACTGATGTCTCTCTCTGCATCTGTCTCTCTCACTGATACCTCCCACTGGTCGTGTGGAGGCCCAAGCAGGGCGACCACCTTCCCTGCTGACCAGCAAGAGCCAGACTGTCACAGAGCCCACTGAGCTCTACCACCCCAGACCCTGGGCGGGGGGAGGGGGGAGCAGAAGAGGGATCCCCCTAGGGCTGCACCCTCTAGGACAGGACACGCTCTGCAGGGCCTAGGGGGCCGGGCAGGGCAGAGTCAGACATCATCACTGGACAGGACCTGGGGCCGGACCTCTTGGCCTGAAGGGCTGTCAGGAAAACCTCTTCATTCTACAGGTGGGAAATGCACAGGGGTGCCCTGAGTTGTGACAGGTGTCACCTCTGAAGAAGAGAAAGCAGGGAGCCCAGCCCAGATGCTTCAGGCAGCATCTGCCAGGGGAGGAGGGTCCCCTGGCAACCTGAGTGCCACTGAGGCAGGTGGTTTGGGCCCAACCACCCCAGAGGCCAGTTGTGGGTCTAGGGTCCATCCTAAGCTAGCATGACTTCATCCCAACTTGATGACACGTGCAAAGACCCTGTTTCCAAATATGCTCACGTGCCCAGGTTATAGGTGGACATGAATACGGGGAGACATTTAGCCCCATGAGAGGTCTCTCCATGTGGCCGCCAGCTACCCCACGGATGGCTGGATTCCAAGAGCAAACACTCCAAGACAACGAGGTATTTTAAGGACTCAACCTGGGAAACCACACAGTCACTTCCAGTCTGTGTGGAAGCAGCTGCAAAGACCCACCCTGATTCTAGTGTCACATTGAGAAGAGCCACATGCCCTAGAGCCACATGCCACAGCCACACAGAGCGAGTGCCTGGAGTCGCACACAGCAACAGAGATGAATCCCAAACAGCACCGACTGCAGACTCGAAGAAGCAGAGGGCAGAACACCATCTACTTAGAGCTGGAGGTCCTGCCCTGCAGGCTGTGCAAGGGTGCACTGAGGACGCCCATTCACCACACTCACTGGTCGTCTTTTAGGATTGGGGCTGTGGCCCTGGATGAACGCAACGTGGGCGGCCTTGCATCCGAAGACCACTATGAACTCAGCAGTGAACTGAAGAGAGTGCTTAAACTCAACCCTTCTGCACATAAGCAGAAGGTGACCAGAAGCTACCTGTCCCCTCAGGCATGGCGTGGCCCTACGGTTGGGCTCAGTACGCAGTAAGTGAAATACCTCCACGTTGGGTGGTGGCCGGCAAAATGGCTCAAGGAAATCGATCCCTCGCTTCATTACCGTGTTTTTTCCAGAAGTCCCATTTGAAGAATCTAAAAACAATATTGCAGAGCACTGCCGAGGGAAAACTCAGAGACGTTTTCCCAGGCGGGGCCAGCAAAAAAGTGTCCTGGAGAGGCGAGGGGCCCAGAAACCCAGCTGCAGGGTGCCCAGGGAGGGAGGTCTACCGAAGACCTTCCCTGCGCTGAGCTGGGACTCTCAAATCTCTCCCATCCCTCGTCCACCCAAGTGGCCTCAGCGCTGAGCGGAGCCCAAAGCAGAGCAAGAAAAAATGTCCTCAGGGAGTTGTGGCCGGGATCAGACCCGAGCTTCGCCGGCCTCGGCTCAGGGGCCTGGAAACGACGCTGGCCTAGTCAGGAAGGGACCTTCACGCCGCCTCAGGGACCCCCAGATGACGCGCTCACACACCAGGAAGGTGAGCCCGCGGAGAAACTGAGGCCGCCCCGCCCACCCGAGGCTGCTGTTCTAACCACGGCGAAGCTCACCTCCTTGTGTGCTGGTTGAGCGCTGGGCCGGAGCTGGGCCGCTCGAGGGGCGCCGGCGCTCCAAGCGCCTGGCTCAGAGGGAGCGGCTGCTGGGACGCACCGTTCCTCGTGTGCCCGCCCGAGCCCCGGCCCAGGGTCGGCCACCAACGGCCCCGGCGGCGCCGTGGGTAGACGGGAGACGAGGGGGCAGCTGGCCGTACAGGTGCGCGGTGCAGGTGCTCAGCTGGGCGGCACAAGGCCCCGCCCCCCGGCTCGGCCCCGCCCGTGTTAGCAGAGGGGGCTGTGCCCCGAGCAGGCCCCGCCCCGAGCGTCACGGCTGAGGCCGATGGGCGGAGCCGCAGGCGGCGGAAGAGCTCCGAGCCGAGAGGTGGGGACCCGCAGGTAGTGCGGTCGCTCGCGGGGTCCCGCAGCACTTCCTGGTGGGCGAGGCGGGGTCTCTCTGTTCGGGAGCGGGGACGCAGCTGGCGGGGTGCTGTAGGCCCTGGGGTCCGTTCAGCTGACGAGGTCGCCGGGCTGCGGGGGGGACCATGTGGATGCTGGGTGGAGGCTCTGGGGGGCGCACAACTGGCGGGGAGAGGTCTCTGGTTCCTGACACGCGACCCCCGCCCGCCAGAATGGGCAGCAGCTCGCTGTCCGAGGACTACCGCCTGTGCCTGGAGCGTGAGCTGCGGCGCGGCCGCGCGGGCGTGTGCGGGGACCCATCGCTGCGCGCGGTGCTGTGGCAGATCCTGGTTGAAGACTTCGACCTGCACGGGGCGCTGCAGGACGACGCGCTGGCGCTGCTCACCGACGGCCTGTGGGGCCGCGCCGACCTGGCCCCCGCGCTGCGCGGCCTGGCCCGCGCCTTCGAGCTGCTGGAGTTGGCCGCCGTGCACCTGTACCTGCTACCCTGGAGGAAGGAGTTCACCACCATCAAGGTAGGGCACTGGGCCGAGAGGGCTCCCCTACCCAGGATGCTCTGTGCCGAGGTCAGAGTTCCCTGGGGGAACCTGGAAGCCTTGGGGGCAGCTCTTGGCCAAGGTCCCCCTGGACACTCGCAGGGCTGAAAACATGGTGTGGGTGGAGGCCACCCACCCTGGGTGCCTGCCTTCTGGGTTGGGCGGGGCGGAATCCTTGCTCCTCAAAACTGGAATCACTGCTCTCCCCAAAGTGGCCCCGCGGCTCCTGTAGCACAAATCCTAGGACAGGTGCACGAGAGGAACTTGAGGTTGCATGATCACTCTAATCCCTCCATGATCCCATTTATAGAGGAGTGTTGGGCGGGTGTATCCCCTATGAAGTAGGCACGAGCTGGGGACCCTGCACACCCTGGGGGTCTGGACTAAGTCCACCACTCGTTCAGGTACGCAGGCTGTGTCCAGGGCTGGCCTGACCCCTGTAGGTGAGCTGCCAGCCTGCTGAGGGGGCCGGCATTTGGCCCTCAAAGCTAATTTGGAAGAGTAGGAAGGTGCTGATGTCATTGGGCACGTGGGCGAGTCCACCTCCGCCGGTTGCCATGGCAGCGGCCGCTTTTCTGTCTCCCCCGCCCCTCCCCCCTCTCTCAAAGGGTGAGCTCTAGAGCTTTATTGCTTCATGGGGACACCTGCTGGTCAGAAGTTCAAGGGCTTTTCCATTCGGATAACGGGGCGGGAGGCACCCTTACTTCAGTGTCGGTCAGACCTGGCTGCAGTCTGGTCCTACTTCCTCTTGACCGTGTGGCTTAGTGCAGGTTACCTAAGCTCCCTGAACCGGTTTCCTCGTCTGTCAAGCGGACACAAGAATAAGCCAGTCCCAGGTCTGTCGTGAGCCCTGAGTACGATGCTTGCACGCGGTAGTGCTCAGTCTGCGGGACGTGTCATCCTCAGCTAGAAGCAGAGGAATGCTGACAGGATCCCAGAGTGATAGAATTTTAGGACCGGGAGACCCACACGACCGTCATCCTCAAAAAATGCGACCCGGGAGGCACTTTCCTGTCTGGCGTTCCCGGGCTCTCCGCCCAGCTGCACAGTGGAGCCTCCCCACAGTACAGGTGGTGCACCCACGTGGTGGCAAGCACAGCTGGATAAAACGCGTGGCTAAGCCTCGGTCTCACGGGAAAGGCTCTCCAAGACAAGTGCAAAGGCGAGTTCAGGACGTGTTGGGGAGGCCACCTGATCGGAAGGGCAGATAAGCACCCCTATTTGTGCAGGACCAGATCTCAGCAAAGCCCCGGGGGTGACAGGAGGTGGAGGAGACCCCGAGGGAAGTGAGATTTGTTTCCCTCCCCGGCCCCAGCAACTAAAGCGGGTCTCGGGAGGTGGGCCCTAGCACGCATTGCTGAGAAGCTCCTCCCATGGGCGTGTTAGCACAGCCCGAAACTGCCCCGCTTCTGGGGTGAGGCTGGTGGCCCCTGGAGCCGGCCAAGGCCAGAATGGAGGTGAGTGTGGGCTGCTGGTGACCGGGACCCTCCTCCGCAGACCTTCTCCGGGGGCTACGTGCACGTGCTGAAAGGTGCCCTCTCGGAGGACCTCCTCATCCAGAGCTTCCAGAAGATGGGTTACGTGCCCAGGGACAACCACCGCCTGACGATGGCTGCCCTGCCACCCGCCTGCCAGCTGGTGCAGGTAGCCCTGGGCTGCTTTGCCCTGCGGCTGGAGTGCGAGATCCTGGGCGAGGTGCTGGCCCAGCTGGGGACCAGCGTGCTGCCAGCGGAGGAGCTGCTGCAGGCCCGGCGGGCCAGCGCGGACGTGGCCTCCTGCGTGGCCTGGCTGCAGCAGCGGCTGGCCCGGGAAGAGGAGCCGCCGCCTCTGCCCCCCCGGGGCTCCCCAACCGTGTTCCAGACGCAGCTGGACCTATACCGGGACCTGCAGGAGGACGAGGGCTCGGAGGAGGCCAGCCTGTACGGGGGGCCCTCGCCGGGCCCCGACTCCCCTCCCCCAGAGCTGGCCTGCCGGCCTCCACTCTGGGGACAGAGCGCCAAACTGTGGGGTGCCAGGGGAGGGGCCTGGGAGCCACTAGGGGAGGCTGAGGTGCTGCCGCAGGCCAGCAGCCCGCCGTACGGGGCCTCGAAGGAGGAGCCGGAGCCAGAGCCGGACGCCTTCTCCTTCCTGTCGCTGCGCCAAGAGCTGCTAAGCAGGCCCGGAGACCCAGGGAGGTCGGGGCGGGTCAGCCCCCAGCGTGGGTACGGGCCCAGCCCCCCACCGCCCGGCTACCAAGCACACGGCTGCCTGGCTCCCGGTGCCCTGCCCACCCTGTGCTGTGACACGTGCCGCCAGCTGCACGCCCCGCACTGTGCCACCCTGCCTGCCTGCCGTCTAGGTCACACACTTCGTGTGCTGCTCGGTGACACCCAGCAGCGCCTCTGGCTGCAGCGTGCACAGGTGGACACCCTCCTCTATGATGGGCCCGGGGCCCGACCTTAGGCCCAGCCAGGCCCTGGGTCAAGTGCTTTCCAGAGAGTTTCCGTGGTGCTTCTCTGGGCCTCAACACTCCTCAGGCCTGAGCCCTGGCCACCCTGCCCCCCGGGGACTCCTGGGCACAGCAGGGTGGGGGATCCAGGCCTCACAAAGCAGGAGATGGGCTCCTGCCTTCCATGGAAAGCTCTTGCCTGGGGCTGGCCGGCTCCCCACCCCCTGCTCCCAGTGTTCCGGACTATGTCCCAACGTGCTGGGTGGAGTCTAGCTTGTGTCAGCGTCTCACCACCATGCCTACTCCCATGAAGGACCCTCTCCCTCCTCTTTCACCCCTCCCCCAACCCACTGAAGGGGCCCAGCACCCAGCCTGTAGCTCTTGACCTATCCCTGTAAGTTGTGGTTCAGGACACGTTGCCTCCCTCTGAGCGCCCAAGGGAGATTTTCCTCACAGGGGTGTCCTTGGAGGCCCACAGGTGACACCGTGGGCCACTGAGCACCACCGTGACCAGCCCAGGGGCTCTGCCAGGTACGTGGCTGACCTAGCCTCTTGCCGATGGAACGAGCCGAGGGCTGGCCCGAGACGAACCCACGTGCCCTGGTCATCGCTGGGCTGGGAAGTTGGGCCCACACGTGGAAGAGAAACAATCCGATCTCACAGCAGAGTGTGCAGGGTCCCGAGGAGTCCAGAGAGCAGGGAGGCAGGCAGCAAGTGGGGCCCGGACAGGCTGTGCCACTCGCTTCCAGGTGGAACATGGGGCTTCTGAGCAATCAGCACCCCACAAGCCACCTTGCTGGGGCTCTCTGCTGCACAGGCTTCCCACCTGATCATTCACCCTGGGCCCAGTGGTAAAGATGGGAGCCAGGCTCTTGAGTAGCCACCTGCTCAGACAGACTCTCAGGGCGCAGGCAGGCGGAACCCCTTTTCCTGGGGGGGAAGGGTCCCAGAACATACTAACCCACAGGACTGGAGGGGACAGGTGCCTGTTTCTGTGCTGGCCCCTCCTCACTGGGCACTCTGCCCGTCTGTCTGTCCCACCTCTCCTTCCCAGCACTCAGAGAACCACCTTCACGTCATGAGTCAGAACCCAAAGTTCATTAAAGGACATTGAACCTGTTCACGTCTATTAGAAAAACTTTCATCTCTCTGAGCTTCTGTTAGCCACTCATGCCCCTTCCCGTCTGGGCCTCAGTGTGGGGGCAGGGACAGGGCCCAGACCCCAGTCCATCAGGCAGGATGTGACCCACACCCGACCCCTCCTTCCCATCTGAGTGTCACCAGCCCTGCCACTGGGGCGGGGGCGGGGGGGGGGGGGGGCTTACCAGAGCCTCAGACAGACCCTGGGGCCCAGGACGGGATGCAGGCAACCACGTGGGGGGTCTGCCCATCCCACGCTAGCAACACCCACTGAGATGGGCCCAGCGGCCCTTTGTTCCTGGGAAGTGAGGGCCTGAGCTTCTGCATGGCTGTAGAGGGCCAACTGTGGGCATGGCCATGGGTCCCCAGACTGAGTGTCGGGCCCTTCTCGGGTGCACCCACCCTGCTCTTCTGGAGAAGGGGGTGCAGTCAGCTGGAGCAGCTGGTCAGTGTCAGTCAAAGGGCGAGCCGGATCCTAGCAGCGTCGTCAGCCCGGACCGCAGAGGCCTCCCGCCAGTCACGGTCACGGCTTGCAGCGCTTGCTCTGGGCCTCACACGTGGCCGGAACAGCCCGCTTGTTGCGGTGGTGGGGGAAGGTGGGCATGAGCTCCGGCTCGCAGGCTGCAGGGAGAGAGCCGTTCAGCGCCGGGTGGGTGGGGGATGGGGGAAGAGTGCGCTCCGGGTCTGAGAACCCCGCTCTGCATCTGTGATGGGCCCTGGGGTTGCGTCTTCCTCTGCTCCCATCAGAGAACAGTTTGTGTGGCCAACAAGCACCCACACCGGCCTCAGCAGGCAGCCCCTGCCCGCCCAGGGCCCACCCTCCACCTGGGCTCCACCCGGAGCCCACCACACCACCCCTTCAGGGGCTTCAGCAGCTCTGCGAGGCTGTGCCCCAACACCCCACCCTGGACTACAAGGGCCACAAGCCAAGCCACCTGTGGAGCCTGGTGGGGGTGGGGGTGGGGGTCTGGGAGACTCACGCAGGGGCTTCTCCTTGAAGTAGGAGCTTTCCAAGCCGTCTCTGGCCGTTGCCCTGGAGAGGAGGCCTTGCTGTTAACAGGACCCCCAGATGCCACTGAAGCTAGTGTCCCTCACACCTGCCCGGCTCCGCGGCCTCTGGTTCAAATGTCCCAACGACAAGAGGTGAGTGGCAAGTAGGGGACTGGGGCCCAGAAACAGATGGGAAACTCAGAATGGGCTCCGTGACCTGGGTGGGCAGAGACCGCCCAAACTGAGCGGCTGGCCCTCCGCGCCTGAGTCCGGGGGCTTCTCTGCGGCAGCGTGGCCTGTGTTGTGAAAATCCCCCTATAAAGGGCCCAGGTGTGAGGTGTCCCCACTCCTGCCCGCAGGCGAGGTCGGCACCTTTTCTTGGGGTCGTACATGAAGAGGAAGTTCAGCAGGCGCAGGCCGGCCTCCGACAGCCACGGGAACTTGTGCTTCAGGTTGTTGTACGGCTGCTTGCGCAGGCTGTACTGGCCCACCAGCGGCAGCCTGGAGAAACCCTGCGGGAAGCGGGAGGTGAAGCCGCAGGGCTTCGCGGCAGGTGAAGCCGGCCTGGGCGGGGGGTGACGAGGGCAGAGGCCAGGCGCTCACCGGCCAGATGTTCTCACTGGGTGTCCCCAGCAGCTGTACAATCAGGTCCACCTGGTGGATCTCAGAAGTGCCGGGGAGCAGGGGCTTGTGAGCCAGCAGCTCGGCCAGGATGCACCCCACGGCCCTGCAGAGGAGAGCGGGCCTCACTTCACGCACCGGCTCGCCGCGGCCACACACCTCGGCCGAGTGCCACTTTGACGTGAGCCGCTGAGGGCAAGTGCCGCCCCACATGCCTCCCGCGTGCTGGGGTCAGGACCGGCTGGAGCTCGGGAGGTCACCACGGAACGTGACCCAGTGCCAGATGGCCTCTGTGGGTGGCGAGGGCCGGGCCTTTCTGCTGCAGAAGCTGTGTTCTCACACTTCCCCTTGGGATCCCAGGTTTCTCCCCACCAGGAGCTGGCAAAGACCCCAGCCCTGCTCCGGCCCCTGCCGGCCTCTCCCCCAGGCTCTGGGAGCTGCCTTCACCCCTCACCACATGTCAATGCTGGTGGTCTGCGTGGTAGTTCCCAACAGCAGTTCGGGGGCCCGGTACCTGCAAAGAGAAATGCACTCTGCAGTCAGCCTTCCTGAGAGCTGGCCTGGGCGACCGGATGGCCAACCCCAGCTCAGGCCCCCTCTTCCCCGCAGTGCTGCAAATGTGGACAGCACGCGCGGTCACGGCAGCTGCTGCTGGACAGCCCCTGTGAGCAGCAGCGAATTCTCTATGCCACGCGGGGGCTGGCTGACACATGGCAGAAGGTGTACGATTTCCACGTCCTCTCTGTAACCACAACCCTGCTGTGCTTCTTAAAAACATGAGAAGCAACTCCAGAAAGCTGCGTCAGCCGCCCACCCTTCTGTCTGAATCAGGCTGGGTGTCCGGCTGCCTCGGGCAGGGCAGTCTCACCAGCCTTGCTGTCATCTTGCTGTCTCAGGAAGTGTCCTAGACCCAGCCTCCAGGAGTATGTGCAGCCCTCTGGGGCTTCGAGACCCTCAGGGTCCTTCTGCAGCTTTGGCCTGATCAGCGCCCCCACACTTCCCTCCACCAGGGACACCTCGTCCCGACAGACTCACCAGAGCGTCACCACCTTGGGGGTCATCGGCTTCACTGGGATGCCATAGGCCCGTGCCAGGCCAAAATCCGCTGCGACAAAGGCAGAAAGACGAGGGGACAAGGGTCACTGGGGGAGGGCTAACGAGCTGCTGTGTGGGAGCCAGCCCTCAGCCTTCAGGGTGCTTGTGAGGACTGACCTGCTCCCCTGCCCAAGTGGCCACACCTCCCACAGAGCCAGCGCCCTGCACCCACCTGTCTTCACACAGCCTTTGTCAGTCATGAGCAGGTTGGAAACCTTCAGGTCCCTGTGACAGAAAGTGATCACTAGTTCCCAGGGAAGTGAGTTCCATGGGGTAATTACGTTGCCTCCTAATTGTATGTCACAGGCACACTCAAAACACTTTTCCTCCACATCCTCTGTTGGAACTTTTTAAAGTTTACTTATTTTTAGTAATCTCCACACCCAATGTGTGGATTGAACGTACAACCCTGAGATCAAGAGTCACACGCTCTCCCGACTGAGCCCATTTGAGCTTTCTGGGCACCCCCGTTTAAAACTTTTTATTATTTGTTAATTTGAAATTAAAAAAAAATTTTGTAATGTTTATTTATTTTTGAGAGAGAGAAAGAAAGCATGTGCACATGAGCAGGGAAGGGGCAGAGAGAGGGGAGAGGGAGACAGAAGATCTGAGATCTCAGCACAGAGCCCGACCAGGGGCTCAGACTCACTAACCATGAGATCGTGACCTGAGCCAAAGTCAGCCGCTTAACTGACTGAGCCACCCAGGTGCTTCTTATTTATTTTAAATATTTATCTGAGAGAGAGAGAGGGAAAGAGAGAGAGAGGGAGGGAGGGAGGGAGAGAGCATGTGCAGGGGAGGGACAGAGACAAAGGAAATCAAGAATCCCAAGCAGGCTCTGCACCATCAGTGCCAAGGCTGATGTGGGGCTTGATCCCATAAGCTGTGAGATCATGACTTGAGCTGAAACCAAGAGTCAGAAGCTTAACTGCTTGAGCCACCCGGGCGTCCCAGAACTTTTTAAAAACAGGGAAGGTGGGCAGCAGAAGGCCATCCGGCAGCTGGAGTAGCAGAGCTCTCAGTAACTTCCTCAGGAAGTGGCAGAGCCAGGCAGCAAGCCCAGGCCTAACTTCCTCCCGTGCCCATCCCCACCCAGGGCTGCACCAGCTGCTCCAAGATACAAGAAACCACTGCTGTGGGCCTGGAAGATCCCCCACTCCATCCTCTTCCAGTCGTAGCATTTTCTCGTGCGTAACGAGGCTCCAGGAGGGATCTGTCCACACAGTCAGTCCCCCAGGTGGAAAGCAGGTGCTGTTTGGGCCTGGATCCTGCCCCAAGGAACAGTTAGAGAAATGCACCGAAGCCAGGTCACCTTTCCCCTGCGTCATGAGGGCACATTTGTCGCTTCGGCACCCCCCGCCCCGATGATGCCATCCCTCACCACCTGAGGCCCCTCCTACCTGTGGATGATGAAGTTCTGGTGCAGGTACTGAAGTCCTCGGAGCACTTGAAGGACAATGCACTTGACCTACACAAAGGCAGAAGGCATCAGTTAAGGTGATACACGTTTGGCGCAAATGTGGACGTGCACCTGCTCCGCGGCCCCCAGCCTCACACCTGGGCCTCCGAGAACGGTGTCGGCATGTTCTCCAGAAGGCTGGCCAGGTCTTGCTCACAATAACCCATCACCAGAAAGATGCTGGAAGGAAAGGGGAAACACACGGAGGCTCGCACGTCCTCCTAGGCCACAGGACCCTCCCCGACTGCGGGAAGGACGAACTGTGCTTGGGGAAAGCACAGGGAGGGGACGGGCAGGGCGGGCTCAGCAGACTGCGTACCTCTCCAGGTGGTTCCCAACAACCACCTCCTTCAGCTCCACGATATTCGGATGGCGAAGGCGAAGAAGCAGTGTGATCTCCCGAAGGCTGCTGATGGGGACCCCTGCAGGCAAACCTGCAACTCAGCAACCCCACCCCCGCACACAAGGACCCCTGCGACCAGACCTGCAACTCAGCAACCCCCACCCCCGCACACAAGGACCCCTGCGACCAGACCTGCAACCCAGCAACCCCCACCCCCGCACACAAGGACCCCTGCGACCAGACCTGCAACTCAGCAACCCCCACCCCCGCACACAAGGACCCCTGCGACCAGACCTGCAACCCAGCAACCCCCACCCCCGCACACAAGGACCCCTGCGACCAGACCTGCAACCCAGCAACCCCCACCCCCGCACACAAGGACCCCTGCGACCAGACCTGCAACTCAGCAACCCCCACCCCCGCACACAAGGACCCCTGCGACCAGACCTGCAACTCAGCAACCCCCACCCCCGCACACAAGGACCCCTGCGACCAGACCTGCAACTCAGCAACCCCCACCCCTGCACACAAGGACCCCTGCGACCAGAACTGCAACTCAGCAACCCCCACCCCTGCACACAAGGACCCCTGCGACCAGAACTGCAACTCAGTAACCCCCACCCATGCAACCAGACCTGCAACTCAGCAACCACAAGCCCTGTAGACAAGGACCCAAGCAACCAGACATGACCTCAGCAACCCCACCCCCTGGAGACAAAGACCCCTGCAACCAGACCTGCAAATCAGCAACCCCCACCCCCCGCACACAAGGACCCCTGCAACCAGACCTGCAACTCAGCAACCCCCACCCCTGCACACAAGGACCCCTGCAACCAGACCTGCAACTCAGCAACCACAAGCCCTGCAGACAAGGACCCAAGCAACCAGACATGACCTCAGCAACCCCACCCCCTTGAGACAAAGACCCCTGCAACCAGACCTGCATATCAGCAAACCACCCCCCCCCCACCCCCCCCCACCCCCGCCGGAGACAGGGACCCTTGAAACTAGACCTGCAAATCAGGAACACCCACCCTTGTAGACAAGGACCCCTGTAACCAGACCTGGCCTCAGCAACCCCCACCCCTGCAACCAGAACTGCAACTCAGCAACCCCCACCCCTGCACACAAGGACCCCTGGGACCAGACCTGGCCTCAGCAACCCCCAGCCCTGCAAAGAAGGACCCCTGGGACCAAACCTGGCATCAGCAATCCCCACCACTACAGGCAAGGACCCCTAAAACCAGACCTGGCCTCAGCAACCCCCAACCCTGCACACAAGGACCTTTGCAACCAGACCCGGCCTCAGCAACCCTCACCCCTGGAGACAAGGACCCCTGAAACTAGACCTGCAACTCAGCGACCCCCACCTCTGCAGACAAGGACCCCTGCAAGCAGACCTGGCCTCAGCGACCCCCACTCCTGCAAACTCCTGCAGCCAGGCCTGCAACTCAGCAACCCCCACCCCTGCAGACAAGGACCCCTGAAACTCAGCAACCCACACCCCTGCAGACAGACCTGCAATTCAGCAACCCCCACCCCTGCAACCAGACCTATAACTCAGCAACCCACACCCCTGCAGACAGACCTGCAACTCAGCAACCCCAAGCCCTGAAGACTAGGACCCCTGAAATTAGACCTGCAACTCAGGATGCCCACCCCTGCACAGAAGGACTGCTGCAACCAGACCTGGCCTCAGCAACCCCCACCCCTGCAACCAGAACTGCAACTCAGCAATCCCCACTCCTGCACACAAGGAACCCTGTGACCAGACCTGGCCTCAGCTACCCCCACCCTTGCACACAAGGACCCCTGGGACCAGACCTGGCCTCAGCAACCCCCAGCCCTGCACACAAGGGTCCCTGTAACCAGAACTGGCCTCATGAACACCCACCCCTGCATACAAGGTCCCCTACAACCAGACCAACAACTCAGGTACCCCCAACCCTGCACACAAGGATCCCTGCAACCAGACCTGGCCTCAGCAACCCCCAGCCCTGCAAAGAAGGACCCCTGGGACCAAACCTGGCATCAGCAATCCCCACCACTACAGGCAAGGACCCCTAAAACCAGACCTGGCCTCAGCAACCCCCAACCCTGCACACAAGGACCTTTGCAACCAGACCCGGCCTCAGCAACCCTCACCCCTGGAGACAAGGACCCCTGAAACTAGACCTGCAACTCAGCGACCCCCACCTCTGCAGACAAGGACCCCTGCAAGCAGACCTGGCCTCAGCGACCCCCACTCCTGCAAACTCCTGCAGCCAGGCCTGCAACTCAGCAACCCCCACCCCTGCAGACAAGGACCCCTGAAACTCAGCAACCCACACCCCTGCAGACAGACCTGCAACTCAGCAACCCCTACCCCCACATCCAGACCGGTAACTCAGCAACCCCCACCCCTGCAACCAGACCTATAACTCAGCAACCCACACCCCTGCAGACAGACCTGCAACTCAGCAACCCCAAGCCCTGAAGACTAGGACCCTTGAAATTAGACCTGCAACTCAGGATGCCCACCCCTGCACAGAAGGACCGCTGCAACCAGACCTGACCTCAGCAACCCGCACCCTGCAGACAAGGACCCCTGGAACTAGACCTGAAACCCATCAAGCACCACTCCTCCAGACAAGGACCCCTGCAACCAGACCTGCAACTCAGGAACCCATCTGCTGCAGACGAGGACCCCTGAAACTAGACCTGTTACTCAGCAACCTCCACCCCTGTAGACAAGGACCCCTGCATCCAGACTTGCAACTCAGCAACCTCCAACCCCGAGAACGAAGACCCCTGAAATTAGACCTGCAACTCAAAACCCCCCACCCCTGCAACCAGACCTGCAACTCAGCAGCCCCACCCCTGCAGACAAGGACCCCTGAAACTAGACCTGCAAATCAGGAGCCCCCACCCCTGCAGACAAGGACCCTTTAAACTAGACCTACAACTCAGCAACCCCCACCCCTGCAGACAAGGACCCCTGAAATTAGACCTGCAATTCAGTAACCCCCCACCTGCAACCAGACCTGCAAACAGCAGTCCCCACCCCTGCCAACAAGGACCTCTGAAATTAGACTGCAAATCAGGAACCCCCACCCCTGCACGCAAGGACCCCTGCAACCAGACCTGGCTTCAGCAACCCCCACCCCTGCAACCAGAACTGCAACTCAGCAATCCCCACCCCTGCACACAAGGAGCCCTGAAACTAGACCTGCAACTCAGAAACTCCCAGCCTTGGAGACAAGGACCCGTGCAACCAGACCTGCAACTCAGCAACCCCCAACCCTGCACACAAGGACCTCTGCGATCAGGCCTGGCCTCAGCAATCCCCACCCCTGTAGACAAGGACCCCTGCAACCAGACCTGCAACTCAGGAACACCCACTCCTGCAGAAAAGGACCCCTGAAACTTAGCAACCCACACCCCTACAGACAAGGACCCCTAAAACTAGACATGCAACTCAGGAACCCGACTGCTGCAGACGAGGACCCCTGAAACGAGACCTGCTACTCAGCAACCTCCACCCCTGTAGACAAGACCCTGCAACCAAACCTGCAACTTGGCAACCCTCATCCCTACGACACACCTGCACCTCAGCAACCCCCACGCCTGCTTCCAGACCCGCAACTCAGCTACCCCCACCCCTGAGAACAAGGACCCCTGAAATTAGACTGCAACACAGGAATCCCTACCCCTGTAACCAGAGCTGCAACTCAGCAGCCCCCACCCCTGCAGACAAGGACCCCTGAAATTGGACCTGTAACTCAGCAACCCCACCCCTACAAAGATCCCTAAACCAGACCTGCAACTCAGCAACCCCCACCCCTGGAGACAAGGACCCATGCAACCAGACCTGTAACTCAGCAAGCCACACCCCTGCAGACAAGGACCCCTGAAACTCAGCAACCCACACTCCTGCAGACAGACCTGCAACTCAGCAACCCCCACTCATGAATCCAGACTTGCAACTCAGCAACCCTCAGCCCTGCAGACCAGGACCCTTGAAATTAGGCCTGCAACTCAAGATGTCCCACCCCTGCTCACAAGGATCCCTGCAACCAGACCTGGCTTCAGCAACCCCCACCCCTGCAGGCAAGGACCCCTGCAACCAGACCAGCAACTCAGGAACCCGACCGCTGCAGATGAGGGCCCCTGAAACTAGACGTGTTACTCAGCAACCTCCACCCCTGCAGACAAGGACCGCTGCAGCCCTGCAACTCAGCAACCTCCACCCCTGAGAACGAGGACCCTGAAATTAGACGTGCAACACAAAAACCCCCACCCCTGCAACCAGACCTGCAACTCAGCAGCCCCACCCCTGCAGACAAGGACCCCTGAACTAGACCTGCAAATCAGGAACCCCCACCCCTGCAGATAAAGACCCCTTAAACTAGACCTGGAACTCAGCAACCCCCACCCATGCAGACAAGGACCCCTGAAATTAGACCTGCAACTCAGGAACCCCGACCCCTGCAGAAAAGAATCCATGCATCCAGACTGGTAACTCAGCAACACCCACCCCTGCAGACAAAGACCCCTGAAACTAGACCTGCAAATCAGGAACCCCCACCCCTGCAACCAGACCTGCAATCAGCAGCCCCCACCCCTGCAGACAAGGACCTCTGAAATTAGACCTGCAAATCAGGAACCCCCACCCGTGCACATAAGGACCCCTGCAACCAGACCTGGCCTCAGCAATCCCCATCGCTGCACACAGGATCCCTGTAACCAGACTTGGCCTCAGGAACCCCCACCCCTGCATACAAGGTCCCCTACAACCAGACTTGCAACTCAGCAATCCCCACTCCTGCACACAAGGAATCCTGTGACCAGACCTGGCCTCAGCTACCCCCACCCTTGCACACAAGGACCCCTGGGACCAGATATGGCTTCAGCAACCCCCACCCCTGCACACAAGGATCCCTGTAACCAGACATGGCCTCAGGAATGCCCCCCGAATACAAGGTCCCCTACAACAAGACCTGCAACTCAGCTACCCCCACCCCTGCACACAAGGACCTCAGCGATCAGACCTGGCCTCAGCAACCCCCACCCCAGGCCAGAAGGAACCTTGGGCAACCGGCAGCTTTCTACCCCTCCCACTTTGAGCTCACCGTCCTTCTCTTTGTCCATCCGCACTTTCTTCAGGGCAACAATCTCATCCGTCTGGGTGTCCCGGGCCCTATCTGGAATGGAAACTCATCCATAATGGAATGATCAAATAGGCTTGATCCCACATCACCCACCCTTGTGCCACACAGGGGCCTCGTTCAGAACCCTGCGGGTTCCCTCTCCCTTCTTTGATAACCGGATGCCCACTGACACTAGGTCCTCACCATGCAAGCAGCACCCACATCCCCACCAGACACAGGCTCTCTGGGGGAGTCCTCTCATCTAACCTGGGTAGAGGGTGCTACTTACAACAGGCTCCCTCTCAGTGTTTCTCCTTAGAGTCAGGATGGGGTCACTGCTCTGCTCTCTGTTGTTACTATGTTCTAACGACAAATAAGATACTTTATCCAGGAAAAAATTCCTTATATTGTGCCAAGGAGGCTCCTCAAAGCCCTGTGCTAAAGTGCGCAGCTTCCAAACCCCAGTAGTATAAGGTATACCAACATCTCAGCTGCCACAGGCCGCAGCCCCGGCTGCTTCTGGAAGTTCTGCATTTTGCTCTAACAGTTGCCCCAACTTGCAGGCCATGGTTGCAAATGCAATTTGAAAAAATCACATTTATCCAGACATGGTGTGGAATTTATGGTAAATACACCATGGATCCGAGTTCACTTGTAGAAATTCTGCCCTGGCTGTGGAGCAATGGGTGTTAAGTTCCTTAACTGCTGGGACAGTCCCCTGAACCCCAGACCTCCCATCTTGGCCACTCACAGACAATGCCATAGGTGCCTTCCCCGATGCGGTTCAGCTTCTCAAACTCCTTCACACTCCGGCACCGTCCCAACTGAAAGACAGAGGTGCTGGCAGTGCAGGGATTGGCCAGCTAACGGACAACTAAAGATGGACGTTTCACATTTAATTTGCACCAGGGAGCTCACTCATGTCTTGCTCACCAAACAGAAAGACAAGCACGCACTTGGGCTTTTCAAATGAGAAAAGGGGGACGACGTTACTGGGCGAGCAGACACTTCGAATGCATTATCACAGATAGCCTGTTCCCTTCCAATCCCACGGTCCAGATGTATGCTGCCTGGAAACAATAACCACTGGCCATGGATAGTTAAAATTAATTAAAATGAGTATTTCATTTCCTCACTTGCCATGTGTGTCGTGCTCCACACTGCTATGTGGCTCACGGGAACCATACTGGACGAGTCAGAAAGCAACATTTCCACGATCACAAGAGGAATAGTGAGCAGCATTGGTCTAAATTATGCTTTGGAGACGGACAAAGCTCCTAGATCCTCACAAAGCACCTATCAAACGCAGTGGAAACTCATCTGTGGCAGAGACGAGCCATCCCCAACATCCACACAGTACTTTTTCTAGTTAGGAAACACTGTCCAGTGGCGTGAGGCCAACCTGTTGGTAGCTGGATTTCTCAGCCTCCCTTGCAGCTAGGTCTGTCCATTTGACTCAATTTTGGCCAATGGGATGTGAGCAGAAAGGACCAAGGGCTCAAGGAAGGGACTTCCCGGTCAAAGGAAGTTGGTTGCCACCCACTCCTTTTTGCTCCTGAAGCAGGGTGGGGTTTGAATGACGTGGAGGTAGATCTACAAGGCAGACAGCTTGAGAGCCTGATCCACCTCGTGGAAAATAGCTGCCTCTCTCTGGAAAGTTAGGGGAGGGAGGAAGAAAGTCCTGTACTTCAGCCACTTTATTTAGGGGTTCCTGTCCTAGCAGAGAGCCCGTACCCTGATACACCTTTCTAATGCAGTACTTTGGTAGATGGACCGAATGGGCATGTCTCTTTGGGTCCAGGAAGCACATGTGGCAAGTTTCAGATTCCAACAGTCTCTCTCTGGCCTTGCTGCCTCTATTCTCTCCCCAGCCCCTGCCTTCCATCTCCTCCCTTCCCACCACCTCTGGAACCAGGTCAGAATCACCCAGACTGAGCCCTTCCACGATCTCACCTCAGCCTCCTCTGCGCACCAGTGCTGTCTCACATCCTCTCTCCTGGGGGAACCCCTGGTGCTTCCTAGTCACACCGTGTCTCTTATCTCCGTGACGTCGCGTCTGCCGCTCTCTAAATCTGGCATGCCAGGCCCCTTTGTCTCTGCATGTCAACATCCTAGTCACACTTACTAGCCCGGCAGAGACGCCACCTTTGTACAGATTTCTTTTTCTTTTTTACTGTTTATTTATTTTTGAAGGAGAGAGAGAGAGACAGACTAAGCATGAGTGGGGGACGGGCAGAGTAAGAGAGGGAGACAAAGGATCCGAAGCCGGCTCCAGCCTCTGAGCTGTCAGCATAGAGCCCGCGGCAGCTCTGGAACATGAGCCATGAGATCATGATCTGAGCCAAAGTCCCATGCTTAACCGACTGAGCTACTCAGGCGCCCCCACACAAATTTCTTTTACAAAAAATTCCCCCCAGCTGCAAACAATTCTTTCCCTAAAATCCCGATACTTTCATATCTTGAAGCACCTACTATTGTGTACTCTGTCCTCATCTGGGTATGTCCCAGCTCCCCTCCGACAGGTTTCCCCTCACTGCTGCACCGTACCCGGAAAGCTGCGCGCACCTGCTGTGTGTGTGAGTGACGTATAACGGCCAGCGACTGCTGCAGGTGGCTCTAGGTGCGCGCTCCGCCAGTGTGCTAATGACGCTTACCGGCTTCTCAGCACCAGTAAGTAGTTAAAACACCAGGGTTCAAACCTGCACCTGCACCTACACGAGCCGTCTCCCTTGGTAAAACCACTCCACACCCCTAAGCTTCACTTTCCTCACCTTTATAAAGGCTCGCCGAGAGGACTAAATGACAGTAACACACGCAGAAGCCTCGCACAGAGCAAGACACAAATGGAAGCCACCGGGTGTCAGGCGGGGCCCGGCCACATCCATTTAAAGCCGAGGGAGACCACGCCTCCAACTCTTTCCACAGGCCAACTCCCCCCTGACACAAGGGGCTCCCGGGTCAGCCTGCAAAGCCCGGCCCCGGCGCAAAACGAAGGGACGCCCGCGGTAGAGCCCAGAGCCTGTTCTTCCAGAGGAGGCCGGCTGCTTGACAGCCCGCCCGTCCCTCGGCGGAGCGCGACTGGCCCCGCGGTCCGCCACCAGCCCAGGCCCTCGGCCCCGGAGCATCGCCGCCGGTTTCCGCGCCGGCCGCGAGGAACTCTGGGACTGTCGTTCCCGCCCGCGGCGGCGGCAACCTCAACGCTTCAGCGCGACACTAAGGGGCTCCAGGGCGTTTCGGTCCCGCCCTGCCCCCGGCGGAGCTACGGCGAGCGGCCCCCCGTCGCACCCTGTGTTCTGGAGGCACCGTGAAGTAGCCGTCCTTACGGATACACTTCAAACGGATCTGCTCGGGCTCTGACTCCGGGTCCCCCATGCCGAGCGCGGCGCCCTGCTCCCCGTGTGCGCAGGCGCAAACGAGGTTCTTGCGCGCTGGCGCTTATTCTACTTCCGGGACACGCCCACTTTAGCAAAGGTTTCCCCGGAAGCCTCCCAAAGGCTCCTGGAGGACCTCTGTTGCTGCCGTCTGCTCGCAGCACCGAGGTTCGGGCCTTAATTTAGTTTTCAGCGCGGGCACCTGAGCCGGCTGGGGCGCTGAGGAACGCCTGCCGGAGGAGGGGGAGGCCGAAGTCCGAGGGGCTGGGGAGTCCCTTGGAGCTCGCGAGGGCCGATCTGGAGCTACGCCGGGGGGGCTTGGGCTGGACCTACGCGGGTCAGGGAGCCGAGGGCGCGTCGGAAGGGTGTGGAAGGCAAGAATGGATGGGACGCTGCGACGGACGTCCCCTGACACATGAGTGTGGAGCACCCACTACGTGTTGGGCCCTGTCAGGCTCTGCCCTCGCGGACCTTCCATTCTAGTGGGACGCAGCCAAACGAGGTAAGTAAATAGATGGCCCGAGAGTTACGCGTGCTAAAGAGAAAAATGAGGCAGGGCAGTGAGTGGGACGTGCCGGGCGCGGGGGTGGAGCATTAAATAGGGTTCCAGGAAAGGCCTCCCGTGCATGGGACTACACTGTAAATGCTAATATTAATATAGGCCATGGACATTTGGTAATCATGAAATTAATCATAACTTAGAATCATTTGTTTTAATTTAAACTAATTATCATGTTCAGTTCATTCCAGCCCCTTTTTAATCATTCATAAGCTAAGCTTCTAGCTAATAACGAAATTAGAAATAGTCCTTGGTAGGTATAGTTTTTAGATTATTTGTTTGAGATTCTCAGGGCAGGGGTAGGAAGAGGGCAATTTCTAGGTCAAATAGATTTTTTTTTTTTAATTTTTAATGTTTATTTTTGAGGGAGAGAAACAGTGTGAGAAGTGGGGAGGGTGCGGTGAGAGAGGGAAGCACAGAATCTGAAGCAGGTTCCAGACTCTGAGCTGTCAGCACCGAGCCGGACGTGGGGCTTGAACCCACAAACCGTCAAGATCATGACCTGAGCCGAAGTTGGACGCTTGACCGACTGAGCCACCCAGGCGCTCCTTTTTTTTTTTTTTTTAATTTTTTTAATGTTTATTTATGAGACAGAGACAGAGCATGAATGGGGGAGGGGCAGAGAGAGAGGGAGACACAGGATCAGAAGCAGGCTCCAGGCTCTGAGCCATCAGCCCAGAGCCCGACCCGGGGCTCGAACTCACGAACCGTGAGATCGTGACCTGAGCTGAAGTCGGATGCTCAACCGACTGCGCCCCCCAGGCGCTCCTTAAATAGAAATTATTGGGTACTAGAAATTTTATGGAGAAGGTAGGTGTGCTGACCCAGTGCGGTCAAGTCCACATTTGCATGGGCTTGATTCTCCTGTACACATACTTAGTTGTGACAGGATGCATAAGTAAACGTATTGAATGAATACAAGTAATGATGCTAATAATGTGTTGTTAAACAATGTCAGTATGAGATTTACTATGTTGGGGTTTATACTGAAACTGAAAGTCAATTGTTCTATTTAATACTAAAGAGGTATGATTCTCATCAACACACAGAGACAGAGGGGTGCTTGGCTGGCTCAGTAGGTGAAGCGTGCAATTCTTGATCTCGGGGTTGTGGGTTTGAGCCCCACATCGGGTGTAGAGGTTGCTTAAAACATAAAATCTTTGATAGAGACATAAAGACCAAGCGTAAAGCCTGCTGACTGTTCTAGCAACCAAGGACACAAACACATACTGTCACGAGACTAAATGTGTCAGACCAGACAGGGCAGGGTGTTCCCTCCAGCCACTCTGGAGGAGAGTGGAGCCTGACCCGTGAGCTGCCCGCTGTGAGGGAACACCGGCAGGGCTTCCCTGAACAGCCCCTCCTGTTGGGACCCCTCATGCACAGCCAGAAAGAGGGGACGTTGTCAGCTCACCTCCCCCCGTCCCATGGCAGCTCTGGCAAGGCCACTGCCCAAGTTCTGCGTGCCACGGGTGCCCCCACCCCAATTCCACATTCTTCTCCTGGATCCTTTAATAGTCGGCATCAGCTCACAGTCAAGCTCGGAGCCCGTGGGCCCCGCAGGGTGACTGTGCACTTCCTGTTCTGGGACGTGACACCTTAAAGTGGAGTCCTCAGAGTCCCACCTTTTGCCCAAGTGTGGGGGACGTCTCGTTCACCATAATTGCCGAGTACTTACGCCACACCCCCTCGGAAGTGAATGGGAAGGATTTTAGGTTGCCCGGCAAGAGACTGAGGTATGCTGCCTGCCATTCGTTCATCACTCTGCACAGGCAGTGACACCAGAGGGTTACTGATTCGCTCGTTGCCGCCAAGTTCACTCTCTGGGCCAGAGGCACTCTTGCCCTCTGCCAAGCTGCCAGCAGCTCTGGGGCAGGTGAGCCCGAGGTGGTCACTGGGGGACCTCATTCCCCGAAGGGGCAGCTGCAGCTTCTCACAGGGCAGGTGGCCCTTCTGCCGTCATCGCTGAGACTCAGCACGGTGAAAAACGACAGCTCCTCGGGGCACTTGTTTATTTTCGTAAACCATAGGCGTCTACTGTGCTAGGGTTTCTGTGTCGGTAGTAGGGGCCCCATTCAGCCTGCTCCTGAATGGTTCTCTGCTCTTCACTTCCGATGGAACCGTAGCTGGTTAGAGTCTCTTGTGAGGCTTTAGTGATGATGATCTGTGGAATGACAGCTTTCTTCTTGCTCGAGTTTACCTTTACATCAGGTTTCTCTAGAAGGAAGAAAACATCCAGGTATTTAACATCTCTGTGGAAAAGCCCTTCTAGAAGGCAGAGAATGTCTGTGTTAGGGCCAGAGCAAAAGAATTAGATGTGTGGTTCAGGAAAAGAAGTGGTCAGGGTCAAAAGCAGTCAGAACATGTTACAGAGCTTTCATGGATTGACAGCTCAGCCAGGAGGGTGGTGAGTACTCGACGCCCTCTTTCAAGGAAGGAAAAGGGAGACACGCTTCCACCATCCACCGTGGAGAGTCTGAGCTGCTGGCTGGCTCGTGTGACAGACCTGGAAGGAGAGAATGGAGAAAGAAGACAAAAGGCAGAGTCTGTCCCAGAGGTGAAGGCTCAGATACGCAGTTTCCCCTGCACAGAACCTTATCAGTCAGAACGCTGAAGAATCAGCATTTCTGACGTCGGCCACGGCATTCTCTTAAACTTAAGCTTCCAAGGGTTGCACAGAGCTTGCGAAATGCCGAGGTTGTCTTACGTTACACAAGACGAAAGCAGAAGTGCTTTCTTGCCTCCAGGGTTGTGTCTCCCAGCCCCCTCCCTGGGGTTACAGGTTTGAGGCACTACGGAGAGGTCTCTTTCTGTGTGTGTACCCAATAGAGCAGGGAGAGTTACAATAATCGCACTGCCGCAGAATTGTTACAAAACGCTATTGCACTGGTTCCATTGCTTTGTCCCCCGCTTAAAATACCTCACGAACCCAGCTACGGGCAGGGGCAGGTGGATAGTTGCTCGTTCTGTGTCAGCCATCATTCTGAGCCCAGAGTAATGACGACGGTGACTACCAGCTCACAGCAGTTTCTGAAGTAGGTCCTCTTAGCAGCTGTGTTTTACAGGTGAAGGGACTGAGGCACAGAGAGGTCATGTGCTCAAGGCTGACGGTACAGGGAGATGCTGGGGCCCCGAGCTCCCTCCTTCTTCATCACCGCATCCACAGCTCCGATGGTTTTAACTACCAGTGAAGGACCCATGGCCTGCACCAGGCACTGAGAGTGTCCTTTTTATTTTTATCATAAGTAAAAAAACTGCATTTCATCATATCTTGCATTTAAGTTGGGGAGT
Source organism: Panthera pardus (assembly GCF_024362965.1). Lineage (NCBI taxonomy): Eukaryota > Metazoa > Chordata > Mammalia > Carnivora > Felidae > Panthera > Panthera pardus. Next base: position 25,738,606 of record NW_026526754.1, on the reverse strand, counting down.
TCATGTTTTTTATATTAATACACACTTTTTGCGTATTCAGACTAAGAGGTGATGACTGTGCGATTTAAAAACTGCATATGGAATGATGTGCACGCACTGTTTGATGCTTTTAGGGTCACATTATGGAAGGGGGAGTCCGGCAGCTGCTCGCAGGGCTTGGCTGAGCCCCATGTTTGCAGATACAGGGGTGGCCTCTTCCACGGCAGCCTGTGTCCCGCTGTCTGGGGCCCATCCATTACACAACCAGCTCCCTTGAATGAACATAACTTGGGTTATTGGCAGTTTGTATCTTTTTCAAGTGATGCTGCCATGAACATTCTTTCATTTATGTACTTGCACATTTGTGAGGGTGTATCTACTGGCTAATTTACTGGAGTGAAGATTTTGGTAAGTATTGTCCAGTTGTTTTTTGTAAAGATTACGTCAATATATATTTCCACTAAGACTCTATAAACGGGACATGTCTCCATCCCCTCCCCTCATCCTTGCCAATTTGCTAAGTCTTTTCCCATTTATATGAAAATGGGAAGTACTGACTTCTGCCCCCCACTGGTCCCAATCACCTTGCCTGAAGCTTCACCTTAGCATGGGGAGGTGAGCGTCTTGCTGCTTATTCACAGGCCGGTGGTGTTTATTTTCCTGTGAATGCTGGTCACGTTCTTTGCTCATTTTGCACTTGGACCTTTTTTGTGTGCAAGAGCTTTTTGTACCTTTAGGAAGTTTGCCATTGGCGCCGGTACCCGTAAACGGTTCAGACACATCAGTCTCTTTCTTCTGGCTCTTAGGGTCTGTCAGAGTGAAAAGGTGCTCCCTCCACCCAACCTACAAAAACCGTCACTGTTTTACTATGTTCAATGTTCTGGTTCCTGTAGAATTGGGGTAAGGACCGAGGCAGCGTCGCTGCTTTCTCAGTGGTCCAGTCAGCGGTCTCTGAACCGCCGAGCGAACTCTCCCATCTTTCCTCCACTCCTTCCACTTGGCGCTTTTATCATGAATTCCGTGATGGTGAGACACGTGTCCACCCTGCTCTCTCCATGGCAACACACTTTCATGTCAGGGCTCAATCCCTCTTGTGCCTCTGCTCTTCCAGTTTCCTGCTAGTTTTACGTTTTTATTATCCTAGGTAAACTGTAGAATAATTTGGTCCAGTCCCCAAAAAGAACTGTGGTGTTCTGATTGGGGTCACTGATTTTATAGACTAAGGGAGACTTAACATCTTTACATTATTGAGGTTCTCTAATTCAGAACAAGAGTTCTTTAGAGTTTTAAAACGTTTTCATGTAGGAACACGAATCTTTTTTAGGACTCTTGATACATATTACCTGTACTAGTTTTCAATTACTGTCTAACAAATTACCACAAATTTAGTGGCTGGCTTAAAACAGTACCTGTATTTGTCATCCCCAATTCTGTTGGTCGTAAGTCCAGGCTACGATCCAGCTGTCAGCCAGACTGCATCTTCTCGCGGGCCTGGGGCCTTCCGAACTCATTCAGGCTGCTGGGTAGAGGTTCATTCTTTATGGGTGAGGGACTGACGTCCCTGCTTTCTTGCTGGCCGTTGGTAGAGGTTGCTCACAGCTCCTCTCACAATGTGGCAGCTTAAACAAATTTCTTTTGAGATATGATTGACACGGTAGCTTCCTTCTTCACAGCCACCTGACACTGACTTTTTAAAAAAAGGCTTCTCTAGTTAGGTCGGGCTGACCCAGGATAAACTCCGTTTTAAGTCAAAACCAATGGATTACTACCGGGATCCCAGGAGTAACACCCATCTTCTTCACAGGTCCCGCCCACATTCAAGGGGCAGTTATTATACAGGTGTTGTTCCCGGCAGACAGGGATCTTGGGGCCTGAGAATCCCGCCTACCACATTACCAAGTTGTCTTCAGGAAAATCGGTATTTCCATCAACAATGTGTCAGAGCACTTGATCTGTTGTGTGTTATTCTTTGACCTCTCATATGTTGCAAATATCTTTTGACCTTACCATTTGTTTTACGTTTGTTTATAGAGGATTTGGGGAGATGTTTTACTTTTTAACATAGTCAGATTCTTCAGTTATCTCTTTGTAATGTCTTTGTTTTGACTCTTAGAAAGATGATCCCCACTGAGGACTCGTATTAAAATGTACCTATTTTTGTAGTCATTTCTGTTCTTTGTTTTAAAGTTTATTTTGAGAGAGACAGCACAAGTAGGGGATGGGCAGAGGGAGAGAGAGAGAATCCCAAGCAGACTCTGTGCTGGCAGCACAGAGCCCAAAGCGGGGCTCGAACCCACAAAGCCGTGAGATCATGACCTGAGCCGATACCAAGAACCGGTTGCCTAATGACTGGGGCCCCAAGGCGCCCCTGTAGTCACTTCTTATATTCACTTTCCCCTGGCTGGAATTTATCTGAGCACATAGCAGAAGTTAAAATTCAACATGAGCTTTCCCTTAAAATGGTAAGCAATTCTAGCATAATTTATTGTATAATTCTTCCTTTGCCACTTACTTTTGGTGCTAATTTTATACACACACACTCATAGTAAGGTCTTTTTTTTTTTTTTTTTAATGTTTATTTTTTGAGACAGAGAGAGACAGAGACAGGGCATGAGCAGGGGAGGGGCAGAGAGAGGGAGACACAGGATGTGAAGCAGGCTGCAGGCTCCGAGCTGTCAGCACAGAGCCTGACGCAGGGCCTGAACTCACAAACTGAGACACTGTGACCCGAGCCGAAGTCGGATGCTCAACTGATGGAGCCTCCCCAGGCACCCCAGTAAGGTCTTATTCTTGTCCCATATTTTGTTTCATTGATCTATTATATCGGAATTATATTATTTTAATTATTACAAATTTTGATGTATTTTTTTAAGATTTTATTTTAGTTTATTAAAATGATTTTTCATGTCTATTTTTGAGAGAGGCAGAGCGAGAGGGAGACACAGAATCCAAAGCAGGCTCCAGGCTCTGAGCTGCCAGCACAGAGCCTGACCCGGGGCTCGAACTCACGAACCTCGAGATCATGACGTGAGCCGAAGTTGGACGCTCAACCAGCTGAGCCACCCAGGTGCCCCTTAGATTTTATTTTTAAGTAATCTCTACACCCAATGTGGGGTTCGAAGTCACAACCCCAAGATCAAGAGTCACATGCTCTACAGACTGAGCCAGCCAGATGCCCCAATTTTGATACATTCTTAAACTTACAATTTTGAAGTTATAAACTCACAGAAAGTACAGATAAGTCCCATATACCTTTCACCCAGTTTCCTCCAATGGTAACATCTTACATAATTACAGTACAATGGCAACACCAAGATGTTGATTTTGGCACAGTTTGTGTTCTGTGCCATTTTATCACATGTAACCAGCACTAAGATCAAGATCACTAAGATCCAGATACACCACAAAGACCTCCTCTTTGCTATACCTCTATAGCCACACCTTTCTCCCCTCCCCCCAACCTTCCCGCCCTCCTGCCATCCCTAACAGACTCTGGCAACCACTGGTCTATTCTCACATTTCTATAATTTTGTCATTTGGAGATTATATAAATGGGAGTCCTACAGCATGTGATCTTTTGAAATTGGCTTTTTTTCATTCAGGATATTTGAAATAGCTGACTTATTGCAAATAGGCACACTCTACCTTCAAAAAATTATGGACATATTCAGACACACATGAAAACGATAGTATAACGATACCCATATATGCATCACCCAGATTCAATGTTTCGTCCTTTTTTTTGTCTATCTTCCTCAGTGTTTTTCCTGAGTACTGTCAAGCAAATCTCAGATGTATAATTTTACCCATAGTTAATGCAATATGTTTATCAAATAGGGATTATTTTTAGCATAAGCACAATAACCTTGTCACATCTAAGAAAACCATTATTAATACCTAATACTCAATTTGGTTATCTCAAGAATGACTTAGCCCAGGCCCACGCTGTATTTGGTTCCTAGGTCCCTCAAGTGTCCTTGCACAGTCCCCTCTGCTATGGACTGAATGTTTGGGTCCCCCCAGAAGTCAGGAAGTCGAGTGTGAAAGGCCTAATCCGCAGCGGGATGAAATGTGGAGGTGGGGCTTTGGGGAAGTGATTAGGGTTGAGATCATGAGGGTAGAGCCCCCACGATGGGATCGGTGCCCTTACAGGAGGAGGAGGAGGAGACCACAACCCTCTCTCCCCAGCCATGTGAAGACACAGCAATCTGGGGCATCTGGGTGGTTCAGTCATTTAAGCATCCAACTTCACCTCAGGTCCTGATCTCAGGGTTTCTGGGTTGAGCCTGGCATAGGGCTCTGTGCTGACAGCTCAGGGCCTGGAGCCTGCTTAGGATTCTGTGTCTCCCTCTCTCTCTCTGCCCCCCCCCCCCCCCCCACTTGTGCTCTGTCTCTTTCTCTTAAAAATAATAAAATGTTGAAAAAAAAAGTCTTTACAGGCACAATGTATCTGTTTATCCCCCTTGCAAAAAAAAAAAAAAAAGACGATGACACAGCAATTTGATGGCTGTTTGCAGGCCAAGGAGGGGTCCTCACAGGAATCGAATCAGATTGTTGGGACGACTCAGCCTCTAGAATTAGGACGAATAAATGTCTGTTGTTGAAGCTACACAGTCTATGGCATTTGTTACAGCAGCCAGAGTAGACCTTTTTTCCATGTCATTTATTTGCAGAAAAAATCGGGGTCATTTTTCTTCCACTAGAATTTCCAGCATTTTGGAGCTGGCCGATGGCACATTTTTGTGGCGTGTTAATGTGTGGTATAACGTGTGTATGTGGGTTTCGTAACGCAAAAGTTGTAAGTATCTACAGAAGTAGCAAGACAACGAACCCATCCCACAGCTGCCACAAGGTCAAGCGCAAGGTCAGGACTCCACCTCCGCCCCAGCGGCTGACCCCTCCATTCCAGTTACCGCTGCTACATGACAACTTTCCCAACCCGTAGCAGCTTGAGACAACCGTTTTATTTTCTCACAAACTTTAAGGGTCGGGAATTCAGGACAGGTTTGACCGGGCAGCTATCGCTTATGGTCCCCAGGTGGCTACAGGTGGATGCTGTCTGGGGCTGTGGTCTCCGAAGGCTCCGCTGGGCTGGACGTGCAAGACGGCGGCTCCCAGGGCTGGTCACTGATGCCACTGCTACGTGGTGTCTGGTGGCTCGGCCGGGGAGACCCACAGGCGGGGGGGGGGGGGGGGGGGGGGGGGGGGGGGGGGGGGCCAGAATCACCTGAAGGTTTGTCAGTCCCAAGTCTGGCCCTTAGGCTGGAAGGGCTTAGAGACCAGGGCTGCGAGGCCTCCCCAGGGGGCTGGGCTCCTTCCCGGCGGGGTGTGGCGGCTCAGGGTTCCAGGCGCCGGCCTGCGTTCCCGAGAGCAAGGCGGGCGGCATCGCTTTCCCCGCCCAGCCTCACAAACCACTTTTCTCCACCTTCTATTGGTTACAAGAGAATGTCAAGCTGGCAGAGATTTAAGGAGAGGCTACAGGCCCCGCCCAGGTGGGAGGGGCATCGAGGTCACACGGCAGAACCGGAGGCAGAGCAGGGGCTGCGGCTGCCTTTGGAAAGTGTCCTCAGCCGCACCGCACTCTTTCCACTTCGCAGCAAATCTCAGACACCGTCTCCGTCAGTCACATCGATTTATACCTGAGTACTTTGGGTGCAGCTCTAAGAGACAAGGACTGGTGTGTATTCCATGCGCTTTGAAGCATAATTCACACAAGATAAAATGCCCAGTCCTTAACTGCACAGCTGGATTCGTTTTCACAATTGTATGCACCTGTGTAATCACCCCCACGAGAGGCAGAACTTTCTACCACCATGCAGCGTCCCCACAGGCTCCCTTCCAGTCAGCTAGCCTCTCCCTCCCTCATTCCTACCCCAGAAAGAACTTTCTGGTTTTTATCCCATAGTAGTAAGACCTACTTTTATTATTTGATACACAGCATTTTCGACTTCGTTAGGACTCTCCATTGCTCTTCGGCTTTTGTAGTATTTAGGTTAGTTGAAGGAAACTTGGACTCCCAAGGCCCTACTTTTTTCCAATCTAATAGGGAAATTCTTCAGCTTTACGGCACACATGTGAGAGAGAAGCTGCTCATGCCCTAGTTTAGATGTTCCCACCTGGCAGACCAGGTGTCTGCAGTTCTGATCGCCCGATCCTGCTCTCTGCAAGGTGACCAAGACCCGCTGCGTCCGCCTTATTGAACGCAGCCTTTTCTGGGTTTACTTGATCTCTCTGCAACATTTAATGCTGTTGGCCAAATTACCTTCTTTCTTTTCTAACAGCTTTGTTGCGGTATAATTTACATACCGTAAAATTCACCTGTTTGAGGCATACCATTCAGTGATTTTTAGTAAACTTTCAGTGTTGGTCACCCATCGTTCCAGTTTTGAGAACATTTCTGTCACCTTCAAAAGGCCCCTTGTCCCATTTATGGCTGATCCCTGCTCCCACCCTTAGTGCGGGCTTCCCTTTATATAAATTTGCCTTTCCTGGACACTTCACATAAATAGAATAACGATACGTGTGGTCTCTTACATTTGGCCTCTTTCAGTGGACCATCAGGATTTGGGGACTCCCTCACGGGCACGATGTCAGTAGCTTGCTCCCCGTCACTGCTGAGATGCCGCCTTAGATGGAGAAACCACACTCTTCGCCTTCTCTCTTGAAACCCCACCTTCACTCTCGCTCTCTGACCTTGCCCCTCTGTATCCAGCGTCTCTCTACCCTCTGAAGTGAGGGTGTGACAGACACTAGGTGCCTCTCCAGCCGACACCCACCTGCCCACCCCTGCCTGTACTGGCAGAAGTCCAGCCCCAGAACTTTCACATCTGAGCCTGTCCTGGCGATGCTGGGCCGGTGAGACCCTCCAAGGGCAGGTTCTTGCACCGAGAACGGCCCCTCGTGAACGAGACAGCAGTCCAGGCTGCACGTGACACCGAGGGCCATCCAGCTCTCTGACGACACCGAGGGTGGCAAAAGCGTAGACCCGAACGGTCCTTGATGCCATGGGATGCTGCTGAGCAAGCGCCCTCTTGTGACCCTTCATTTGGGAGGTGTTGAACCCCTCGGCAGTACAGCCACATCTTGTTAGCTGCTCTGTGACCTGCAGCCAGAAGGCCCCTGACCGACCGGCAGCGCTCTTCAAACGTCCTCCCCGGGACGCTGGCCCTTCCTGCAGTCTTCCACTCCGGCAAGGGTTCATGCAGCAGGATCCGGAGTCCGGGCCTCGCTCCCAAGCCCAGCACCCTCGTGTCAAACGGCTTCCTGCCCTTGACCTCCCAGGTGCCTCAGTCGGAGCCCACCCGCGCTCACCAGGCCAGCATCGTCTGACCTACCGACCATTCGTTCCTAGGTCAGTGATGCCCCACGTCCCCTCCGACAGCAGGGTCTGCGGGTCCTACCCCCCGCATCCGTTCAGAACTCCTACTGCCAACGCCTCATCAGTTCCTACTCCGTCGCTGCCACGGGCCTATGACAGGTCCCCTCACTGCCCCCGAGTAGCCTCTGTTCTGGAGAAAGACTTCTCCAAGGCACAAACCCCATCACACCTGCTTTGTTTTAGTTATTTAACAGTTCCGTTTCCATAACGCACATGATAAAATTGATGAAAGGCTTCATATTCTGGCTGCTTCTGTGGCCTCATCCCCCACCCACCCCCACCTGCAAAGGTCTGGCCACGCTGGGCTGCCAACAAAGTGAATACATTTACCAAACCGATCTCTGTCCCACCAACGTCCTAGTTCCTCTGATCCCTGTGCCCCGGGCTGAGTTCCCACATCCCTTCTTACAGGACTCCCAGGTCCTGTTCCAGTCTGCGGAATGTCGAGGGAGCAACAGTCCTGCCCAAAGACACTCGGCCCTCGGCAACGGTGGGTCTGCCTTGCAGCCAGACGCTGCGAAGTCCCTCTGGACTCTGCTATGCATCTACCACCCGGAAAGTTACCCAAACCTTTATCCACCTGCTGTTTCCCGCCGACAATTCTGGATATTTACCTCCTACATAAAGGTCCTAAAACCCTTCCCTCACTAGGGCATGCCCCCTGCCACTGGTATCCCACCACTCAGGCTCCTTTCTACACCACCCCCACATTCCCCGGCCTCAGGTTCTGTCCCCTCCTGGGCGTGACTTACCTTCGACTTCAGATGAAGCCCACTGTCGCTTGGCTGCCCCTCTCTTTCCATGGAGGCTCTCTGCAGGCTTAGCGTCCGGAGGCTTCTCAGACTCTTGAGAATGCCTGCCCGTCGGCCTTTCCCTGGCCTTGGGAACTGAATAGACGCGCCCCTTTTGCTCCTCACCTGAAACACACGGACCATTAGTCCTACAGTTTACTGGATCCCAGTCCTTCAGTTGGCTGCTTTGGCCCGCAATGAAACAAGGAAGCTCGCAAGCCTTGGGTCCCTCCGTCTCTCTGAACGTGGGTGTTTCCGTGGGTGAAAAGACTCCCGAGGCACAGTCGTCAGGGAGGACTCAGGCGCCTCACTCGGGAGTGAGGAGCGGGGGCGGGTGGGGCGCCCAGCACCCCCAGCCCCCGGCGTGGGCGGACCCCGCCGAGCGCCCCTGTCGCCCCGCCAGCCCTGCGCGAACCGCGGCCGCGGGGCCTATGAGACGACGGGCCGACGGCCCTTTACCTTTCCTAGGTTTGTGTTTGCTTTTGGAAAGTCCCATAGGTGAGCCCACCGCTCCCCGCCGCAGCCCCGCACTCCGTACCTCTGCCGGCGCGCCGCGGGAGTGACTCACAGAAGCTTACCCGGCCGACCTGGCGCGGGTCTCCACGGCAACGGCCCGCCCCGCCCCGCCCGCGGGACTTGCGTCGTGGTCTCGCGAGAGCTGCCGGTCGCCGGAAGTGGGCGGTGACCCCGGAAGTTCCCGCGCGACGGAGCTGTTTGGTGCGATCCACTGGGCCCCGGGGTTCCCGTCAGTCGGTTCCTGCGAGGGCTGCCCCTGCCGGACCTGCCATGGACGGTAAGAGACCCCGCCCACCGGGGGAGGGCGGGGCTCAGCCGGGCTCCCCCAGGCCTCAGTCTCCGACAGCGATCTCCGATCCCTGGGCCTAGACCCCAGACCCCGCTACCCGACCAGGGACTTGGATCTCCGGCCCTGGACCCCGATCCTCGATCCCCGGAGCTTCAAGCCCAGAACCCGATAAGGATCCTCGACCCCACACCCTGCCCCCTTGCCCCCCTGCCCCCAGACTCCTCAGCGTCCGCCTCCCAACCCCCCAGCTCCTATACCGGCTAGGGACATCGGCCTCCTTGGGGTCCTGGGATGTCAGGTCAGAGGGCACCAGAAAAGGAGACAGTTGCACCACTGCCCCCAAAACACCACTAAGAAAAATAGGAAGAGCTCAGGCAAAAAGCACTTACTGTGGGCCAGGCACGGTTGTGCATGTGGCCTACTGCATAACAGCTCTTGAGATAGGAACTTATGCCCCAATCCTGCAGATGGGGAAACAGAGGTAGTCATCTAGCTCCCTGGTCTTGTCCTCCACTGTCTACAGCACTCACTCCGCCCCGTCCGTGCTCCGGGACACTAAAGAACAGGAAGAATCAGTGGTAAAGTGAGGTACATACATTTGCTAGAACGTTTAGGGGCTGGTGTGATAGGTTTCAAAACTCACTGTGTGAAGCGTAAAAAAACTGTACAACCGTTTGTACAGTTTTACAAACGTTTTACAAACGTAAAAAAACTGTGACAACTTGTGTCGTTGTCACAAAGGAAGTTCTACGGCGGTTGCTTCAGCACCACACACCCAGCACTACCATCACCACAAATGTTGGGTTTTGCCCCATAGTTTACCCAGTTCTTGGGGGAACTTTCTTTTGGCCGTTTAGCTTTTTTCCTGGGTTAGGTTTTGCCTTAACAGCTGTTTGCTCTCCAGAGCCGGTTCCTGCTCCTCACATGTGAAGAGAAGGAGGCAGGGAGCCAGGGTCACACCGTAAGGTAGAGAGTTGGAGAGCCTGCCAGAAGTGTCCCTTAGCTCTGGTTTACAGATTCACAGGCGGCTTTGGCCTTGACCAGGGCCCGCACCGATAGGTGGTGGATGCACGTGGCTACCTGAAACCCCACTGGGTTCTCAGCGGGGGGCGGGGGGTGCTTGATTTGCATTCGTGAACACTCAACACCCTCCTGGTTGCAGGATTTCCTTCCTGCATTCTGGGCTAGTGCAGCAAACCCTTTCAGACATCATTCTCCGAATCTAGAAATTGAATAAATAGAGAGAGTTTCCACGTGAATCTGGATCTGTCTGGTCCTTGAGTTTGGGTGTGTGAGTAGCAAGAGTGAGCTGTCAGTACTCCCACGTCTCTTTGGTTCCTCTGTGTCGGGAGGGAGGCTCCTGAGCCTGAGTTGATGGCCCAGGCATGCCAGCTGCCATGGAGGGGGGTCTCTGTAGGTCAGCTCTCTGATAGCATAAGAGTCCTCATTCTACTTTTTTTATCCATTTACTTTTGGGGAAAAAGTGTCTATAAAATATCCTCCAGTACCGAGTTTTATTAGATTGGGAAAGAATCCCAAAGGTCTTTGTAAAGTTGCGTTAATTATAAACGACTCCTTGGGTTTTCACTGAGGGCCACGTGCTGCGTCCATGACCTCATTGGCCTGCACACTGATCCTTGAGGCCAGCCGGTGCCATCCTGGTGTTCTCTGGAAGGAGTCACAGGTTAGGGAAACTGTGTTTGCCCAAGCCCTCTGGCCAGTGGGGGGAACAGAGGTAGCACGCGGTCCAGCTTCTGCCTCCAGTGTGGGCTGGGCTTCCAGCAAGGGCCCATCCATGCCTGCGTCCTGATCCGGCTCTTTGTGTCCAGGAGGGTCTTAGCGGCCCCCTCTGCTTGTTAGAAGTGCCCCCTTGTCTTAGCTGGAATCCTCAGACCATCTCCTTTTTTTGCAGATACCCTGTTCCAGTTGAAGGTATGTACCAAATGACCTCTCACCCCAACCCTGTCCTGGTGGTCGGCAGATGAGGTCAGATGCTGGCAGTCGCAGTCAGAAGCACAGATTTCTGCACGGTGCTCACCCAGACTGGTGACGAAGGGGGGTATCGAATCGGCTCCATGGCACGTTGCTTCTTTCCTTGTCTTGGGCTGAGCAGAAGCAGCTGAGCGGGCGAGTCCGTGAGACAGCGAGCACGTTGAAAAGACACAGCTTGGGTGTTAGGTGCGTCCCTTGATAGGCACGTTAGAACTGTGCTTTCCAATTCTTTAAAATCCTATCGAAGGAGAGCGTTCTAGGCAGCGGAGCCGGCCTCTTGTGACTGGCCCGGGGCAAGCTTCTCCATAACCACCCGTGGTTAGTTGTGACAGACCGGGCAGGAGTGGCGTGCAAAGGTGTTCACAAGTAGCTCGTCTCGCTGGCTCTGCTCTGCAGCCGGGCGGGGGTGGGGGGTGGTGGAGAGCGCCTGGAGGCACCCAGGCACTTTGTTCAGCAAGCTTCCACCTTGTGGACCGTGCTCAGGGCCGCATTTCCGAGTCAGGAAAATCTGGATTTTTCCCTTCAGCAGAGGAGGAGTGTGAGGTGGGCAGACAAAAGAAATCCTTTCCGTAGGACAGACAGACGGCCCCGAGAGGGAGCATCCACCTGCCCTCTGCAGCGGTGAGGGCTTCAGATCTGTGCTGCCCTCCGCCAGCCGCACGGAGCCCTTGGAATGTGGCTAGTTTGAGGAACTGAATTGTTACTTGTACATCATCTTAGGTAACTGGAACTTAAATAGCCATGTGTAGCTAGTGGCTCCTTTGCCGGACGGTGCAGGCTTACCGAGTCAGAAGGAAGCGAGGTCGGGACGCTAAGTGCAGCTGACACTGATGTAAAAGCACCTAAGCAGTGAATGTGAATGGGTGGGCGACCTTCGAGAGCCTGCCCTGCCCTGTGAGCCCAGCACTGTGAGCACAGCCCTCGGGGAGGTGGGTTTTCACAGGTCGGATCGTCTGAGCGAGAGGTGCAGGAGCAGTCAGGAGGGCCCCTGTGATGCTGGGTGTCGCAGGGGCCCCACCTCTGCATGTGCTCCCAGGACTGGCCAGTGGAACACGTGGGCTGGTGCCTCAGAGCGGGTTGGCGGAAGGACAAGGGGCTATATGTAGAAAAAAGGCGGGGCTCCTGGGTGGATCGTGGGGTCGAACGGTTTGCGAGATCAAGCACCGTGTGGGGCTCTGCGCTGACAGCATGGAGCCTGCTGGGGAGTCTCTCTCTGCCCCTCCCCCACTCACGCATGCGCGCCCTCTCGCTCTCAAACTTTAAGAGAAAGAAAGGGAGGAGGGAGGGTTCGGGGGACAGAATTCTCTCGCAAAGAGGGCTATCCTTGGGTATGTGACACTTTTGCAGATTGAGATATATTTCAAGTAGATGTCGGGTTGCCTCAGCTGGGCCCAGTCTGGGATGTTCAGGGACAGAAGTGGCCAGTGGGGAGCCCCCCTGGGCTGAGGCCTGCACGTGGGAGCCCCGTGCTACATCATCCTGCTTCCAGACCGGGCTTCCCAGAGGGGCTGCGGTACTTGGCAGGCGGGGTACCAGGGAGACGCGTTCGCTGCCCAGCGGCCCCTCCCATACACAGTACCGTGTGAGGACAGCACTCTGAGGTGTGTGTCCGCTGGGGATTGTGAATTATTCCCCGGGCTACTTGGGGTAGCTTGAAACACACACTGTCAGGTTTTTTCCGCGGGCGTTGAAAGTCCGTAAGTAGTGGCGATTGTGCGAGTTGCCTTTTTAACTTCCCGCTCCGGGGGAGGCTTTGGGCAGGGTGTTCTGGGAGAGGACCTTGTAGGAAACCCCTTTCGGCCCTCCCTTTCCCCCGAGCCTCAGAGACCCAGGGAGCCCCCTTCGTGCAGCCCTGGGCGGGGAGGACACTGGCGGAATGGGGGCAGGGAGGTGCCGCTGAGGGTGGGGGGCGTGCCGCAGGGCGGGCTCTGTCCGACCTAAGTGTCCTGCTTCCGCTCAGTTCACGGCAAAGCAGCTGGAGAAGCTGGCCAAGAAGGCGGAGAAGGACTCCAAGGCGGAACAGGCCAAAGTGAAGAAGGTGAGGCCGCGTCTGTGGTTGTGCTGGCGCCTTCTTTCCCTGTGGGGGGCGCTCCCCGCGACTCTGGCCGCGGCTGTTCTCACAGGAGCCAGCTCGAGGCCGGCGGGGGCTCCGGTCCGCCCCCCGGCCCCCCGAGAGTGTCCAGAGCCAAAGGACCGTGCTCGCCTTGCCTTTGTCTCTTTGTCCGCGCCTTTTATTCACTTCCAACGTGCTGAACCTGCTTTCGCACAGACCGTGTGGGAGGCGGGCTTCCGGCCACCCCTGCCGTGACGCCTTCCGGCTGTCTTCCTTCCGCACCTGGCGCCTCGGGCCTCAGAACCTGGGCAGCGGTGGGGCAGCCCCTCCGCTGGCGAAGGGCGGGGCTGGCGGTGTCCACGCTGCGGAGGGGAAGGTGGGAGGGGTCCGCCAGCTCTCAGGCAGCAGATCCTGGGGGTGTTGGATTTGGGGGCTCCCAGGGCAGAGGGGAAACTGGACGGCTGGCTCCACTCTGGGTCCTTCGTGTTCCCCCCCGCGGTCGTGCTTGCTTCGGCACCAGCGTGTCCCGCCCTGGTTTCGTGAGAGGGAGCGCGGTGGGAGGAGAGAGGCCGGGCCCGGCTCTCCTGCTCAGCCCTCAGTGCGGGCTGGTCTGGCGCGCGGCCTGGACACCCCAGCTCCCGGATAGGCTTGGGGCCTAGCCTCTCTGCACTTTCACGAAGCCCGCAGGCGGAAGGGGCCGCCCCACGCTAGCGCATCTCGCCCTCGGCAAAGCCAGGACCAGGTCCCTGAGCAGGGCGGGCAGAGTTCGGACAAACAGCCATGTTCTCCCAGCTGGTGCCTCCCCGACTTTCAGGCCCTTCAGCAGAAGAACGTGGAGTGCGCCCGCGTGTATGCCGAGAATGCTATCCGCAAGAAGAATGAAGGCGTGAACTGGCTCCGCATGGCATCCCGCGTGGACGCGGTGGCCTCCAAGGTGCAGACGGCCGTGACCATGAAGGGGGTGAGTGCTCGTGCCTGGGGTCGCCTGCCACAAGGACTGGCCTGTGCCGGCAGGGCCGGGGGGCCTGGCTGGGCCGGGGGAGCCACGCCAGACCCCTTTGGGCGTGGAGTAGGGATCACTCGACACCGTCCGGGCAGCACCAAAGGACAGGACGCGGCGTCCTCAGTCTTCTTCGGTGCCCACGGTCTGGGGACCTGCCAGGAGAGAGCCTTGCAGCCTGTCCTGAACCTGGCTTGGCCGGGCCGGGCCTGGAGTCCTGTGGGCCTTGGGGGGGGGAGGGGGGGACTGTGTGCCTGGGGAGGGTGCAGAGGGCCCATCCTTCCTTCAGTTCTGTCGCCGCCTCACGTTCTCCCGTGCCAGGTGACCAAGAACATGGCGCAGGTGACCAAAGCCCTGGACAGGGCGCTGAGCACCATGGACCTGCAGAAGGTCTCTGCGGTGATGGACAGGTTCGAGCAGCAGGTGCAGAATCTGGACGTGCACACGTCGGTACGTCGCCCGTGGTCTGGGTGTGCGGGGGTGCATCCGGGGGGCGGCCCGTGGTGGGCCACGCGTGTGTTTCCCTAGCGGTGCCCCGTGGCGGGGGGTCGCCTCCAGAGCACCCGAGTCTTGTGGAGGCTGGAGTCGGCACGCGGAGGCCTAGCAGAGGAGAGGGAGGCCCGCGGCTAGGGTGTGGGGGCCTCTCCCAGTGATGGGCCGGAGAGGCTGTGTGCGGACATGTTAGCTCCACACCCAGGGCGCCGAGAGCGCCGGAGAAGGCACCCTAGAGGGAGTGGGGGCGGGAGCCTCGTGCGGGTGGAGGGAGCGGGCAGGAAACGTGGTTGAGACGGGTGGCTGGAAACGGGGCTGCGGCGGTCCTCCCGAGGCCGCAGGGGAGGTTCCTGGGGCCTGCACCCACCTGCCCAGAACGTGACCCCCAGGTAATGGAGGACTCCATGAGCTCGGCCACCACGCTGACCACGCCACAGGAGCAGGTGGACAGTCTCATCGTGCAGATCGCCGAGGAGAACGGCCTGGAGGTCCTGGACCAGCTCAGCCAGCTGCCCGAGGGCGCCTCCGCCGTGGGGGAGAGCTCCGTGCGCAGCCAGGAGGACCAGCTGTCCCGGAGGTGGGCTCGGTGCCCCAGAGGTGCACCCCCGGTCCCTCCTCCATGCTCTTGATGCTGGGGTTGTGGGGGAGGGGCTTGGTGCCCCCGACCTGTGCTCTGATGTGGGGGAAGGGAGGCGCAGCATGGCCTTAGGGGGAGCGCTTGTGCGGTAGACTTTGGCCCAGCGAGTACCGCTCTTTCCAGGAGGCCCCCGCCCCGAGGCCCAGTCCAGGGCCCATCTGATCACCTCTCTCTCCTGCTCCTTGTTCAGTGTCTGTGTTGTGTGTCAGCCATGGTGCTCCCACACCTGTCCACTGATCGCTTGAGGAAAGGAGGTCTCTGCTGTCCCTAACATACCAGATTCTTGACAACGCGTGGCCATTCCCCGAGCCTTCCTCTGCTGCCCCCACGCGGCCATGCAAAGCTGAAGTTGAAAGGAGAGGGTCACGGCTCCATGGATGGGTGCGGGGCCTTTGGCCCCCAGGGTGGGCGTCTTGTCCTTGAGCGCACAGCAGGTCAGAGTGCTTCTGCCCCTCGCCCTCCCTCACAGGAGTTGTGTTGGTTCACAGGTTGGCCGCCTTGAGAAACTAGCCGAGATCCTGCTGCAGGGCCCTGCGTCCCCCGCCTCGACGTGCGGGAAGGGCCGGGGACGAGGGCTACATCTCCCCCCCCCCTCCCCCCCACGCCTCTTGCCTTCCTGCACGCCCTGCAGCGCAGCCCTGACCTCCAGGCCTGGGAATTGTTCCTCTTAGCGTAGACGGTGGCTCTGTGTCCTGGTGGGTGAGTTTGCACAAACTTCTGACTTCTGTGGGTTATTTCTGTGACTCCGGGCTGACCAGCTTGGGGTTCTGCAGGCCTCCCCCTCTCCATCTCCTACCCTCTGAGGAGTTGATGGGGACTGACCAGTGGACACCGTGTGGACCGTGGGGGCCTCTGGACTCCGTGCTGCTGGCAGTCAGCAGGGGTCAGGGCTGCTTCCTGCTTCGGGCCGTGTCCCCACTCGGGGTTTCGGTGTGAGGCTCCAGACTCCCGAGTCCAGGCGGGCCCACCCGGGGGCGGGGGGGGGGGGGGGGCGAGGTGTCTCGTTCCACTGCCGCCTCCGGAGGACCTGGGCCCTGAGAGCCATGTCGTGTGTCCTTCAGGAACTCAGGGTCTGCCCCGAGGCCCCTCCCAGCGGGGAGCAGACGGTCTCATGCTACCGGTCGGGTGCTGCCCCTGCACCGTGCTCTCCTGTACTGTAAATGATAGGTGCCTCCCCGCGACTGGGCTCTCCTCCTGCCCACACCGTCAGACCTGGAAGTCAGAGTGGCTGGCCGGAGCTCGGGGGCTGGGAGAGGTGCCCCCGGCAGGGCCGTGGCAGCCACAGCCAAGCAGCTGGCTGCAGCCCCCTCCTGAAGATTTTCCGTGACGGGCTGCGGTTTCTAGTTTTTTCATTTCCTGAAGTTTACTTTGTTTTCTTGAAGCTTCCTGGGTTTTTTGTTTTTTTTGCCAAAACAGGAGCAGGCGGCAGATGGGGGGTGTTGGTCCAAGCCTCCTTCTTGGCACAGGCTGGGGGGGGTGGGGGGTGGGTACTTCGTGGCTGGTACTGAGCAGGGCCCAGCTCCGCGCTCGACTGACCCCCCGACCAGTCCTCCCCAGATGCCTTCGGCTTCCGGGGCTGCCCTCACACCCACGGCTCTTGTGAACGGAAACGTTGGAGACCCTTACCATGACTGGCTACGTCTGATCTCTTGGGCCTGGTGGCTGTGGGTGTTCTGTGAAGTCCGCTGTGTTGGCCTGGGCACTCGGGACGGTGATGGGAGACCCCAGAGGGAGGGTCAGAGTGCTGGCTTCCCTTCCTCAGTGCCAACCTCGCCTTACTCCCTGGCCGTGGTCTCTCAGGGCGCCCACGTGCAGGGGTGCAGAGAAGGTCCTGAGAGTCCTGCTGCCCAGGGGGTACAGGGCTCCGTGGCTGTGGCTCATCAAAGAGCAGTGGGTGTGTTTGCCCGGTTCCTAAAACACTGTTGTGAGTAAACAAATTGATCCCTGAGAACTTTCTCCAGCTTTGCTTTCCTGGCTTTGGGTCGGGCAGGGGGCCGTAGGTGGGGCCATAGGCGGGACCCTTGGTATGGCTCTCTGGCCCCCATTTAGGAGGCTGAGGAGGGGTACCTAGAGGAGGGCGGGTGGGGTGGTGGGTGAGGTATGCATGTTCTCAGGCTCCGCCCCCACAGATGGAATTAGAACCCGAAGTTTTAAGTTTTTACCATGAAGTGATTCTAAACACACATAAAAGCGGCAGAGCACCCGGTCTGTATACGCTTGTGTTCACCGCGCCCTTCGCGTCCCCTTCCTAGTGAACCACACGTAACCCGCTGTGTCAGGAAACCACCCTGACGGCTGTCTGCTTGCCCTGCCTCCGTCCACCCAACCCGGGACCGTCCCTCCCATCTGTCTCTGGCGCCTGGGTGACACCGAGGCCTGCCGGCCAGCTGTTTTGCAGCCCGGCTTGCCACTTGGGCTGATGGGACATTTTCACACGATGACATTGAGGTCACAGCTGTCGGCGGGAACCCCACAGAAGTGGTATTGTGTCCTCAGTGTCTCACACCAGGTGCACGGTGTCACTGTCCTACTCACCTAGGACAGGTGGTGTGGGCCAGGCATCTCCCCCAGAAAGTCTCATTTGCCTCCTCTGTTGCATATCCTGTCGGAAAAAATCGTAAGCCTGCCAGCATCGCCTGCAAACATCGTCATGCTTTGTCCCAACCTCCGTGTCCCTCCGTGAATCTCCTGGTGACAATATTTGTGGTGATTTCCTATTTGCAGTTCCGTTGAAGAGTTCCTTCCCTCCATTTACTTTTACTTCGTCGTTTATGTCAGCGTGGACCTGTGGGTGTTTGTCCCCTGAGCGCCAGAAACCACCACTTGCTGTCATCAGCCTCCCTCTCCTCGTTTGAAACTTTGACCGCAGAAGCCTGCTGCACACACTCCCATCTTTGCTTGTGTTTGCACAAAGCGCTCAGAATTGCTGGCCACACCTCTGCGAGAAACCCCTCGCTGACCAGAGGCCCCCCGGTGCTTCTGTTCTCGTCCACAGCCACCTTGGAGTGGTTGTGTCCCTCTCCTGTTAGAATCATTACCTTCCGTTGTGGATGCTCCCCATCCTGCCCGGTGTGGATTGGGGTTTTGAACGTGTGAGACGTGACCAAGGCTGACAGCTGGAACTGAATCGTGCCCCTGCCCCTCAGCCTCAGGCTGCCCAGCGGCGTCCCCCACCTCCCACCCCCACACCCGCGCGTATCTGCGGGGCAGTGGGGTCCTTGGAGCTGCTTCTGCACCCTGAGTTTGAGAAGTGCTGATGTGGGCCTTGCCGGGGGATGGGTGGCCCCTGGCGGAAGCCGCTCGCGTCCTGAGGGGTGTCCATGCCGCAGGGTGTGTGCCCCTGCCTACTGCCTCTATGGCAGTTATTAGGGCCCCAAGACATCCCCTGCCCCCCCCCCCCCCCAGTTTTATTTACTCCTCAGGAAAGGGCTTTTGAAATTGGACAGCAGAGCACTCCCCGGGACCAGATATGTTTCTGGTGTGGCACCCGCAGCTGTGGTGCTCTGGAGGGATCCGGGTCATTTCAGGACAAGTAGCGAAGCCTAGGGAGAAAGTACTTCCAGGTTAACAGACTTCGTGTGCCGCCTCCGCAGGCCACCAGGGGGACCCTCCCCACAGTCTCCGCCAGATGAATCCCCTGTGGCCCAGTGGGGGCTTTGGGCAGAATCTGGCCAACTCAGGACAGAGACCCTTCCGGTTTCCTCCTTTAACACTGAATTGATCCTAAGTAATCAGCAAATACCCACAAATGTCCCTTCTGGTCACAGATCTGCCTGGGAATGACAGGGAGGGACCTTCACGGGGGTGGGGGAGACGAGCAGGCACCTGTGGGCTGTCCACCTTCAGGCTGGGAGCTGCAAGGGGCCGTCCACCTGTTTGTGCGTGTCTTCGGGCCCGGGCGCTTGGGCACTGGGGCTCCTGCTCAGGAGTCTGCAGCCGTCCAGACCAAGCGTTCTGAGAGGCTCCGGCCTGGAGTCGGGGGGTGGTTCAGCCGTGCTCCAGACCTGGCTTTCCCGTCTGAGAGCAGCTGAGCCAGGCGGCAGGGGTGTGGTCACACGTGTGTGTGCGTAATGGTGTGGGGCACGCAGGTATACATGAGTGTGCATGTTCGTTCATATGGTTGGGGGGGGCGGGGAACTGAAGCCCAGACCGTGTGTTTTTAGACTTCAGCAATGTCCATGCAAATCTCTTTCGGGAGGACCCAGGCACGCCTGTGTCTGGGGGTCTAGCCTGGGACCATCTTGACAAAATTTGCCCTGGGTGCTCAGGAGCCCCCCTCCCCACCCCCGCAAGGACTGGGATGCTGAGAACACACAGCCTCATAGCTCGGAAGGGTTGTTGCCTTTATTAAGGGTCCACTGTGTGTCTGTGTCTGGAACTGTCCACAGCTTCCTGCCCTCAGGTGAGCCCCGGTGCCTGCTCAGGAGAGGCCAGGCCTCGTGCCTGGGGAGCCGGACTCTCCCTGCCCTGATGCCACCATCTCCCCAGGGCATCACAGAAGGCCCAGGCCGAGGAGGACGGTAGTGAGGGAGGCCAGCAGGGCCCCTGGCTGCCGGTGGAGGCTGGGGGCCTCTGAGTAGCCGTACATCGTCCTACAGGAAGCCTGCAGCTGGGCCGCCGGGATGGGCTCCTCTTCAGGACTTTGTGTGTGATCGCTCACCTGGGGACAGACACTGCTTGGGCCGCCTGCCCGCCTTCCGGCAGAGAAGGGCGGGCGGGTGCACCGGCCTCTCCTTACCTGTTCCACTGCCTCAAACACCC
The DNA here is from genome assembly GCF_024362965.1 of Panthera pardus. Lineage (NCBI taxonomy): Eukaryota > Metazoa > Chordata > Mammalia > Carnivora > Felidae > Panthera > Panthera pardus. The sequence continues at coordinate 25,718,718 of NW_026526754.1, read as the reverse complement.
TGAGCAGGTTGTTGGCCAGGGCGCCCCTGACCTCCGCCTCTGTCCACCGCCTCCTGAGTAGCTCAGCCACCAGGTCTGGGTACTTGGACACATCCTCAAGCCCCACGGGGAGCCTGAGGTGAGGGCAGAGAGAACCAGGCCCTGAGTCCCAGGGGTCAGGGCCTCGGGCCTGTCCACCTCCCCACGAACCCCTGTGGCCCCCACCTCAAGGCATCGGGGAGTCCAGTGCAGTGGCCTTCAGACCCAGATGTGCTGGGCCCGTCCGAGCTTCAGACCCTCATGACATGTTTGGGCGGGGGGGGGGGGGGGGGGGGGGGGACGTGGTGTGACCTTCCCAGGTCAGCCACAGGATGTAGGCCTTGCCCCTTACCTCGAAACACCATCAAAGTCCCCGCCAAAGCCCACGGCTCCAGCTCCTGCCACCTTCTTGATGTGGTCCAGGTGGTCTACCGAGGAAGGCAGCGGGTGTGGGTCCCGGGAGTGGCCCTCCCCCGCCCAGCTGCCGTGGCCACTCACACGCACCAACCTGCTACTTGGGACAGGGTGGCTTCCTGTCTGCAGGAAACGTAGTCGTTGTAGAAATTAACCATCACCAGGCTGCCCGTCTGGTTCTGCCCAGGAGAACAGTGGAGCTGTGGGCACGGGAGGAGGCGGGGCACCCCGGGACCACCGCGGGGAGGGGCAGGGAGGGAGGGCCGGCCCGCAGCCCCTCACCACCAGCCGGAGCACGTCGTCGGGCACGTTGCGCCGGTGCTGGCACAGGCTGTAGGCCGAGGAGTGGCTGAAGATGACGGGGGCCGTGGACAGGCGTAGGGCAGCCTTCATGGTGGCCACGGACACGTGGGCCAGGTCGATGATGACCCCCAGGCGGTTCATCTCCTTCACCACACTCTGCGCCGACACAGGGCTCGGGGGTCAGGAAGGCTGCACTGGCCACACTGTGTCTGCACATCCGGGGTTCACCGCAGGCCCCCCCACACACACCCCACGAGTCCCGGCATGGCGGGCGGGACATTTGGGAAAGGTCCCCTCGCTGGCCAGGCGCTCGTGGACTCTTCAATGGCCGGAAGATGCCCAGCCGCTCCAGCGGGTACCCACCCTGGGATGGCCCTGGGTCTCCAGTTTATAGGTGAGGAAACAGGTCCTGAGAGGTGAGAAACTGCGTCCTGGGTCACTTCTCTGAGGGTGACTGTGTTCCTTGCCTGACGCCCCCCCCCCCCCCCACCGCCTTACCTGGCCAAAGTGCGACAGGCCTTGGCTCTCAGCCTTGTCCTCTCCCGTGTCCACCAGCCAGTTGTCAGCCCTGGGAGAGCGGAGAGCAGGTGTGCCAGAGATGGAGTGGTGGTCGTGGCCCACCCGGATCCAGGGCGCTCGGAAGGGGAGGAAGGAGCCGGAGGAGAGCAGGGCTAGGGATCGGCCCTGCCCCGCGGCCCTCCCCCTCCCGTGCGGCCTGGGGGCCTCCCCGGGGTCACCTACCACGGCGTATTGCAGCTGTGGGTGAGGGTCAGGTACCGCATGCCCAGGCGGTAGAGTGTCCGCAGGACGCCCAGGCTGCTGTCTATGGAGTGGCCGCCCTCCACGCCGACAAGGCTGGCCACCCTCCCCTCCCGGAAGGCCTGCCGGACGCCTGTGAGGAGAGCTGGCTGAGGGCGTCGGGCACCTGGGGGTGCCCGGGGGGTTTCGACGTAAGGCACACCCGGGCGGCCCTAGCCACCCTGCCCGGGGCTGGGGCGGGCAGCGGCAGGGGCTCGGGAAGGCGGGCCGGACCGGGACCCACCTGCACTGTTGGTGACACACACAAAGGTCTCCGGATACATCTGACACATGCGCTGGATGACGTCGATCTGCTCTAGGGTCCTCTTCACGGCATCCTTGTTCTGGGTGTCGCAGGGCGTGTACGCAGACCAGAACTAGGGGCCGCGGGGGGAGGGCGGCTAGGACCGCTGGCCCCCGGCCCCACGCCACACACGCTTTCCTCCTGCCCCGGGAGCCCTGGGACGGCCTTGGTGGCCACCAGCGTCCCCCTCCAAAGACTTGTGGCCCCAAGGGCTCAGGAGGGACACCGCCCCGGGCACGCCTGCACCCTGGCCAGGACGCGGTGGGGAGGGAGATGGGTGGACGCCAGCGTGAGCGAGCGTGGGGCCGGGCTGAGCCATACCTGGCCCCCAACAAAACCAGCCCTCAGCTTGGGGATGTTGGTGTGTGTGTTGGCAAGGCTCGTCAGGTTGGCCCTCTCGATCTGAAGCCGGTTGTTGAACATGGTCAGCAGCCTCCAGGGCAGGTCATTGTGCCTGGGGGTGGGGGCGGGAGAAAGGGCCAGGAGTGAGTCAGGGTGGCCACTCAGGCCAGGGGCCTCCGAACTCCCTCACAGGCTGGGAATTAGAGCCGGCCACAGGGCTGGCGGATTGCTCGTGATCCGAGCACGCCTATGCGCAGGTGAGTTGCTCGACTGTGCCCCACACCCAGGCCGGGTGACTGTGAGCGGAGAGAGCCTCCGGGAGGTGTTCCCTCCAAGGGCCTTCGGCTGCCCAAGAGGCAAGGGCAGATGTTTGTCTCCAGAATCGTCCTGGGGAACGGGCAGGGTTCAGACCCCCTCCATGAATAGTGCTGGTTCACACCAGGCAGCTGGGCGGGGGACTCTTGAAATCCTCCCCTTGCAGGGAGGGGGCAGGGAAATGGGGGTGTGGCCTGTCTGGCACCCCCCGCCAAAACACACACCCCATCCTCTTGGGGCCCCGGGGCCTCGGTGACAGCTCTGCCCATCCTTCTATGCTTCTATGGAGGGAGAGAAGGAGGGGAGGGAAGGAGGAGGCGAATGGCAGGGGCCGGTCTGGGCTGCAAAGGCAAGAACCCACAGGGCTGGGCAGATTCAGCCCTGGACCCAGGAGCCAGGAGCAGCCTCGAGGGGGAGAGACCTCTGGGCTGCCAGCACCCCCTCAGTTCACACATGGAAGAAGCAGGGGCCGGGGAAATGCAAAGTCTCAGACCCGCGAGGTGGAATCTGCACTTGGATCAGCCAAGCCCGGAATACGGGACACCCGTGGGGAGCCCCTGCGGGATCCCTGATGCACCAGCGAGGGCCAGGGGCCTGGTGCCTCGCCCACCCTCCCCTCCCGCCCCACTCCCGCTCCCGGCCCCATCCCAGGGGCCACTGCTCTGTTTGAGGGGCCGCTTCTGCTTTTGAGACCCCTCCCCCAGCTCTGTCCTCAGCCCCCATCCAGTCCCCATCCCCAATCCTGGCTCCTGCCTCTCTGGCCTCAGTTTCTCCACCTGGAACATGGGGACGCTTTGCTACTTGGCCCAGAGACTAAACTGTCAGTGCCTGGACCTCCTCGGCCAGCCGTCCTGGGGTGAGCCTTTCCAAAGCAAGCCGGCTCCAGACTCCGGAAGCCCCCCAGCTCTCTCGAGGGCCACCGCCACAGCTGTGTTTTGACGTGGTCGGGTGTGGGCTGGTGGTCAGAACGCCTTTGCTGACCGAGCGGGGGCACGTGTGGGTGAGCCCAGAGTGTCCGCGCCTCTGAGCAGCACCGGGCAGGGTCCCTGGAGGGGCCGTTCCTCCCGGCCTAAGGACGCCCCACCCTCCAGCCGGCAGCCAGGAACCCACCGGGAGGGAGGGGCACTTTGCTCCAGCCTCCTCCCCTCCTGCCTTCGCGGGAGTGGGGAACAGAGGTCACATTTGCCCTGCGGCCAACAATGCCCTTCTGGAGCCCGGATCCACCCTCCTTATCTGTGTGGCCTGGGCAGCACCCCCAGTGGTCAGAGGACCCTGCTCCTGCTCCAAGGGGGGAGGTGACGGTTCCAAGCACTTGAATGACAGCCAGCTATTGTAGGAGCGACTGCTGGAGGCCCGCTACCCACTCTCCGTCTTTTTCTTGGTAACAGAACCGCCTGTTTTTAGCAGGAAACCTGGCCATTTGAAATAAAGCGACTTCGTGTCCCTTTACTGCTGGGTGTGGCCGTGTGACTAAGTTCTGCCCTTTGACAGCTCCCAAAAGCTCTCCTTGACTCGCTCACCCTTTGCCCTTTCTACGTCCCTTCCTCCTTCATGCTGGCTGGCATGCAGACGTAGAGGCCGGGGCTGCAGCGGCCACTTTGAAGCCTGAGGTGGGAATGATGGCCGCTGTGTCACACTGTGGAACAGCCAGGACTCCCTGGGGCTCTTTCTCTTGTTGAAACCACTTACCTGAGTCTCTTACCTGCAAATATAGCTAATATCACAGTGTCGGTTTGGGTCCTGTCACCTGCTCTTCACTGTCTGGCTCTTGGGACAACCCCGATTCCCAAATCCCAGCTCCCTGAGAATCCCGGGGTGTCTAGGCTCTTGGAGCCACCTTACCCCTCCTGCGGTCCTCCCAACCCAGCACCTGACCTTGCTCCCCGCTCTCTGTGTCCAGCTGCCCCCCCACTCCAGTGGGTCCACCGTCCCGGGCTCATACTGTTGACATCTTCTACCAGACAGCAGGGGCTCCATCCGGGATGGGAGCCCAGGGCAGCAGCCTCTCAGCAGACCTCTCTTTGCCTCACTCCCCTTGAGTGTGTATGCGGGGACCCCGGGGCCAGGAAGGAGGTATGGGGGAGGAACCAGGGGCAGATGGGCAAGGGCCGGCGGCCCCTCCCTTCTCTAGGGCTGCCACAGCTCCCTGGGCTTCCCGTATAAGGACACACCCCATTTTCTCTGCTTTTCTTGCAAGACTATTTTGTCCAACAAAGCCCAGAGGCGTCTGCCAAATAGTCACGACCGCAACATTTATCACGCACTTACTGGGTGCCAGACAGGCACAAACAGGTGCTCCCCTAACACTTCCAGCGCCCAAGGGTGTGTGTGTGTGTGTGTGTGTGCCACGCGGCTCTTCAGACTGAGTGCCCAGGGAACAGGGTCCTCGCTCCCTGCTGGTATGTTGGAAATGGGACAGGAAAGGAAGCGGGAGAGCGGCAGGGGTGTGTGCCCAGGTGGCGTTTCACACGGGGGCTGGGAGAGGTAGCCCAGAGCAAAGCCCGGGAGGAGCTGAGGGAGGCGGTGTGGACATGGGGACCAGCAGGGACAGCACGAGCCTGCCTGGAGCACCCGGGAGTGTGGGGATGGCTGGGGAAGGCAGTGAAGGGCCTTGGGGTCCATTGCAGGACTTAGACAATACTCTGAGCTCAGTGGGAGCCGTGACAGGTGGGGAGTTTGAGCCAGGGGACAGGAGCTGGTACTTCTGTCTCCCAGACTCCCTCTGGCTGCAGCCCTGAGACCAGACCTCCGCTGGTGGAAGGAAGGACAGCCAGAGGCTCACCGGATGACCCAGCAGAGGAGGAGATGGGGGCAAGGGAGGAGGGCAGACGCACCGGGCATTGGAGGAGACAGGCCCTGCCAGCTTGGCTGTGGATCAGAGACAAAACCACAAGGTGTCACCAGGGTCTTGGCTAGAAAGGGGTCTCCCTCTGTGGGGGTGGGTGGGTCAGTGGACACGCAAGTAAGGTCAAGCTGGGCACACAGCACAGAGGTGACCCGGGGACCCTGTGCCTGAGGAGGTCTCCCCAAGGCGGATGCAAGAGAGGGAGAGGAATGAGAAAGGTCTTGGAGGAGGGTTAAGGAGGGGCCTCCCAGGGAAAACTAAGGCCCAGGGAGGGAATATGGCTCCTTGGGCTACATGGCTAGTTTGAGGCGTGCCCTGGGCCAGGCCCCAACCTCCTCTATCCCCAGCACCCACTCTGAGCTGGGAGCTGGCACCCAGGGTGCAGGGGGTCAGCTTGTAGGGCACCCCAGGAGCTGCTGAGGGCCACAGGGGCCTTTTAACCGCTCCATTCCCTCCAGACCATCATCTGCTGAAGCTTTGGGGGGCCCTAAGAGACCCCACGAATAAGCTGAGGCCAGCAAAGGCAAAAGCCATGTTGTGGTTGAAGAAACTGAGCCCCAGCAGAGATTAGGCAATGTCAGTGTCAGGGTCACATGAGCTCCTAGCCCCTCCGGCCCCGGACCCCCAGTCCCGTCCCCAGTGGCCACTTACCCGTCAATGACAGGTGTGCCCCGCATGATTCTCTCAGCCTCATCCCGGAACTGGTCTCCAGTGCAGACGGCCACCAGGGCCCAGAGCCACCAGCTGGTCCGCATGACACAGCGTCCAGGGGCCTGCTTCGAGCACTGCTCTGGCACGTCTGGCCTCGCCTGGCCGGCTTGTGTGTGGGGTCCGGCCAAGGCTAGAAGGAGCTGGTCTGTGCGCCAGAAGAGAGAACAGAGGCCTTTGGTCCTGGTGATTACTGCCAGGAGATGTCCCATTTAAGATTCATTCCAGGTTCAATCAGTAACCAGCACTCCCTCGGGAGGGGGGTGGAGGATGGGAGGTCCTGGACCCTGTGGGCCGGGCGTTGCTGTCTGGGCCAGGCACAGGCATAGTAGGAGGCTGCTGACCCCAGGGGAGCAGAGCCAGGGTGAAAGGGCAGGCCTGGGAGGGGCGACCCTGGGTAAGGTCTCAGCCTGCATTAGTGGTACTGTCATATTCCCTCTGCAAACTCAGGACCTGGCGGCCTAAGATCTGTAAACAAGAACTGAAACATCATTCAGATTTGCCTCTTGTAATGTTTGCCTGTAAAAACAGTCTTACATCATCATGGAAGACGGAATGCAGCCCCCCAGGATGCTCCCATCATACCACCCACTGCTGGGGGTCGGGCCCTGGCTGCCCTGCCACCGTCTGGCCGTCCAGCCACCCACACTCTGGCTGCAGGCTTCTGGCCGAGCAGGCTGGACTCAGCGGGTCAGAAATCTGGAGGGTCAGCGTTTCCTTAGCACGGAGGTGGCTCTCCAGGCTTTCTGGGCACTCAAGGCTCCTGATGTCTTTGCTGGAACCCATGGATCCTGGTCCCAGGGCTGGGCCAGCGTCCAGGGTTCCAGTGGGCACCCGGGCTGGGAGACAGCCAGGCCAGGAAGGCTGCTGAGAGGTGTGGGTGAGGCAGGGAGGCTCAGGAGGGCAGGTGGGCAAGCCTGGGGGTGGGGGCCCTTGGACCCCATCCCCTCAGCAGGCTCCCTGATGCCTCTGCACCTGGACGGTGCTGGAGCCTCATGCAGACTTGCTCTGCGAAGCCCCCCCCCCGCCAAGGATGAATCCTTCCACCAGCCTGAGGAGGGAGGTCACTTCCCAGCCCCGGCTCTGCCCATTAGCTGGGTGTCCGTGCCTGGGCCCAGCCTGTGTCTCCTGTTGAAAGGGCAGCACGAAAGGCTGCGGGGCGCACGGTGCTGAGGGTAGCAGCCCTGGTCTGCTCCAGCTCCTCCGCACCCCTTGAGAAGAGGAGTAGGGACCCAGGGACATCCTCTGTGCCACTGGCCCCAGACCCCATGCAAGACTTTCTCCATCAGGATCCCCATCCCACCAGGGTGACCCTCACCCACCCCCCACTCCAGCCACAGGCTCTAAGCAGACCGCGGGCGCTGGGGAGAGGCGCTGGGGAGGGTGACGAAGCCCGGGGCCAGCTGGAACCAGGAGTCTCCGCGGAGGTGGCTGGCACACACCTGCTTGCCGTTGGCCGTCTTCTGCACAGCCACTTGTGTCCACTCACCTCCAACCTCCCAACCTGTCTCCTCGGGGCCTGGATGCTTCCGTGGGCAGGGCTCTGGTCTGCTTACACCCGGTGGGCCGCCCTCTCCACGGGGTCCCTTTTCCCAGGATCTCTCCCGGAACCTGTTCCCTGCTTTTATTATTTTGCCTGCCCCCGATTTTTCTATTTATGTTTAACTTTTTTTTTTCTTATCCGTTTTGTTTCGGAGTTGGGTCCTCAGAACGTGTAACTGTATTTGATTTCTCAGCCTCGTCTGAACACGCTGTCTTTACACGTGATCGTTCAAGCCAGAATAATGATGGTGGTGGTGCTGGGCCCACTGTTTCTTGTCCCATCTCGAAGCTCCTCCTCTGTTTCTTGCTTTTGCCAAAATTTTCAGGGTATTTCAATTCCCTGTCTCCGGGAGTCTCACTACTTTGCTAGCGGTGATATGTGTAACAGTTGTATTTAAATCAGTATTTCTCCTTCAACAGAGAAGTCCTTCCCAGGAGGTTACAGCCAGCCCTGGGCTGAGCCCTTGATTTAAATGTAACTATGTAACTACACCTTGCCCTGGATCCAGTTTCCTGTGTACTGTATTTGCTCCTGTCTTGAGATATTTGTTCTAACTTATCTCTGGCTTGTCTACAGTACTTTCTTGGGCCATGTCCCAGGAACACTTGCATCCCAGTGAATTCACACAGGGGCTTCTCACGGCCACTTTCCAGCACGGCAGCCACGGCAGGTCAGATTCCTTTGTACACACACAGTCTCGCGGCTGTGAGTTCTTCTCTAACCCTTCATCCGTTGCCACACAGCTCCATGTGCCTGTCCTTCGAAACCTGCCTGACCCTGGATTTTGACCTTCTCTCCATCTTCAAGTTCAGGATTCGTTGACGTTATTTATTATTATTATTATTATTATTATTATTATTATTATTAAATTCTCCGGTCAACCCTTTGTAATACTTTATTAGTTTAAAAGCCCAACAGAAAGGGTCTCAACATACCCTCATCCCACCCCGCGGTGGGAGGTATGCCCCATCACCCCTGAAAGGTGGGCTACGTGGCTGTTCCTCTTTTCCCAGCTTTGCTCGTCACACCTTGACTTCCTCTTTCCCCTCACAAGTTTGGTTCTCTCCCGTTGGTCCCTGGTTCTCCCAGGTACCCAGGTAGCACAGGGCTGGTTGAGTGTGAGGAGAGCCAGGCATTAGCTTCACATGCAAATTTCAAAGTGGGGGGGGGAGCACAAAAACTTGAGCCATCGAGGTCAATAGTATTTTCATGCAATATTTCTAAAAATAAAAATTTGTGCAAAAAAAAAAAATCCATGCTGGAAAAAATATAAACTTTTAAGTGCAGGCAGGGCCCGTATTCTGACTTTTCCGTTTGCCCCAACTCCAACACAGTCCCACCTGCCTCTAGTCTCAGGGAACATTCACATTCTATTGGCTCAGGACAGAGGACAGCTTTCCAGGAGCTGAGCTGTGGGTGTGACTGCACTTAGTTGCTGCCCAGAGGAGAGGACTCAAGGCCACCGGGATGCACCAGGTGGGAGGACCCGCGCAGCCTTGTCCTAAGAGTTCACAGCGTCACACTGAGCACGAGTGGCACTGAGCCTGAGGGCAAACCTTCTGGGGGCCCGGGTTCGGGTGTGCATCGTTCCTTTGACTCACACGCTGTGGGGGACAAGGCAGCAAGCCTTGTGCGAGCTGCTCAGAGCCCTCAGCCTCAGTATCTCTGTGAAACAGAAGTCATCCCAGTCCTGTTGGAAGCGCTAACGTGTAGAGCTCCCGGCGCGCCCGGCGGATCAAGGCGTTCTCAGCTCCCAATTCAGCTTGCTTGTTCCATATGGTTTTATTGTTCACCTGGAGTTTCTGGTTGCTTTTATTTTTTATTTTTTTCATTCCACTGGGCGCTGTTAATCATATTCTCTATCTTCTAAGCTCTGTGCCTCATACCTACAGCCCCTAGCTTTGGATTGATGGCTTCCACTTAATTTCTACACTACGAGTCTGCCTTCTTTTGGGTTTATGTTCTTACTTTATTAGAGCTGGTCCTCAAATCATTCCTTAGTAGTGGGTGTGTGGGAAGTCCAGATTAGAGGCCCCAGGGGTTTGCACGTGGTCAGCAGTTTTGCTGGACATGTACCACTGAGCTGTAAACCATTTTCCCTTGGAGCTTGAGGGTGTCCGCACCGTGTTGTTGATGGGGCATCCAGTGTTGGTCTGAGCCCCGGGTCTTTCTGGGGAGAGGACATGTTGCTTTCTCTCCACAATCTTCGTGAGTCACGTCTTCGTCCTGGGGTTCTGCAATTTTTCCATGGTGTGCCTTAATTTGAGGCTCTATTTTTCATTCAACTAGCTCAACCCTCAGGTTTACTGATTGGAAGTCTCTTTCTGCCTTTATCACAGGGCACCATTTCTTCACTCCCACTTACTCTCTCTCCTCTCTCCTGGCCCTGCTCTCCCCCAGATGCCGGACCTCCTGTGTTCATGCCTTGTGTCTCATTTTAGGTTTTCTTGTGCTTTTACTCTGTGTGCTAAGAGATGTCCTCAATTTTGACTTTCAGCACTTGCAATGTTTTCTTTCAGGGATCATAGATTTAATCTCCCAAGAGTGGTCTGTGGTTGATGTTTTCCCCTTGGCACTCTGCTTTTGTTACGGAAATATTGTCTGATATCGGGGGTTCTGTTTTCATCCGTTTACCAGATGATCGTTTGTTTCTTCTGAACTCGTTTTTTCCCGTACTTTATCCGGACCTCGTGTTGCGTTTGCACACTTCCCTTAACCACTGGCCATCTTCGTCACTGCACATTGAAGAAGGCAGTGACAGCAAAGCTGGGTGTGCTGTGTGTACCCAGACAACCTCCTGGCTTCAGATTTGGCATGAAATGAGCACGAGGGAGGGTCACATCACACAGGGGACCCCTTAACGCCACAACTCGACTCGGGCACTTGTAATGCAGCTCCGATTTCCAGACAGACAAAAATGTTAAGGGAGGCCCTCCTGGTGTTCTGGTGTTTTCCACCTGGCTGTAGGATCCGTGCATCCACGTCAACAGCTCCCTTATCACGTCCACCCCTGCAGCGTCAGAGCCGAGTTCCCTTCTGGTTTCTCCTGGGTGGGCTGTCCCCCTCCCACCCCTGCAGCCCCCTCCACAAATATTCCCGACGGGTCTCCCTTCTCTGCTTCATAGATGGCCTCTTCCAGCCTGTTTTCAATCCTGGAAATGTGTTGAAATCTGAGGGCTGATGGATGCTTTCCATTCTCTGATGTCGCAAGTTTCGTTCTCAACCCAAATGCGCCAGAACAGGGACGTGCGTCTCAGCCTCCCACTGTGGCCTGGAGGACGCAGGCGTGGTACCACAAAGCCTCCTCAGTGTTTGCTTTTCATTCCAGTCGCCTCCACTTGGCCTGGTTGCTGCACATGGCACCCATCTTTTTGTAACTTTTATTTATTTTATTTTTACGTGTATTTTGTTTTTGAGAGAGAGAGAGAGTGAGTGAGAACGAGTGGGGAGGGGCAGAGAAAGAGGGGGACAGAGGATCTGAAGCGGGGCTCAAACTCATGAACTGCGAGACCATGAATCAGGGCTCCAGCCAGAGTCGGAAGCCCGACCGACTGAGCCAGGCAGGCACCTGCAGCCGTCTTTCTCATCGCCATGTTGTAGTGGTTCAGACAGAGCCAGGGGCTGGCCTGGCCCAGGCCATTCGTTTTTAAGGTTCACTGTGAGGAGGGAGGTCAGGGCTTTGTGAACAGCACACACTTCAGAAACAGACAGTCCTGGGTTCGAACCCCTGGCCGTGGCAGACTGCATTTTCCAGAGACGGCTGCACCATTGCCTCGTGGCCCACAGGCTCTCCTCACTGTGTGACGCTGGCCCGTCTGTGGAGAGGTGACTGGCTTGACCTACCAGCTGCTAGAAGGTGGGAGGTGTGACTTCTGTGCTCCTCCCTGGCTCTGTCTCCTGGGACAGTCCTCCGGAAACCTGGCCTGGCTGCTCTTGTCAACAGGGCCAGCACGGTGTCAGCCGATGGCCAGGCACCAGCCTTCCGGTCATCCGAGCAGCACCTCCCGGCTGGTGTCTGGCCCCCCTGACCTGATGAAGCCCCAGCCCGCAGGAAACGGTGGTGCGGACATGAGCCCTGTGCACTCGCTGCCAAGTTTTGGGATAATTTGTTACGCGGCAGCGGAGAGCTGACACGCTGGCCATTTCCCCGTGACCAGTGACTTTGGTTTTCTTGTCTGTGGAATGAGGGCGCACGGTCCCAACCTCACGGGCCCTTGTGAAGCAGCCTGCCTTCCTTTTTCCCCTTCACGACGGCCATGTTATCTGTGCCCCAGGACTGCTTCCCCGTAATAGAGAGAAGCCTCTTGTGCCCATTCACATCTTGGTCTCACCCAGACGACGTGGGGCTGGTGTGGCTGGTCCTCAACCAGTGGGGTGGAAGCCAAGGACAGGGCTCTTGCCAGCTGGTCCCCGGGGAGGCCGCCCTGACACCCCCTCTCAGATGCTCCTCTCCTCCTGGCCACGGAAAGGGCCACGGGGCCACTTCCCAAAGAAGCAGACTCCTCCCAATCCTTGCCTCAAGCCCCGCCTCAGTAGTTTGCTTTGAATCGTTCCATTTCTTATTTAAGTAAAGGGCAAAGTGTTATTAGTTGGGAAGTCAGCACCACTTGCCATAAACAGAAAGAACGCAGTGATACCCAAAACAACTGACACATTCAACGCAATGCCTATCAAAATAACACCAGCACTCTTCCCAGAGCTGGAACAGACAATCCTAAAATTTGTATGGAACCAGAAAAGACCCCGAATAGCCAAAGCGACCTTGAAAAAGAAAACCAAAGCAGGAGGCATCACAATCCTGGACTTCAAGGTGTATTACAAAGCTGTAATCAGCAAGACAGTACGGTACTGGCACAAGCACAGACACTCAGATCAACGGAGCAGAATAGAGAACCCAGGAATGGACCCACCAACGTATGGCCAACTAATCTTGACAAAGCAGGAAAGAACACCCATGGAATAAAGACAGTCTCTTCAGCAAACGGTGCTGGGAAAACTGGACGGCGACAGGCAGAAGAATGAACCTGGACCACTTTCTTACACCAGACACAAAAATAAACTCAAAATGGATGAAAGACCTAAACATAAGACAGGAAGCCATCAAAATCCTCGAGGAGAAAACAGGCAAAAACCTCTCTGACCTCAGCCGCAGCAACTTCTTACTCAACACTTCTCTGGAGGCAAGGGAAACAAAAGCAAAAACGAACTGCTGGGACCTCATCAAAATAAAAAGCTTCTGCACAGCAAAGGAAACAATCAGCAAAACTGAAAGGCAACTGACGGAATGGGAGAAGATATTTGCAAATGACACATCAGATAAAGGTTTAGTATCCAAAATCTATACAGAACTTATCAAACTCAACACTCAAAAAACAATACTCCAGTGAAACAATAATCCAGTGAAGAAATGGGCAAAAGACATGAATACACACTTCTCCAAGGAAGACATCCAGATGGCCAACCGACACATGAAAAAATGCTCCACATCACTCATCATCAGGGAAATGCAAATCAAAACCACAATGAGCTACCACCTCACACCTGTCAGAATGGCTCACATTAGCAACTCAGGCAACAACAGATGTTGGCGAGGATGTGGAGAAAGAGGAACTCTTTTGCATTGTTGGTGGGAATGCAAGCTGGTGCAGCCGCTCTGGAAAACAGTATGGAGGTTCCTCAAAAAACTAAAAATAGAACGACCCTAGGACCCAGCCATCGCACTACTAGGAATCTATCCAAGGGATACAGGTATGCTGTTTCGAAGGGGCACGTGCACCCCAATGTTTATAATAGCAGGACTATCGACAATAGCCAAAGTATGGAAAGAGCCCAAATGTCCAACGATGGATGAATGTATAAAGAAGATGTGGTACAGATATAAATGGAGTATTACTTGGCAATCGAAAAGAATGAAATCTTCCCATTTGCAACTACGTGGATGGAACTGGAGGGTATTATGCCAAGTGAAATTAGTCAGTCAGAGAAAGAGAGATATCCTAGGACTTCACTCATACAAGAACTTTAAGACACAGAACAGATGAACATAAGGGAAGGGAAACGAAAATAAAATAAAAACAGGGAGGGGAACAAAACAGAAGAGACTCATAAATATGGAGAACAAACAGAGGGTTACTGGAGGGGGTGTGGGAGGGGGGATGGGCTAAATGGGGAAGGGGCACTAAAGAATCTACTCTTGAAATCACTGTTGCACTAGATGCTAACTTGGATGTAAATTAATTAATTCATTAAATTTAAAAAAGAAGAAAAAGAAAAGAAAAGAAAGAATGCAGTGAAAATAAACACGTGGCAAGGGAACAGTGCTGTTGAGTCCCAGCCTGAGCCGCAGGGCGGTCACACTGGTGGTGCTACAGCCTTCCCGTCACCGTCAGGGCCCAGCGGGTTGGCAGAACCTCCTTGCAAGCCGCCTGCCCAGACACCCAGGGGGCCGCGAGCACTAGAGGCATCAGGTCCCCTCAGAAGCACCGGGGAATGAATTATCAGCTGAAGCTCACCAAAGACTCTTCCAGCAAAACAGCATCATGATGTGGGGCCCAAGAGACCCCCCACCAAAGTTTCTCTCGCACTCACGCCTCCAACCTTCCAAGGGAGGTAGCTCGCAGCAGCACGGAGGTCCCAAGACCCGTGACCCACCATCCCGCATGGACACACAGGCCGTGGCGCGTGAACAAGCAGAGGAACGCACGCACCGACACGCGGAACGCAGCCTGCCACGCACCCGCCGTGTGCGCGTGCATTCACACCCACACGCGCACACGGGCAAAACAGACCGACACATCCCACGTACACACGCACAGCTAGAGACACACACCCCTCACGCGCATGCGAACACCGTGTCCGATCGCCCACACGCAGCGCTCGTAGCAAACTCACGCAGACCCCATCCACATCGAGACATCACTGCGTCCGCACAAATGGACTCGTGACCCACACACTCGCGCACGAACCGCAGGGGCGAGAATGCTTGGACTCAGCCTACGGCCGCAGCTGCGGACCTGTGTACGTACTCACGTGGTCTGCAGACATTTGGCCACCCGGGCGGGTGCACGTACGGACACACACGCAAGCACTGGACAGAAGCCCACTCACACCCAGACGTCGGCAAATGTCCGTGATGATGCACCCGCATGCTCAGCGCAGGCCGGTCTTTGAGTCGGTGTCCCCACCTGGCCCCCACGCTCGCCTCAGTGCACGCGGCACTGCCCTCAGCCCGTGGCCACCCTTGGAGCCCGGTATGCAGCGGCCCCCAATCAGCTCGGAGGGAGGGCAGAGCAGGTGACACGTCCCCGGGAGAGCTTGGGGTACAAGGGCAGCTCCAGCCATGGTCCCAGGCTGCCCTGGATCGGGGTGTCCTCAAGCCCCTCAGCCTCCCAGGCCCAGCTACGAGGCCACCACACTGACCTCTGTGCCCCCCAAAGCCTCACTCCCCAGTCTCCTCACAGACGACACCTGTGTCTGCCCGCCCTTGGGAGTTGTCTTCGGGCTGGTGGCTCTGCCACGGCCCTCCTGGTCCTGTCTTGTCCCCTACTCCCCCGGGGAGACCACAAGACCCTGCGGGTGCCCCCGCTGTTCTGGGCCTCGCGACCCACCGTCCACACAGAATTGGGTCCCTCCCTCAGGGGCTTCCCCCAAGACGCTCCTACGAGGTCCTGGCCCCTTAGCCTCAGCTGGGAAGGGGGCTCTGGCCTTGTCTCACCACCTCTCGCAACACAAAAGAGACGTTCTTGTTCATCTGCTGGCACCGGGTCCCCTGCTCCTCTTCCCCTCCTCTTCCCCAGGAACCCCGGCCCCCGGCCCGTTGGGCCCTTCCCGTCCCCCACTCCCAGTGTGCTCCTGTCTCAGGTGTGGCTGAACTTGTCTGTCTCTCCCCAGGTCGGGCTCAGAGGCCTCACTGGGCATACCGCAGGCACCCACTAGGGAATGCACCCCAGCCAGGTGGCTCTCCGGCGGTGGAAGGAGACAAGTCTGCCGGACCCCTTAGAACCCTGGCCCCAGCCCAGTTCCCAGGCTCCTGGGACTCACCGTGGACAGGACGGCGCGTCTGTCTCTGCTGCTTGCTTGCCGCTTCCAGCTCATGAGGGCTGGGGGTTGTTTCTGTTTTACTTCAGCTCGTCCCTCCCTCCCTGGAGCTCTCCACCCAGCTTCCCTCTCACATAAAAAGCCACCTCTTTACAAACAAATTCCCCCGGGGGCCTCCGCAATGCACCGCTCCACGAGAGCAGGACCCAGGGGCTTAATGTCTTACACATGTCAGCTGGTTGTAGTTTCTACATGAGGCCTCGGTCAGGCGTGCGCGTTTGGCCACCCACCCCCACCCCCGGGCCCAGGCAGGCAGCACTGCACTGAGTGACGGGGAAGCAGGGACCCCCAGACAGTGATGTGGGGGGTGCCGTCAGGCAGGGCATCGACGTCAGGTGGGAGGACCGTCGGGAGGGTGCTGGGGGCTGGAGGCTCGGAAGGCACCCAGAACCCTCCCACCGAGCTCACCCCGACCGGGGATTCCCACCCCGATACTTGGTCCCTGCCCCCTAGCCTCTGCCCAGTGTCCTCATTCCCCGGGGTCGAGGGGGACCTTCTGTGCCCAGTACAGGAACAGGGTTGGCCCTCGCCTGCCCGGAGGCTGGGGGCCCTGGTATCCGCGCGTGTCGCAGGGGGAGGGTGCTCTCCCTCACATTCCCAGCTATCAGAGGATCAAAAACAATCATGAATCAGAATGTCCTCTGGCAGAGCTTGGGGACTTTCGAAATCGGGAAGATCTGTGTAGGGCCTGGGCTAGCCGGGGGTTGCCTTCACCGAGTGGATTCAGGACTCTGAGGCTGGGCTGGGGGACACACGCTGCAGGACTCCCTCTGGCGGGCAGCAAGTTGCCCCGACCCCGCAGGGCAGGGGCCACGCAGCTGGGCCCACGCTGGGTCCCAGTGGCCCGAGGCAGGGACGCAGTAGCGGGCACGGGCCCCTGCTCCCTTGCTCTGGCCCGCCCTCTGCCCTGGCTGCGGGACCCTCCTGTGCCACAGTCACCTGTCTCTGAACGGGAGCAGCCCCTTAGGCACCGTGTGGAGGGTTCATACCAGACTTAGAGAAACGCGTCTCAGTGATGAGGCCTGAGGTCCGGGCGGGGGGGGGGGGGGGGGATCTGGACCGAAGAGGGGGCTCTGACAGAGATAGGGATCCAAGCTGAGGGCAGAGCTGGGAGGGCCCGCCGGTAAGCGGTGCCGGAGCGGGGGGGGGGGGGGGGGGGGGGGCGGAGCACGGCTCTCCTCCGGGGAAGGTGGAGGAGGGCTTGCGTGTCCTCTGGGCCTCCCGGAGGCTCCAGCCCACCCGGTTTTGTTCACCCTCTCTGCCGTGTCCTCAGCTTCTGGAAGGAGACTATAGGAGGACAGTTAATGAGGACAGAGGAGTGGGGTCGGCAGATCACAAACGCTGTTCAAGCCTGTAAATACCAGCTGTCCCCGGGTGGGCTCTGAGCTCTGAGCCGCCTGTGGCCACGCCACCAGGTGCCGGACGGAGTTCCCCATGAAGGACGTTCAGGTGTCTTCAGGTGGCTGCTGGGCTTGGCGCGTTTGAGGGTAGGAGACACCTGTGGGTAACTTTCAAGGCTGCGCGCCGTGCCGGGTCCAGGGTTGCTGGGTCCTCGATTCTGAGGCCAGCCCAGTACGGGACCGCCACGGTTCTGGAGGCCCTAGCTGAGGGCGCCTCCCGCAGGGGTGAAGCTGCCTCAGCAGCTGTCCTGAGAGGCGGAGGGTCATGGGCGCGGCCCCACATCCATAGCCCCTTGTTCCAGCACAGTAACAGGGCAGCCCTGGTCATCCCCTGGATAGCTCCTCCTCCCAGCATGGTCACTGAGCCCGGCCGTAGCCGGCGGCCTGCTGGCCTCGGCCCCTGGACGATAAAGTGGGGAAAACCGTGCCCGGCATGGGGACACTGTAGATTTGAGGAAGACGCGTGTGAAATGCTCAGGCACTCTTGAGCGCTACGTGTGGGGACCTCTGGGTCCCGTTTGTGAAATGGGCCGAAAGCCCTAAGGTTGACCCGAGGCTGGCGGACACTCTGGGTCCTGGCCAGGGGCTCAGGCTCAGTCCCCCTCACACCCTCACCCCTCAGGCACAAGCCCCAGGTGTCCCTGACCACCCCACTGCCACCTTCCGCTGCTGTCCTCTGTCGGCCGGGTGGGCTCCTGCAGGTGTGGCCCAGGAGGTGACCGGGTGGGGTCAGCACCCTGCAGACCCCGGGGGCCCAGGACTGCCGCTCAGGGGCTGGTAACCCCCTTTCCCAGCTCTGGAAACTGGGCCACGGTGGACACGTGCCCAGAACACAGGGTTCCAGAGCAGTGCAGCCTTGAGTTACCACTCAGGACAGCATGAGAGGAGAAGGGGGCCCGGACCGCCCCTGCCTGCCCTGTCCCCCGGGTGCCCGGGAGCCCCTGGTTACACGGAGGCCACTCTCTGTGGCTTCCGGAACCATCCCTGTGCCCCTGTTCCTGGCGGGTGCCACACTTGGATGTGTCATGTGGACCCATCAGGACCTTCGGTGAGTCTGCCCTTCTACAGACAGGAGGCCGAGGCTCTGTGCTCCCAGGGGCATGTCTGGGAGACACCCGCATGTCAGGGGCACCAAACGTTCCCTCCTGCCCATGACACCAAAGCACCGGCTACCTCCTTGGGGCGGGACGCAGGTCAGGGACAATTCTGAATCCCAGGGGAGGCTCCACGCGTTACGTTAGCCTCCGCCCCCTGAAAACAGCTCTACCGTATGTGAATGTTGCCGCTTCCAAGCCCCCCGGGCACCAGGCAGTTTCGCCCCGCCCACTGGCCTGGCTCACACCCACCTGTCCCCACACACGGCCCTGAGCCCCGGACCCTGGCTCCTACTGTGCCCGTCCCTCTCTCCCTAGGATGTTCAGGGAGGCCCCTGAGGTCCTCTCCCCTTCACACGCAGGGAGTTCAACTTTGTCCCCTCCCAGGATTTGTGACAGAGATGTCCAAGGAAAGAGGAGACTGAGTGAGAAAAGGAAAAGTGATAGACTCCTTATTAAATAAGTAATCTTTAAACCATGATTTCACATGATGTAGAACTGACTGAGACAGTAATTCCAAGGGGACACGAAGGGACTGGAAGGCATGCTGTCCTTAGGGGTCGCTGCTGACTGTGTTAGGTCTTCAGGAGGGAGGCGGCAGGGGCCAAGGTGGGAGGAGCAGGCCCCAGTGACCAGCCAGGCAGGGTCCCTGGCGGGGGGCTCAGAGCCCACCCATCATCCCAGGTCCTCAGCTTCAAGCCAGGTGACCATGGGCTGCTCTGCTCCAGAATATGTCCTTGCTTCCAAAGGGAAGACAAAAGAATCAGACTACATTAGATGCAAAGAATATGTCCTGAGCATATTTTGACTCTATTTTGTGAGTTACTGTTGCAGGAAGGTCTGGTTCTGCCTCATGAGGGCAGAACATTGTGAGGGCCGCTTTGCTTTTCATTCACGCCTTCATTAATTCAACAAGCCCTTTCCGCCTGGTGGAGACACAGCAGTGGGCAGGGCAGGGACCCTGCTCTCCGCCAGGCAGAATCCCAGGACAGGAAGACTTCCTGGAGGAAGGAGCCAGTCGATTGAAGCCTGAAGGGAAGGTAGCAAGGTCGGAACATTTGCCGCACAGAGGAGATGTAGGAAGGCGTAGGCTGGAGGGGCCTCAGGAGCCCAGCCAGCCTCAGTGGGTCTGGACCTCGTCCTGAGAACAATACAGAGGGGCTCTTGACTCAAAGACACGTCAGGCAAGCCTGTTTGCGGTCTCCAAATGACGGGGCTGACCACAGCTCTCCTACCTTCTAGAATCCCGTTTCCAAGGTCACTCGTCTCCTGGCTGTGTCCTGCTGAGACTGGGCTCCAGGAGCAGGGACGAAGCTCTGGACAGAAATCCCCCAGGCAGCGGCACCCCACTGACCCCCAGCCTGCTCACCGAGGCCTAGGGGACGCAGGTGTGTCCCCACCAGGGGCTCTCCTGGCCCGGGCCAGCCCCTCCTCAGGACCTCACAGCTGGGCCAGGCTCCAACTCCAGCCACCTGCCTGCCTTCCCAGGCCTCTCCCCAGGATGCAGAAAATGCCCCGTGGGCCCTGGGTCTCTGAATGTGGGCAAGGAGGAGTGGGGGAGGGGAGGGGAAAGAGCGGGTCTGAGAGAACCGGATGGGCGGACGGAAGGCAGGGTCACACACACGCCATTAAATGCTCTCCCCCCCTTGGAGGGCCCCTTGTCAATGGCCAGAACTGTCACCATGTTGCTACAGGGAGACACCTGGAATTTCCACCCATTGTGGGGTGACAGTGAAACGGAGGACAGGGGCTGTACTGGGGGGCCCCTCAGTCACTCCCATGCCCTATACCCAGCAGCAGAAGTGACCCTGAGGAGACCCACCTGCAGGAGCTCGTGCTCAGTGGGGACGGATGTGTTCAGGGGTGCTAGAATGTCACTGCATCGCGGGGGCCCCCGAGGGCCGGCAGCCCCTCTGGAGGACACGCCTCCCAGGAGAGAGCCTCTGCCTCCCCTCTGTGCTTGCTCTGGGGAATGTTCTGTTTGTTTCCCTCTTGTTCCCAGGACATTGGAATCAGATTTGACCTTTTGTCTCCAATAATTCCTCCTGAACATATCTGCTCCTTCAGGGAACCTCAAGTCGAGTTGTGGGACACAGCTGTCGGCCTCTATCTTCTGTTCAAGTGAGGGACGTGAGCGGCCCGGCTTCCTACCTGCCCAGCTTGGGGCTGGGCCTTCTCTGCTCAGCCACTGCAGGAGGGGCCAGGCAAGAAACACAAGAATGTGTGTCGGCTCGCTGGGCTGGGCTCTGTTTCCTGCCTGCAGCCCCACTTACAGTGAAAACAGCTGGATTAAATCCCCAGTAAACAGGGGCAAATGGCAGACTGCAGCCTGCCAGCCAAGCACATTTCGGAGACAAACACAGCCAGAAGCCAGTTCAGCTGTGCAGGACGGCCTTCAGCCCGTGAATATTGCACGAGGGAAAAGAACTGGGGGCAATGAGCCCCACTTTGGTTTGTGCAGAGAGATGGCATCTTGCAGGCTGAAGGAGAGGCAGGGAGGGGCGGGCGGGGCTCGGGGGTCAGGCACGTAGAAATTTACAAAAAGCGGGACGGGCCCCCAAAACGGATTTTGCAGTGGGCAAAGAGGGCACACGGGGGTGTGTGAGAATCCCGCAAGCCTGAGGTCCCCGGTGCCTGACGCAAGCGTGCCCCGCGTGCACACCTCGCGGTGACTCAGAACAGCACCGCCACCAAACTGGAACCTTGAATCATTTAGAATTTTGTTCCAGTTTCTCAAAAGGCTCGGGGGAAAAACAGAAGGACGTTTCTTCTGGTTTGAATATTCTCTGGTCTAAGTGCTCGAACTGCCGTCTGCTGTGGTAGAGAAACAAGCTGTTCGAGCAGTTTCGTTGCTCAGGACAGTGGTAGAAACTACAGAACACGGAAACTAAAGACTTAAAACTCGATGCAACTCCCTGTACCTTTTGTCCTGAAGCCGTAGGTGATCCGTGTTGTACGTGACGCGTGTGACTAAAGTCTGTTATTAAAAGTTACCACATTTAAAAACAGGGAAGGGAGAGGGGCTCGTCCCGTGAGACCACCTGCGTCTGCCTGCCCCTCCCCCCCCCCCAGCACCTTCCCCTCCCTCCCCTGCCCACAGGGGGCGGATGACAGCAGCAGTCTTGAGTTTTGTCAGGCAGGCACCTTAAGAGGGTCCAGAGCCACCCTGGGGATGTGGCTTGAGCTGTCAGAAAAGATGTTAGCGTTTGCTCCGCCCTCGAAGAGGAGCCTGCAGTGTGGTCTGCTGGGGGGCAGGGGGGCTCAGGGGTTCGGGGACCGGAGCAGCTGTACCTCCTCCTGGGCACTCTGCTCCCGGAGCCCAGAACACCAGGTCAGACTCCAGACTCCAGGGGAGGGGTGCGGGGGGCAGGTGGCAGGGGCGTCGGCTCTCAGCACTTTCCCGCAGCGTCAACCTCGCCACAGCTCCGCCCGAGCAGGCAGGTGGCTGGAGGTGGGGTGACCGGGATCGATGCCACCATGAGCACCCGGGCCAGACAGTGAGGCCACCTCCTCACGTGCGGGAGGCCGACATCCAGGTTCTCCCCGTCAGGCACTCCCGATCCAGCCGGAGTGGAGGCCTGCCAGGCCCCCAGCACTCCCTCCTCACCTGCCCGACTTCTCCTCATCTGTCCGGCCTCAGTTAGACGACCCCACCTCCAGGAAGTCTTGCTTGTTTTACCATATATTCCCTCAAACTCCTGTTAGTGTGACAAGACCCCTAAAGACAAGAGCAGTATTTTTCTCATCACGATCTCATATCCAGTCCAGGCACAGAGCATATGCCCCAGAAATATTGGTAGGTAGACGGGTTGCTAACAGCTTTGGTTGCCCACTTTATCATGTGGGGGAATATCAGTGTTTTTTTTTGTCCATCAAATGTCGAAAAGAGAGGGAGGGGCGTGGGAACCGGGTCTTCATCGCCGAGCTCTGTGCTACCGGTAGGGATGGGGTCGTGTCAGCCAGAGGGCTGTTTGGAAAGCTCGATACCCAAGTACACGCGAACAGTTACTTCACTGAAACGGTAGCCCATCAAACCAGTGGGCTTTGAATAAGTTGTGTTGGGACGACAACTTAGTCATTCGAAAAAGGATCAGTTTGGAATTTATACCTCATGTTCTACAAACACTGAGTAGATCAATGGCTTATATAATGGAGATTAAATCAGAAAGTACTAGAAGGACAGGCAGATTAACTGTCTAGAAGGCATTAGAGAAAATATCAGTAAATTCCCTACGTAGAACAAAATATTGCGTGGCCAAAACACTGCTCGGGAGGATAAAAGACCAGTGACAAACTAGGAAAAAATATTTTTAATATATATTTTTAATGTTCACTTATTTATTTTTGAGGGACAGAGAGAGAACCCCAAGCAGGCTCCTCGCCATCAGTGAATGGGGGCTCAAACCCTCGAGCTGTGAGGTCATGACCTAGTCAAAGTCAGATGCTCGGCCACCGAACACCCAGGCGCCCTTAGAATCGCTTCTTAAAAGGAAGCAGTCTTGGGGCACCTGGGTGGCTCAGTCGGTTAAGCGGCCGACTTCGGCTCAGGTCATGATCTCACGGTCCGTGAGTTCGAGCCCCGCGTCGGGCTCTGTGCTGACAGCTCAGAGCCTGGAGCCTGTTTCGGATTCTGTGTCTCCCTCTCTCTGACCCTCCCCCGTTCATGCTCTGTCTCTCTCTGTCTCAAAAATAAATACACGTTAAAAAAATTTTTTTTTTTTAAATAAAAGGAAGCAGTCCAACAGGAAAATGGACAAAGGACACAAACCAAAGATGACAGAAAAAAAAAATCCCTTGAACATCTGAGTAAAATGTTCAACCTCACTCAGAATGAGGGAAAGGCAAATTAATCCAAGATGCTGTTCTCCTAACAAAAATGGCAAAAATTTAAAAGTTAATTGAAATCCAGGCTGCATTTGCTCGTCGAGCGAGCAGCCCCACTTTGGGAAATTGACCCTGCTGAAATTCATTCTGCCACGCGCGCACAAGGTGCTGTTTGTAAGAGGAGAGTCAGACCAGCCTAAGCTCCCGTCTAAAACCACCCGGAGCCCATTGTTCCTCGAGAGGCCGCGGATCAGCTGGGCCCAGCCTAGCGCTCCTTCTGCCCCCCCGGTGTCAGCTGGGTCGTTTCTGTGGCTGCCTTCTGGGGCTTGGCTGGGGCTGGCATGTCCTAGACGCCTTCATTCTCGCGTCTCCGGCCTTAGCTGGGCGGCCGGGTGACCGAGGCCTGGAGGGGCCTCTTTCCCGCAGGATGGCCCGGGGCTCCTAGAGACCGGCGGCAGTACCTTCTACAACGACACGGCCTCGCTTCTGCCACAACCTGTTGGTCCAAACGAGTCACACGGCAGCCGTGGTACAAGGAGAGGACAAGCGTCGTGCGTGCAGAGGCGGGCAGTGATTGTCTGCAGTCGCCTCTGGAGACAACCTGCCACATTTTGAGAGCAAACGAGTGGAGACGGCCAATGTCCGCCCGGAGGGGTGGTTACAACGACAGCACAGGTGTTCTGTGCCGTAGTTAATAAGTGTGGGGGCTCCCCAGATGCCGGTGTGCAACAGCCTCCTGGATTTGTTCACACGGCGATGCGCACGGGGGAAAGGAGACACGTTTGTGATTGTTGGCACCTACCAAAGCCCAGCCGGGCCACACAACTCGCAGTGACGGCGGCTACCGGGGGCGACGTCCCCAGGTACAGCTTGCTAAAACTGCTTTCTAAAAAATGTCTTTAAGGTGTCCATTTATTTGTTTGCTTGTTTTTAATGTTTATTTATTTTTGAGAGAGACAGAGAGAGAGAGCAGGGTAGGAGCAGAGAGAGAAAGAGAGAGAACCCCTAGCAGGCTCCACGCTGTCAGCACAGAGCCTGACGTGGGGCTCAAACTCACAAACTGTGAGATCATGACCTGAGCTGAGGTCAAGAGCCCACGCCTAACCGACTGAGCCACCCAGCCACCCCCCCACCCCCACTATTTATTTTTAAGTCAACTCTACCCGCAACGTGGAGCTCGAACCCACGACTCCGAGATCAAGACTGTCACGCTCTACTGACTGAGCCAGCCAGGTGCCCCTACAACTGATTTCTTTGTACCATGCGAGGATATTACCGTACTCACCATTTACAAGAACCCCATTTTAAAAATTACATAAGAATCGTGGTTGGGGACGCCTGGGTGGCTCAGTGGGTTAAGCGTCCGACTCTTGATTTTGGCTCAGGTCATGATCTCATGGTTCGTGGGATGGAGCTCTGCATCAGGCTCCGCGCTGACAGTTCAGAGCCTGCTTGGGGTTCTCTTTCTCTCTCTCTGCTCCTCCCTGGCGTGCACCCACACACTCTCTCTGTCTCTCAAAATAAATAAATAAACATGAAAAAAATCGTGGTCTTAGGACAGCGCACACATGGCCACCCTCTTCTGCTGAGAACAAGGGAGGCGGGCCCCACGCGCCTGCCTCCTGCACGACCGGATCATCACCGGTGCCTGAGCCGGCAGCATTTTGTAACAGGAAAACAACACTATGAAATCAAACACACTCAATCGTTGCTGAAATGACCACACCTCGTCCTTGCTTAGAAGGGGTTCCAGATAGGCCGTCTAGTCAGTCATCCTCAAGAAAGAGCAATATTCTCATTTCATCCAGAGGTCAGTCCCTTCCTCCCCTCCAGAGCAGATTCCTTCCCCGGGGGACGGGTGCCGGGAGGCTCGTCGGCACTCCTGTTCCATCATCTGACCCCAAATCCAGCCCAACCCCAGCTACCCAGCTGCAAGCCCAGAAGTGGGCTGGGCTTTCCTGGGGCTTTCCAGGGCCAGCTGGGGCTTTCCTGAGCCAGCCTGGTGGGTGGGCCAAGTTTTCCGGGGTTAGGCCGCCAGGCAGAGTGGGGAGGATTGCATGGTGAGTGGGGGACTCAGACTGCTGCAGGGGGTGTCCAGGGGTTCTGTTCTCCTCCCCTGGGGTGACAGAGAGCATGGGGGTATGGAGGTGGGAACCTCAGACACGCTGCTGCCGGAGGGGATCATTCACACTCCCGAAGTCCTGACCACTGTAATGAGATGTTTGCTCTGGGGTCATCACATAAGACGAACAAGGGTCACCTCACCCCTTTCAGCACACTCCCCCGGTGGGCTGTGTCAATAAATGGTCCTGAAATACTTTTTTTTTTTAATGTTCATTTATTATTGAGAGATACAGAGCACGAGCAGGGGAGGGGCAGAGAGAGGGGGAGACACAGAATCCGAAGCAGGTTCCCAGCTCTGAGCTGTCAGCGCAGAGCCCGACGCGGGGCTCCAACCCACAAACCGGGAGGTCATGACCTGAGCCGAAGTCGGCCGCCTAACCGACGGAGCCCCCCAGGCGCCCCGCTCCTGAAATACCTTTGACTGACACCATTACGTTGTCTATGTTTGGGATGTGTTCAGCTTTGAGAGTCAACATTTAAAGCTCCACTTTTCCTTCTTGGCCTGGGCAGAAGAGGCCATCTTGCCCTGTGGGGGCTCTGTCCACGTGGCTTGTCCTTCAGACCTCAGCACAGACTATAATGGGAATGGCCCTTGTCCCAGAAGCGCCCCTCCCACCCCCCTGCCACCCGCTGCCCTGGTCCTTGAATAGGCTTCCTCCTCCTCCCCAAGACCTTGGCCCGTGCTGTTTCCTCTACCTGATAGGCTGTCCCCCAGCCTGCTGCACGGCTCTCCTGGGGTGGACTCTAGAACTGGGGCAACATTTACCCGCTTTCTGCCTCAATCTCCTCGCCTCTGAAATGGGGGAGGGGGTAAGAGCGTCTGCCCGAAGGGCCGCGGTCTGGGAACTCGTTGGGTGGCATAGCTGTGCCCCACACCGGGTGCAGCTCTTGTCTCAGACCGGGGCCCCGACAGGATTCCACCCAAGGCCTCCCTGAGATGTGGGTGCCCAGCTGGCGTCCCTGCCAAGTCACAGCTTGTTCAGATGCTAACCAACCACAGCACAGCGTTTTGGAGTGCTGCTGCCTCGGACCTCAGTCCCGGCACGAGGTGCAGGCAGGTAGTCCCCTTTGCGGGACTTGCCACGACCACGGCGGGTGGGCACGCACGAGCGTCGAGCCAGCCGTGACTCCGGCCACAGCCCCCACTTCCAGAAGGAAACTGGCGGACTGCCTGCAAAGCCGAAGGCGTGGGAGGAGCGTGGGCACCCAGCCAGCCCCAGCCGGCACAGCCGTGGGTCCACGGGCTCCCCATCCCTGCGGGGGGCCTCCCAGGGCTCTTTACCTCCTGAGGGGTTGAAAGGACACTTCTGCTCGGAAAAGGAAGTCCGCGAATGATGGAGGCAAAGCCTGTGTGGGAGCGCGGGGCCAGGCGCTGGAGCGCCAGTCTGAGAAGGCCCAGCGCTTTCCGGCTCAGCGCCACCCTCTGCCCCTGCTCGGGAACCAGCCGCGTCCTTGCGGCAGGGGAGGGGCAGAGAGAGGGGGAGACACAGAATCCGAAGCAGGTTCCCAGCGGTCTGAGGAGAAACTGTGTTTCTTTTTTTTTAATGGCAGAATTTATTCTTTTTTTTTTTTTTTTTTTTTACATTTTTTAAATGTTTATTTATTTCTGAGAGAGAGAGACAGAGCATGAGCAGGGGAGGGGCAGAGAGATGGGGAGACACAACATCCGAAGCAGCTCCAGGCTCCGAGCCGTCAGCACAGAGCCCGACGCGGGGCTCGAACTCACAGACCGCGAGATCGTGAGCTGAGCCAAAGTCGGACGCTCCACCGACTGAGCCACCCAGGTGCCTCAGAATTTATTATTTCAAAAAATAAGGCTGAAATTGGAGAGCAGGACCAAACAATTTGAGGGAAGACCAGCGGTGGGAGACGAGCTGGGGATCAGGAAGTGAGTCAGCAGTGACAGAGTCAGAGCTGGGGCAGTGCTCTAGGTAGTCTGAACACGACAGGGTGCAGTGAAAGACAGCAGGAGAGATGAACAGTCACAACTTTGAAGACTGAGTAGGAGGCAAAACCCAAAGTACTATAGACCAGATTGGGGGGATTCAGTCTGAAGTGCCCACACATGTACCTCCGTTAGGCAGTTAGAAATGTGGCGTCTGAGGGGCACCTGGGTGGCTCAGTCGGTTAAGCATTTGACTTTGGCTCAGGTCATGATCTCGCAGTTTGTGGGTTCGAGCCCCGCTTCGGGCTCTGTGCTGACAGCTCAGAGCCTGGAGCCTGCTTTGGATTCCGAGTCTCCCTCTCATCCTTCCCCTACTCATGGCCTGTCTCTCTCTGTCTCTCAAAAAATGAATAAACATTAAAAAAACAATTAAAAAAAAAAAAGAAATGTGGCATCCGAGCTGGAGCACAGACTGATTGTAAAAACAGCTTGTGGGTCACCCAGGCCTCGGTCAAACCCCAGCTTTATCATTTACTAGCTGTGAGAGCCTGCACGAGAACTTTAACCCTGCTGAGTCAGTTTCCTCACTTGAAAATAGTGCTGAGAACACATTCTTCCCCGGGTTTGAGGAATGGGTTAAATGAGATAGTATATACAGCAATTAGCAAAGGGCCAGGCAGCAAAACGAGAGGAGCCTTTATTATCACATAGATGCAGAAGTCATCGCAGTACAGACGTTGCCCAGGGTGTGGGGCCAGAAAGCTAAAGAGAGTCCAGGACCCCCAGCCAGAGAAGTGGGCAGAGGAAACAGAGGCAAAGACACGGGGGCCAGAAGTCAGTGCCAGGGGGAGCCTCAGGGAAGGCGTTTCCACAGCAGGAGGATGGGCCCGCCTCTTCCCACTCCGCAGTAATTGAGGACGTGGGATAAAACTTAGCCCTTGGATCGGGCAAGTGGAAGTTGAGGAAATGTATTTTTGACTGTTAGAACTAAAAAGTGAATTCGGCAAAGTAGCAGGATCCAACAGCAGTGCACAAAAATCTGTGGCATTCTAGGCACTAACACGGAAAAACCTGAGAAGGAAATTACAAAGATAGTTTTATTTACAATAGCATAAAAAATACTTAGGAATTCGCTTAATGAACGTGGTAAAAGAGCTGTACGTCGCTGAAAAACATTAAAGCAGGCACAGGGGCGCCTGGGGGCTCGTCCATCCCTTGATTTCAGTTCATGATCTCACTGTTCGTGAACTTGACCCCGCGTCCCGCTCTGCGCTGACAGCGTAGAGCCTGCCTGGGATTCTGTCTCCCTCCCTCTCTCTCTGCCCGTCCCCCACTAGCGAGCATACTTTTTGTCTTTTTCTCTCCCCAAATAAATAAATAGACGTTTAAAAAAGAAGTCTATTTATTTTTGAGAGAGAGAGAGCCAGGATAAGCAGGGGAGGGACTACACAGAGGGAGCACGCCGTCGGCACAGAGCCTGATGCAGGGCTCGATCCCGTGAACCTCGAGGTCACGACCTGAACCTAAATCGACAGTTGGGCACCCAACCAACCGAGACACCCAGGCGCCCCAGGAAATGAAATCACCATCTTAAAGAGGGACCCGCACGCCCGCGTTGACAGCAGCATTATTTACAGGACCACCTTCTGCTTGCACACGCGTGCGCACCGCTGGGGCCTCAAAGAGTGTCCGCGTTCAGTGCCGCCGTAGTCTCACCGGTGTGAGGGAATCTGTGCAGGACAGTGGGGGGAGGCAGCCCTGGTTTGTTCATCAGGAGGGACGAGCCGAGAGCCAAGAGCACCTGTCTGCACCCCTGCCTCCCCAGGATGAAGGGCTAAGGCCTCGAGAGACCATAGTCAAAACCCCACAAAGTCGGGGTCCTAACACCACTGCAGGCCTGCACCAGCCTAGCGCTAAGAGCGCCACCCGGGCACTGGGCCACAAGACGCAGGAGCCACCGTGTCGCTGGTCTTTGGCCCACCGCTGAGGGTGGGCAGGCTCCCGGCTGGACCACCCTGAGCGGAGACTGGCCAGGCCGACCCTGCGCGGGGCCCCAGGCCTCCAGGAGCTTCCACAGAGCACCGGGCAGGAGGGAACCCTGGAGGAAAAGTACCCAGGCGTGTGCAGCCACTGCCGGCCTTCCCTCCGGCTTTCCCAGGGCAGAGTTTAGGCCAGGCCCCGCTGCTCCAGCTGAGGAGTCAGAACGGGCAGACTCCTCCTCCTCGTGACCGGGCCACGCGGGCCTGGCAGGGCTGAGCTGGGCCCCCAGGGCCGGGCCGTGGCTGGCAGAGAGCCCGCTCTGCTCCCAGGATGTGACCTCCCCGTGTGGACGTCACGCTGAGAAGTCTTCCGAGGCGACATCAACTCGGGTACGTGTACGTGGAGACGCACATCTCACAGCCCAGAGCGAGACCCAGCATCCCCTTGCCTCCCCCGTGCATACCTCCTGTCCTTGAACTTCATGTAAACGGACCACACAGTATGAATCGCCTCGCATCTGCCTCCATTGCCTGGCCGCCCCGCACGCGTGTGCACAGGCGGGGGGGTGTATAGGCTTGATCCTCGGGGCGAGGACCGGGCAGGGGTCTACCAGACAGCCCTGAAAGTCCTCCGCCGTGGACGGGGTGTGTGGTCGGTCCCTGGGGTCCGGACGCCCCTCTCTCCGATGTTCGGTGTCTCGCAGGCCCTCTGGGGGTCCAGCTGTCCGGGAGCCAGGCCCCTGCTGCGGGTGGGGTGGCCGGCCCCGAGTGCTCCCTCCGCGGCCTCTGAAGGCAAACGCACCAGCCACCAGGGCTGAGCTGAGGCCGTCAGGGGTGCGAGCTCAGCCCCGAGGCCCCGCGGCCGGGCCTCTCACCTCAAACGAATGAGGCAGCGGCGCCTCCCGCTCCGGGGCCGCCACGCGAGGCCTTCAGCCGGTGCCAAGTCCGCGGCAGGCGCGACACAGCTTGTGGGCACGGTCCCGGCTGCCAGCCTCCTGCCCGGCTGTGCGTCTCCCCCTCCTGTCCCGTGCCCAAGCCACTCAGTGCCCCTCTGCGGAGGAGCCGCACGACGTCAGCGGGGCTGGCTGGGAACAGAGTCCTCCTTCCCTCCCGACACGTGAGAGGGAGTCTCCCGCGAGGCAGTCCTTCATCCAGCACCGCGCCCGGCGGCCAGAGCCAGACAGGCCACACTGGCCAGGCCGACCAGACCACGGGGCCATCTGGCCTGACGCACAGCCACACGGTCGGTGTTCGGGCTTCCAGAGAGCTTCCGGGGCGTGGCCGCGGCCCCTCAGCCTCGGGGACCCCGGGGGTGTGGCCGCAGCCGGCCCCCCACCCTGCCCGGGCCGGGCCATAGGCTAAGCGGTGCCCTGCCCTTGCCAACAATCCACTGCTGTGGGGAGTTCCGGGTGTAGCCTCCTTCCCGGCGAGCCCGGACACCTCGCTGTGCAGGGGCGGGTCCCCTGCTGCCCACAAGGAAGGGCCCCCCCGGAGCCGGATGGGGATGAGTCTTGTGTTCGGTAACCCCCGCGTGCCGCTCGGGCCACAGATCCTCTGACGCCAGCGAGGCTGTGCAGTGTTGAACGTGGACACGCTTCGGGGCCCCAGTGTGAAGTGTGTGCAAAGCACAAGGTGCTCCATGACGCCCCCAAAGGCAAGGGCAGGACCCAGATGTCCACCGCTGGGCAGTGAGCCACAGGCCCGTGAAAGCCTCTGTGGGAGGAGCTGGGCACGGGCTCACTCAGGGTGTCTGCCCGCGATGGCAGGTCACAGCCACTGAGACGGGACGACGAGGGATCCCGCGGGCTTCTGTCGGAGGGTCACTTTCAGGCCATCGGAGCGATGCTGACGCGGAACAGCTGGGGTCCCTGTGTGGCACCCGGGCTGCCACTGTTGCAAGCCTGTCCTGTCCTTCCCTTCCTCTCGGGGAGGCCCTAGGTCCCCCGCTCCGTGCTGCCCACGCACGCCGTCCTCGGGCACGCACCATGGGGGTCCTAGCGCCTCCTCTCTGGCTGTGGACACAATCAAGGGCGTCGGCAGGTATGACGTGCGTGGGCCGCACAGTCCTGTTATGAAGCAGCACTCACCCCAGTGGCGGTGGTTTTCCTCTGGTGCAGAATGAGCGTGTGAATATTCATGGGGAGTCGGTGGGGGAAGTCCCCAAGGTGTTCCCATGGCTGCCGTGGGGGTGGATGTGCTGGTGATTTTTGTCATTATTTTTGCTTACTTAGATTTTCTAATTTCCACAAAGAACACAAATCGCGTCTGTTAGAAGAAGAGAAAATCTTTATGCTCGGTAACGAGGTCCAAGACCCAGAAGGAGAGGAAGACAAGACCCACCACCCTGAAGGCAGTCCTGGGGCCTGAGGCAGGCCCTGGCCAGCAAGCAGGGAGTAAAGACAGAATTCAGGAGCCGGGAGAGAGCTTCTGACGGTCCCACACAGGGGGCAGGGCTCCCAGCAAGGGGCTCCGTGAAGTCACTGCCCCAGAACTTCCTCGCTTCCGCTCTTCGGCTCTCCACTTACGCCACCTCTTCAGGGAAGTCTTCCCGGACCACCATGCTTGAGCCCGCTGCCCCTTCCGAGGTTTTGTCTACAGCAACACCCATGACAATGATGGTATTTTCCAGAAGCTTATTTGATGCGAATGCTGAGTGCGTTAGGCCCTGTCACGTGGATGACTGAAGTTTCTCTCTCACATTCAAGAAATTCAGCGGTGGTTGTTTCAGGACCGTGTCCAGGAACTGGGCCCTCCTGTCTTTTTGATCTTGGTGGTATGGCTTCTACTTCCAAGTTCACCTGTGGTGCAAGATGGCTGCTGACCTCCAGCCATTACATCTCAATCCAAGCCACGGGAGCTCAGGGAGGGGAGAAGCACACCCGTAGCACATGCCTCTCGTCCTCACGCCATGAGCTAAAGTGTAGTCGGGGGGCCACAGCCAGCGCCAAAGGACGGGTGGTCTTTATCAGGACAACCGTGTGCCCTGCTGGCATCTGGGGCCTTGTCACCACAGGAGACGAGAGGACGAGCATCGGGTGGTCCCGAGTATCTGTGTCCCATGGACCGGACACTCCCCTCAGTAGGCACGGCAGAAGAGGCAGCCTGCCTCAAGCCGCCTCCCACAGCCGCCCCTCGGCACATGGTCACGGCCGGCCTGTGTCACCTGGACAGAATGCCGAGCTCCTGTGTTCTTGCTGTTGGCACGCAGCGGGCACGTAATAAATGTTTGCTGTTCCGCCAGGGGGACGACGGGAGAAAGAAATACCCGCGGTGAGCAGGGCACCAGCGCTCCTGCGACCCACGGTGGCCGTCAGCCCGGCCGGCCCCACCCGGCTTCGGGACACAGAGAAAGGGCGGCCGTGTGAGGCCCGAGAGTGCGTGCTGCTGGGGGCTCAGAAAGACGCTTCGCTAAAGCAGCTGAGGACAGGGACGCCCCCCCCCCCACGTGCACACGCTCACACACGAGCGAACGGCCGGGGACCGCGGCTCCGGCCCCTTAGAACAAGCGCCAAGGCCCAGCTCGGAACTCGCTCCACGGCCCCAGCTGTGCTTACTGAGCCAAGTGGCTTCACTTGTCTGAGCCTGGCCCCCTTCGGGGAAATGGCACTCACGAGAGACGGCCACCTGGTGAGGACCCGGGCCAGTAGAATGTCCCCTTCCCGGGGGCCCCGTGGTAGTGGCAGGCCTTGACTGGAGGAAGCGGCCGGCCCCAGGCAAGGGCTCCAGGGGCTCCTGCCCAGGGCACACGTCAGTGCAGTGGGAGGAGGGGCGGGGAACAAGGAAATCGGTGTCGCCCACGGCGCCCGGGTGCCACGTCTGGCAGCCGGCTGCCGCCCCCGCACCAATTACAAGCACTTACAGTCCCCGCCTGTGCTTCTCCTCAGCGGCGGAAGAAAGAACAGCCTTGATGCCCAGCTGCCCCTGTTCCCACCCCCTCCAGCCCACGGTTCTGAGACCCAGAGGGCGGGTCCCGGGGTGGGGGACTGTGACCGGGAGTCCTTAGCCTCTGAGGCCCAGCCTGGGCTCTGTGGGGGAGGGGCAAGCTTATAATCAGAGAGATGGGCTTTGGCACAATTGTCGCCCAGAACAAGAGAGAGAAGCCCAGCTCCTGTGCAAAACTGCTGTTCGTTTACTGAACAGGCATTTTGCTCCGAGGCCTGTGTACCACCCATCTGTCCTCACAAGCCCCCCGTGAAGAGGGTGCATCAGTTACCTGCTGCCACGTAACAGATGATACCCAAACTTGGTGGTTTACAACAACAACAAGCATGGATGGATTCAGACCATTTCTGTGGTTCCGGAACACAGGAGAGGATGGGCTGGGGGGTTCTGGCTCAGAGCCTGCCCTGTGGATGCAGTGGGGGTCTCAGCCAGGCTAGAGGAGCCCACGGCACACGGCCAGCCAGTCTTGCGTGCTGTTGGCTGGGGCCTTGGTGCCACAGGGGCCGCTTGGGCTTCTTTGCAGCTTGGCAACTGGGTCCCAAGCACCGGTGTCTCAACTAAGCAAGGCAGCAGAATGTGGCATTTTCATGACCAAGCCTTAGAGGGTTACATGGGACCCCAAGCCTTCCCAGGTGCCAGGAGAAGGGACGCTCACCCCACCTCTCAGTGGGAGGGGCTGCCAAGGAATTAGAGCCGTCACACTCCCGTGTGACAGATGACGAGGTAACTTGTCCAGGTGTCCAGTTCGACTCGGGCCCAGTGCCCAAGCAGCTAACCACTCTGTCTGCAAATCCCCAGTCCTTCCTCTGACGAGGGGGCGGTTCCACAAAGTGTCCTGGAGGCAATTTCTGAAGGAAGCCTAGCCCGGGGTGGCTCCTGCCGTGGGGTCCCCGGCCCGTGCACACTTTCTGGTTCTGATGGCTGAGGAAACCCAGGCCTGTGCTGTTATGAGCCAAGAGCAAGGCGCTGACAGGATTTCAGTCCACGTTCCCTCCCTGGAAGCCTGTCTGGAGTCCAGAGCCAGATCTCACATCCCTTGATGGAAGACGTGTGGAAAGACATAAATCCTGGAATTGCCTGGAGCTGGTGGGTCCTTAACCGTGACCCTGAGCAACTCACTTGACTGTCCTGGACCCTGCTTTTCTCGTCTGTGCGATGGGCGTATTTGCCATCTCTCTGGGCCGGAATCTTGGGGTGGAAACTCGATGGAAACCCAGCTCCAGCTCCCTCGGTAGAGAGGGAGCTCACAGGGCCACTTCTCTGGCCCACCCATTTGTGTCGGCTTTGTCCCCAGGTAGGCCCAGCCCACGAGGCAGCAGAGTGGTCACCAGCCGTTCCCGGCCCCCATGCCACCAGCTCAGCCACTCAAGGAAAACCAAAGGTCAGCAAAAGTCCCAGGACCGAGTCCCATTAGCCGGCTCAGGCCTAGGAGGAGGTTGGGCTCTAACTGGTAAAAATCACTGCATCCTGACGGCTGATCTGGTGACCCCGTCCTGACCCTACATCCTCACCCTACCTCCTCCGACAGGTGCCCAGCTGAGTCTGCCCGCTGGCCATGCCCCACGCCCACAGCCTCCTGCCTCCCTCCAGTCCAGTAGGGGATCCTCCATAGGCCTCCCCCCCCCCCCCCCGCCCGCCCCCAGCTGCTCCCTGCTTCCTGTTGGCCGGAGAAGAAAGGGCAGAGGGGAAGGGTGGAGGGTAGAGGCGAGGGCCTCACGCCTCCGCTCCCTCCCCACCTCACCTGTTCTGGAAGTGGCTGCATGTCTGCTAAGGCATCAGCTGCAAGCTGATACCCTTCCTCCACTGCCCTGCCCTCTGGCCCAGAGCCACTGCCCGCCCCTGCTGCCTTGGGGCTGTGCGCAGACCCCCTCCACTTCTCCTTAGCTGGCTCTCTGTGCATTTTGTGCCCCCTGGGGTCGGAACTGACCGACTTCCCTTGGCCTCACGCCTGAACCGTCTGAGGCTTTCTGCCACTAAAACAGTCCAGTCATGGGGCGCCTGGTTGGCGCAGTCGGTTGGGCGTCCGACTTCGGCCAGGTCACGATCTCGCGGTCCGTGGGTTCGAGCCCCGCGTCAGGCTCTGGGCTGATGGCTCGGAGCCTGGAGCCTGTTTCCGATTCTGTGTCTCCCTCTCTCTCTGCCCCTCCCCCGTTCATGCTCTGTCTCTCTCTGTCCCAAAAATAAATAAAAAACGTTAAAACAGTCCAGTCATAACAGGACTCGGTGGCTGGGCCAGGACACAGCTGACACACCCTCCCGTCTTGGGGCCCACAGCCTCCCCCACCCTATGGCCCTGCTGTCTCCCAGTGTAGATGGAGGGGGCTGTTTCTCCGGTGTCCTCTCCATCCCCAAAGAGACCAACATCGTCCCTTCCGGAATTCAGCAGTAGCTAAGTTACCATGGCAAAGCCTATTATCTCTCCCTAACAGGAGATGAATCAGAAGCTAAAAATAGGTCTCCAGAGTGAGTGGGTGGATGGATGGATGGATGGACAGATGGATGGACAGGTGGACGGATGGATTGGTAGATAAATGAGGGCGAGAAGGGTGGATGTGGGGAGGGATAGATGGATGGATGGACAGGTAGATGGATGGATGGATGCAGGGAGGGATGGAGGGATGGATGGACAGACAGACGGATGGATTGGTGGATAAATGGAGGGCGAGAAGGGTGGATGTGTGGGGGGACAGGTAGATGGATGGATGGAGGGATGGAGAATGGGTGAGTGGGTAGGAGAGAATAGATTCAGGGTCAGGACAGTTTTGTTTTGTTTTTTTTCCCAGACAAGATATTCCAGGGGAAATCTCAATCAGAAGCCCACCCCCAGAGGGCCCGGAGGTTTGACAGGTGGTGCTCCTTCTCTGACAGAGTGTGTAGCATGGAGTGCATAGTAGGTCCTTGTAAAGTTGAGTTGCAAGTTCAAGGCACCTGGGTTCCTGCCTGGCGGCCCCTCTCCACCTGGGCCTGGCTGATTCCAGGCAGTGGATCAGGGGGAGGGGCAGCACTGCCTCCCGGCATTTCCGAGAGGCTCCTCCCTTCAGTCCGGGAAGGACCCCGAGAACCTGAGTCTAGAGACCCCCTGTCCCAGGGTGGGGGCTGGAAGGGGGCAGTAAAGGCACAAAGCACTTCGAGGACAAGATGACACTTTATTATGCCTAAGCCCCCACCTGTGGACCCCAAGGCCTGGGTGCTGAGCTGGGGGAAGCAACAGGGGAGGAAGGCAGGAAGAAAGAGGAATCTGACCGGTCAGGAGCTCTGGGGGCACCCCGGTCTCCCCCACAGCTGGGATGCAGGCTGCGGGCCCCTCCTTGTGAGAACCAGATGCGAAGCAGGAACCCCCCCACCCACCCCGATCCATAAGCTTCCCTTCGCGTTGGGCTGAGCTGCTGGGGCCTCCTCCTGCTCTCTCAGGGAACCCTCCCCACCCCCTGACCCTACACCTGCCTGGCTGGGGCAGGGCCAGGCATGGGGGGCTACCACCCGCACCCCACACCTTCGGCTCCTGTTTCAGGGTTCCCCGGGCCTGGATTTGTTCATCCTTCAGCCTTGGGGGCCCCCAGAGGCTGGTCTGGGCAGCAGGGTCACAGGAGGGTAAGAGGTGGGCCTGGGGGCGGGGTACAGGAGGGCTCTGGAACGTGTGGTGGGGAGGGCCTAAGGCACCCCAAGGGTGCTTGAGACAGAGACTGGCCGCACTCCTGGCTGCCCCGCCCTCTCGGGGCCAGCGTCGTAGGTGTGGGTGCCGAGGCCTCTGGGAGGCAGCTCCCTGTAGCTGAAGTATTCCACCACCTGCCTGGGCACCTCAGCCAGCACGCACTTGGCCAGAGCCGCCGGGGTCGCCTTCAGAGCGGGGACAACGTGGTTACGTCACAGCTGGGGGCCCTCCAGACCCTCTTGCCCCCGAGCTGCTCAAACCCCAGCGTCACCCTCTAGCGGTGATGGAATCTGTCCCAGTGGCCGACCAGTAAGTCGCCCGGTGGCCAGGTGAGCCTTTGTGACACCCGGAGTGTGAGGTTGCCCTGCGCACAGCGCTGGCATGGGGTGACCTCGGACAGGCTCCAGGCACCGTCCTGAGTGGGGCCCCTGCGCCCCCAGGGCCCTGCCACCCCTCCAGGCACACAGTCAGAGGCAGGAAGGAGGTGGGTTGTACCCATCCCCCGTCCCGTAAAGCCCCGTGAGTGTGTCCACTGGCCATGAACTTCCTTTGTGTGTCTGTCTCACAAAGGGTCTGGAAGTGCTAGAAACTGTGTGGTGCCCTCCCAGGAGCCCACCGTGCCACCCTCTCTCGTATGTGTAGGCTTGATGTTTTCAAAATAGGAAGGTTTCTAGCTGCTCAAAAGTGGCCGAAATCCTGCTCACGACAGGAGCGGGGGAGCGGCCTGGGAGCCTGGCAGCTCCCCGGAAGGCAGGCCTGTGACCCCCCCCACCCCTGGAAGGCAGGCCTGTGACCCCCACCCCCGGAAGGCAGGCCTGTGACCCCCCACCCCCAGCAGGCAGGCCTGTGACCCGCCCCACCCCTGGAAGGCAGGCCTGTGACCCCCACCCCCCGAAGGCAGGCCTGTGGCACCCCCTCCCCGGCAGGCAAGCCTATGACACCCCCACCAGCACTCACGCTCTTGAGCTCCCGGAAGGGAACAAACTGCACGATGTCGCGGAGCGCCGGCTCGCCCCTCGGGGAGCGCAGGATGCCCTCGTCCCCGTCCAGGGTCTGCATGTCCGTGAAGTCAGCGTTGCCCACCCCCACGATGATGATGGACATGGGCAGGTAGGAGGCGCGCACGATGGCCTCCCGGGTATCTGCCATGTCGGTCACCACTCCGTCAGTCAGGACCAGCAGGATGTAGTATTGCTGGGGACACAGGGACAGAGTTGGCACGGGCACCCCACCCCTTCCTCAGGCCCTTGGGGGTTGCCTGGGGGCCCTCTGGGCCAGGTGTCCCCCCCCCCCCGCCCCGGGCAACCCCACGTCCCCCAGCCACCCGGAAACCACTGCAGGCATCCCTCGCTGCTGGTTTTCAGGCTTTTCGGAGATTGTTGTTTGCTAAAGGGCGATAATCACAGTCACAATACAACTTGAGCTCATGCCCCCCTCTGTGCCCGATGCTTCTCATCTCCCAGCCCCCCCTCCCCCGGCCTCAGCCTCTTACAGATGGAGGGGCTGAGCTGGTGGAGGCTGGGTCCGAACCCAAGCCTGAGGCCGGAGAAGGAGCGACCTGACGGGGCCTCCTACACCCTATAGGTGGCCCAGGGCCCAAGGAACAATTGAGAAAGGACAACTCTGGTACAGCTGGACCTGGTGCCCTGGGCGCATCTGCACAGACGGACCGGGTCTTGTTTCAAATAAAAGTCCATTTCCATTGTTAAAAAAACAAAACAAAAACAAAACAGAACTACTAAAAATCCAGACAAGAGAAAACATAAAGGAGAAGAAAGAACCACCTGGCCCAGTGGGCGCTGGCCCTACACCACCACTTGAGGGAAGGACCAAGGGCAATCCGACGGGGGGCCCCTGCCACCCAATCCCCGCTCCCCCTCTGTGCCCCAGGCCCGTGGGACGAGTGGCCTTGTACTCGGCAGTCTCCCGGCAGGACCCAGCCCAGCCCTCAGCCCCACATAGGCGGCCCCTCCTCGGGAAAGCCCCCACGCCCTCCTCCTGCCCCCCAGCCTCGGTCCAGGGCCCCCTAAGACCTCACAGCCCCGAGCTTTGCCAGCTACTCAAACGCTGACCTCCGTCACCCGCCGCCAGAACGGCAGATTTGCTCTGAGGCCCCCGAGCTCGGGGCCTCCCAGGGCTGGGCAGTGGGTGGCTGTGGCCCGGCCCCGGGAGGCTGTATCTGCCTTGGAAAGAAGGGACCCTGCTTTCCCTCAGGACGGAAAGAGAGGAGAAGATCGGGTGGTCCCAGGTCACACCTAGCGCCTACGCACAGTATCGGCGCTGCTCTGAGAGGGGGGCTAACAGCCCACAAAACCCCGTGAAGCATCTCCGTTAAGATGCAGGCTCTGACCGAGGGGAGAAGCAGACGTGAGTGCCTCCTGGGGACATTCCCGTCACCTCGGGGGAAGTCTGAGCCCTGTTCATGGGAATCAGACGACAAGAATGTGGTGAATGCCACCAAGGGACACGGTCAGCAGAGTCCAGACCAGGAGACCCTACGGGACACACAAGCCGGCTGCGCAGTACGGGAAGCTGGTGATGGGCAGAGTGGGGAGGGGAGGGGTCCGCCAATCACACAAGGGGCCGTTTTAACCCTGCTCTGCCTGTGAAAACCACCAGGACATGAATTATCCAGCTGGACGTGCGTATACCACCTAGGTATTCCATCCTAGGGGACCAACCTTGTCTTTCAGGGGAGACAATGCATTGCAGCTATGTTTTATCTCTCTTCTGGGCATTTATACTGATATTTGCAGACGAAGCTATGTATCTAGGACTTGCTTCAAACTAATATGGGAAGATGCCTGCTATCCTTGATTCTGGCCTGGATCCTGTGCCAGAAACGTAGTGCTAGGGAATTATAATCGGGGAAGTTAATGAAATTGGAACATATTCCATAGATTAGATAAAAGTGCAGTGGCTAAGTTACATTTCCTGAAATTGATATTTGTGCTATGATTATGTAAGAGAATACAGGGATAGTAGAAAATACACACCAAAACACTAAGAGGTAACCGGGCAAGAGGCTGCAGACTGTAGCTTCTGGGGGCTCTGTGCCTGGGAGAGAAAGTGTAAACTGTGGGGCTTCCCCAACACAGGATGAGAGACAGTCTAGCCGGAGTCTGGACAAGGGCAAGTCACGTGGTCAGGGTAAGGCTGAGGAACAACGCAGGTCAGGAGACCGGCACACCAGGCAGATCCGGGGACCACAGGCAAATGTGGACACATGGGGAAAGGCGTGACATGGGAAGGGGGTCTGTTTCAATGCCTTGGGCTTGGAAGCTGAGCTGCGGTTGTGCACAGAATGTCCCTGCTGCTGGGGGCGGAGGCACCAGGAGGCCAGCAGCCAACTCTCAAATGGTTTGGAAAGAAAACAATAGTAGCATACACACATGGAGAGAGAGAGGGAAGGGGGAACCAGGTGGGAGGAAGGCGAGAGGGAAATGGAGGAAGGAAGAGGGGGGAGGGAAGGAGGGGGAGGGAAGGGAAGGGGGAGAGACAAGGAGGGGGAGGGAGGGAAGATGGGGGAGAGGAGGGGGAGGGAGGAAAGAGGGGAGAGAGAAGGAGGGGGAGGGAGGGAAGGAGGGGGAGGGAAGAAGGGGAGGGAGGGAAGGGAGAGAAGGAGGGGGAGGGAGGGAAGAGGGGGGAGAGAAGGAGGGGGAGGGAGGGAAGAGGGGGGAGAGAAGGAGGGGAGGGAGGGAGGGAAGAGGGGGGAGAGAAGGAGGGGGAGGGAGGGAAGTAGGGGGAGAGAAGGAAGGGGAGGGAGGGAAGAGGGGGAGAGAGGAGGGGGAGGGAGGGAAGAAGGGAGAGAGAAGGAGGGGGAAGGAGGGAAGGGGGGAGAGAAGGAGGGGGAGGGAGGGAAGGAGGGGGAGGGAAGAAGGGGAGGGAGGGAAGGGGGAGAGAAGGAGGGGGAGGGAGGGAAGGGGGGAGAGAAGGAGGGGGAGGGAGGGAAGAGGGGGGAGAGAAGGAGGGGAGGGAGGGAAGGAGGGGGAGGGAAGGAAGGGGAGGGAGGGAAGGGGGAGAGAAGGAGGGGGAGGGAGGGAAGGAGGGGGAGGGAAGGAAGGGGGGAGAGGAGGAGGGAAGGAGGGGGAGAGAAGAAGGGGTGGGAGGGAAGGAAGAGAGAGAAGGAGGGGGAGGGAGGGAAGAGGGGGGAGAGGAGGGGGAGGGAGGGAAGAGGAGAGAGAGAAGGAGGGGGAGGGAGGGAAGGGGGGAGAGAAGGAGGGGAGGGAGGGAAGAGGGGGGAGAGAAGGAAGGGGAGGGAAGGAAGGAGGGGGAGGAGGGAAGACCATACCCTGGCCCCAGGCCCCCCACGGCACACACCCCTTCTAAAACACCCAGCCCCCAGCGCACCACCTGCCCCAGGTACCTACGGAGGCCTCCCCAGTGCTCTCCTCGGCCGCTGCCATGCGGGCCACCTTGGAGATGACAGGGGCCACGTTGGTGGGGCCATAGAGCTGGACCCTGGGCAGGCAGTTCCGATAGGCCTCCACCACGCCCTGGATCCCTACAGGGGAAGGAGGGTGAGTCCGGCCCGGTCCACGCCGCACCCCCCCCCCCCCCAGGCCTGCCTCGTGCCCTTTACCTTCACACTCATCGTCCTCAGGGTTGAAGTTGATGGCAAAGTCATGGGACACCTGGGTGGGCACAGAGGGACTGTCAGCTGGGTGACCCCTCAGGACCCCCACACCCCCGCCTACGGGGGGCGGTAGGTTTGCAGCCCCCGGGACCAGCATGTGGAAAGAGCCTCGCGGAGGGAGTACCCCGGGTCAGAGGGCAGACAGGAGGCCCCAGGCTTTGAGTTGCATTAACCAAGAAGTCCCTCCCACCACGTTTTCGGGCTTAAGCCAGGTGAACTGCTATTTGCGGCTGAAGATTCCAGACTCATTCCCCTTCTCCTGACAGAGACACGGAGTTTGTGTTCAGTTCTCCAGAGGTCACTAGTGCTGGGTGACCAAGGTCAGCCTCTCTGGCCGCAAGCGCAGGGTCTCTGCAATCTGCCCACTGTCACTTAGGAGCCGGTTCCCAGCAATGAGAGGCAGAGGCAGCAGGTGACCCAGGACAGCCTGTGCTGGGGAGAAGCAGCAGGGCCCTGGGGGCCCCCCGGCAGAGGCAAGGGGGTGGGGACCCGGTCCCCAGGCTCCCCTACCTCATACTTGGGAGGGATCCGTGCTCCAAACCCCAGAGCAGAAAATCTCTTGTCACTGGAAAAGAAGCAGCGGTCTCACACGGGGCCCCTGACTTCCCTGAGGGCGGGGCGGGGGTGCTTTGGGGAGACATTCACCAGAACCAGGACAGCCAGGCTCTGATCCACCCCTGGGTGACCAGGCCCAGGCTGACACTTTCCCGAGGGGCTGGCTCTGCTCCGAGCCGCGTGGGGGAAACTGAGGCACTGAGCAGTGAAGACACCCAGGCAGGGGTGGAGCCGTCTCCTCAGTCTCTGTCTTTGCTCTGGGAGCAGCAGGTACCTCCTGGGGAGGCAACCAGACCCTGGGAAGCGTTGGCCTCCTGACTTGGAACCTCCGCTGTCTGCCACCCACCCCGACAGCTTTCTGTTTGTCCATGGCCTCAGTTTACTGGTCTGTAAAGTGGGACACAGATCCCCTGTGTGTGTGTGTGTGTGTGTGTGTGTGCACGAAGGGTGAAAGCCACGTGACTGAGGCCCAGCCCCATGTCAACACATGCCGGTTTTGACCCGAGCTTCACCTCAGAGATCAGCCACGTAGGACATCGGGTCTGGCCCGTGGAGCGAGCCCCACCCACCGTGGCCCATGCACTGCCAGCCTCAGGCAGGTTCTTCTGGTCAGTGTAGAGTCATGATGACCCTCTGGGCCCAAGTCTGCGCTGGAGTCCAGGGAGGCAGGGAGGGGAGGGGCAAGTGGGGGGTAGAGGCCGCACCCGTCATCGTCCTGGGCACAGGGTGATGGGGGGGGCAGGGTGGTACTTTGTCATAGTCCTGGGGACAGGGTGA
This sequence comes from Panthera pardus, assembly GCF_024362965.1. Taxonomy (NCBI): domain Eukaryota; kingdom Metazoa; phylum Chordata; class Mammalia; order Carnivora; family Felidae; genus Panthera; species Panthera pardus. Next base: position 25,676,163 of record NW_026526754.1, on the reverse strand, counting down.
GTGGGGGGTGATCCACACCTGTCATCGTCCTGGGGACAGGGCAGTGGGGGGCAGGGCCGCACCTGTCATAGTCCTGGGGACAGGGCTAGTGGAGGGTCAGGGACCACACCTGCCATAGTCCTGGGGACAGGGACAGTGGGGGCAGGGCCACACCTGTCACCGTCCTAGGTCCAGGGCAGTGGGGCCAGGGCCACACCTGTTATCATCCTGGGGACAAGGCCAGTGGGGGGGACAGGGACCACACCTGTCATCATCCTGGGAACAGGGCAGTAAGGGCAGGGCTTCACCTGTCATCGTCCTGGGGACAGGGCTAGTGGAAGGGCAGGGACCGCACCTGTCATAATCCTGGGGACAGGACAGTGGGTGTGGGGCCACACCTGTCATCACCCTGGGGACAGGGCAGTAGGGGCAGGGCCGCACCTGTCATAGTCCTGGGGACAAGGCCAGTGGCGGGGGGGGGACAGGGACCGCACCTGTCATAGTCCTGGCAGATCTCTCCCACGGCCACCAGGGCCTGCAGATACTCGTTGGGCTGGAAAGGGTTGATATAGTGCAGAGAGCAGCTGTTCCGCGGGTCACCGTTGGAGGCTGTGAAATCGATGGCCACCTGCAGAGACCCGGGCTCATGAGCCGGGGGCCCCTCTCCCACCTGGGCGGGACTAGGCACCCAGAGCCCCCATTTGACAGGCAGGGGGAAGGAGGCGTGGGGAGTGCTTGGTGAGGGGTGCAAACTAGAGCAGTTCCCGGGGCCCGTCTGAGGAGACGCCTGAGGTGACAGTCCCAGGGCCGGGCTCTGTGCTGGGGCAAAGGGCACCCTGGGGAGAGTGGGCACTGGCTCTGAGCAGCAAGCCCGGACCCTGCCAACCCCGTCTACGCAGATCCCCGGGTGGAAAGAAGCACCGCGCGGGTGATACCGGCCCACGGCCCAGGGCGTGGTCACACTGAGCCCCGAGCACCTGCAGCCAAGTGCCCTGGGCGCGGGGCGGGCTGCTGGCAAGGGACCCGTGCCATGACCAGGCGCATCTCTTCTCTGCTGCCTCTCTGCCTGGGCAGGGACTGCGAGTTCAAGCCCCGGGCTGGGGTCCCCACGCGGCCCCGCCGGGACGCTTCCCTCAGGCCAGTCTGGCTGCCACTGGGTGGCAAGACCCGGACCCGTGCAGCCACGAGCGAGCGGTGAGGCGACACAGAGGCACGGACGCCGGGCCCTCCCGCCCCACTGACACCCACAGCTCCGGACCAGAGCCACCGCTGTTGGGTCTCGTGGCTTCTGGCGCTGTCCCCGGCCGCCACGGGTGCCACTGCATTCTTGCCACACACGTCTTGCTGTCACTGCTCTCGTGGAGGGTGACCCCGGGCAGCTCCTGAGACCCAACTGCCCACTTCACCTGCACGGGAAGGGCCCCGAGCCCGGGCAGGGGCCTCACTGTACCCACTTCTGCACATCCGCCCCGGGCCCCGGGCCAGGCTCCGAGTTACATCCAGGGTGGGCAGGGCGCCCGGGCTCTGCTGGTGTGGAGGGGCCCGTGCACTCACGGTGAAGTGAATCTGACAGCCGCCCATGATGTAGTCCAGGAAAGAGTGAACCCTGTAGGACTTCCAGGCAGGGAGGTCGGCAGGGCCCGCCCAGGACGCCCCACACCCTGAAACTGAGGCCGGAGCCCCGGGCACCTGCCCTTCTCCCCCAGCTCTCTGCCTGGGGCAGCCCCCCCCCCCATTCCCCTCCTCTGTCTCCCCCTCCCGTCCATCCCTCCCTCCTCCCTCCCGCACGTACTGGGGACCATCAGACCCCTGGCGTCTATCTGACAACGGGGAGATTTGCAGGGAGGGGTGCGCCTGTGCCCCGTTGCCTCTCTGTCGAGTTTAGGCGGGAGCCAGCCCCCTCCCCACTGTGGGTGAGTGGGGCGTCTGCGGGCAGGGGCCGCAGCTCACCTTCAGGTCTGCCAGGATGACGACCCCAGAGTTCTTGTAATTACGCTTCCTCTGCCTGTACTTGGCATTCACGCAGTCCCACTGGGCCTGGGGCACAGGGAGAGACGGAGACCCCCACCCCAGAGCGCCAGTGCCCAAACCCCGCTCCAAGGGGGCAGGGAGGCCTCAAAACCCCAGCCCCGGACAGCATTTTCCACCTGTAACACAGTGACTGTCGTCCCTACTCTGGCCACCCGGCAGGCGTGGTCCTCGATCTCGGGGGTTTGCTGACAATAGCAATTTCTGGGGCCGAATCAGCTCAGGCTGGTGCCCTACCTGCTTCTTGAGGCTCCTGCCAGAGAACCCTTAGCAGATGGGGCAGGGCCCCACTTTCACCCTGTTTCCACCCTGTTTGGGGGGGCGGACAGGGAGGGGCCCCAGCTCACCTGGTCCTCCCCAAAGGCTTTCTGCATTTCCTCAAAGGTGGTGGAGAATTCCCCGATGAAGTCGTGCTTTCCGCGGGAGTCGTGATCCCAGACGAGGCACTGGGGAGCCCAGGCCCCTCAGGCCACCGGCCCCTCCGGGCCCCCCACCTGGACGTCTCCATTCCCCTGCAGCCAGGCCAGCCCCCTGCCACCCCCCACCTGCCACCCCCCCTGCCACCCCCACCTTCAGAGGCCGCGTCTCCTCACAGCTGCAGAGGTTGTTCAGCGACACCTTGAAAGGCTCCCACACGGGGCTGAGGTTGTCCTTCACCACCTGTGGGCCGGGGGTGGGGGGGCCGGCTCAGGTTCCAGGCAGGACTGGGGGCCCAGGGCCCCTGTAGTTCTGAACCCGGTCCTTCAGGAACCATCTTCGTAACTTGTGCCACGTTCCTGGACCCTCTGGACCCCCAGCTTTTTCTTTAAATAGCCTCTTTTTTTACTCTAATTTATCTCACAAGCAAATGTTCTTGGGGCGCCTGGTGGCTTAGTTTGTTGAGCGCCTGACTCTTGGTTTTGGCTCAGGTTACGGTCTTGACACGGAGCCCTTGTCGGACTCGATGCTGACAGCTCAGAGTCTGCTTGGGATTCTCTCTCCCTCCCTCTGCCTCTCCCCTGCTTGCACGTGCACACGCGCTCTCTCTCTCAAAATAAATACGCTTAAAAAAAAAAAGGAAGTGCTCTCTCACTGCTGTAACTAAAATGCCATCTCACCTGTAGGCAGGGACGACAAAACACAATTGTGAATTCTAGTGGCAGACGGCCTGGCCTGCTGGCTCCCTGATGCAAGGAGCTGGGTGCCGGGGGTGAAGGCCCCCGCAGCCGTCGGGGTGCTGGGAGGACCCGGGGTGGGGGGGAGACAGGCTGGCTTCTGCCCCTCTCTTCTCATTCCCGTCCCCAAAGTTCTGCAGGGGATGTCAAGGTGCAGGGCAGGGAGCCCTCACCTCGGTCCGGTACACCAGCTGCTCACTCCCATCGTCATTGACCCGGTATAGCTCCAGGAAGGGGTCTGACTTGCTGAAGAGGTCCTGGAGGAGGGGCAGAGGCTGCGCTTGGTCCTGGAGGGGGGACAGAGGCTGCACCCCTGGAGCCTCTATCTCCTTAGCTAGGAAATGAGGGCATGACCCTTCCCAAGAGCCTCTCAGAATGATCCAACGCCTTGTCCTCCCCTCTAGAGCCTTCGCTGGCCCCCCAGCAGCTTTGTTGTAACTCCCGGGCCCGGGCCCAGCCTCCCTCCAGCCACGTGTGCACACCCCCAGCTGGCACCCCCACCGCCCCTGCTCCTCCCCCCCAGGGGACGGCCTCTACCAGCTGAGACCCTGCTCTGGGCCCCCACCCTGTGTGAGCACCCGACACAGCCAAGCTCACGGCCAGTTCTTCCACTGTCCGGATGGTGACGGCCCTGAGCACGTGTCCCCGTCACTAAACAGGGGCCACGAGTGCCCCTGCCTCAGGAGGCACGAGCACTTACAGATGTGGCAGGAAGGGGCTCAGGGCACAGGAACAATGGTGACAGGGGTGGCCGGCGTGCTCCTCACTCGGCAGCCCTGCGTCTGTGGCGTCTAGAGACGAAGGCTCCGACGCAGGAGGGCAAAGCTGGGGGGGGGGGGGGGGGGCGGGTCTCGTGGCATCGGCAGTACGTGCCCTGGGCCCACGCGGGCAGCCTCCACTCACCTTGTCGTCCAGCTTCCTGGCCCGGAAGGACAGCTCCACGTAGCCATTGTTCCCGGAGATGTCCTCAGCTGTCACCTGGGAGGAAAGCCAGGGCTCCGAGCTCCACAGGCCCCCAGGCGGCCCAGGGACCTCGCCAGCTGCCTTCGGGGCAGGCCTCTGAGAGCCACGAGGAGAAAGGGGTGGGGTCTGCGGGGTGGAGGGGCTGGGCGGGAAGGCGGGCGGCCTCACCGTGATGGTGGACTTGCCGGCATTCCTGCCAAACTTGAGCAGCAGGGCACGGGTCACCTTCTTCTGGGCCACAATCTGGAAGTCGGAACAGCCAGGGAGGGGTCAGCTCCGGTCCCCCCCCCCCCCCAGGCATGCCGACCCGGCCCTCAGTCTCCCCGGGCAGCCCAGCTCCTCCAAATCAACACCCCAGGGCCCCACGTCCTCCCTTGAGTCGCTCGGCCACCTGACATCCCTCTGTGTGGCCACCGCCCCTCACCCGGGACCTGGCCCTCCTGTCAGGAGGGGAGACAGGCTCTGTGAGGAGGCACCGCCTGGGGCCACAGCCCCACATGCTGGGTCAGGAACGCCCACCCAGCCCCAGCTCCCCAGCAGCTCAGGGAGGCTGTGTGGGGTGTCCCCGGTCCCTGCCCCAAGGGCAGCGGGGGGCTTCAAACAGCCCCCCGGCCAGCAGGGGGGCCGAGGGTGTTCCTGGGCGCCACACTGGACTCCCGGCTGTGGAGGTGGCAAAGGGTCGGGAGCAAGAGTGCGACCTGACTCTCCACCACCCTGTGCGGCCTCCCCGTGGGCTCCCCCCTGCCCCTGCCCACCTGGGCCACCCCCTCCCCTTCACCTGGCCCTCATTTGGCTACAAGCCCCTAACTGGGGCCGAGAGTTGACACAGGGCAGCTGTATGCAGCCAGGGCACCTGCTCACCAGAGGGCAGCACTGAGGCAGTATGCGCCCTGGTCTGTAGAGGAGCTCAAGGATGACAGCCCGCACCACCCCCCCCGCCGCCCCCGCGCCCCCACCCCGCCCCACGGCTGCCAAAGTGCCCATGACTTCGTAGGGGACTCCACTCGTTGCTGGCCAACGCAGAAACACGCGCTATCGCCATGGTGACAGCACCCCTGACGCTCATCAATGCTCACCTGGCCCCACCTGCGGCCAGCTCCTGGAGCGGGGGCGACCATGCAAAGTGAGCTAAGTCCAGACAGCACACGGCGTATTCCCAGCCACCCGCCCCTCAGCTCCTGCCTACCTAGCGGCTTCCGAGCACACGGGAACATTGCCTGCGTGCCGGAAGGTCAAAACGGGCTAAGGGTGGGAAAGCTCTCCGCAAGGTGTGAAGGGAGGGAGGCCGTTGGCCCCAGGTTCTCCCACTTACGGGCTGCACTGCTACGGGCTCTCCGATCAGGAGAAGTGGGAAAGCTGCTGTGTGAACCAGTGTATGGTCAATAAGCCCTTTCTTCTTGGTCCCTTCCAATACCCACTGAGGTGCCTGATGCTTGGAGGTTCGGACAGGGGTCAGGGGCTTGCTCAAGGTCATGCAGCTGGGGTTCAGGGCCACTGTCCATACACTTGACCACTGACTGCAGCTGCCCTGAGGGCCATGCCGGCCTCGATGGGCCTTTTCACTGTCTACAGTTTACAAGTCGATCTCGACACGTGTGTGCTCACACATGTTTCTCTGTGTCCGTGCATGCATCCATACACGCGTCCGTGCACTCGTGCCCGTGTGTACATGCAGTCCATGCATACGTATCAAATCCCGCTCTGCTGCTGTGCAGTGATCCGTGCTGTCATCTATAAAATGGGATGACAGGGGGCCCACCCCAGATCAGCTCCGACGCAGACGGCCATGGGGATGAGTCATGCAGACATCACGTTGGGTGCAAGAAACCGGGCACAAATGAGAACACACTGTGTGATTCATGAACAGGAAGTTCTAGAACAGGCAAAACTAGCAGGGGCGTGCTGGAGAGGAGGGGTCTGTAGGGTGATGTGAGCTGGTGATGGGCAGGAAGACAGGTGCCTAAACTCATCAACATCAACCCTTAAGGTCTCCGCGTTCTCCTGGATGGAAATCATGCCTCCGTAAAAAGGAAGCATCTCCCATCACAGGCTGAGAGCGAAGCGTGTGGCCCGCAGCCCGGTGCCCAGGCTGTCTCAGTGGTGGCTGGCAAGCACTCTTGCTATGCGGCTAACGGAACAGCTAGCGGACGGGACATCATCTGAGGACTGCAAACTGTCCCTCTGGTGACAGCAGCCCCCAGCGGGCCAGCCGGCCGGCTGCAGGGCGGAGTGGGGACACGTTGACGTCACGGGGTGGAAGTGATCTTGTGCCACGGCAGCAAAGAAAGCAGCGCAGAACAGTAATAGTGTACGTAATTTGTGTTAAAATATATACGTATATACACACAGAGAAGAAATACCCCCTCACGTTCTCACGCGAGAGTGTGAACTCGTGGACAGGCGAGGGTGCGCGTCCATGGCTTGCCTTTCACACTTCCTGAATTTTGTTTTTTTTCAACTTTTTTTTTTATTTATTTTTGGGACAGAGAGAGAGACAGAGCATGAACGGGGGAGGGGCAGAGAGAGAGGGAGACACAGAATCGGAAGCAGGCTCCAGGCTCCGAGCCATCAGCCCAGAGCCCGACGCGGGGCTCGAACTCATGGACCGCGAGATCGTGACCTGGCTGAAGTCGGACGCTTAACCGACTGTGCCACCCAGGCGCCCCTACACTTCCTGAATTTTGAATTATATGCCTGTGTTACCCAGCTCAAAACCACGCGTTTTTAAAGCTAATAAGGAATTTTTAAGGGAAGTCACCGTGGAGACGGGCAGAGCAGGATACTTGTCCCGGAGGGAGGGACCTCTGCGGAGCCTGGGGCTCCGCTGTCCCCCACCCTCCCCCACGCCCCGCCCCCAGCCCTCAGCATTAGCCCAGCTGCACTTTCCACGCGCCGGGATCTCTCTTGCCCTCCTCCCTCCCGAGGGGACGGAGCCCACCTGCCCCAAGGTGCACTCCATGCCCCCAAGGAAGTCATCGTCCTGATAGCCGAGGTCGCTGGGTCCCCGGGTGTCATAAACCTCAAAGCGCAGCTTCTGCACCTCTTCAAAGTAGTAGTCGAGCGTGAAGACCTTGGAGAACACAGGGTGCAGGCTGCTCTGGACAACTTCCGTTCTGTCCACCTGCAAGCAGCCAATAGGAGTAGGTCGCCCCCCGCCCGCCTCTCCCTAGCGCCCTGTGCCTGGCACTGGCCCGCAGCCTCTGCTCCCCTGCCCTCGTGCTCCTGAAGGACTCACTTCCAGGCCGTACCCTGGGAAGTCCCCCTCCCCCAGCAACCTGCACTCTAATCCTCAGGACTCCAAACCCCACATGGCTTCCGGCCACCCCTGGGTGGGGGGCACCTCCCTCCCTGAAACAAAGACCCCCACCCCTGACCAGCCACAGGCTGCAGTCTCTGCATTTTCTCATGTCATGCCCACCACAGCCTGCTCCACCCCCGTCACAGATGGGGAAACTGAGGCTCGGGGAGGGGAAGGGTCCCGTGCAAAAGCAGTCCGATCAGGAACAGAGTTGGATCAGAATCCTGGGCTGGACAAACCCAAAATGGAGATCTCTCCCCAGCTGGGCAGGCAGGGAGACTGGGGTGGGGGCAGAGACTCCCCCTGGGTGCCATATCTCTCCTACATCTTGGGCCCCTATCTGTCCCCAAAGCACAGCCCAGCCTGGGGAGGGTCCCTCCAGTGTCCACAAACTCCCACGCTCGCAGATGGGGGGCCTTTGTGGGCCATCCTTCCTCAGGGACATCCGCACCCAGTAGTGCCAAGGCCAAGAAACAAAGACTAACGGGAGGCTAGGGCACAGACACCCCTCGTCACAGATCCTCCCCAGTGTCCCCCCCACCCCCCACAAAGACACTGGGCTGGGGCAGGCCCTTTGCCTCCAAGGTCGAAGACGGGCAGGGTTTTGCGGCCCCAGGAGGCTGGTGGTCCAGAGACCACAAGAGACCAGGTCACGGCATCGGGGGAGCAAAAAGCAGGTCCCCAGAAGCTGGCGCCTGAGCCTCCAGCACTGTGTCCTCACAGGTGGGGGCCCCGCGGGTCTGCCTCCACCACGTCCTGTCCGCTTCCCCACCCAGGTCCTCCCCAGGGGGCGCGCTAGAGCACAGGGAGGCTTCAACCCCCAACCTCTCCAGCCCACAACCCGCCTTTCTTGGCCTTTCAAGGTGATGTACACACAGGAGTGGTGACTGAGACAGTGCTTTGCACAACGCACAGGGCCCTGAGCTGTTGCCACGACCTGCACACGGGGAGGGCTGGGCTGGGGGTGACTAGGGGCAGCAGGCTGGACAGGCACCCCAGTGACCCCCAGGACCAGAAGGTATCACAGGAAGAACTGGGTCTGTGGGGAGCACAAACCAGACCCCAGCTGTCCCAGCCCAGCCACGTGCACTGCGCTGGGTCACCTGGGGCTCGGCACTCATGCTGGAGTCCGCAGGACCCTACAGGAAAGCAGGCGACTGGCTGCCCTCCAGGTGGGCCAGAGATCAATCTCTGGCTCCCTAATGCCCCAGCCTCGGGCAGCAGCTCCCCCTAACCCAGCAGCCCTGCCCGACCCTCGGTGCTCCCTGGTCTGCGGTCTGGGTGCCTCTGCCTGATGGGTGAGGACCCGGCAGACAAGTGTCCCTCCTGCGTGCCCCGCAGGCCGGGGGGACCCACGAGCCCAGGCCCACCCTGCGTCACCACTCGGGCCATGCCACTCACTTCTGCAGCCCCCAGGCCCTTCTGTGCCCCTTAGGAAAGCTCCCTGCCAGCACCCTCAAGCCTGGGTGCCTCACTCTTTTCCCCAAGCCCCCCAAACGGGAACCTGCTCGCAACCCGCACTGGGGTGCTCCCTCTCTCTACCTGGGGGTCCTCTCAGTCGCCTCCGGTCCAGCGCCCCCCAAGTGCCGGACACCCCCTCTCTAGACCCGGTCCCCTGCCCACCGCCTCCGGTCTCCGCGTCCGCAGCTCCAGGCCCCCAGTCGCCGCTGGGCTCGGCCCGGCCGGCGCCCCTACCTGCACCCACTGATTCTGGGACCGCAGCAGCAGCAGCACGCTGGGGTCGGACTTGGTGAGCGGGTCGCGGTCCAGCAGGTGGCGGCAGCTAAGCCGCAGCTCCACCCTGGAGGCGCGGGGCGCGGGCACCGCTCCGGGGGCCGCCGCCGCCGCCGCCGGGCGCTCCGAGCCCGCGCTCATCTCGGGGACCCGGCGCTCGGGGACCCGGCCGGGCGCACCGAGGGGCCGCCGCGTCGGGAATGATGGCCGGGCCAGGCGTGGCCGCGCTTCCCTGCACGCCCGCACACGTGGCTCCGGCGGCCGCCACCGCGCGGGGACGGCGGGAGGGGGGCTGGGGAAGGGGGACAGAGGAGGGGGCGGTGCAAGGGACGAAGCCTGGCGGGGGGCCGGGCCGGCAGAGGATGGGGAGCCGTGGAGGGGCGGGGCGCGGGCGAGGAGGGGTCTGCGGGAGGCCAGACCCCGCCCTCAGTCCCGCAGCAGGGGTTGCCAGGGGTTCACCGGGTTCAAATTCTCGGGGGGGGGGGGGGGGGGGGGGGGGGAACCCGGCGGAGAGGTTTGGGGTCAGGGCAGGCAGCGCCTTCCCAGACTGCGCAGGCCCTCTGGGGCGGGGGCACTCGGCTGCCCCAGGGCCGGGCAGGAGGGGTCCAGCGCTCCCGGCCTTCCTCCCCAGGAGCCCATGTGGAGGCCCCGCGGCATCTGGTGATGAATCACTGCCATCAGCAAGCGTTTCCCGGGCACACACTGTGTGCCAGGCACCCCCTGGGCTGGGGCTGGAAATGAAAGAACAGGTCCCCACCTTCGTGGGACCTGTGGTCCAAGAGGGGAGCCCCTGCTGCCCTGGGGGTGTCGGGGCTGAGGGTCAGAATCTGACCAGGACAGTGCCTGGCGCCCTGCCATTTATCCCCTGCAGTCGGTTGCTGGGTGCCATGGGAGGGGGACCCCCCCTCCGCCCCGCCCTGCTCTGGACCACCCGCAGCAGAAGGCCTGCAGAAGAGGAGGTGTTAACAGAGGCAGAAACCACGTCCCAACCCATTCTCTTTGCCAATTTTTGCCTAAAAAGAGGGCACAGATCTGACCCAAAGCCATAGTGGGAGGGGGACAAGGAGAGGCTTTAAGGTGGACAGACAGGATGGGGGGGGGGGTGGAGCGGAGACCCATGTCTGGCGTGCCTGGCTCTATGCCCTCAGGCTGATCAGGGCTCAGCCTTGGCCTCCTGGGCTGCAGAAGAAGATTCTGAGGCCAGAGGGCCTGCCAACGGCAAGACAGGGTCAGGCAGGAGAGGTCTTCCCGGCCCCTGTGCCTGGACGGCATCCTGGCACAGAGATGACGGGACTGAACCCCAGGCACACTTGGAAGCCAAACGCCATGTGCCGGTTGGCAAAAAAAGGGAAATCCTTGCAGCTGGGGTTAGTGAGTTGGTCTCCGGCACAAGGGCCTACTTCCTGGGCACCTGGGGAAAAGAGGCAAAGGGCAGTGAGACGCAGAGAGGGATTTGAGGCCCATCAGTGCCCCGTTCTGCCCCATCCAGCCTCCCAGTCACTCCTTCTCGGGAGCCGGCACAGGGCCAGACAGCTTTGGGATCCAGCTGTCAAGGGCTAGCCACTCTCCACTGTGAGTAGCCTGGCCCCCCCGGGCCTTCTGGCCCCTGCATCTTTCCCAGACCAGCTTCTCGGAGCCGAGGGGAGTCGTGTTGGGCCCACCAGCCACACATGTGGGCTTTTGGTGGTGGCTCTTGGGCTCACAGGCCCCAGGCCTCCCAGAGCCAGCTCCTCCGCGACGCGGCCCCACGTGCACGCTGGGCAAAGTCTCCTGGCCTCTCTGAACGTCCGTGGGACTAAGGGCCCGGGCTCAGGTGGGCAACCCAGCACCACGCTGCCTGGCCCGGCCTCTCCTGTGAGGGCCCAGGGGCCTCCCTGCCCGGCTCCTCGGTCTGCCAGGACCCGGGGGACCTTCCCCTGAGGACCGGCTCCCCCAAGCTCAACTTCCACGCTTGACCTCTGCAGCCGACGGGTGGCGGCCGTCCCGTGTGGATGGCCGTGGACCCGCCACCCTGCTGCACACCTCCGTGCTCACTGCAGCGGTGTGGAAGTCAGCCCCATTCCACAGGTGAGGGCGGGGGGCACTGAAAGTTCGGCAACCCGCCCTGGGACACCTGACTCGCCAGTGGGGGTGCAGGGCATCGGTCCTGACCGCGGTTCGGTTCTTCACCATCACACACACATCACACAGCACCACAGTAACAGGTGACGCTTCCATCGAGGGGAGAGAGGAAAGACCATCAGACTTGGGGAGTTGGAGCGTCTGAGGTCGAGAGATTTTAACGGACCCCCTGGGGTCTCCGGCCACAGCCTCACAGGACGCGGCTGTCTCCACGGGGTGACCCTGCGCCTCGGCTCCAGATGGCACTAATGGAAAGAAGCCACAGAAGAGAAAGCAGGTTTCCCGCAACCCTGGTCCGTGAGGCCTGGGCCAGTGTGGCCTTCCTGAGTTCCCAGGACACGCGGTGGTGGTGGGGCTCCCTCCTCACCCGCCAGCCCACAAGAACCCTGGGGACAAGGGAGGGCCGGGAAGGCAGGGGCAGGGGGAGGGCCGGCAGCCAGACATGGGAGAGGAGACACCCGTTCGTATGTGTTGTTGTGATGGTTGTACAGGAAATAAGAGTACACGTTCCACGTCGAAAACTTAGAGAGTGTGGAGAAGCACGTAGAAACAAGAATTCTAGCGCCCAGACATAAACACCATTGTGATGTTTGCCCTTCCAGCCTTTTCCCCATGCAAGTCTGTATTACTTTTCAAAAGTTGCCTCCAGCGTCTGAGCCCTTACCACATGGCTCATCAGACTGTCAGCGTGAGGGACCAGCCTGCCATGTCACGGTTGAGTCCCTGGGCCCAGGACTGGGCCCGGCACATACTACGTGCTCAGTACGTTTGTTGAATGAGGTCTTGGCGCAAACTATTTCTGTTTGTAACTTGTTTCTTCTTTTATTAACGGTTTATGGCCTTCTTCCATGCCATGGACTGAATATTTATGCCCCTCCCCCGAATTCATGTGTTGAAATCCTGAGCCCCAATGTGATGGTATTAGGAGGTGGGACCTTTGGCGGCGGGCCCGGGGGGCTCAGTAGGTTAAGCATCCAACTCTTGGTTTCGGCTCAGGTCACTATCTTGTGGTTTTGTGACTTCAAGCCCCGCAGCCCAGAGCCTGGGGCCTGCTGGAGGTTCTTTCCCTCTCTCTGCCCCGCCCCTGCTCACGCGGTCTCTTTCTCAAAATAAATAAACTTAAAAAAAGTTAAAAAAAAAAAAAAAAAGGAGGTGGGAACTTTGGGAGGCCCTTGGGTCCGTAAGGGTGGAGCCTTATGAGTGGGGTTAGGGCCCTGAGAAAGGGACCCTCAGAGCCCCCTCGCCCTTCCGCCAACGTGAGGACAGACGAAGAAGGGGAGTCCCTCACCAGATACTGAGGCTCCCGGCACCTTGATCCTGGACTTTCAGCCTCCAGGACTGTGAAATCGATGTCTGTTGTTTAGAATTGCCCAGTCTGTGGTATTTTGGTTTCAGCAGCCCAAACAGACCGGCGTTCTACCTCAATAAAAGTAGGCTACCGCAGGTTACCAGGGACCCAGTCTGGTAGCCGCCTGTTCTGTAAATAAGGTTTCACTGGAGCACGGCCTGGCCTGTCCGCTCACATTTTGGCTGGGGTTGAGTTTGCTCCAGAGCAGAGCTGAGGAGCTGTGGCCCAGAGAGCCTGACACGCTTAACTACCTCTTCCTTGAGGACAATGTTTGCCAAGCCCTGGTCTGCCTCCCTACTCCCGCTGCCTCACCCTGGCACCCGCTAACCCAGCTCCCGCCCAGCCAGGGGCTCGGGAGGGGTCACTGAGGGATCAGCCGATCAAACCAACCGTCCCTGAGGTATTAAACTAACTCCCATTTGGTTCTTTTTAAGTTTATTTACTTATTATTTTGAGAGAGAGAGAGCGAGCGAGCAGGGGAAGGGCAGAGAGAGGGAGACAGAGAATCCCAAGCAGGATCTGCTCTGTCCGCACAGAGCCCGACACGGGGCTCCAACTCCTGAACCTGGAGATGATGACCTGAGCTGAAACCGACCGAGCTCCCCAGGCAGGCACCCCCATTTGGTTCTTTTGATGCTTCCAAAGAATCCTTGCTTTGGACGACTGGCATTTCAGGCCACTGTGCTCTCCACCAGCCGACTCCAGCAGGCTTCCCCGAGCTCGTGGCCCTTGTCCCACAGCATTGAACTCGAGCAAGTTCCAGAACCACTCATGCCTCCAGGATCACCTGGAAAGTGGGACAAGAGCAGAGTCACCTCCAGGCTGTGTGTGAGAGGCGTGCTAGCTCAGGGCAAGTCCTTGCATGTATGCGCACCTGCCCCCCCCAACCCCCCCCCGCCCCTGGCCCCAGTCCTGCTCCTCATTAGACAGAGGACGCGGGCCACCCGCAGGCCACCGCCCCACAAGCCAAGAGCTTGTTTGGGAATGCTTGTTGACTGTAGAAATTATAGGCAGGGGTGGGGTGGGGGGAACAACAGGATTTCCAGAAAGGGAACAGGCTACATATGGCTGTCTGGGTTCTTCCTTTTATAAGCTGGTTGCAAACGTACTCTCTTCCTTTGTTTCTTTCCTCCTGAGAAATGCTATTTTATCTCAGAACATCTGCAACCTGTCTCGATTGGATTGTTTTCCTACAAGATGTGGCACTTGTCTTACTTTAGAAATCAGACAGTCGCACCCAGAGGGCCCACCCGGCTGGGACAACACGCAATCCGTGGTCCTAGCTGGGCTTCAGACCCTCAGCCATGTTGTCATGACAGCATCGGAGAGCCGGGACTGAGGCGGGGCTGATGGGACTTTCCTCCCTCACCCCACACGCGTGTGCACACCCCGTACACATGTACACCCCACACAGACACAACACACGTGGATCACACGGGCACACGATGGGCCAGGCACACGTACATGTCAAATGCACACGTGCGTTCACTGACCATGTGCACACACGCATCAAATGCGTGCAGACATGCACGTGACATGGACACACAGACATGCCTGAGCGCAAACACATTCAGACACAAGGAGCCCTGACAGGACCCTTCTCCTCCAAGGACACTGTGTCCCTTATCTTGGTGACTTCCCACATTCAGTCCCTGGCTGCCATCCCCTCCTGCCCCAAGCCCCTGCCAGGCAGGTGGTATCGCCTGTTTTGTCAATGAGAAGACCATGGCTCAGAGTGGATGATGCCTTGCCTGAGGTCACACAGCAGGGGCAGAGCTGGGATTCTAACTGGACCCCGCAACGCCACTCAGAACCTAGTACCTCGCCTTCCTTGGCCCATCCTGGCCCCCCAGTGTGTCTCAGGGGCTTTGCTGTTCCCTCACCCCCTGGGAGGTCACAACCGACTGCGAGGGTATAGAGCGCCTGCCAAGGCCAGGGCCACAGGCCAGAGGTGATCCAGAACCAGCTGTCCCTTCCTTGGGTTCCCCTGACCTAGGAGGCCTCCCGTGCTCGGGGCTTGCCCTGGGGACCCCAGCGGCCTGCTTCCCCAGGGCTAGTTATCCGAGGGGGAGGGAGGTGGTTGACACAGGAGCCACAAGGAGCCACGGTAACCTTGTCTCAGCCTGGTGCCCTCCACTTGCGCTCTGTTCAAGTAGTAGCAAGCTGCTGGGTCCAGCTACACACTTCAGGGACGGTATCAGACCAGGACATGGACGTCAGCTGGCGGGGACCACAGGACCAGGGCCGGAACAGGCAGACCACAGGACACAGCTGCCCACAGGGTCCCCGGGGGGGGGGGGTGACGGTGGTGTGGGTCAGGGCGGCAGGCAGGTGCAGCGTCCACGGGGCTGGCATCTCCGACTGACGGACGTCCTGGTTTTCTTCTCACCTGACTCATCCGGGGCTTTTGATGATATTCTCGGTAAGAGCCGCCCGGGTGGTGCTTTGACACTGCCTCCATCCCCAGACCTTTCATCAGTGACCCAGTTTTGCCTCCTCCTCCCTAGAAAGCATCCCCCTTTCTGGGGAAGTTTCCAGAAGGGCAGGAGCTATGCCATTTTCTGTCTGTCCCCCAGCACTCTGGAATCAGGGTCCCTCTGCAGCTGTGGAAACTGAGGCTTGAAAACGAGGGGCCCCAGCTAAGGCTCTGCAGGGGAGAGTGGGGAGCCAGGGCTCACACACACCTTTCCCAAAGCCCCATATGGCCTTCTGGCAGCGATCAGGTGCCTGTCACCAAGACCCCTCTCATGTGCCCCGGACCTTAGCGCTCTGGAGGAGCAGCCGTGAGAAGGTGGATGTCCCAGGTTTGGGGGGGGGGGGTGCACTCGGACCCCCTCCGGGAAGGGTAGGTCTGGAGAAGACTCTGCAAGGCCAGCCTTCCCTTCCTGCTGACGGCCCTTCTGTAGGCCCCGGGCCACCTGTCCCCCTGCAGCCTGGCACCAGGTGGCCGGTCTTCCTCTCTGGAGCCAAGGCAGCTGCCCCACCCTGTGCTTCCACTTTCTGTTCCGGTTTACCTGTGAAGAGGGGTCTTGTGGCTCACTCACAGTGGCAGCCCCAGGGCCTGGCCTGCAGGGGGCGCTCAACACGTGCTGTGCACTTCCTGCTCCGCCCCAGGACCACGTGGAGAAGACACACTGGAGGGGGGGTGGGGTCGAGGAGCCGCAGGCACCTGATGGCAGAGGGCTCTGACCGTCCCGCCACTGACCCGTGACAGACGTGTGCCCAGAACACTGCAGGAAGCGGACAGAGTGGGCCTGCCAGAGCCTGTGTCTGGGGATCCTTCAGAATGAAAACCCCACAAAGACAAGGCAGATACACATAGTCCCTGCAGCCGGGCGACGCCTGGCACACAGTAGGTGCCGAATGAATGCCTGTTCCCCCTTCATCTCCGTGTCCTTCAATAATTTCCTCCACCTTACTTTCCACCCTCCCCGGCCCCTCCAACGATCTGCTGCCCAGTGCCCACCCCATCATCGGGCTCTGCTTACATCCTGCAGCCTGATTCCCTCCCCTACCGCGGTGCCCCGTCTGTGGTCGGCACTCGGTGCATGTCGAGTGAAAGCCTCCTGGATGGTCAGTGCCAGGCAGGCCCAGAGCCAGACCCGGGTCCGCGTGCTCAGTATGTCTGGTCTAGTTCCAAGCAACTGGAAACAGGTTCCAGCTGAGGGAGCCAAACACTGGGGAAGCCCTGGGATTGGTGGGGGGGCACCCCAAGACCACGGAGAGGACGGTGAGGTTGCATCACCAAGGATGTGCCCTGGCCGGGGACAGGGGACCAGTCTGCGAAGTGTGGAGCCTGGTCATGTGACCAGGAAGCGGGCCAGGAAGCAGGGCAGAGAGTAGGTGCCTTCAGCTCCTACAAAAGAGGCGGGTTCTGCTTCTCACGGGACTCAAAGAAGCTCCCAACGTGAGTTCTAATGCTGAAAAGCCAAAAAAAAAGAATAAGCCGTGTCTACTACAGAGGCCAGACTGTCTCCTAAAAGACAGCGCTCCGTCCCCCCTCCAGACCATAGTCAACATACAAGGCTCAGGGAGCCTGGCTGGCTCAGTTGGTAGAGCACCCAAGACTTGATCACAAGGTCGTAAGAGCCCCACGTTGAGTGTAGCAATGACTTAAAAAAAAAAAAAAAAAAAAAAAGATATAAGCAAGACTCAAAAGGAAAAGAATAAACTAGAAGAAAAATCGTCAACATATGACAGAAGGCAGATTTCCTTAATACGCAAAGAGCTGCTACAACTCAAGAAAAAGACATCACAATAGAAAAATGGACAAAGAATGTAACAGAGGAACCACACACACACACAAAAAGATAATTTGCCAGCAAATATGAGAAGAGGCTCAGCCTCACAAATAATAAAGAAGTGCAAGTTAACAGCAGCATTCCAGGGCTCCTCACCTATAGAGGCCTGCTTAAATCAAACCCCTTCAGGGGTCCTCTACAGGCACAGGAGTGAAGGGAGAGACGTGGGTGAGCTGGAATGATATGGAGCAGTGCACACAGCGTGACTCCATTTGCTGTCAAAAAAATATTTAAGTGATCTTTGCACCCAGTGTGGGGCTTGAACACACAAACCTCGAGGTCAAGGGTGGCACGCTCTTCCAGCTGTGCCAGCTGGGCACCCCCGCCATTTGCTCTTATGAAAACAAAGGGGCCAGCTGTCTATACCAGAATATAACTTCACGGAAACCACTCTGGGTAGATGCAGAAGCTGTTCTAGGTGCTTGGAGGGTGGGGGTGATTCAGGGGACCCTTCACTTCGGTTTATTCTCTTCTCTTTTCTGGATTTTTTTTTTTTTTAACAAAGAGCATATTTTCTGTAACTTAGAAAAGAAAAAAAAGCGAACATCCAGAAACAATAAAAGAAAACATGATGAATATAAGTATCTGTAAATAAAAAGTAATGTGTGAGACACAAAAAAAGTAGAGAAAAGAACCCGGAGCCCTTTGCACGTGCACTTAGCTCCTTCAACTCTCTGGCTTGAACGGAGTTAAGTGGCAAAAAGCCTAAATAACCTAAAACAACTGTAGTTTTTCCCCTAAATTACAACAGTTTCAAGCAAGTGGAAATTAGTGTTAATCTTAATTCTTCCTTAAAAAAATACCAATATTGAAAAAAATAATACTAAAATAAAATAAAAACACCATAATTGTAGATATTTTAACAAAGCAACTACAGGATAGGGTGCCTGGGTGTCAGTTAAGCGTCTGACCTCAGCTCAGGTCATGACCTCACAGCTCGTGACTTTGAGTCCCGCCTCAGGCTCGCTGCTGTCAGCGCAGAGCCCTCTTAGGACCCTCTGTTCCCCTCTCTCTCTCTGCCCCTCCCCTGCTCATGCACGCTCTTTGTCTCTCATAAATAAGTAAAAAACAAAAAACAAGAAACAAAAACTGCTTAAAAAATAAAGAAAACAAGTAATACTTTGAGAAAAAAACCTTTGCAACTTCTTTTTTTTTTATTTAAAAAAAAAATTTTTTTTTCAACGTTTTTTATTTATTTTTTGGGACAGAGAGAGACAGAGCATGAACGGGGAGGGGCAGAGAGGGAGACACAGAATCGGAAACAGGCTCCAGGCTCCGAGCCATCAGCCCAGAGCCTGACGCGGGGCTCGAACTCACGGACCGCGAGATCGTGACCTGGCTGAAGTCGGACGCTTAACCGACTGCGCCACCCAGGCGCCCCACCTTTGCAACTTCTATCAGAACAATGCTTATCCGAAAACTGGCAAAGAGGTACACGTGTGACACGGGCCATCTGGTGGGTGGCAGGAGCCCAGGCACCCCTGTGGGCCGCCATGGCCATAGCTAGTGACACCCGTGAACCCACTTTGGGAATCTGACCTCAAAACGCACTTGCACCCCACACACGACCGGCCTGACGAGCCGAACTCCGCGTCAGACCCCCGCTCGGGTGTCCCGGAGCGCACCAGCTGGTGGAACGTTACCCGGGTGTAGAAAGGGGTGAAGGAATCTGCCCCGTACAGGGTTGGTTTCCTACGCTGCGCATCAGATGACCACACACAGCGGCTAAAACCACACACGGGGGAGGGCACAGCACAGCCGGTTCTCTGCTCTGGGGCACCTCGTCAGAGGCCGCGCTTGCCGGAAAGATTCAGTTGCTCACCAGAGAGAGGACGGAGGCCCCGTTTTCTTGTTGCTCTGTGGCCTCACGCCTCTGCCGCCCCACCAGACACACAGCCGAGTGAGGAGCCATCTGTCCCGGGCAGTTCCGCACACACTCCAGGCGAAACCCTCCAGGAGCCGGAATGCCAGGGGACGGCCAGTTGACAGAGGACCCCGTCACCCTGGCCGTGGCGAGGGCTGCCTTGGAGCCGACGGACACACAGGGACCAGTCGCGGGGGAAGTCCTCCCAGCCTCCTTGCAGTGCCTACCACGCGCATGAGCTCACTCTCACCCGGTCGTTCCCCAGCTCCCGGGTCACAGGCATCAGGGTTCCACCACCAGTCCAGCAGAACTTGGGCTTTCCGGGGGTGCCTGGGTGGCTCAGTTGGTTGAGCGGCCGACTTCGGCTCAGGTCATGATCTCGCAGTCTGTGAGTTCGAGCCCCGCATCGGGCTTTGTGCTGACAGCTCAGAGGCTGGAGCCTGTTTCAGATTCTGTGTCTCCCTCTCTCTGACCCTCCCCCGTTCATGCTCTGTCTCAAAAATAAATAAACGTTAAAAAAAAAAAAAATTAAAAAAAAAAAGAACTTAGGCTTTCCAGGCTGGTTGGCACCGCCTGCCCTCCAGGCTCCCAGCTCCACCTCGCAGGGATCCTTCTTCAGCCTTGGGAAAGGCTGCACCGGGGCCCCCTCCTCCCCAGACACGGCCACAGCTCAGAGTGGACACCAGCTGGGCTGTCCAATCCATAATCACTTCTGGTACCAGACTCACCCAAGTCCTGGGTGATGTAAAAATCTACGACCCCACCAAGAGCATTCCAGACTGCAGAGGAAAGAAGTCCTCACAACTGCAGGTCAGGGAGTTTAGCGCATCAAGCAGGGGGGAGAACCAGCTGGGCCCGGCACCTTCAGAAGCCCGTTTGGTGGGGTTCAGGAGCCCCAAGTCCTAGGATCCGGCTTACTTCCTGCCTGGCTTTACCAGACGGCTCAGGTAGCTTACCTGCAGAGGTGGGGCCGGTCCCGCTCACCAAAAGTTCGTGGCACTGCGCTAAGTGACCCTTGGAAGCTGCTTAGTTCAGGTGACCCAGAACTGTGACAGAACCAGAGGGCTGCTGCAGAGAACCCAGTGAACAGGGTCCTAGCGTGCGGGTCCCCTACCCCAAGCTTCTCAGGTGTCCAGCCTGTCCCAGGGGCTCCTGAAGGCAGGAAAGGCCCTTCATTCTGATATCACAATGCCAAAAGGGGGACAGGGTATGTCCAGAGGTGACTGAAGGCCATGCAAAGGTCTCTTCCCCTTACTCCAAAGGTTGGATCACAGGTGCTGGGGTGGTGGAGGCCACGGCCGTGCACTTTCCTGGAGGCCTGGGGTCCGGCCCAAGCGCAGAGCCACCTGCGGTCAGGTAGCTTAATCCCACTCCTTACTGGGTTCTCTGCACAAATGCTGTGGAAACCGTGCCACCAGGATATCCCCCCTTCACAGGATGGTCCAGGACACAGCTTGGCCTCAAATTCCCACCCGTCAGCTGACCCTTCCCTGGCACAGGATCTCCAAGTGCAGGAGCATGGAGGTCAGCCCCTTACAAATTTACTTCAGGTGTGGAGTAAAGTGCCTTCCAAATCATCTGTTGGATGAAAACCTATCTGGAATCTGGTTCCAAACACACTCAGGTGGCAGCACAGGTGCCGGGCACAGAAACACACACCTCTCTTGGCTTGTGGACGCCTATACCCACAGGGCTGGAGCATTGAAGCAAAACTTGCTGAGTGCCAGTCCCCAGAGTGGGCCCTGCTGGGACGAGGGACCAGCTCAGGGCTGGACCTCAGTACCCACCCGTAGAGAAACCAAGCTCTGGTTTCAAAGGAACTCGGGCATCATGCTGTCACAAAGGGTCCGGGGACAGTGCCGCCTGCCCATGAGGGCACGCTTGGCCGCCACACAGGCTCAGTAGCCCGAACGTGTGTTCAGGATGGACAAAGGCCAGCTTTCTGCACCAAAGCTTGGATGCCTTGCAAATGTGGGTGAAGGGGCTGCTACTGGGCACAGAAATGCAGACAGACCCAGGAAGGGTCTGACCCCTGAAACACTCAAGTAACTGGCAAATACTCGTTAACAATGAAGCCAATGAACCGTTGTAACACCTCTGCAAAAAAAAGTACCAAAGTTTAGGAGTTTGAGCCTGTGTCAGGCCCCACACTGAGAACGCAGAGCCTGCTTGGGATCTACTCTCTGAAACTAAAAAAAAGCAGTTCGGTCTTTGGACTGCCCCGCAAAGATGCTGTCACCCCCTGCCAGGTCTCCTCAGCAAGGGCACACATCCCCACGTCCTTGCCCCACCCCTCACGGGAGACCGCCGTCACACGGAGACCTCAAATATCTCAAGTTGCCAACGGCGCTTTATTTTTTCTTTTCCACATCCTGTTCTGCAGCTTCTTTGGCCCTTTTGGCCCGGATGCCAAACAGCCGGGCATGGGCACGGGCCATGCGAAGACTGGCAAACGCCTTGAAGTTCTTCTCCTCCTCGGTAATGACTCTGGCTTTCTCTTTCTTGTAGACCTGCAACGGAGCACAGGAGTCAAAACCCTTGCATGCAGTGAGGCCGGAGACAAAACCCAGCATATGATGACAGCAGAGACCGTGGAGGTGCACGCTGTCTGCCCATCGACTGCTGAAAGGCCACGCTGACACCAAGACAGACTTTAATGCCCCCGCCAAACACACAGCAGAGGCAGAAGCGACCCCCTGAACTGTGCGAACAACCGTTGGGGGACGATGTGCTGAGACAGACATTGTGTCACCGTCAACAACAGAGAACATGGACCGAGGGAGGCCCGGGCCCACCTCCCTGGCAGAGAAAGTCAAGGGCCCAGTCACGTCCTGGATCACCAAATGTGCAAGTACCTGTGGCCTGGCCTTTCAAATAGCAAAGAGAGGGACAAAAAAAACCAAAAAAACAAAAAAAAAAAAACCAAAAAAAACCCGAAGGAGGTGCAACAAATGAGTCCCCAAAGATGAAGACAAGGCCCTCCCTCAAGGAGCCCATCTGTTAAGAGTGAAGGGTGTTGCTCCCAAAGTCAAAAAAGGTTTCTTCTTCACAAACCCATAAATATTGACACAGGCCCTGGCTGCCACCCTTCAACCCAATCTCCGCCCCGAAAACTCACTGCTTCACCCCCCAAAGCCCACTTACATTCCGTATGGGCATGACCGGTCCTGTCAGCTGCGTGGCCAGCTTGAGTTCCTCGGCCTGTTGGTTAAGGACAAGAGTCACCCGGGCTCACCTCAAGTCCCCAAAGGCTGCAAGCTTCTAACCCTGGACAACAGCCCCGCTTGCTGGGCGACCCCACCTACGGGTGCACACACATAGGCCTGGGTGACAAGTCACCGAACCCCCGTTCCGTGGAGCAGAGACACGGGGACGCCGGGGGAGCGTTTGTACGTGAGCCAACTTACAAAGCAAACAAGATGAACCCCTAAACCCCCGGCCTCCAGCCAACAGCTCTGACCGCGACCCAGATGGGAAAGCCGGGCTCCGGGCGCTCTGCACAACTAGGGAAACGCCAGGAACTCTGCCCTTCTCCACCCACACGCGTCCCTGTATCCGCGGGGACGCAGAGATTACCCTGACCCGGCGGGGAGGACGCACTCACCGAGCTGTCCCCCTTCTTGGGGGCCGCCGGCCTCCGCGGGAACAGGAGCAGCTTGGAGCGGTACTCCTTCAGCCGCTGCACGTTGGCCTGCAGGGACTCCGTGGACTTGTTCCGCCGTCTCGGATCCACGGAGATCCCGATGGTCCGCGCCACCTTCTTGTGGATGCCAGCCACCTGCCCCCCCCAGACAGACACGGATGCAGGACCTCCACCCCGGGGCCTCCGCTCGCCGCGCCCCCACCCGGGTGCCCGGCCGTCAGATGGAAAAGGGTTCAAATGCGCTCTCATCAAGGAGGTGCAGCGATTCCGGAGAATGTCATCATGGACCGGGGGCCGCCAAGCAGAGCCTCCCGCGCCTCCCGGCGCACTCACCCGCAGCTCCTCCAGGCTGAAGCCCCGGCCGGCTCGCACTTTGGTGTGATACCGCACCGTGGGGCACCTGACGATGGGCCGGATGGGTCCGGACGCGGGGCGCGGGGCGATGCGGCGTGCCTTGGCTTGCCGGGCCTTGCGTCTGGGCGGACAGAGGCGGGCGGCGGTCAGCTGGCCCCCGGCCCGGCCCCGACGCACGCTCCCGACGGCCGCGCGCTCACCGGGCCAAGGGGTTCAAGCGCACCTGACCGTGGGCTCCCCGCGGCCCCACCCGGCAGCGGCGGCTCACCTGCGGATCTTCCGCGCCGGCTGGTTGAACCACGTGGCCACGCGCCGCTGCCAGTCCTTGTGGAAGTGGGGCTTCAGGATCATGCCATTCCGGCTGGGCGCCATGGCTGCTGCCTACGGGCCTGGGGAGCCGCGGGAGAGGGGAGCGAGTCAGGCCCCGGGCTCCGGCAGGATGCGGCGGCCCGCCCGGCCCCAGAACCCGAGCCACGGCCCTCTCCCGTCTGCGGCAAGGGCCCGAGGCCCCTCTGCGGCCGCGCCCGACGCGGCCCTACACCGATGGCGGCGGATGCCACCCGATGCGGCCAAAGGCGCCGGAATCGAGCACACTCACCTCCTCCGGAGGAGAACGGCCAGCGAAAAGGAACTGCTGCCACAAAGCACCCTGGGATGGTGTTGGGCTCGGCCAATCAAAAGCGCCGAAGCGTTCCGGCCAGTCAGAGCCGGGGATCCCGGAAGTGACGTCCACGCTCTCCCAGCAGACCTCGCGGCCTGGGCGGACGTGGCGCCTCCCGCTTCCCGCGGGCTGGGTCCCGGGCCGTGCTGGGAGGACGGCGGGTCCTGCGGGACTCCGCGGCCCTCAAGGAGGAACGGCCAGGCCAGAGGAGAGCAGCGGCCGTTTGGGTGCCGAGTCTTTCCCGCTCCTGCACGTCACGGGACTCGGTACGTGCCCCTAACCCTAAAGCCTCGCCTCCGCGTCCGTCTTTGTGCCTCCCCAGCCTGTTGAAACATTTGTGCTTCTTTGTGTACCCAGAAGTGACACTTGTTGAGTGCTCTAACCGGAGCGTAAGTACTTCGCATGCGTTTTCACGCCGCACGCCACGAGCGCTGTACCTTCCCCGAGTCGGGCAGAGGGGGGGTAAGAATCCGGGTGACGGACTGCAGACCCTGCAGAGACGGGCGTCATGGAAAACATGTATTCGATAAATAGCCCGACATAGCTCCGTGACCTGTGCCCTGCGCGTCTCCCGTTCTCCAGGGTGAGTCTAGGAAACCGCCAACACCCTGTACCTTTCCGTGAGCCTTTGCAGCCTGGTAACTCTCCTTCTTTCCCACCCTCCCCCAAACGCTAAGCTTCTTCCTAACAAAACTTAACACTCGAAGAATTTTATGACGCAGAATGAGAAACGTGGAGGCCTGTGTGCTTCACTGAGTAAATAGGGTGCCGATACAGTTTTCTGCCCTATTGAGACACGCTTGGGTGTTAGAAGTATCAGGTTGAGATTCATTGAGGAATTACAGGGTTTGGCCAGGGACACGGAACAGGTAGAAAAGACAGAGAACATGTGTCATTTATGAAGCACCTGCAGCCTCTTGAGACGAATGCACTGAGCCTGCACGGAAAGTCCAGACCCTAGCTCTGGGTGCTCAGTTAGGAGCCAAGGACTGTGTTAGCCCCACTTTGTGACTGTTGTCAGCACAGGAGAGGCTGAAAGTACTTCTCACGAACTTGGGAATGGCATCTACCTGTGACGTTCAGGTAACGTTTAAAATGTGGTCTGCCACTTTCACGAACAGATGGGCTCAACTGAGAGTCACTGGCGAGTCAGTAGGAAAGTGGCTGGAGTTGCTTGGGCACCTTTGTACTAGTTGTGAGACGTTGGGCATCGTTTGAATTTTTCCCTTCTGTGAAGTGGGAGGGGAGTGTGTGTTAGACCCCAGCACGTCGTGCGGTGTCCAGTACAGGGTGAGTGGATGTACTGGCTGTCACGGATGTCACACAGCTCCGCTTCCGTGTGACGTGCTGGGAGCCAGTGTGGGAGAGAAGAGAGCAAGTGATCCCTCCATCAGTCCTCACGGAAACCGTGAGAGGGATTGTCATCTGCCTCACAAGTCCCTTCTTTCTGGTGGAACTGGAACGTGGACCCCCCATAACTTCAGCAGAGGGACATTGCGGAAACATCTGCCAAATACATACTTGCCTTGGCCCGTGCGGATTTTCCTTGAATGTAGTCTGTCAAATGTCAGCCCGCGCCTCCCTGGTCTTTCTCAGACCCCTTTCGGTGGGTCGTCGTGCTCAGATACCGCGTTCTTTTGAGTCTCAAGCACACTCCTGTCCCCATCCCCGGTTTCTCTTTCCGGACCCCAGACCCGTGCAGTTCATGTGCCCCGAGCCACATCTTGACCCGAGCTGTAGCCGCTCATGGTTGAGGTGCTGCCGTGGGTCACCGGTTGGGGGCTGGAGGTCAGAAACTAGAAACACTGATCAGAATCAAGTTGGCAGTAAGAAAGCGAGGTTGTAATTCAAGGTCCTCGGTCTGCTGCGCACACTATGCCCGATGCAGACTCCAGGATCCCGTGCTTGAACACTCCACACGCTTACTTCCTTTGAACAGTATGCAGAATAGTGAAGTAAAAATGGTTCTGACAGGAAATCTGCTAGAAACAGGCTCAACTTTCTTGTTGGGAAAGAGGAAAATGAACTGTTATAAACTGTGTTTTGTTTTGTTTTTTTTTAATTTTAATTTATTATTGAGAGAGCATGAGCACGGGAGGGGCTGAGAGAGGGGGAGACACAGAATCTGAAGCAGGCTCCAGGCTCTGAGCCATCAGCACAGAGCCCGACGCGGGGCTCGAACTCACGCACCGCGAGATCATGACCTGAGCCGAAGTCAGCTGCCTAACCGACTGAGCCACCCAGGCACCCCGAACTGTTCTAAAGTGTTAAGCAGGAATCCTTCTGATACAAAGACTTGGTTGGCCCACGCATTTAAAAAATCATCAGCTAGAGGGACAGGCCGTGTCCCCCTGGGCACAGAATTCCACAGCCACATCTCTGCTCCAGAGCGCTTGCCCTGGGCTTGGGCCTGCAGGGGCCACTGAAGGAGCCAGCTAATGCCCCTGGAAACTGCACGCACATAAATAAGGTAGCCAGGGATTCCTGGATAAACATGCCTGAAGGTGCTGGAGTGTCCCCTGCACAGCCTCCCAGAATTTCCTTGCAAGAGGGAGCCCCAGTTACTCCCAGCAGTGCCTTGTCACTCAGCACCTGCACCTGACCAGTGCCTTCCAGCTGGTGCTGTGGGTGTTGGCTTCAGAGAAATTCCACCTGAGGCGGTCAACAATAGTTTTTGGAACTCTGTCAGACACACAGTCATTTTTTTTTTTTTAATGTTTATTTTGGAGAGAGAGGGAGAGAGAGAATCCCATGCAGGTTCTGCACTTTCAGAGCAGAGCATGATGTGGGGCTCAATCCCGTGACCCATGAAATCATGACTTGAGCTGAAATCAAGAGTCGGACACTGAACTGAGCCACCCAGGTGCCCCT
Source organism: Panthera pardus (assembly GCF_024362965.1). Lineage (NCBI taxonomy): Eukaryota > Metazoa > Chordata > Mammalia > Carnivora > Felidae > Panthera > Panthera pardus. The sequence continues at coordinate 25,649,844 of NW_026526754.1, read as the reverse complement.
TGATTTTTTAAGTTAATATCATAGCGGAAGTGATTTTATAGTGTTTGGGGAAGTGGGGGAGGTTATATCCCAAAGCACTTTGTAAAATTTGCATGTTATGTTATATGAATATGGGCTGATGGTTGAGTTAGGAAAAGCAGTAGCCTAATAACAGCAAGGACAGGCTAATGTTCGCTGCTTGATCACAGAACTCATGACTATCCATCATCTCAGCTTTCCAGAATCGTGGCCTACCTGTAAATCAGATAAAGGCTAACACAGAGGTTCCTAAAACCTGAAGGAATACTTGATGTCAGTGAAAGGCAGTGGAAAGAATATTAGTGTCATAATCATAAATGTTTTATTTAAAACTTGCTAAGAGTATGACCTTAAAAGTTCTCATCAGATTAAATACCTGTGCGGTGACAGGTGTTAACTAGGCTCATTGTGATCACCCTGCGGCACATACGAACATCAGTGTGTGTGTATGTCTGTTACACTGCAACAAAAAGGTTTTAGGGAACATAAAAGAATCGTAAGTACAAGTGTAGATTACAGAGGACAATTTGTATCGTTAAAGGATGTAAGTTATTAGGCTGATGGTGTTAAACACACGTTTACTTTGAAAATGTGACTTTCTCGGGGTGCCTGGCTGTCTCAATCATAAGAGGGTGCGACTCTTGATCTGCAGATCGTGAATTTGAGCCCCACGTTGGAAGTAGAGATTACTAAAAAACAAACAAAAGAAAACATGTTTTTCTTGGTGAGGAGACCTCGCATACCTGACTCAGGTGAAGCCAGTTCCAGAAGCTACAGTCAGGCCATGTTATACCCCCTCTGCCGGGTGGAGGGCAGAGGGTCAGGGCTGCGGCTCGGGTGTTGAACACGCCGGTTGCCCCGTGTGGTCTGGCTGCCCCAGACCAACATGCAGTTGGAGGAGGCTCTTTACGGGAAGTCTGAGGGGCAGCCTCAGTCCCCGCCTGAGATGGTAGAGGAGGTGTGACTTCTGGCGCTCGAGCACCTGATGACCCGGAGGTGACATCACTTGTGACCACTTGGGGGCCCAAAGTCGGCAGACGCCTTGAGCTTCTCTAAGTCAGCATCGCGAACCTCCCCCATCCCACCAGTGAGTGCTAGGAAGTCAGGCTCCCCTGCTTCCGCTGCAGGGAGGGGCCGCTTTCATGCCATTTACGTTTGGTTTCTGTGTATCTTGTGGTCAGCAAATGATTTTCCAGAGAATAAAGAGGCACGGGCCAATTTATCGGTAAAGTAGGAGGGGGATAAGCTTGACCACATCCGTCCATGGTTCGGGTATGGAGGGTGCCACCCTGGGGCGAAGAGACCAGAACCCTCCTAACTGCATATCCGTCTTTGGAAGTGAATTTGGGGACGTGGGGCAAAGGCCACAGTGCTCTCAGAGCTGCCCTCCCTCGGGTGTGACCCCCACCTGCTTACATACTGCATCCCTCGGGCCGTACTGTGGGATGGGCGGCCGAACTACCCCTTCTGTCAGGAAGCACCTGCAGTCCATGGCTCCGAACACTGCTGCGCAGGGAGGGCAGGCGCAGTGAGAGCAGTGGGTGGGGACACCGGAGTGCGTGTGGCACACCGCTGGGCACGAGGGGGCCGAGGGGACCTAGTGTACCTCGCTTGCTGCGGTGAGGGGGCGTCCCAGGGCCTTTCCCCCAGATTCCTACAACAGGGCTCTTCTGTTGGTTATCTTGGGCTGACATTCTAAACTGAAACGCGTGACCCCATGTCTGGGTTAGAGCTGGCCCCGTGGCGCAAGATGGACTGTCCCCCTGGAACTTACTACAGATGCCACAGCAGGCCTCAGGGCTTACCCCTCATGTGGAGGCCAGGCCAGCAGGACAGGCTGGTGCCCGGGTCTGCACAGCAGTAGGTGGCGGTATTTTAACGCCCGAGAGCCCAGGGCCTGGCCCTGATGCTGACCCTGTGGACTTGCCAGCAGGACAGGCCCACCGGAGGGAGGACAGGCGGCAGCTGGCTCGGGGGTCCTGTTAGCGCTCTGATGAAGTCCCAGCAGCCGGGGACAGCCCCCGCACGAACTCCTGGCGGGAGCAAGCTGCTCGCACACAAAACCACCTTGTCACCGGGTCACTGGCCTGGGAGTTCGGATCCATATGCCCACCTGTACCCCATGCGCACCTGTACCCGGCACGGATAAAACAATCTACTAACAAAGCCAAGTCATCTGCAAAAACGTTTACCTCTCACCGGGAGGGCAGTCAATAAATAGAAGTCTTTTCAGAGACCAGTGAGGGCTGGGAGGGGGCACCAGTCTGGGCAAAAGAGGAACGGCAGGGGCGGGGCACTCAGTGAGGCGTTCCCTTCCTGGGTCTGCAGGGGACGCCGCGTCCCCACGGCACAGTCGAGGCACAATCCAGGAGGCCCATCTATTTGGGCCAAGATGGCTCCTCCCCGCGAAGTGGGGGCTGCTGAGGCGCCTCCTCCTCCCCGGCGTCTTGCTTCTCCCTCTCGGCCTCACTCCACCTTTGAGGCGCGATCATCTTCTTGGGCCCGTGAGGGGGCGGACCGATGAGGGCCTCGATATCCTCGTAGTTTATCACTTCCTTCTCCAACAGGGCATTTGCCAGCTAACGGAACACAGCGAGTGGTGTGTGAGCCCCAGACAAGGAAACAGATGAGCCTTTTGAGAGCCGAGCACCCAGCAGGGAGGGGGCGTCTGGAGCGGGACGCCCTGGGCAGGCGGCTTCCCAGGGAAGCAGTGTAAGCGGGCAGCTCGTGCACAGAACCCTCGCCTCCACCTTACAGGCAGCCTCCTGGCTGCCAGCCTCCGTCATTTTTCTGCTTCCCTCCCAAGTCTGTTTTCTGGGGCCACTTTAGTTTCCTTTAGCAAACAAGGTGCGTGTGTCTGCACGTCGGGGAACAAGTGGGAGCTGGAACGTGGGGACGGGGCTAGCAAGGGAGCCTCTGCCTCCCTAGACGTGGTCCCAGGGAGCCTGCACCGGCCATGAGGGATGAGCCCCAGGCACTTCTGAGCAGGGCCACTGCTTCCTCGGGACGGACAGAGCTGATAAGCCCTGGAACATGCCCCACTCCCCATGGTGCAGAGGGGGGACACCCGGGGCCCCCACAGGAGGAGCCCCACCCAGTCCTGCCAAGCAGCGGCCGCAGCGCGCACGTGTGGCACCTGGGCCTGGTAAATGGCGGGTTCTGGCTCAGCAGGTCCCTGCGCTGCCCACAGCCCCCTGGTCCAGGGGCAGCACTGTGAGGGCAGCACCCCAGCCTGGGGGAGCAGCGCCTCATTTGAATGGAATAAGGAAGTGACGAAACGTGGCCTGTCCACAAAGTGCTGCCCGCTTCTACGAGGGACACGGGAGGCACCCGCTTCAGATGCCGCCTTCCCAGCCTCACTGAGAACTGCAGACAGATCCCAGCTGGGGGACATGCCACACCCACCAAGCCACTGCTCTGAAAACTGCCAGAGCCGGCAGCCAACAGGCAAGCGGGAATTCACAGCCCGGGGAAGCGTAACGAGACATCACAACCAAGAGTGAAGTGGGGTTCAGGGACAGGAAACGACATTAGATAAAAATGAAGGAAACGTGAATTTAGCGCAGACTTCAGTTAATGACGTATCGACACTGGTTCACTAGCTCGTAGAAAACCCACCACGTTAAGGGGAGATGTTAACGATACAGAAAACTGGCCATGGGGTAGAAGGGTCTTGTGCTATATTTGCAGCTTTTCTATAAATCTAAGATTATTCTAAACTTGAAATCAAAGTCAAGAGTTCAAGCCCCATGTGTGGCACAGACATGACTTAAAATAGGGGCCCCTGGGTGCCTCGGTTGAGCATTCGACTCTTGATTTCAACTCAGGGCATGATCTCACGGTTCATGAGATTGAGCCCCCCATCGGGATCTGTGCCAACAGCACAGAGCCTGCTTGGGATTCTCTCTCCCTCTCTCTCTCTCTGCCTCTCCCCCTCCCAAAAGATAAATAAAGGAAAAATAAAGACTGCCATGCCCCAAGTGGTCTTTGAAAAAGGTGAGATTTCATTTGAACTGGGGGGAGTGTAGACCGGCTGCTTTTTCTGTGGCTGTGTGTGTGCTGGAAAGAGTCCCTCGAGGAGTGGCAGCCACATCAGCACCGTGTGGCGATGGTTGCCTGCCCCCACCCCCGCCGAGGGGAGGACAGGCAGGTGCCCAGAACCTTACCGCCTGCAGCTTGTCCTGGTTGTCCCGCAGCACCTTCTCCGTGTGCCTGTGGGCCTTTGCTACCAGCACTTTGGCTTCCTGCCAATGGGCGAACAGATCTGTCACGAGCAGGACGGCGGACCAATGCTCACGACCTCTCCTGTGCCTGATTCTGGCACAGAATTCTGGCATCAGAGCACACGTTAGAGCCACGGGGCAGGAAGCCAACCTCCAGCTCACAGGGACCAGGAGAGCTTGGCTGCCAGTGGCATTTCCTGCCCTGACCCCATCCCCTGCGAATGCCCCTGTTCCCACCCCTTCCCCCTTCACGGCTGCAGGCGCCCACCAGCTCCTGGAGGCCGGGGAGCGTGCGGCCACCTCACGTGCGCACCGGGCTGGACGTGGGCCCGGCCAGGTCGCGCAGGGAGCGTGCATGTGTCCTGCAAGTGTGGGGACCGCCGGGCACCGGCTGCGTCGTTCGGGGCGTTTCACGGACAGTTTCACCAGGGGCCACACGAGTCCTCACCCGAGAGCAGACGCTCAGAACGTGAGAGCCACAAGGGGTCGGGACTGGAAAGCCCACCACGTGGACCACGCGACGGCACAGCGCCAGCACCTCGGACACCTGCTCCCTGACCCACTGCGCCGTGACGGGGCGGCACGCACTCACGTGATCCATCATCTGCTGGAGGCCCTGGCTGAAGGGACGCCGTCCAACTCCCGTGAGTCCCTCCTGCGCTTCGGGAAAGGACACGGGCCCGATGCTTGGGGCCATGCCAAACTGCCTCACCATGGAGTAGGCGATGCGCGTGACCTTCCTCAGGTCGTCCTGAGCCCCTGGAGCATGGGGCCGAGAAAGAGGTTTCTCTCCTGGCAGAGGGGCACGGGCCTGGGCCTGACCGCAGAGGACCCAGGGGACAACTGTGCCCTGTTACTGTTCTTTAAAGGACAGAGTCTTAAAACTCTAAACGCTACGTGGGGTGCACCTCTGGGTTCGCTTCCCTGGCAGCTCCCCAGCACACGTCCAGCTCTGACAGCACCCCTGTCAACGCTGAACCCGTGTCACTGGGAACACGAGCACCTGTACCGGTAGCTTGAGAACACTTGGCGAAATTCAGAAGTACGTGTGTAAGCCACCCTTCGAATTCCTCCACGGATTCACCCTCCCAACCCCACGAGGAAGGCGCGGTGGGTGTAAAAGCACTTTGAGAACGCCAGAACCAGCACCTCACGCCAGAACCAGAACCAGGGCCAGCTCCTCACCGGAAGTGACCTTGTTGAAGGAGATGGATTCCGACACGCGGCCACCCAAGGCCATGCACATCCGCTCGAACAGCTGCTCCCTGGTGAAGAGGTGCTGGTCTCTTGGAAGCATCTGAGCAAAGCCCAGGGCTGCGTTTGTCCGCGGGGCGATGGAGACCTGCGGAGTGTCGGGGGGCCGAGTGAGCAGGCGGGATCTGGACTTTGAGGGCGAAGGTGGGGCGGGGCAAGACGGATCTTTAACTGGAGGCTTTCAGAGCAGTCAGAGCAAGTCTGCACCGGCCTCACTTTTGTGACCGAGGAGAACAGCTCGCGTGCTGTCGGGCGGTGTCGTCCTGGCGCGCCACGCAAAGCACAGCAAAGACGGCTTCCTGGGTGGCGCCAAGGAGACGGGACCCTGCCCCGCCCCCACCCCGGGCCAGTCGTCGTGCCCTCCTGTCACCGCCCACCGCGGTGGACATGGGACTGCACAAACCCTTGGGGACACCAAGACTGGACACCATCCTTCCTTTCTCCCCCACCAGCGCAGCACCAGGTTGGCACGCAGGGGCTCTGAAGAGGAAGCTGAGAGTCTGACACTTAAGCGAATTACACTGTAAAATGCTCTAAGTGACGATCCCATCCATAACTGGCAGAGTGCCAGGCCGGGTGGGGGTGGGGTGGGGGGTGGTTCTCATGAGGACAGATTTATCTTTTGGCCGTCAAACGGGAAATTTTAAATTACGTTTACTTCATCCAGGATTTTTCTGCATTAATTTTTCTTGAGATACTGCATTCAAGTATTTACCTTGCTTACTGAAATATTTAGTGTCCCATAAATGTCACACCCTTGGTGACTGTCCTCAGTCTGACCCAGGTCACCTCAATGACGGCTGCGTCCACTTGTCTGTCACAAACACTGGACTTCGGGCCCTCTGGGGGAAGGCCTCTCAGACACGACCAGACTAACAATCTACTTGGCTACAACTGACACCTCTGAAAAGAAGTTCAAGGACAGTAAGCAGACGTGCCGGCTGGCAGTGGCCACGTGTCCCCTTCTTCGGTGCCGGGGATGCTCGGCGCTGCAGCTCCCTCCCGGTACCCGCCGGCCCCCTCTAGGCCGGACACAGGGCACAGTTCAATCCGCACCCGCCTCCCACACCTTCACGTTTTCCTGAAGGGTCACTCGGTTCCCTGGTCATGAATCCACCATTCCGGAGGAGTTGTTTACACTATAGGCATTTGAACAAATAAATTTTCGTCAAACTCCCAAATGCTTATCAGAGTGGTAGTTCTTTAAGGTGAGCCCCACGCACCTATTTTTAAGGTTAGGAGTCGTTACATTACTGCTTTCAGAGATGGTGGTAAACTTGACAACTCTTAATTCCGAGATTGAGGGTGCAGACAGGAGAGGGGGCCCCCGAGTCGTTGCGTGGCTCTCCAGTGGCCTCGCCCCATAGCTGGAGCCACGTGTCCTGCCCTCTGCCTCCCGGGATGAGGGACCCTGCACGGTCACCTCTGCCCTGTGCCCCTGTCCACCTCACACCGTGCCTGCTCTTCGAGCGCGGACACGCGGTGCTCCCGAGGCCAGCGTGGTCCAAGGGCCAGTGGGGCTCACGCCCGCCGACGCCCCAGACCCGCCCGCGGCCACACGCGCGCGTGGGACAGCCCACCTTCATCACGGCCTCCGTGTGCTCCAGCAGCCAGCCGACCAAGGCGTGGCCCGACTCGTGGAACGCGACCACCTTCTGTTCTTCCTTGGAGAGGATCTTGCTCTTTTTGGCGGTCCCTGCAAGAGGGCCGGAGAGTCCGAGGGTCCCGGGTGAGCGTCCCAGGCACTCCGCCTGGCCTCACGGAGTTCCACCCTGTGTCATCAGAGCAACGTCCTCACCGGACGCTCCCCTCCCGCGTCTCGGCCCCCAGCCAACACCAAGAACTGTGTTCCTCACTGTGTGAAGCTCATTTGGTGAGGGGGATGCCGGAGGCTCCCCGTTTGTGCGTGTGTGAATGCGGGAGCGGCCAGTCAAGCTCCTGCAGGCTTTAGGAACACCCTCCGCTCGGGGGCCCGCGGGGCTGCTGTGATTGGATGGGGTCCCGAGCGGGTTCCGGGCTGCGCGCTGCCGTTCCCCCCAGACGGGCAATGCAAGCCGCAGTCCCGATGCCTCCCACCTGGTGACCCTCTGCTCCCGTCACACCGTCACACCTCCCTGAGTTTCCACTTGGGGCATCCTGGATCAGCTCTGGGTTTGGGGTATTTGGTAGGAGGGTCACCTCCATTTACTGCAAGGTTATAAATCCTTCCTCACACTGGCTATAGCAGCTCAATCATCTCAACCAGAGCTGGTGATGTGAGCATCTACACACGAGGGTGGGCTTGAACGCGACGTGCTGTAGCCCAGGCAGGCCGCGGAGTGAGGCCGGGGGGCTCTGGTGCCTGCTCACAGGGCCAGCGTCGTCCGTATTGACAGGCGTCTTTCTCGCCTTCACACCATTACTGCAAGCGTATCAATTCCCACGTAAAAATAAGGGGCTTGTGTAAAACCGAGTTTGTAGTAAGAAACAGCCACTTTAGGGGCACCCAGGTGGCTCAGTCAGTTCAGTGTCAGACTTTGGCTCAGGTCGCGATCTCACGGTTTGTGAGCTTGAGCCCCGCGTTGGGCTCTGTGCTGACAGCTCAGAGCCCGGAACCTGCTTCGGATTCTGTGTCTGCCTCTCTCTCTCTGCCCCTCCCCTGCTCGTGTTCTGTCTCTCTCTCTTTCTCTCAAGAATAAACATTAAAAAGTAAAAAACAAAAACATTTAAGAAACAGCCACTTTAGTTCCTTCTGTCCACGCCAATTCCTAACCAGCAGTATGGGCACCTGGCGGTATTTGTAGCAGACTTTAACTCCGGTGGAGGGTGACAGGGACGAGCCCCTTCTAGGGATGACTCATGACTGAGTGCTCCCCCTCCACAGACAAGGCCTGTGCTTCTCATACACCTTTGGAAGGAATAGTTTCCCTTTTTAAAAAACTTTCAGGATCTTAGATCGAACACTGCTCAAGAACAAGCCATGGAGGGCCGCGGAAACTTCTAGAGATCGTGTCGGTCCCTCTTCTGACAGAAACCCAGGGACCCCACTTGGAGCAGTGACCATTAAGCACTGCCGGAAGCCACCCCCTCCCTGCCCCTGTCCTGCCGAGACCCCGAAGCAGAGACAGGCGGGACAGCAGAGCTCAGATCTCGGGAGACCCTCTGTCCCCAGGCAGCCGTGGCCTCAGCCCCACGGTGGGTGGCCTGCAGCTTGGGGGCACTGATGACCACCTCGGGGCTGCGTGCCACTCACCCTTGGCTGTGGGAGATCCTTTTATATTTCTACTTGAAGAGTCTGCTCTTTGGCAGATTCTCGGCATTTTACACTAAGGATAAGTCTCGTGGTAACAACCTGACGTAAAAATAGAACTTTGGTACTGTTCCCTTGTCCGATCATAATTGTTTGCTAATTGCTTCTGTCACATGTGGAAGGTGACCTGGCTCCCACCACCCTGCCTTCCATCTGGCTGCTCCTGGGGCCCCAGCCCTGCTGAGAACACGTCCCTCGTACCGGCAATGACTCGTTCCACGGCGTACTCGAAGTTGAACGTGTGGACGGACGTGTGGCCCTCTCGCGCAGCGTGCAGCGCCGCCTCGTTACAGATATTGGCGATGTCGGCACCTGTCCACACAGAGGGTGAGGGGGGAGGGCAGGGGGCTGACGACTGGCAGACAGGCGGGCAGGCGACGCCCATGCCCTTTGCTGACCCCACCCACACTACTGACAGACCCAAAGCATTCCCCCTCGTGCCTTCCAGCCTAACCCTAACCTCCGGGCTCTTTACTGCACAACTGTCGTCAGCACGCAGAGCACCAAGTGCTGTTTTATTCCAGCTAGCAATTCACACGTGCACTGAGGGGAAAGAAGTTAGTTTTCCAGGTTCCACAAGATTCTAGTTGAGGGCATTAAAAAAAATCCAAAGGGAAAAAATTATAATAAAAGGGATTTTGTTTCTATTGCCCTTTAAAATGAGGGCCATGCAGAAAATAATCCTGATTTGTGATCTGATTCTACTCATCAATGGCACACAGCCCGAGCCCAGGAGGGGGCCCCCGAGAGCGGTGTGCAGAGCCCGGAAGGCAGGAGCGCCCCCTGGCGGGCACGCGCACGCGCACGGTACGCCCTGAAGGCCCGCGCCGGCGGGAGCAGTGCCATGGGCTCTGGCACCACTCCGGGAGGGAAGTGCTGTGGGTCTGGCTCCCCGTGCACACCCTCACCCTCACCCTCACCCCCACCCCGGAGCGGGGGATGTGGGGCACTTGGGGGAGGCCTGCACCCTTAGGACTGGCAGGAACCAGCTTCCGTACCACTGAACCCCGGCGTCAGCTCTGCCAGACGCTGGGAGTAGAAGCTGCTGGCCTGGGTCAGCTTCAGGCTCTTCAGGTGCTGCTCAAAAATCTCCCGCCTTTCCTGCAGAGAAAGGACACGAGTGTGGGCTCACTCCTGCCCCACAGATGGGGCCCCTGGCTGTTAGATCCCTGTCTTTGTCATCACTCCCGACCTTCATATGTGAGGCCAGTTGAGAGCCACAGGCAGCATCTCAAAATGAAAGGTTAGGTCACGCGTAGTAAGGGCTTACTTCGTAGGACGTCTGGTTCGTAGACGTTCTGTGTTTTCTAGACCCTGATGGGAATGCTCCTTACGCGGTCAGAGAAAGGGAAAGGTGCTGTTCTGGAAGCAGTGGCAGCGGGGAGCTCCATTCTGCTCCTTAGAGCCTAGGAGCCGTTCGAGTGTCAGACCCAGGGTGACACCCATGTGAGGTCGCCATCACTGCCTGCTGGTTCCTGCTGCCTCGGGGCACCACCAAGGCCTGGCCACCAGAGGGCGGACGTCTCTCCAGAGGCCCAAGGAGGCTGGAGGGGCTGAGACACCGGCAGGGCTCACACCTGCTCCCAGGGCAACACAGCTCATGTTCCAAACCCACGGACAGCCTGCAGACTTGGGGTCAGGACGAGACTCCTGAGGTTCTACAAAACTCAGCCCCAATGTTTAGGGATAAAGAGAAAATGTGGGTGAACCAAATGAACTGCAAAACGGTGGGAAGAGCGGGAAGCCAAAGAAAGTCTGGACAGACAGGCACCAGGACTGTGCGGTCGCAGCTGGGCCAGGAAAGGCCGGCCCCCGGCCACCCTGACCTGCAGCGTGGGAAGGTCGATGAAGACGTGTCGATCCAGTCGGCCTGGCCTCAGCAGAGCGTTGTCCAAGATGTCAGCTCGGTTGGTGGATGCCAGGACAATGACATGGTCCGTGGTGCCCATTCCTGGAGGGATGATAGCCGTTCAGGTAGAGCTCCCCTGTCAGGACACAGGGTGGGACTGATTTCCCCCTGGGGTCCGCAAGAAAGGAACACGTACGTTGTTCTGAATGAGGATCAAAATCCCCACAGAGCAAGAATTCACCCGTCTCCCCCAGGCTGAACCACAGACCAGAACTGCACTGCCATCCAGACAGCGCCTGGGGGGGACCTCGTTTTTAGAGAACTGCCCAGCAGGCCTGGGGAACGAGGGGACACTGTCCCCACGCTCCTTCAGTGCACTGGCTGTGGGCCAGAGCCACTGCAGCAAGACGTCTGGGACATTTTGTCCCTAATGCTGGTGTGTAGCCTGCGTTTAGGCCCTAGCTTTCTCACAGGAATTTAAAAACAAGTGCAGACAGAAAGTTCCACCGATGGCCCAGATCTGTAGGAGAACCAGACTGGACCCAATTTGAATAAAGCCACTGCAGAAGTGCGCCTAAGGAGCAGTGGGGCGAATCTGAGCCTGACTGGATACCTGAGTGTTCTGTGTTTGTAAATTACGCATTACAATGATACTGTGGCATCTCTCTGGATGTAAAGAACTACGTTCAGAGCATAGAAGATTTAGAACACGTAAGATTCAGAAATTTGGATTTGCTTTAAAATAACCCACCCGAGGAGAGGAACGGAGCGGGGTGGCTGGAACAGGGCTGGCCTGCGACGTGGAGGTTTGCCGCACATCTCTCTCTGCTCTGATGTATGCTTGACAAGTTCCGGAATAGAGTTAAAAATGCCGGAGGCGCCTGGTTGACTCGGTCAACAGAGCAATAGAGCAACTCTTGATCTCAGGGTCTTGAGTTCAAAGCCCACGTTGGGCGTAGAGCCCACTTAAACAATAAGTAAAATGAAGATATCCTGATCTTTTGCTAGTAAAAAAAAAATCTTGGTAAGTTGACACTGACAAATATAACTTAAAACTACCTGTCTTAAGTGAAATTTAAAAGAACGGTTGCAGAATTATGGCCCGAGTGTTAGGCACTGCCATCTCCCAGCCGACTGTCACTGACTCCACTCTGCAGGACAGCAGTGAGAGGCCTGGCCGAGTGCACGGGCCTGGGACCCACCGTACCAAGGAACTGACGACCCCTGAGTCACCGAGAAGCAGCCACTAGGATGCCCAAACCACACCCACCTCCCAAGGAAATCCTCGAGAACCCTGTATGTGTGCATTCTCCATGGAAGGCGACCAGCCAGGATGCTTACTTGACATTTCTGTGTCAGGGGAGAGTGCAGCACATAACCGTGACTTCTGAAAAGAACCCGGAAACCAGCCAGCACCAGCCAGCACATGCAGCGTGTGCCCCTGTGTTCGATCTGCCTGCACCGTGGTGTTAGGAGAAGTCAACCTGTGACCCGGCAAACAAGAGGCTGACTGGAGAGAGGGCCCTGCCAGGATTCCCGAAGGCCATGGACACGGAATTCTGAAGTCACATAACTGAAGACACATGGACGACGGTGGGAGTGATGGCTGCGGAAGAGCAGCGGCGGGGCAGGGGCGCAAGCGGTGCCAGCCAGCCCCAGCACGAGCTGCAGGAGCGCTCAGAGCTCTGCTGGCGGGTCTCAGCTCCACCTCCCCACAGAGCCAGCCCCTCTCACTCGGGCCAGGCACCCTGCGTCACTGGGGTCACGATCACATAGAGGGTATAGCCCCCGGGGCTGGACGGATTGCTCTACAAACTCTGCATTTTGACCTAGTTACAGATACACAGGTGCAGCTTGGTACAGAGAAGTCCTTTCGAGGGTCGCTCAGAGCCAGCAAGCTGGCCGTGCAGGGCAGAGCCTTCTCACCGCCTCGACTAACGCACTCGGCCAGGAGCTTTCTTCTCTGCAGGTCCCCTGCACGCGGCCCCCCTGCCCGCCTCTCTCCACGTCCCCGCGGTACGCAGGCCTGCTCCACGGCCACCCCACCACCAGTCTGTTCTCTTCTCTGGGATTCTGTCACTTTGACAGTCTTGCGTAAGTGTTCTCGTACAACCTGCAGCCGCTTGACGCTGGCCCTTTCTGCTCAGCAGAATTCCCTCGGGATCCATCCGAATGGCGGTGTGTGAGCACTCAGTTTCTTTCCTTTGCTTCACGGTAACCACGGCAAGGACACGCAGGCTCGGTTTAGAAGCTGCATGCGGGGAGTTTCCAGCTGCCACACGTAAGCGGACCTTTCTTGGGGCCGCAGGCAGGCGCGTGAGCGCCGGGCCAGAGGGGAGGTGTGAGTTCGGTTCTGTCTCCCAGAGCGGCTGGCCGAGAGTGGGTCGGCTCACGCTTCCGGCTGCTGTACTCCAGCGAGGGTCGTGCGGGCTCGCTCGCAGACTCGTCCCAGCCGTCGGTGCGCCCCCCACCCCGGCGCGCCGCGCGTCTCCGCTCTGGCTGTCCTAGGAGGTGTGTTCCCACCCAACTCTCACAAAAGGGTTTGGCGGGTGTGGACGAGCGCGTTCGAAACCTTACATGAAAAAGCAAACGGAGCACGGCAGCCGCAGCCCCATCGGTCGAGGGGAACACGGTGCGAGGTGCCACCCCGCAGGAGTCTGTGCCGCGTGGTGCGTGCGGGGGGCCCCGCGGCGTGGCGGAGGCGCGGGCCTGCAGAAGACCTCCGCGGGCCAGGAGGCCAGACTCTACAGACCCCGCTAAGCGCTGGCAGAGCACAAAAGCAGTTCAGCCTTTTCAGCAAATGGAGCTGGGGCAAACAGACGTCCACGGGCCAAGGGGTGGGGGTGGGGGTGCGCCCAGGCGACTCAGTGGGCGGGGCACCCAACTTCGGCTCAGGGCGTGACCTCCGAGTTCGGGTGTTCGAGCCCCGCGTCCAGCTCCGCACTCACGGTGTAGAGCCTGCCTGGGATTCTCCCTGTCTGCTCCTCCCCAACCCAAGCTTTCTCAAAAACAGATTAAAGTAAACTAAAACGGAAAAGGCCATGTGGATGGTGGCTAGGACTTTCTGACTCCACGTGAGAACGCAGCTCACGTCCCCACACACTCTTGCTAACACAGTAGCTCCGGTGAAGGCACGGGGAAGGGGCACTCAGCGCAGAGCCCTCTTTCTGCTGATCAGCCGTACACAGGTACCAAGTCACGCTGACCCCAGCACGCTCCGCGCAGGTGCCTGTCCCCTGAGGCCTGGCCCTCCGGTAGGGCCACCTCTCCCTGACTCATGAGTGGGGGGGCGGGCAGTCCCTTCCTGGTGAGCCTTTCCCACGACCGGCACAGTGTCTGCTCCGTGCCCTGCGGCTCAATGAGCAAGCACCGCCCCTCCGGGAGGACTGACACAGACCCCTCAGACTCATGTGAAGGGCGAAGAATGCGCACTGTGTCCGCACACAAAAGGACCCGTTCACCGCTGGCCCAGCCCAACAAGGGGCTTCAGTCAGGGCTCCTGGGCGCTCGTGGGCCTGGAGCGGAAGCAGCCCTATTCACGGCAGCACAGAGGTTGGGCTCAGAGGAAGCCACCGTTTGGTAAATGCTTCCTGGTGGGCTCGGGTCTGCCCCAAAACGTGGGCTCAGCCTTCAAGTGCAAACACCGATATAAGCAGGAAGGCCTATGTGGGCCTCCCGTGGGCCCAGTGGGAGGCATGTGGGGGCCTTCACCTCTGAGTGCCTTCATCTCACCTGCAATGATGAGCTGTGGCACACGGGCCACAGAGTCACAGGGGGGGTCACACACTCTCTCCACACTGCACAGGTCAGAAAACCAGCCTGAAGAAGCGGGGGCAGGCATGCACGCCCACAGCACCTTCTCACCCAGGGATCTAGTGCTCGATGGGCATCTGCAGGAGCCGGAGGGGAAACGGGGACTAGAGGGCACTTTAAGTTTGGACGGCCACCTGGTCATCTGATGACTTCCAATGGCCAGTTCTCCCTTGTCCACTCGATATCACAGATGTCGGTCATTCTTTTTTTTTTTTAAATGTTTATTTTTGAGAGAGAGAAGGTGCGCGTGCGTGAGTGGGAGAGGGGCAGAGAGCGAGGGAGACATAGAATCGGAAGCAGGCTCCAGGCTCTGAGCTGTCAGCACAGAGCCGGACGCGGGGCTTGAACCTCATGAACCACAATATCATGACCTGAGTCGAAGTCAGACACTCAACGGACTGAGCTGCCCAGCCGCCCCTTTTTAAAAAAAATTTTTTTTTAATGTTTATTTTTGAGAGAGAGAGAGACAGAGACAGAGCATGAGGGAAGGAGGAAAAGAGAGAGACACTTGTGATTCGATTACAAAGACAACCAGGGGGTGCCTGGCTGGCTCAGTCAGTGAAGTGCATGACTCTTGATCTCAGTCCGATGTTGGGTGTGCAATCTACTTAAAAATAAATACATAAAAAATTTTTAAAGTAATAATAAATGAAATAAATACATAAAGGGACACCTGGGTGGCTCAGTCAGTTAAGCATCTGACTCTTGATTTTAGCTCAGGTCATGATCTCGCGGTTCATGAGTTCAAGCCCCATGCTAGGCTCTGCTTGGGATTCTCTCTCTCTGCCCTTCCCCCACCTGCTCTCTCCCAAAGTAAATAAACATAAAAGAAAAAAAAATTAAGCCCTCGCCCCACAGCATGGCGGAAGCCGGAGGACATCACACTGGGTGAGTCACAGAAGGACAAACAGCAGTAGGAATCACCCACAGGAGGGTCCAAGAAGACTCAGACCCGTGGAGACACAAAGTGGCATGGCTGCCAAGGGCTGGGAGGCTGGTGTTTAATGGGGACAGAGTTCCAGTCAGGGAAGATAAGAAGGTTCTAGAGATAGATGGTGGTTGCACAACAGACAGAATAACACTAATAAATGGTTAAAATGGTAAATTTTGGGGTGTCTGGGTGGCTCAGTCGGTTAAGTGTCCGACTTCGGCTCAGGTCATGATCTCACGGTTCGTGAGTTCAAGCCCCACGTCGGGCTCTGTGCTGACAGCTCAGAGCCTGGAGCCTGTTTCAGATTCTGTGTCTCCCTCTCTGTCTGCCCCTCCCCACTCGCTCTCTCTCAAAAATAATAAACGTTAAAAAAAGTTAAAAAAAAAATAAAAAGGTAAATGCCACGTGTATTTTACTGCAATAAAAATAACTGGGTACCAGGCTGGCTCCGTCAGTGGAGCACATGCGACTCTGGATCTCGGGGTCCTGAGTCTGAGCCCCACGTTGGGTATAGAGATTGCTTAAAATAAAATCTTTAAGGAATATATAAATTAAAATAAAATAAACATACAATGCCTATCCAAAAAAACCCCAAAATCTTACGAAAGTAACTGAAAAGAAAAACCATTCCGTGTCACTCAGAACCCCCAGATCAAGAGTCACATGTGCCTCCACCTGGGGCAGCCAAGCGCCCTGTGCTTACCTTTCCTGCATCGGGCCGCGGGGTGCGCACAACACATCACCTGGGTTTATCCAAGACTGGAAATCATGCCCTGCCCTGCCCTGCCCTGCCCTGCCCTTTGTGTTCCCAGGTTTTTTCTTTCTTTTCTACCATGACCTTGACTTTTTAAAATGAAAACCTGTGTTTCTTGAGTGCAACAAGGTGACAAATAGCTCTGGAAGTGGCCTTGTCTCAGAATCAGCTACTAGGGAGCGTGTTGACGGCACCCTCACCTGCAGCAGGTGCTAGGGCAGAGAGACGCAGCCCGCGTACGTGGACATCAGTGCGTGTTCCCGAACAACACGCATGAGCCACGTGGTCCACCCCGCGAGTGGGTCTCAGGAAAAGAACCCCTTCCCTGCACCGGAGGGGGCACCCACCATCCATCTCCACCAGGAGCTGGTTGAGTGTCTGCTCCTCCTCCGTGTTGGAGAAGCCGGACATGGTGGTGGAGCGCTTCTTGCCCACGGCGTCGATCTCGTCAATGTACACGATGCAGGGCGCCCGGGCCCGGGCTTCCTTGAAGAGGCTCCGCACACGGGCAGCGCCGAGGCCTAAGGTGACGCAGAGGACCGGGCGGGGAACGGGGAACGGGGAACGGGGAACGGGAGGGGAGCCCAACTGTTGCGCCAGGGGCCAGAACGGCCCACGGAGGATGACGAAGCCTCAGGAGAGTCACCCTGGCGGTACTCGCCCCCTCGTGGACCCCCAGGCCGCGCATGGAGGCGGCTTCAAAGAACATCGCTGCCCAGTTCTCTACGCCAGCGGCATTCCCAGGAGCATGGGGCTTCTGTTTGCCTCTCTGTCCCCCCAATTCCCCGGCCGGCCGCCACCTGAGGAAGGGCGTGTGACGGCAGAGCCATCCTGCACAGACGGTCCTGTCCGCAGCCCCCCAGGCAACACCAACCTCCAATGACCTCCACGAACTCCGGGCCAGCCATTGCCAAGAAGGGCACCCGGGCCTCCGTCGCCACTGCCTTGGCCAGAAGGGTCTTCCCACAGCCAGGGGGCCCGAGCAACAGCGCGCCTTTTGGGACTTTGGCGCCGAGCTGAAGGAAGCGCTCTGGGCTCTGGAAAAGCAGCAGACAACGCAGCGCTGATCGCAGGTGTTGCAGAGAGAACTTTCAAGACAGGACACACAGAGATCAGCTCATGCGCTGTCACGAATCAGCTATGGTTCACACGGTTCTGGCGCAAATCAGTCCGGGACTGACCGGGTGTCCCGGACGGCTTAAGCTGCAGCCGGCGGTGGGCTCTCGGCCCTCCTGCTGGTTGAAAACCGTGCACTCGGCCTGCACGGCAGGTTTAATACCGGCTTCCACCACCTGACTACTTCGGGTCTTTCCTCCAGGATGGTGCTCACCTGCCTCCTGCTCGGCAGGCACGCCTACCTTCAGATAATCCACGAACTCTTTGACTTCCAGTTTGGCTTCATGCATTCCTGCTACGTCTTTGAAGCTGACTCCTTTCCCCATCTTGCCGTCCACAATCGTGAAACGAGCCATCTTAAGCTGATTCTGGGCAGAAAGAACAAAGGGCAGGGTGCCGTGACCTCTCAGCACAACAGGGAAAGTGAGCGTCCCTGGGCCCCACCTCCCCTCGGCCCAGGGTCCCCTCCCACACCCCTTCCGAGGCATATGAAGGGAAATGTTTCTTGTGCGTCATGAACAGTAAGAAAGTTATCTAGTATTTAACGGTTTGCCTTAAAAAAAAAAAAGACGTAAAACCACCCCCCGCCCAAACAAGGTAATTTAACTATGTCTTTTGCACATAAACTGTATTTTTCTATATGATTTTTCCCGCTACTGTGTAATACTCTGATTTTAAAAGCAATATAGATAACACCGAGCTCTAGGAAAGTTTGGTAGAAATGTTGGCTGGTAAATTTCTGGAAAGCAACCAGGCAAGAGAAAGCTCGTAGTGAGGGGCGCAAACTTGAGCTCAGTTCTGCCTCAGGAGGCGCACAGACGTGCCCGCGCTCAGAAAACATGTGCGCTGAATTTATCACAGTGCTATTTAAATACGACAGTAAAAATAAACAGCCCTAAATACACAAGAACGGTGAAACTGGCCGAGTAAAATACAGCCCGGGCCCATGATGAGACACCCTTCAAAGAGTGTGAGCGTTCAGCTACAGCCAGGAACACACTCTTGGTCTCCGTTCTCAGGGAAGGGGCTGGGTGGTGCCGTCTGCAGACTTGCTCCAGCCGGGGCTTGGGCCCCTCAGCTCTGCTGCTGATGGGCTAACCGGCCACATGCTCCTGCCAGGGAGGGTTCACGTTACAACGAGGGCTACCACAAGAGGATGGGTGTGTGTGTGTGTGTGTGTGTGTGTGTGTGTGTGTGTGTGTACACATTAAGTAATCTCTACACCCAACACAGGGCTTAAATTCAAGACCCCAAGATCAAGCGTCGCATGCTCCTCAAACTGAGCCAGCCAGGTGCCCCAAGAGAATGCTTTTAAAGTGTATTTGGGGGGTGGGGGGGCGCAGGGCGCCTGGATGGCTCAGCCAGTTAAGTGTCTGACCTCTGCTTAGGTCATGATCTCACTATGGAGTCTGTCTGTCTGTCTGTCTCTCTCTCTGAATAAATAAACTTTAAAATAAAATCTTTAAAAAGTGTATTTAGGTTTGGGGCATCTGGCTGGCTCAGTTGCCAGCCTTAAAAAATACGCAGCATCTTAGCAAGTAGGAGAAACCAAAGAAACAGTCATGCCCAGTTACTGAAACAGCAGAATAAACTGGCCTATACACTGGCCTGGCTCAGCTGCCCCACGAGCCAGGGGGAGAGTGGGCCTCAGGTGGATCCCCTAGTCGGCCAGGCACAAAGAAAGAGGAGCTGGCAGGCCACGGCTCCAGGCTGGCCTCTGTGACAGCTTAGCCTTCACTGCGTGCTCACTCTTGGGAGCCATACTCAGCAAACACAGACAGACCCTAAGAGCACACGTTCAGGGAGATGGGACAGAGCACACGTTCAGGGAGATGGGACAGAGCACACGTTCAGGGAGATGGGACAGAGCACACTTTCAGGGACGCGGGACAGACCTTACGCTCAGGGAGATGGGACAGACCGCACATTCAGGGACATGGGAGAGACCTCACGTGGAGGGACACGGGACAGAGCACACGTTCAGGGACACGGGACAGAGCACAGGTGCAGGGGGATGGGTGGCACGTGCCCAACTTACAAAAGCACTGAGTCCTCCTTCCCGTCCTGTCATCCCAGCCAGACGGAACACGTACCACAGGATGGCCAGGCCCACTGCGGTCATCCCCAAGGCGTAGAGGGCACTAGCGGGAGAGAGAGTCAGTCACGGGCAGGAAGCCCACGGGCACGCCTCGCGAAGTCCGGGGCCACGGACACTTCAGAGATGGGAAGAGCGACCCGCACTCCGAGAGCAGCGTGCCGAGTGAGTGGTTGTGAAAATGGGTCTCCTTGTCCAACTCTGCTCTCTCGTGACCTTCTCCCAGATGGGCAGGTGGAGCGTCTCCCCACGGCGCAAAGCCAGGACGTGGACACCACACGCTCGCCCCGTCCTCCAGAGCCGACCGATGACGCCCAGCGAGAACCGATTTTCACGTGCGCCGAAGCAGGCCACCGGTTTTGCATGCAACGGCAAAACTCGCAGAGCAGGAAACCGAGTGAACCCTAGGGCGCCAGCCCGCCCTCCCGCCGCTGCCCGCGGTCCGCCAGCCCCGGCCCTGCACCTGCGGGAGAGACCCGCCACCGCACAGGAAGCTCAGCGCGTCAGCGGTGTCGGCCAGTCAGCGGCGAGCCTCTGCACGCAAGCTCCGGCCGCTGTCGGGCCCAGCGTGTGGTGAGACGCCACGACTGGGAGCTGACGTGTCCCCGCTGAGTCTGTAGGTCCCACGGGCCCAACACGGTCCCCGCTTCCGTCTGCCGCACGGAAGCAGGGATTTCTACCGGACGGGCCCGCCTCTCCCTTTCTGTTCCACTTTCCCGTTTGTAGAAGCCAACGGCCCCACGACGCGCTGGATCAAGAAAAGCCACAGACCCACGGACGCCCTCCCCACACGTGGTCCCGGACTCGCCCTCCCACACGGGGGTCTGCTTCGTGCAGGCCAGGCCACTTTCCGGTGTGTGTGCTTTGTTAGCACATTACGGAGCCACGCCTGGTTTAGTTCAGGGGCCAAATAACGACCAGCATACTTTCCAAAGAATCCTGTCCGCTTATAGGAGACCGGGATCCTGTCCTTGCCTTCAATGTTCAGGGCGTCTTCGGCGGCTCGGAGCTTCTCCTCAAACCTGTCGATGTTTGCCACCTGCATCCGGTACATCAAGGCCAGCCGCTGGAGGCAGAGAGCACAGGTGGTGCGAGTGACACACGGGCCAGACGGACGACCCCCGGACGCTGCAGGGCTCCAGCAGCAGAAGGTTCATCTGAGGGTCAGAAACTACTTCTGCGTCACAATTCCAGCAAAACTTCAATACGTGTGCTTTCTCTATCTTCAGGAATGGGGACATTTTAAGAAAGGGAGGGTGTGCTCCACACTGACACCCCCCACCGAGCCTCAGCCGTGCGTGCAGAGCACAGAGACACGCGACAGGCCGGAGCTCCCCGCCGGGACGCAGGCAAGTCCAAGGCCAGAGCACAGGTTTCGCGCCTGCCCGCTGGCTGACCCCGAAATCGGCAAATCAGCTAAGTGGTTTTCTGTGTCCTCGGGAAGCCTTTCCTGGGTGGAGGCTCAGGGAGCGAGCAGGTGGAGTGTCCTGGCATGACGTCACCGCCGCCTCCAGGGGGACAGGCTTCCCTGGGAGGAGGCAGCGTGGCCCGAAGTCCACGCTGGGCCCCCGAATGCCTTCTCTGTGAGCCGTCCTGATGATCTCCAGCAGCCTAGACGGTGTCCTGCCAGTCCCACACCATTCTCGTGAGGGCCTGGTCCAAATGCTTTCTAGAACTAAGCCGTTCCAAGCTCAGCTTCTAAACACACTCTTCCAATCTACGTGGAGCAGCCAGATTTCCCCCTGGCTCTTAAGAACCTCAGAAGATGTCGTGGGGTCACAAGGCCAGATGGGAGAAGCAGGCGGGGGCGCCACCGGCCACAACACCCTGATCACAGTCTGTGCTGGACTAACCCCACAGACCCAAACGTCTGATGTGCACTTCATGCCCCCGTCCCTCACACACCCGGCCCGGCCGTGGAAACAGAATGGAGAAGCACAACAGTGTCCTCCTTTCTATCCCAGAAGCCAAGAGCAAAGTGTATGACTCCAGAAAGCGATTCAACTCCCCC
The DNA here is from genome assembly GCF_024362965.1 of Panthera pardus. NCBI lineage: Eukaryota > Metazoa > Chordata > Mammalia > Carnivora > Felidae > Panthera > Panthera pardus. The sequence continues at coordinate 25,628,491 of NW_026526754.1, read as the reverse complement.
GTCTTCTCTCTGACCGCCTGGCCCTGGACGACCTGCTTGCTTCTGCAAGGTCCCCCAGGTCACACAGCAGTCAGGGCCGGGAGGGGCCTGTCCCCCACAACTAAGTCACAAGCTCATGTAAACTGACAAACAGCTGTGCACACGTGCGTGGCGCTTAGCCCTATCTAGAGCCCTAGCGGCGCCCACGGTGCTGTCCTAAGGGACAGAGTCCTACGCCCACGAGTAAACTTGTGCCCCAAGTGCGCACAGTATGTCCACACTGAACGCCTGTCTCCCAGCATTCTACCTGGTCTCCTTTTCCCGCTGTCCAAACCTCTAACAAACAACAGGAAGGAGACTAAAACATGACAGGACCGTGGCTCAAACATCTAACACAGCTCTGAGCGTCAGTACAGAGATGACTAGCAAACAGGATCAGGGAAAAGTGTTTTGGAAAATAGTCTCGTGTCGCTACCTCTCCTGGGCCTGCCGGTGGTGTGGTTATGGGGTGGGGGGCGGGGGAACAAAGAGGCGGGGACTGGACGGTGGTTCCCTCTCATAGCGGGGTTTCCGCAGTCGGCTTCCGGGGCCCAGTGCCCCACACTGATGCCCAGCCCTCTCCCTGAGACCAAATCCCACCCGTCTGACGCCTCCTCTCTCTCGGGAGCACCCGAGGCGGGGAGGTAAGCAGGCCCCGCTTGCTCTTTCCTCCCTCCCGTCCAAGGGCCAGCCCGTGCCCAACCCCACCTCTCAGCCGCCCTCACAGGGAGGGTAGGCTCCTGCCCCCGGCCCCCAGGGAATACCCCCAACAGCCTTGGCACCTCAACTCACCGGCATCCGCCAAAGCTGCCCCATGAGCCAACCTGCAGCCAGCGCCAGACCCACAGAGCGGGACGTCGGGGCCACCGCTGGCTCACGTTCCCTCCTCCTCTTCTCTGTACACGGCCACCGCAGCCGCGGGCCCCCAGCTCCCGTCTGGGACAACACCCCCTCCCCCAATCACGGGATTTCAGGGCAGGGGAGGGGGGAGGGGACGGAAAGGGGCCCGCCCACACTCACAGGCCGCCCGAACACCACGGCTCCGGGGTGCAGGTAGACCTCCACCACGTCGCTCTCGGGCACCACCTGCACCCGCTGCACCTCGCCCTTGGCCAGCATCTCGTGGACAAAGTCGTTCCAGGAAATGTTGCCCCCGCTGGTGCTGAGCGCGTTCAGCAGGCTCATGACCACGGCGATGACAAACAGGGTGCGTAGCCGCTCGCGGTACATCTGGTCCTCTCTCTCCTTGCGTCTCCTCTCCTCTGCGGGCGGGGCAACCGGGGGACCGTGAGACAGAGGCCGCAGGCGGGGCGGCAGGAGAGCACAGTGGCGAGGAGGCCGGCCCTGCGTGTTGGCCGGTTTTCAACAAAGTGGCCTGAGACAGATACGAATCACATGCCATCCGGGCCACCAGCACCCCGTTCGCCGCCCGCGTAGAGCACAAAACCAGGGTTTTCCAATTCCCGGGACCAGCGTGTGCTACGTCTCCACCGTCAGCCCTCGGCCGGGAGCACGGCCGACCCCCCGGACCTGGCGTGATCACCGGCCGGGTGTGCGCACACGTGCAAGTCTTTAATAACAACCAGACACCTGCCTCCCCTCCCCCACAGCCACACATTTAAACAGTTTAGTCCGTGGACAGATGGTGGGGTCCACTTAATTCAAGAATGTTCCCAAAGACCAACTCGTCAGCCAAATCACATTACTTGGCTACTGATACCCTACCCAGGGTATGGACTGCATCGTGCCCGTTCTTAGGGGTGAGAGGAGGACCCGAGACTCGGCCCCGGCTTGGGGTGTGCAGAAACCCAGGGAGGTAAGGTGGCCCGAGCGGCAGCGTGTGGAGGCGGGGCGGGAGGGGAGAGCCCACGGCACAGGGAACTCAGAGAAGCAGCTCCCAGCACGGGCACCAGGGAGGCTCCCAGAAGGAGGGAGAGCAAGCGGACCAGGAGGCCAGCAGGACGTTCAGAAGCTGCTTCCCTCAGGCCCAGAGCGCAGATGGGAGAGTCCTGCTTGCAGCCGCCAGAGGCCCGGCCACAGTCTTCCTCCCAAAACAGCCAGTCAGGTAAACCCTCTCATTTGCGCGATGCTGTCATCTCACCGGCCCACCCAGCCCAGTCCCTGGAAGGATCCGGCGCCTCTGTTTACACACCAGGCTGCCGTGCGGCCCTCACCTGTGCGGCACGGCCCATCCTCCCGACACGCCACCCAGACTCCAACCAGGCCTGTCATTAATGATGCCTTCACCACGTGTGCTCACCACGGCCCCGACCTCGCTCGGCAACCAAAGTCTCCACCATTTGCTCCTTCCGGCACAAACACAAGCATCCGCTCGGGGGAAGAGCAGGGGCCCGCTCCCGGGAGCAGGGGGACCCAGCACACAGGGCTCAGCCCAAGCGCACACGCACCGGAACCGGTGCCGCCCGCTTCCCCCTGTGCCGCTTGGAGCTGGAGCCGTCCACAAACACACCCTCGTCTCCCAACAGTTTAGAGGAGCTGAAAGGCATTTTAAGGCAGCTTAAACACAAAACGAAGCTTATGGAGAAGGCTGTGTCTACAATCGTTCTGAAAACCTGAAAGCGCATTTTAGATGTTCCCTTAGACTGGAACGGGGGCGCCTGGGGGGCTCAGTGGGTTAAACGTCCGACTCTTGATTTTGGCTCAGGTCGTGACCTCATGAGTTCGAGCCGTGCATCAGGCTCTGCGCTCACAGCTCGGAGCCTGCTTGGGATTCTCTCTCCCCCTCTCTGCCCCTCCCCCCACTCATGCACACTCATGCTCTTTCTCTCAAAATAAATAAACTTAAAAAAAAAAAAGAACGGGCTATAAGAGCCTATCCAATATGTAAAGCTCAGTTGCAAAGGGCAGCGAAATAAAGGTAGCGGTTATTTTAGAGAGCAAATTTATGTTCTCGGTGAGTAGGTAGAGACCACGTATTTCAGTCTAATTTTCTACCTAATTGGTCTATTGAATTCCCATCTTGTTTTCTAGTTAATAATATTGAGCGTCCCCACACTGGGCAAACTGGGTGAAACTCCACCAGCAGGATGAACGTCTCTGTTTGAGAAGCTCTGTATGATCGGCAGGCTCTCACTCACACACAAATTGTTGTGCATCCCTGGTTCCTGGCCGGCGGTCGCAGGGCACGAGTCCACCGGAAGCACTTACAGACTTGGGCCCAGGCCATGTGGCGACACTGCCCTTCCTGGCTGCTCTGGCCAGCACACCGGCACGCCCCGTGGGGAAACAGGCTTGCAACGATTCTGCGACTCACATGCATCTGATTGCAGACTGTGAGACAGGGCTATGATTTTTAAAAAATATGGTTTGGTTTCATTTACTTGTTTTTAAAAAGATTTTTTTTTTTTTAAGGAATCTCTATACCCAAAGTGGGGCTCAGACTCACAACCCCGAGATCGAGAGTTGTACGCCCCACCAACTGAGCCAGCCAGGTGCCCCAGATATGGCTTGGTTTTAAACAAGATAATTTTGCACTTTTTTGCAAGAATTTCTAAAATCATGGGGCGCCTGGGTGGGTCGGTCGGTTAAGCATCCAACTTCGGCTCAGGGGCTCAGATGATGGTCTCACGGTTTGTGAGTTTGAGCCCCGCGTCGAACTCTGCTGACAGCTGGGAGCCTGGAGCCTGCTTCAGATTCTGCGTCTCCCTCTGTCTCTGCCCCTCCCCTGCTTGTGCTCGTGTGTGCTCTCTCCCTCCAAAATAAACAAACATTTAAAATCAAAAGACAGCTTGGACAGGGCACCTGGGGGGCTTAGCCAACAAAAGCGTCCAACTTCGGCTCAGGTCATGATCTCGAGGTTCGCGGGCTCGAGTCCCACAGCGAGCTCTCTGTTGTCACTGTAGAGCCTGCTTTGGATCCTCTGTCTCCCCGCCTCTGCCCCTCCCCCAATCACGTGTGCGTGCGTGCGTGCAGGCTTGCGTGTGTTCTCCTCTCAAAAATAAATAAACATACAAAAAAAAAAAAAAAGACAGCTTGCCTTTAGGCTCCAAAACACACGTCTTCTTTCTTCCCCAAAACCCAACCCTTTTCAAATACCAGCCAGGTGTTCTGACACACGGAGCTGCCTGCCTCTGGCCTGTTTCAGAGAGAAGGATCCAGGCCGGGCCTAGAGGCCGCGCATCACGTTCCCAGAGGACTCTCCAGGGGAGAGAGCAGGGAGGTCCCAGCCCAGAGTGGTAACTGCTCTGGGGCGTCAGGACGGTTCACCGAAGGCAGGTTAAAATCGTGTGTGCTTCTCAGTACAACTCCTGCTCTGGCTTCTGAGTCCAAATCGCCCTGAGTCCTGCTCCCGGGCAGAAGGAGACGGACACGGCAGGCCCACCCTGACAGGACCTCACACACGCACAGAGACGGCCGTGCCGGCAGACAGCATCGTTACAAACGTGCGCAAACACGTGCTGCGTCCATTCGCACGTACGACAAAGTAGAACCCGGGTGCACGGGGTGCGGGGAACCGGCCCCGCACACGCTGTCGAGCGGGACCAGTGAGTAAACCCTCCTGAAAGCTACTTGGCTGGTGTATCAGGGCCACAAAAACATTTGCTTTCTGTAACTCACTAAGTGTACTTCTCAAACCGTAGCCAAGGAAACCAAATGCAGAAAACACAAACCTGGGGGTGCGTGGCTGGCTTAGTCGGTGAAGCACGCGACTCTTGATCGCGGGCTTGGCGTTCGAGCCCCACGCTGGCTGTAGAAATTACTAAGAATAAAGTGTCTAAAAACAGACACCCGTCTGTGGTGTTGGTCAGGTATGCAATCGTGAGGGCCAGTCCGAGAAAGACAAAGGGAAACAGTAAAGGGAAATGTGGAAATGAGACACTTAGAGGACTGGCTAAATAAGAATAGGATTTTTGGGGCGCCCGGGGGGCTCAGTCGGTTGAGCCTCCGACTCTCGGTTTTGGCTCAGGCCACGAGGTCAGAGTCACGAAGTCGAGCCCCAAGTTGGGCTCCGCGCTGCCTGCACGGAGTCTGCCGGGGATTCTCTCTCTCTCTCTGCCCCTCCCCCACTTGTGCAGGCTCTCTGTGTCTCTCAAAGTAAATCAGAGTAAGATTTCTGAGGTAGAGGAGGTGAAACAAAATCTGATCCTGAGATCCTGAACAGGAAACGCCATCTAAACGCTCCAGACACAAAAAGACGTCTCCTGTCCCCGGAAGACCCTCTTCCTCCTCGGCCCCTCACGGCCGGGGCGCCGCCTGAGTCTGCACGTGTGAGCACCGCACGCAGGCGCTCCCGTCCCCTTGGCTCGCGCGTCTCCTTTGGCTCCTGACACCGGTGACGGGCGTGTAGAACGCCGACAGGCCAGCTCCTGCTGCCCGCGTCCCCAGGCACCCAGGGGACACTGCTGCCTCCCGGCCACCATACTGCCCACCCACCGGACAGCGGCCTACAGGGCACACCCCCTGCGAGATTCCGGTGGCAAAACTCCTTTCCAGGCGGTACTGTCCATCACCTCAGAGTGCCCCGAATCAGTCACCTGAAGCCAGAGGCCCAAGGACACAGCTACCAGAGCTGTCCCCGGTTTTCCCTCCAGAAACAACCCCCCCCCCCCCCCCCCCCCCCCCCCCGGTCAACTGCTAACGCAAGCTCTGGGGCGAGTGGTGCAGGGGGATCACAGTGACGATCCAGCTCTTTCCGGCCATCACCTGGCACCGGTCCCGACGCAGATGGGGCCGAGAACCCTACCTCACGGGGTGTTCTCACGTCTCAGGGCCAAGAAGCACTAACACAAAAGTTGTCCGGAAATTCCAGCAACTGCTTTTCTTAGCTGAACTTTTTCCTATAGCTGTGGATCCCCATGGAGTCCCAGTCGCACCACAAGGCCACCCTTTGTCTGCCCGGCTGCTTCCGACGGTGACGCTGTACAAAGCGGGCAGCGAGGATGCTGACGCGCTCCCGCGTGGGACTGCCTTGTGCAGCCTTAGCACAGGTGAACGCCCACGCGTCCACCGCCGGCGAAGACAGGGTTCCCCTCCACGATGGCCGGCTCTTTCGCTGCAGACCCTCAGCGGGTGGGAGGCCCAGACGCCGGGCTGCGCCTGCCGCACGCAGGCAGGTCGGGGCGCTTGCGGGCAGCCGGGCCCGCACAGGCGGCAGAGCCAGGGAACATCCACGGTGGATTCTCCCGGCAGGAAACATCCTCGGGCTAAACACATAATCATCCTCTAATGAAAACTCAACAGACACGAACTCCGTCCCGTTTTCTCAGGGCACGCTACCGTTCAATCTGAAGTTCACACGTATTACACGCTCCGGGAAGGCGGGGGAGACGCAGACGCCCTCTAGCCGCGTGCGGCTGCCACCTGCGGCGGTGAAGCAGTGGGCGAGACCCCTACTCGGGATTTACTTCTGCCCCCGCTGTCCCCTGCGCCACAGCACTGGCTGACGGCACCGTGGCGGCGACCAGGCTCAGTGAGCATGTGGTTCAGCACCCGGACTGAGGGCCGCGGCCACCCCCGCAGAAGTGACAATTATCAGCGGGACCGAGCACGAGGAACGGGACGGCGCACGCAAGGCCCGCGCCCGTTTCTCTACAGGAAACCCTGGCTTCCTTGTCACCTCTTTCTTAATTTAGGAAGGCCTTTCCCATGTCCGTATTCTGCCACATTTCCCCCTGATTCTTTTATAGTTTTGCTGTTTAGGTTTAACGACTTAATCCATCCAGGATTTATTTTGGTACGTGTGATTTCGTCTCTCTCCAAGTCACGAAGCAACTGTTCCAAACCATTTCTGACACAATCCATCCTTCCTGCGACTGCACGAAATGCCGCTCTAGTTACGCCCTAATTCTTACATAAACCAGGCTCTGCTACTGGATTTTCTATTTTGTTCCACTGAGCCACCTACCTATTGCTGGACCAACACGTTCATTTTGGGGAAGAAAAAAATTTTAATAGCTGCCAATATCAGCCTCGCCAGTATTTGTGTTTCAAAATCCTGCAGATTTCCTGACAAGCCACACCCTCATCCCCCACCCCTGAAAACCTTTCAACGCGGAGTCCCTCTGGGGTGAAGGACGCACACGAACGTAGCAGCCCACAGTGGGAAACGCGCGTGTGTTCGAGTTCAGAAGCCTGCTGGGGGAGAGCTGAGCTCCCGGGGAGCTCTCTGGGTGAAAGAAACGAGCCACTGCCAAAGTGGATGCCCCGTGAAGGCGGCAGTGAGATCAGCGCAGAGCTCAAAACCAGAAATATCTGAGAAATGTCTCCACAGAACCCAGCCAATGACCACACGGGCGGCTTCCGGGAGTTAAGACCCATCTCTCACGAGCTTGAAGATGGGGGCCCCCAGCTGGCTTAGTCGGAACAGCTGCGGCTCTCGATCCTGGGGTTTGTGAGTTTGAGCCCCACATTGGGCATAGAGACTATTTAAAAAATAATAATAAAACAAGCAAAACAAAATCAGCATCTAAGTACGAGGAAGGTCCTTGACAAGACACCCACTTCTCTACCTGTGTGTCCCTCCCCAGACTCCGCACAGGACAGACACCCGATGTCCTCAGGGATAAAAAGGGAACGATAACGGGGAATTAGGAGAGAATTAATTGTGAACATGTAGGAATCATGTAGTGCAGTGCTGGGTACACTCCAATCATTCTTACGGGTTAGTGGTTTCCACTGTCATTACCTCTAAGCAGCCAGCTTCTACCTTAGAGGTCAATTCAAACTGACCTTATAATTTCCCTCACCCCTTCGCCCGATCAGAGTCCTAATTCCATAGGAGATGAGACTCAAGGTTTACACGTGAGGTCGTTGTGAACTGGGGCTGGGGCAGGGCTAACAGGTAAAGAGGTCACTCACACGGGAGTGTTGTATGTGTTCTGCCCCCTCCTTGAGGCCATACGCTGTCCCAACCTCTCCTCTGGCGGGGAGACTGCTTCTCAAGGCCACACTGCAGCAGGGGTGTGGGGGGTGGGTTCACCAAGGTGTCCTGGTGCCTTCCTCCCCACCCTGGAACTCCTGAGTTCAGGGCAGACCTGAGAGTCACCATTTCTATGCAGAGGACAGTAATCCTGCCTGCCTTCGGACATTCTGGACATGACGAGGGACACAGGTGTGGATGGAAGCCTGTCTCAACAGGAGAAGAGAAGACCCAGTGATCACATCAAAGGTTGCCACACTGCACACTGCCACACTGGCAGGAGAAGACCCAGTGATCCCATCAAAGGTTGGGGGTAGGTGTGCTCAGGGTAAGAGAGACAGAGGTGCCTGGGCTCCCTCTACTTCTGAGACCGACTTCCTGCTGCGGAGAGCAGAACACACATGTGAAGACAACCGAGGCAGCCATTATTTACGAACGTCACATAGATGTACCTTCGTCATCTTCAGGGGTCCTCGCCTTGGATTTACCATCGTCCTTAGTCTTCTGCTTCATCCTGGACGTGTTAAAATAGTAAGTGCCACCTGTAAGGAACAGGGACAGCGTTTAGCAAGATCTGCCACTACGGGGGAGCACTCGGGAGAAGAGTATGCTCTCCAATAACCAAACCCAAACAGAAGCCATCCGAAACCTACATGCTGAGATTGAGCGCTGTTGGGTCCTCATTTTTAGTACGGCAGCTGCTACTTACAGAATAATAAGCTACTTCAACTTATGGAATGTCTCGTCACTGCAGTTAGCAAGCCAGGGAAGCAAACTTAGTCGTGCATGTAAACTGAGGAAACGTCGGAAGTCTGCTGGAGGATGGCCTCTTCCACACACACACACACAGCCACTTTAATGAACCTGAGCAAACGAGCCACACTGGCTGTGACGTGTGCAGCAGCCTCCCAGCAGCCACCACTGGGACACGACACTCATCACACCAGAGGCTCGGCCTTGTCCGCCGTCTAATTCCACTGCTGTTTAAAAGGAGGGGAAAGAGAGTCTCACAGCCATGACTGAGCTGGATCTTTCTTCACGACGCTCACAGAACCGCAAGTAAGACTACCCTGATGGCCCTCTGAAGAGGGTCAGGCTGTCTGGAGGGCGAGGCGTGTGTCCCTGGGGACGTGTGTAGATTTAAATGCGGAAACAGCTGCTGCCAAGTGGCCCTCCCCGAGAACCAAGCCATTTAATGTATTTTAGGAGTTGGGAGGTTTCACTTTTGCCCTTTCCAACTGGATGGAGCGGGGAGTAAAGTCCCAGGTGTCAATCCTGAAGATCCTAAGGCCTCTGACCTAAGATCTCGCTTGAAGATGTCACAGTATCTCATTAAACAAGCAAACTATTTTAAGAGTAAGTTATCTATGGGCTGTTTTTAGTTACCTTCTTTATATAAAACATACACTTTGAAGAGCCTTACTAACTGTTCTCGCAGCTGGCTAGAGAACACGAAAATCCTCTTAAGCAGCCCAATCATTGCTATGCACCAGAATTTTAAAAGTCCACTCAAGGAAGCAATTAGGCCTTAGCCAATCTTCTCTTTTGTAAACTGCTCTTTAGAACATCTAGGGGCTCACAATAAATAGAAGCCAGGGGGCGCCTGGGTGGGTCAGTCAGTTAAGCAACCGACTCTCGATTTGGGCTCAGGTCATGATCTCAGGGTGGTGAGGTCAAGCCCCAAGTTGGGCTCTGTGCAGATGGCTCAGAACCTGCTTGTTTCTCTCTCCCCTTCTACCCGCCTCTCTCTCAAAATAAGCAAATGAGTAAAACAACAACAACAACAACAACAATAATTAGAAGCCCAACAGGGTGTCTGGGTGGCTCAGTCAGTTAAGCATCCGACTTCAGCTCAGGTCATGATCTTGCAGTTCATGTGCTGCCAGCTCCGAGCCTGGAGCCTGCTTCCGATTCTGTGTCTCCCTCTCTCTCTGCCCCTCCCCACTCGTGCTCTGTCTCCCTCTGTCTCTGTCTCAAAAATAAATAAACATTAAAAAAAACTTTTTAAAAAGTAAATATTAAAAACATAAAAACTAAAAACAAATAAAAAGTAAATAAAAAAATTTTTTTAATTAAAAAAAAGCCAAAAGTCATCTGAGTGATTTTGTTTCTCTGCCGATGTCAGACTAGCAACGATATCCTAACTTATTTACAAATGTCACAGGATTTACCTATCAATTCTCTATTTCAGAAGATACACACCTAAGAGTTTCCAGAGTCTGACTGGATCCTGGATGAGATGCTGTTTCAGCAACAGTCCCCGGAACCTGTCACAGGTAGGGGTCAGCAGGCACGACTGCAAGTTCTGGAAAGGAAAACACAGAGGACGGTCACCCATTCCACACCACACCACCGCACTGTGACTGATTCCTTGTGCCAGACCTTTCCTGACGACTCCAGTGCTCATTTATTGTGCTTACATTGCCCTGAAACATGAACGGCCTGAGCATCATTTCAGAGTTTTAATGTAACATCAAAACGTCAAACGTGATGTGAGCGCAAGAAATACTGAGGGGCAGGCAGGGAGCGCTGGCTACCACTCTGTACCCAAGGATCACAGTCTGGAAAAGCACACAGAGAGACACAGACACACACACACACGGCAGCTGTGAGAGCCCAGGGCCCTTGATCCTGACATCTCCAGACAGCAGTTCCACGAAGAGCGTTTCTGGCTCTACAGCAGCTCACTGGCCTGTCTTTCCAAAGCTCTGCTCTCAGGGTGAGCATTTTCCCACTTGAATACGTGTTATGTTAAGGTCAACGATCCAACTTAACTTTTTCTCTTTGTTGGCAGTTTCCTCATCTGCTTTTGATGTCTCCCTTCGTTCATCCCTGTCCCGCTGCTATCAAGAAAAGTAACACCTTGCTCAACGCTTTCTGGTAACAAGCACATAACATGTAACCTCCCGTTAGCAACAAGAGGCAAATTCCTAGTCTATCGAGTTACTGTCCCATTTAACTAAAACTAACATTCTTGGTTCGGTGAGACGCAGCAGGCATAGAAGAGGTAGCCACACAACGTGGACTGGACCCAACAAATGACTAACATCAGTGTGAAAGATACAGCAAACAAAACGAAAATTGTCATTCTTCAAAGTCAGACCCAAACAGTTTGCTTAAACCAGGTTACTTTAGTTTTACTACTATTATAGCCACTGGCGAGGTAACCTGCTGAGATTTCACACTGTGTGACCTGACTACATCAGTTATTTTCATAAAATGAGCACAGGTTCAGACTGATGATAATAAAGCACGAACTTCCTTTTCAACGGAACTAAAAGGCAGGAAAAAAGGTAATAAACCTATAGTTGCCCTCAGGTTAAGGAAGGACAGCCAGTAAGCTAGAAAACAATAGAATTATAATTCAAACTGGTCCTCAAGTTATGATAAAATATAATAACAACAATAAATTATGACCTAAGATGTTAAGGCTGAGCTCCTAAGACTGGGTAAAAAAAATCAGCCATAAAGGCACCAGGACTTAGGGTTTTTGTTTTCTGGATGAAGAGTTAACCTGAGCAGAGCCTAGAACAGTCCTGGCCAGAGAATGCTCCATGAATTTGAGTTCATAACACGTTAAGCTACAAGACAAAAGTCAAATACAATCACGTGGTGTTTGGCTCACAAAACCTCAGCCCACTTCGAACCGAACGCCAAGTACTATTTGGAACTAATCCTCAGGAGATCAGATCCAAATGAGCCAATTGTGAAATTGTTCTCCGCTAAAATCAGTGAAACTTTTAGTAGATTCAATTTATTTATCTATTTTTTTAAACATTTTTTAAAATGTTTATTTATTTTTGACAGAGACAGAGAGAGAGAGAGAGAGAGAGAGAGAGAGAGACAGACAGCATGGGTGGGGGAGGGGCAGAGAGAGGGAGAAACAGAATCGGAAGGAGGCTCCAGGCTCCGAGCTGTCAGCACAGAGCCCGATGCGGGGCTGAACTCACCGGCCGCGAGATCATGACCTGAGCCGAAGTCGGATGTTCAACCGACTGAGACACCCAGGCGCCCCATATTTATCTATTTTTTTTAAAGATTTTATTTTTAGGGGTGCCTGAGTGACTAGGTCGGTTAAGCGTCCGACTTTGGCTCAGGTCATGATCTCATAGTTCATGAGTTCGAGCCCCCCAGGTCGGGCTCTGTGCTGACAGCTTGGAGCCTGGAGCCTGCTTCGAATTCTGTGCCTCCCTGTCTCTCTGCCCCTCCCCCGCTCATACTGTCTCTCTCTCTCTCTCTCTCTTCCTCAAAAATAAATATTTTTTAAAAATTAAAAAAAAAGATTTTTAAGTAATCTCTACACCCAATGTAGGGCTCGAACTCAACCTGGAGATCAAGAGTCTCACGCTCCACCGACTGAGCCAGCCAGGCGCCCTTGGATTCAATTTTAAGATGCCAGGAATTCAGGCAAACAGGCAGAAAATATCAATACGGGAAATAAGGGCTGGAAAAATCCAAGCTGGAGCCTGTGCGGAGTCTCTCCAAGGCTGCCCCGGCCCTTCCGTACCACCCCGCATCACTGGACTGGAAGGCACCGCTCGGGCTCAGGGGACTGCGGGGGCGCGGGGAGAGCGGGGGAGGCCTATGGGGGAGGGGGAGGGGCCTGCCCGGGGCTGCGGAGGGGGATCAGGGGAAGGGGGAGGGACCCAGCCGGGGCGGAGGCGGGGCGGGAGGGGCCCGGCCCAGATTCAGGAAGGGGGCAGGGTCCCAGCCTGGGGTCGGCGGTTACCTGCTTGGCTTGGCCTCCGGCGCCCGCGAGTCGGATCGGAGGCCTGTAGACGAAGTGCTGGCACCTCCTCCCGCCTTCGGTGGTGAGGCCTGGGCTCCAGCCCGAGCAGGAGCCCCGCAGTCGCCCGGGCCCCGCAGTCGGGCCCCGACGGAGGGCACGCAGCAGCAGCAACACGGCCGCCATGTTGGCGCGGAAGCGGCGCCTGCGCAGTCGGGCTACCCGGGAGCGCCTGCGCGGTGGGGGCTGCCAAGGCTCGGTGCCCCCGGCGTCCCGCCGCAACCCCGATCGGACTGGCGTAACCTAGCGGTTTATTAGGTGGCAGCCTGTGCGGGGCACCGCACATAGAGCCCTGAAGGAAGAGTGTCGTGACTCTGCGCCGGGCTGCATCCTGCAGCCACGCCGGCCAGGGGCGCCGCTGCTGGGGCGGCCGTCCTTTTCCCGGGCGGAGCAAGGAGGGAGACGCGCCCAAAAGACTGGACCGTCACCCGGGACCGGTACACGGACTCGGACTCAACCCGCTCCCGGGACTGGGATTCGGACCCCGACCCCCAGACCCCACGGGACCCGGACTCGGACCCCGAACCCCCCCCTCCCGGGACCGGAAGCGGACCCTGGTCCGTCTGCGGGTCTCCGGGGGTCGGGCGGCAGCGCGCCGCCGGGCAGTTGAAAGGGGCCCGCGGGGCTCGCGGTCAGAGCAGGGAGGGTGGCCGGGCGCCCTTGCGCAGGCGGGAGCCTCGTCCTGAGGACGTTTAATTTCGGACAGATAGCCATCTTAACTAGTTATTTTCTGCGGAGGGCACGAAGACTTCTGGAAGTCGTCCCCAGCCCGAGGCAGGAGGGAGGGGCCTTTTGGTTCGTCGCTGGCCCAGGCAGACCCGGCCCCTGGCCGCCGCTGTCTGCACCTTTCCTCCTCTTTCCCAGCCTGCGTGAGGCCCAGCGCTTTAGTGCTTAGCTTTGACGCTGCTGACTGCTCAGAGCTGAAAAGCCTGTTGAGTAGAAAAACCAAAAACTAGGTGGATGTCTTACAGAGGTAGGGTTATGGTAACGTGTTTCTTTTTTGCTTAAAAAAAATTTTATGTTTAATTTTGAGAGAGAGAGAGCGCGAGCGAGCATGAGTGGGGGAGGGGCAGAGAGAGAGAGGGAGACACAGACTCTGAAGCAGGAGGCTCCGGGCTCTCAGATGTCAGCACAGAGCCCTATGCGGGGCTCAAACTCAGCAGCGGAGAGATCCTGACCTGAGTCGAAGTCCGATGCTTAACAGACTGAGCCACCCAGGCTCTCCATGTGCTTTTCTTTCTGTATTCTGGAAATTTCTGCAGGCAATCTTAGTACTAACTGGCGCCTGGCTCCCTATCGGATGCTCTTAATATTCACAACTCTGAAGTACTTTTAATATCTACTTTACAGATGAGGCAACAGACTCAAACACATTAAATCCCATCCAAGGTCACAGCTAAGGAGGGATAGTGCAGAGCCTCAGAGCTGGTCGGACTGGTTTCTGGGGCTGCGCTGCTCCCCACCATTGTTCCTTATGTATTACAAAAGTAGCATGATTTGTATACCCTTCCCCTCCCTCACTGCTGAAAACTTTGGGACTTTTTAAGTGATTATTTATTTTGAGAGAGAGCGCTGGTGCATGCATGGGAGCAGAGGAGGGGCAGAGAGGGAGAATCCCTAGCAGGCTCCCTGCTGTCCGCTTGGAACCTGACCCTGGGCTTGATTCCACGAAGGGTGAGATCTTGATCTGAGCTGAAGTCAAGAGTCAGGAGTCAGACGTTTAACCGATTGGCCCTTCCAGGCACCTTTGGGGACATTTTTAAAATTCAGTGTCCAGATTATGGGTGCTCAGCTCCCCAGCAACTGGTGCCTCTGTAGAGATTCTTATTCGTGGCTGGTTCATGGAGGGAGCAGCCCCTCGGCCCAGGGCTGCCTGTGATTCACACAACTGAACTAACTGCCTTTCCTTTTGTTTTTTATGTCCTCCTACCCTGGTATTTCACCGTCAATCCTTCCTCCCCAGCCTTCCCTCCACTGTTTTTTTCTTTGCTGGTTAAATTGTCCCACCCACTTTCTGCCTTCCGGCTCACTGCGTCCTGCCCTCACTCTGCCCAGACCAGTCCTGTGACCGGAACCGAACTTCCGAGAGAGTGGTTTCTTGCACCCTATCAAAGCTGTGCACTGTGCCCTGACAGGAAGCGACCAAGCCCCCCTCCCATCCCTGTTCCCTCATCACCCAAAGCCTCTAACATGTGTTTAGGATGTGTATGTGTTTAGGAATGTGTTTAGGAAGAGTATAAGCTAGGATCCCGCTAATACTGCTTGAAGAGAAATTGTTATTGTGGTCTGACTCTGTTGACTGACAAGTCAGTGGGAAGCAATACTGGGTAGTGGCAAGGGGCCAACCTCTGTGGAAACAACACTGGCTTCTGTCCTCATCCTGTGACGTTGAGCAAGTTACTACCTTCTCAGAGCCTCAATTTTCTCATCATTAAAATGGGGATAATAATTATCTACAGAGTGAGGCTAATAGCAGCCTTGGGTTTCCCACAGTCTCGTCATAAAGATAAAATACAATAAAAGTACGTGAAAACAGCTCATGAAGCCGGAAGTCATTCGTATCTGGGAGTTATTCCTGGGATGTCATAGCAAATGAGATTCTGGAAGAAGAGATTATCGATTCATTTATTCAAAATGTTTATTCATTTATTTTTGAGAAAGCAAGCAGGGGAGGGGCCGAGAGAGAAAGGGAGACAAAATCTCAAGCAGGCTCGTGGGGTTCAAACCCACGAACCATGAGACCATGACCTGAGACTCGGATGCTCAACCGACTGAGCTCCCAGGTGCCCCCTGTCTGTACCTCTTAACCTCTGTTTACTCAACTGTCCTTCCTCGGCTCTGTGCACTCAGTGTCCATCAGGACGCGGCTTCCCTTAACTGGCGGAGGCAACCTCACGGTGAACGGGTTGCAGTCCCATGTCCTAGATTCCTGCATTGCCACTCCGACACCAGGTGTGTTTGTGAGCCAGGCGACCCTTGGTGGGGGGTGTGGAAGGAGGGAGCAGAGAGGACCTCTGCTGCTCCCACCCCTGCAGCTGTTCCTTGGCTGGTGGGGGTCCTGGGCTCTCAAGTTCCTGCTTCAGGCAAGCTGCTCCCCATCTGTCCTCCCTGTCTGTAAAACAGGAATGACATGTTAGCAGTCAAGACAGAAATTGATCTTTTGGGCCGTTTTTGGGTTTAATATCTAGGCTTCCTTTCAGAGCAATTATTTGCTTCTTCCTAAATTGGGCAGCTTGGCAGCAAGTAAAGTAAGCTGTTTCTCTTTTCTTAGAACAGGTGCTTCCACACTTGCCCTGGCCTCTGAGGCCCTGGGACAGTTGCACGGTGCAAGCACTGCTCCCAGAGTCACTCTGCTGAGCTCCTGCTGCCAAGGCTGAGTCACAGAGCTCTGAGTGCCCTGTTCTACAACGAGGTATTTGGCCAATATTAGGACGTCTTCTATAAGATATACTTCCTTGTGGAGCATTTGAATAAACTCGTTCATTTCTTTGAATTTTGGGAGGTTTTGTTTCTGAACTAAAGCTCTTTCTTAGGAAGTGATTTCTTCTCATATCGCTCGTTAGCTGGGTTTTAGTCACCAGATGTATGAGATTTTGTAATCACAGATTTTGTTCTTAAAGGGATAAAAAGCCCATTTCTACTCGCAAACAACCTGTATAGAAATTTGTGTGTGACTAAAGAGCCACGTATGCTCTGTGTTTCACTAGACTGCTGGGTGTGAGATTCTGGACCGGTGTCTCGGGGGACACCTGGAGAGGGCAGGGTCCACGCCCTCTGTGCGTACCCTACCCCTCATAGCTCTGGACAGCACTTACTGAATCTATTAACTTAGCTTGCTGTGTTGCTTCGATCGGCCGTCCATTGCTGTGGAACAAACCAGCCTGACGCTTGGCAAGTTAGAACAATGTTCATCGTGTCACACGGTTTTCTGAGGATTGGGCGTCCGGGTGTGGTTGAGAAAGTAGTTTTGGCTCTTACCCAAGGGTGCGGTCCAGGTGAAGCTTTCCGGGTGCTGGAGGGTGGCTCTCCAGGGGGGCGCCCTCACCTGGCTGTTGGCAGGAGACCTGAGCTCTTCACCACGTGGAGCGTGAGGCAGGGACGGCCCCAGGGTGTGAATTCCAGGGGGCGGGCGTCATCGAGGGTCTCCTGAGAGCCCGCTGACCACAGTGATGGTTACAGAAGGTGTCTGTTGTTCACGTCTGTTCGGCAACATCCACCCCTCGGATCCTGATCCCCTGGGTCACGCGACCCCAGCCCTTCCTAGGGCTGCACTAATCCGTGCGATGATTGGTTCAGGAATGCAAAGTCAGCCAATGGCGTCCTTCCTTAGAGCTCCTGTTTGAAGATGAAGGGACTGCCTTTGGGGTCATGGAGAGGATGGACCGAGCAGGCCGCTCCCCTCTTTCCCACCCTGTGGAGAAAGCCGACCGTGGTTGGAGAGAAGGAGGCCCACGTGTAAAGGAGCAAAGGCTGCAGGTGAGGCGTGGGGCAACCTGGTTTGCGCCCCTAGATCCAGTCACTGCGGGTGGGACCCCCCCCCCCGCCTCGTCTCCTCATCACGAGCCGCCCCGCTTCTTTAGATGCAAGTTTATGTTGGGTTTCTGGGGTGTTGTTGGTCCAAGTTGGGGTTTGTCTGTCCAGGTTCACTAGCTGCTGGGGAGTCGTCACTGGCCAGAGGCCCGGGGTCCCTCCCTCCATAACCCCCCAGTGTGGGCTCAGAAGTCTCATCTGGGTTCAGCTACCAGCAGAGAGGGACCATGTCGGGATGTCTGGTTTATAGCTATTCCTGGCAGTCACTAGCTTGCTATCTCCCTGGCCCCAGGGGTCACTTGTTTCGGGGAATGAGAAGACATTTGAAGGAAGAAGGCATTCACTTTTTGTACATGGTCCCCCAGACCGCTTGCAGTTGAATGTGCCCTGTAGCCAACAGGGTCCTCTGCTTGCTGGTCTAGGATGTAGCCAGTGACCAGGTCCGCTGTGCCTCCGCTCCCTGACCCACAGTCAGCAGCGGGCAGCCGAGCGACTCCTTTTCGCGGGGTTGGACAGAGCATGCTCTTCCCCTGAACAAGGACGGTCCTAGGTCTCTGTGCCCTTCCATTAAGGCACCGAGTGTTCACCAGCTTGCTGGTGCTAGATCCTAGAGGTCTATGGCCATCATGGCTTTTCAGCAAATCAACGGTGGACCTACTTCCGTAGAAGTTGCTGTGAGACACACTGAACTCGGACAGCCGCAGTGTAACGGAGAGACACAGCGACAGACCAGTGTTGCCAGACGTCCCTCCCTTGTGTGCCTCCCGCTAAGGAAAACCTTGCCTTTATTCACTGAGACCTTCTAACGCCCGGTTCTCAGAGACTGCTGGCTCATTCCCGCGTGTTCTGTAAAGCAGAACAAAAAGAGAAGGGACAAAACCAGGTCAAAAGAAAGGAGGAGAGATACAGAGGGGTAGGGGAAAGAGCCCCCCCCCCCTTCCCCAGAGCTGTTACTGGTTCTAAAGGAAAGATGGGGAAGGGGAGGGAGGGCGAAAGGGGCAGGTGGTGACTTTTGGGGGATTGGTGAGAGGCCCTCAAAGTAGTCGCAGAAAATGAAAGAACCTGGAGAAAAAAATAGATTTTTTGGGATAAAATGAAATTTCCCTTAACAGGTACTTTGTGGCCACGACCTAGGCGCTAGGGACACAGCAGCGGACAGATGCTTGTCCTCACTGAGCTTCTGTTCTAGTGAGAAACAAAAGTCAGCCACGTCAGCAAAGCACACGGTCTGTGAGATTGTAAGTGGTCACAGAGACAAAGCGTGAGATGGGGTGGCCGGGGCCGACTT
Source organism: Panthera pardus (assembly GCF_024362965.1). NCBI lineage: Eukaryota > Metazoa > Chordata > Mammalia > Carnivora > Felidae > Panthera > Panthera pardus. The sequence goes on along the minus strand of NW_026526754.1, from coordinate 25,609,990 downwards.
CACAGAGAAAGGGACTCTATTATTTCTACTATTATTATTATTTTTAAAATATCCTTTTTAAAAGTTTATTTATCTATTTTGAGAGAGAGTGAGTGAGCAGGGTAGGGGCAAAGAGAGAGAGGAAGAGAGAGAATTCCAAGCAGGCTCTATGCTGTCAGCACAGAGCACAATGTGGGGCTTGAACCCACAACCTGTGAGATCATGACCTGAGCCAAAGCCAAGAGCCGGATGCTTAACCAAGCCCCCCAGGTGCCCCAAGGTTACAGTTTCTCGAGCAGAATAAACAAAGTGACCCAGAGCCCATAGACTGTGGGCGTAACCTGTCTCCAGGCAGAAAGGAGGGACTCAAACATTCGCCTGGGAGCTCTGCGGTTAGTAGGTGCCAAGAAGCCAGCCTTGCTGGACAGTGTGGGTGCCACCCACAGGGTCACTGGAAGGGGACACAGTATTCAACACTGAAGCACAGCAGCAGCCCTGTAGCATTTCTTTTCTTTCTTTTTTGGTAGCATTTCTGTCCTTTTATTTTCTGAATACTTTTTAAAGTTGCAAAGTAAAGCTGGGTTTCGGGCACAACATTGACTAATTCCTTTAATACTGAGCATCTCTGCTGTCCCCAGTGCCGTATAATTGTTTTGAAAGATACGTGTACCCATAAAGCGCAGTCTCCGTCTCTGAGCAGGCTGGTGAAGCAGGGAGGGGTGAGCATTCCCAGGCTGCCTGCTCCAGGAAAGTGCTGAGTGACTGACATCCTCCGGGCTTCTGCCGCCTGGGCCTGGACGTCCCCTCCAGCAAGCTCATCTCCAAAGGTTTCTGCTTCTCACCACCAGGCAGGTACGTACGTGATGCAGGACAGCTCCAGCGGCCATCTGCTAGCTCCAAACTGCTGAGGCCTGGTGCTTCTCTATCTTGGCACACAGCCTTTCACCCTCTCCCCAGACTCAGTGGGACCACTCCTCTCTCCCTCCTTCCCTTGTTAACTGGTACACCTTCCAGTCTGGTGACATTCAACTCAATCTTCCAGACCCCAGGGCTCTGGATTGCCTTCTTTTAAATTTTTTTTTTTTTTAACGTTTATTTATTTTTGAGACAGAGAGAGACAGAGCATGAACGGGGGAAGGTCAGAGAGAGAGGGAGACACAGAATCCGAAACAGGCTCCAGGCTCTGGGCAGTCAGCACAGAGCCTGACGCGGGGCTTGAACTCACGGACCGTGAGATCACGACCTGAGCCGAAGTCGGACGCTTAACCGACTGAGCCACCCAGGCGCCCCTGGATTGCCTTCTTGAGAATAGCTGCCTTTGCTGACAGCCTGCAGCCATGCCCTCCAAACTGCCAGACTTTTGCTGACCCCCAGAAAGGTCTTGGGTGGCCTCCAGGGGTCCCTGAACCACAGTTGGTGAACCCCTGGTCTCAATCATGGCAATTCCAATGTCATTAGGGTTATTCTTTATCAAAGATATGTGAATTTTATGCACTTAAAAAGGGAACTTGAGGGGCGCCTGGGTGGCGCAGTCGGTTAAGCGTCCGACTTCAGCCAGGTCACGATCTCGCGGTCCGTGAGTTCGAGCCCCGCGTCAGGCTCTGGGCTGATGGCTCGGAGCCTGGAGCCTGTTTCCGATTCTGTGTCTCCCTCTCTCTCTGCCCCTCCCCCGTTCATGCTCTGTCTCTCTCTGTCCCAAAAATAAATTAAAAAAAAAAAAAAAAAAAAAAAGTTGAAAAAAAAAAAAAAAGGGAACTTGAGGGTGCCTGGCTGGCTCAGTCAGAAGAGCATGTAATTCTTGATCTCAGGGTCATGAGTTCGAGCTCCACGTTGGGTGTAGAGATTACTAAAAAAATAAAAAGGGGACTCAGATTAGATTCAAGATTATCTTTTGTGAGTTCCTCTTCAGCTAAAGATATCTTGAAGTACCCAGGGACAGTTTGGGGAATTTGTTACTAAATCATCCCTGAATTCAGCATTAGCGAAAGGATGTGAGTGGACCATTCCGGACACTGAGCACTGTGGTCCCCCCAGGGCTGGCGTCCCAACCACCTTACCAGTAGGGCTCAGCTGTACCGCAGGGGCTGGTTTCCAGGGATTGAATAGGACAAAGCCTCCATGGCTCCTTCACAAACCCCAGAGTCTCTGGGCTGCAGATGGGTGTCACATCACTTCCTGACCATGGCCACCCACCCAAGCTTCTGGAATGTTCTATGCCAGCTGCAGAGCCACAAGACCGTCTTTCAATCCCCGTCTGGGCCATGAAAGTGTTTGAGAGATTTGTGTTCTGCCTCTGCTGTAATGCTGTCCAGCACACGGCAGGCACCCACGCATTTGTTGAATGAGTACACAATTCATCTCCCAGCTGAGTAAGCTCCGTGCTTTCTGCAAGCTGACGTTCATTACATAAAACACATTATGCAATATTATGACACCCTCACTAGGAAAAGAAGTCTTAGGAAGATTTATTTTTACTCTCAACCTTTCTAGTTGGATTTGTGAGAAATTGAAGAGAAGAATACTTCATATCGATTTTAAAATGACATAAAAACCGGTAGGCTACAGAAAAGATACTGGGTCCAAAGTTTTAAAAATGACGGGGTGGCCTCGGTGGTCCTGGGGCCAGGGGTCCCAGGAACATCTGACTCTGGCCGCACACAGCAGTTAGTCCTTCCTCTGAGGTTTGGGAGGGCCGTGCGTCACGAGCTACAGTGGGAGCAAAGCATGTGATAATTCGTTGTGGTTCCAAATTCTAATGTGAAGAATGCTGGAGAGCTGGGGTTGACCACAGGGCTGAGGCGGGGCTGGCTTGGCCTTGGGGTAACAGGCAGAAGGGAAGGGATCAGAATGTGGGCCTGCTCTGGCCACTTCTGCCACTTGTGTAGAAGAGGAAGCAGACAGAAAGCAAGGTGGCTGGGCCGCCTCCCTTTCAGCAGCAGCCTCCGGCAGTTTTGCAAGGGTGAGAAGAGCCTCACCCAGGCACCATCACTCTCCAGGTCCACGTGGGGGGGGGGGGGCAGGTGGTGTCCTGCAGAGGGTGGAGAGTCACTTCAAGCAGCTTGGCTTAGGAGTAAAAGGTCACATCATTTCTTCTCTGGGAGGGCGTCAAGCATCACCAGGGCACTGGATTTTTCCGAAGCCACATTTGGCTTATGTTTAATCAATAATTTCTTCTTTTGGCTCCTGGGGAACAGAGACATACTGCAACATAAATGCTTTGGGCAGGATCTTGGTTTCTTGAACCTGAATCTCCCGGTGGGTCCAGGTAACTGCATTAAAGCAAACAGGCTTGCCAGGAAAGCCTGTGGGGAGGATACTACCCTGCGGAGAACTAGCCTGTGGGGATCCAGAGGAGGAATTTGTAGATCTAATTTGTTTTGTTTGGCCCACATGTTTGGCAAATTGTTTTTACTGAACTGTCCTATAAAAATTTGGTTTCTGGTTTCCATGGAAAAAATGGAAGGTGTGGCAATGCTGGCTCTTTGGTAGCCCCCGTCAAGCCCCCCAGCCTCAGCGATGCTATCTCCACCTGGCCCCTGCTCTCCTACTCTGCCGTCCTCACCGCTTCGCCACCCCCCTTCCTGTTTCTCTTTTCTCTGGAACTATTGCAACAGCTTCCCACCTGGCCTCTCATCATGGTCTCAACCTTCACACTGTTTCAAAAGCGGTGTTTTAGAACAGGACTCTGTCCCTGTGCTTCCTGATTAAAGCCCTTCACTGGCAGGTGCTGCTTGCAGGCTAAAAAAATCATTCGTGTGCCAGGGCACCTGGGGGGCTCAGTCAGTTAAGCATCCGACTTTGGCTCAGGTCACGATCTCTGGGTTTGTGAGTTTGAGCCCCAAATCGGGCTCTGCGCTGACAGCTGGGACCTGGAGACTGCTTCTGTTCCTGTGTCTCCCTCTCTCTACCTCTGCCCCGCTCATGCTGTCTCCCTCTCTCTCTCAAAAATAAACTTAAAAAAAAAAAATCATTTGTGTGCCTGCGAGGCCTCACCTGTGCCTAGCTACCTCTCTGCTTTCTGTGGTTGCCCCCCCCCCCCCCAACCCATCACCCACATGGAGACCTAAGCATCTTGCACTTAACTGTATAAAAGTAAACTCCCAGTTTTTCAGCCCAAAGCTCTATCCCCCCTGGAGCCCTGCCATCCGGTGCTGACTTCAGCCCAGACCCTTCTTACAACCCACAAGTCCTGCCAACTCTGTCTTCGAAACACATCCCAGACTCGCGGGCACAATGGCACTGCTGCCTCGCCCCACCTTCTCTGTGCTCTCATCGTCTCGCGTGATCCTTCAACAGTAGGTCAGGCCACGGCTCGTGGTCCTGCGACCCTGCAGTGGCTTCGGGTGATTTCCCAACTCCGAGTGGGGCCCTTGCTCAGCGATCTTCCTCATCTTGTTTGCCTGGGCTTTATTCTGTGCTTGTGGGGCTCCTTCCTGCCCCATCTGGGGTGATTTTCTCCAAATCACGCCTTGCTTCACCCCCGGGGTCCTCTTCAAAGATGATCTTATCTGAGTTCTTCACCTACTAACTATATTAAACAGCATGCCTCCTCTGCCCCCATTGCCCTGTATTTCACGGAGGTCTTACAACAGTGCTGAAAACACAGCGGGCACTTAAAAGCCTTAAATATGTGAATATGGCCCCTTGGGCCACCGCAACCCTCTCCAACTTAAGGGCACCAGTTAGCTTGCTCCTTTGCCCACGAAACTGAATGCAGCCAGGATGGCATTCAAAATTTCCTAGCAGTTGGGGTGCCTGGCTGGCTCAGTTGGTAGAGCATCCAACTCTTGATCTCCGGGTCGAGAGTTCGAGGCCCATGTTGGGTGTGGAGCCTGCTTATACAAAGTAACATTTCTTAGTAATAAAAACAAAATTTCCTGGTAGCAATGATTAGGGAAAAAAAAAAGGATAAAATCAGTTTCAAGCTATATTTTATTTAATGCCATTATCCAAAGTACTATCACTTCCATGTGTAATAAAAAACATTTTTTTGAGATATTTTACATTCTTTTCTTCTTCATGCTAAGTCTGAAATCTGGTGTGTATTTTATATTCACAGTACATGTCAGTTTGGACTCACATCTCCAGGACTTAACAGTCCTATGTGGCTAGAAGCTATCCTATTGGACAGCAGACCTAGAATATTCTCCCATCTACTCACCTCTTCCTCAGACTTCTGACAGCAGCAGTTCGAGTGTAGCACCTTATAGAAATCTTTTGCAAGCCGCTCCCCCAGACTAGACCTGGTTTTCACTCAATATTCTTTCATAACTCCTTGTACATCTTTCTCAAAGTGCATATTGTGTGGCTGTTTGATAAACACGTTTTCCCCGCCTGACGCTAAATCCCAGCTGGTAGAGACTCCACCTGCTCTGTTCCCGTCGACTTTCCAGGGCTTGATACAGTGTTTGGCCCATGGCAATAAACCTCTGTGAATAAATGCACTAAATGGCTTCTTTCACTTTACTCTGCATTTATTTTCTCTACTGTAGTTTTTACTTACAAGTTCTGTTTCTGTTAAAATTCTTTGCTTTTATCTTGTCAGACTATTTCCAAGGCAAACTCCCTCTAGAGAGTATTGGATTGGCTAAGGTCAGTGATTTTGAAAATTTTCCAAGGATGAGTATCATCAGAGACCAACATAGAAAATCCTAATTCCTCCTTCCCTCCATCTAGATTTACGCAAGTGGGCGTGGGGGCCGGAGTCCCAATTTTATCAGTGTTCCCAGGGAATCCTTACAATGAGGTGTCCACCGGGCCCCTGGGTCATCATCCCGAGGGTGCTCGACAGCCCACGGCGCCCCGCTCACCCAGGGAAGTTACTGGCTGGGAGCGGGGAAATCGGAGCCTGGAAGGCAGCCGCTGCGGAGGGACCACCGCTTCCAGTTTCCTACGTGCCGAGCCCCGGCCAAGGGCCGCGCACACTCCTCGCGCAGTCCTCCCGGTGGCCCTGCGAGGCGGGCGCGGTCCTTGCTTCCCGCGCTGCCTGCACCCGCCGCACGCGGAGCACCGCGCGCGCCTCCACTTAACCACAGGGCAGGGGCGCGACGGCCGCGGTCCGCCCGCACCAGCGCGCGCCGCCTGGTCTCCTCAAGCCGCGCGGGCGGGGGGACTCGGACCAGGGGCCGAGGCTGCCGGGCTGAGGCCCAGCGCCGCCGATACCTCATCTCCCCGCTCCGTGGACGCTGGATGCCGGCTTTCGACCGTTCCCCTCGTCGCTTCCGGCATTTGGAAAGACCAATCGTCGCGTCCGGGAACAAAAGGCCCGCCCCCTCTGCGAGGCAAGCAGCCAATCCAGCTGCTCGCTTCCCAACGTGCCGTGCGCCCGGACGCACGACTTGGACCAATCCGTCCCGGAACGTCCTCTGGTCCCGCCCCAGGCCTGTCACCGAAGCTGTCCCTCTCGCTGCCGCCCCTTCACCCCCGCCGGCGCACTTCCTCCCCGACGCCGTGACGTGCGCAGTCCTGTGCCCGGCCGCAGCGGGCCAATGGCGGAGGCGGATACGGCGGGCCAATGGGCGGCGGCGTCTCATGCGGCCGGCGCCCGCCGCAGCCGCCGCCGGGTCCGGGAGCCAGAGGCCGCCGAGCCGGAGCGCGATGGAGCGAGGGCCCCAGGCGGGGAGGCGCCGCCGCCGAGCGCGCGGCCCGAAGTCCCCTCAGTGAGCGCCCGCGCCGCCGCGGCGCCGCCCGAGCCTGGCCGCGCCCGAGGGGCGGGCTCGCCTCCCGCCGGCCTCGCCGCTTCGCCGGCGCTCGGAGCCCGCCGCCGCCGCCGCCGCCTTCCCGCTCGGGCCGGGAGACGGGCTGGGGCTGCATGGCCTCGCCCGCGCGCCGCCGCTGAGCCCCGCGGAGCCGTGCAGCCGGGAGCCGGTGAGAGCCGCCGCGGGCCGGGCCGGGGGTCGGGGCGGGCGCCCGGGCGTGGGGCCGCCTCGAGGCCTGCAGGCCTCCTCTCTTGGCGGAGCAGCGCGGCAGGCGCCGGGGGGCCTGAGGGGCCGACTTGGGGCTCCGGGGGGCCCGAGCAGCCGTGAGGGGCTGACGGGGGGCCCCTGGGGGGGCCGGAAGCGGGGGGGGGGCGCCCGGGCAGCCGCGGAGGGCCGACGCGGGGCTGCGGGTGGGCCTGGGAGGCCCGGGCAGCCGTGAGGGGCTCCGGGTGGGCCTGGAGGCCCCGGGGCCGCCGTGAGGGGCTCCGGGTGGGGTTCTGGGTGGGCCTGCGGGGCCAGGGGCAGCCGTGAAGGAACTGACGGCGGCTCTGGGTGGGCCTGGGGGCCCAGACAGCCGTGAGGGGCCTGCGGGGGCTCTGGGCAGCCGCGCGGGGCCGACGGGGGCTCCAGGTGGGCCTGGCGGGGGGCGGGGGGGGGGGGCTGGGCAGCCGTGAGGGGTTGAGAGTGCGCCTGGGGGACTTGGGAGGGCTCGGGGCGGCCGTGAGGGGCCGACGGGGGCCCCGGGCACCTGGGGAGCGGGTGCGCCGACCTCTGACCCGAGGGAGGGGTGCGTTCGCAGTGTCGGTTGTAGTTGTTATTCCCAGCGTCCCTATTATTATCACTGTTTTGAAATGGGAGCAGGCGGTTCTCGGGCTCCGAGCCGGAGGGGGCGGGCGGACGGGAGTCGTGAAGGGAGAGTGGGGGCGCCGGGGGTGCAGGAGGCGCGCGTAGGCCCGCGGAGGGGCAGGAATGCGGGGCAGCGGCGCGGGGGTGTCGTCTGGGGGGAGGGTAGGCGGGACTGGGGGGCGGGTGGGAGGGAAGCGGTGGCGGTGGCGGCTGCAACAGCAGTCCTTGGCCTCAAGGAACAATGTGAGACGTTGCCTGAAATGTTAATTTCCGTTCCTCATTTCATCATCCCCTGGCAGGGCGGTAGCTGCGAGTGAGTGAGTGAGAGTGTGTGTGTGTGTGTGTGAGTGTGTGTGAGTGAGCGAGCGTGTGTATGTGAGTGAGCGTGTGTGTGTGTGTGTGGCTGGCCATGCCACATGGATTCAGTCTTCTCTCAAAGAGGGATTGTGCTGTTAAATTTTGTATCTTTGCCGTTTGTGGATGGGGGTGAAGAACTCTTCGTTTTTCTTGAGGTCTGCTCTTTTCCTGGTGCCTCATCAAGGTTTTACTGCTTCTGCTGTTCTTTTGGAAAGCTAGCCTGTATCTCGGCGTCCAAGGGTTTTTGGAAGAGGCTTTGAAAGATTAAGCTGGCCTAAGCTGGCCCTGTGCTTTGAAAACCATTTTCTCTCCCGCAGTTGAGATGCGGCATGCCTAGGTTTCCTGGTTTCTACAGGTTATAGGAAGTTTTCTATCCCTTTGCAAGAACAGGATGGTTTTGCAGATTTTCCGGTGGAAAAATCGCATTTCAGGCTTTCTTGTAAGGTGGCAGTTTTTGAAGTGATTTGAGCAGTATGCTCAACATTCCTTTTAAGCTAAGGAGTGAAAGTGCGCACAGTTGTTGAGTTGCAAACCTTAGAATATTTTGGTGCCTGTGGCGGAGTGAGGAGCGGCGCTCAGCAAAGCTGTGTAACAGGATATTGCTGGTGGAAACAGTGCAGTTGAAACAGTTGCTATTTTGGTTCCTGCAAACCCGGTCAATGGCATAGCTTGAATAGTTGCAAATCAGAGACCCCCAGACGTGTGTTCCGTTCATTTGGGGACCTTGATTTCTCATCCGAAATGTTGTCCCGGAAGACCTGCTCTGTGTTGTGTCTTTGGAGACTGATTGCACAAGTCTTCTGATATTCCTTTGAAAGTGCAGTTAAAAAAAGAAAAAAGGAAAAACATCTTGCTCAACTTTGATTGTGACCCTTGAATCGGATCCTTATCTCGGAGTTGCCTCCCCCGCCCTCCATTCAGCTGCTGTCCTCTGTGTGGTTGGTGCTCCGAGCTGGATCCCGGTCGGTCGGTCGATAGGCTGGCCCTCCTGAATGGGCTGGGAGGAGACAAAGACCAAGTAGCTTTGACATTTTTCTGTGTCCTTTGTGCGTGCCTCCTGACTTAGTTAAAAAGCTCCCTCAAGATATTGCTAAACTTGATCCAACTTTGAAAGTTTCAGAGGTTTTTCTCCTCAATATTTTTTTAAGTTGTGGCAAAATATACATAGAATTTACCAGAAGTTTGTTTTGAAAGGTGTCACATCGTCTCAAGTTCCTCATTTGCAGTTCTAACTTTGTGTCAGCTGTCTTCCTCGCTGGGGCCTGTCAGATGTTCTAGACCCGCTGCAGACCAGCCACGCTAATCACACGGCACCGCCGTTCATCTCTCTAAACCAGATGGGCTGCTTACGACTGGAGGCTGTCATGTTCTCTGTAATTACAGTGTTGATACGGTGACAAGCAGAACTTTCCACGGACAGAGCTGAGCTCTGCTGTTTGTATTTGAGAGTATTTTTCTAGAAGCTGTGTGTGCCTTGGGTTTTTAAGTACATTTGATACAGTAAGGTTATGTTTTATCCAGTGTAGCACAGTTATTTTGCATATGGGCAATGAGCCCATTATCAATGAAATAACATAATTAGAGAGTGTCAGTAAATGCTGGTTCAGAGCATAATCTGCATTTGTTGCCAAAATAAGTGTTTTGATCCGTCCACTGCCCCGCGTAAGGCCCTTCATCCCTCACATGGTAAGCGTGGTGGGTGAGCTTTCTCTAATAGGATATCTGCTAGTTAAAGGGCAGAATGCTGACTGTGCACTGTGTCACTGCCGTTGGGTCGGTGCATGGCCCATTTGATGAGAGCCTCCTGAAGAAATTAAATGAACCCCAATGACTAAAAGTCATTGTCTTGACATTTTTTACTCTGCGTTTTCTTAATTTTTTTGTTTGTTTACTTTTGAGGGAGAGATTGAGCATGAGCGGGGGAGGGGCAGAGAGAGAGGGAGAACACAGGATCCAAAGCGGGCTCCAGGCTCCGAGCTGGCGGCACAGAGCCTGACGAGGGGGGGCTTGAACCCATGAACCGTGAGATCGTGACCTGAGCCGAAGTCAGACGCTTAATCGACTGAGCCACCCGGGTGCCCCAGTATGTGTTCTCTTAGTTGTATTTCAAATGGATTTTTTTGTGCTATTCAACTTTTCCAGTTTTATTTTACAGCTGTAGGAAAGAAGGGGTCAGTCCTCAGCTCCTGGAACTCAGGCAGTTAGAGATAATCAGCATAGAAAGCCTAAAAGGCTTAGGAAATGATCCACTTTAACAACTAGGTTGTTAATTCTGATCAAGGTGTTTCTATTCCGAGGTGGCTCTTTTTTCTGTTTGATGGGTCTTATTCGTGGTATCTTTTAAGCTAAGTCAGACCAAGCTATGTGTTTCCTTGTTGGTTTTTGTTATTCTTCTGTGCTTAACTCTCTGTTTCTCTCCCTCCACACTCAAAACTGTCTGTAAATAGTGTTTTATGGTACAGTAGAACTACAAATGTTATTTTTATGGTAAGGTCCCAAGTGGTTATTAACAATCTAACCCTAATTGCGTGACCTCTTCCCCGAAGCCCCCCATGTGATCCCCCATCACTCTCCCTCTTAACTCCGGATGCTTTGGCTACATTGGCTTCCATTTCCTGGATCGGGACACGTGCCGTATTCTCTCATGGCCTCGACACATGCTGGTCCTCCGTCTGGAACAGGGCCCTGCTGAGTGCACATTGTTGCCTCCCTTGCAAATCTTTGCTCGTCCAGAGCTACAGGATGACTCCCTCCAGCCTCTGGGTCTTAGTCAGATATTCACTCCCAAGGAATATGCCACCCCACCTTGTTAGAGCCACATAAACACAGTTGGGGGCCTGGGCGGCTTAGTTGGTTGAGCTTCCAGCTCTTGATTTCAGCCCAGGTCATGATCCCAGGGTTGTGGGATCGAGCCCTGCGCTGTGCTCTGTGCTAAGCGTGGAGCCTGTTTAAGTTTCTCTCTCTCCCTCTCCCACCCCCCCCCCCCGCCTCCCCCCTTCTCCCCTGCTTTACTGCCTCTCTCGAAGACGTTAATAAATAAATACAAAAGGACTTAGCAGAATTGATGGAATACGCAGGGGTTGGATTACATCTGCCCTGTGAAAAGAAGGACTGCATGCTTAGTGACAATAGGGTTGGTCTCCGTGATTGCTCCTAGGGCATGACACTTGTTCTAGAAGTAGCTCAAGAAAGACTTGTTGAATTGTTTAAAGACTCTATATGAAAATACAGTATTTGAATGACTTTGAAAGGAGAAACTTGGGATGAGGAACTTTCATTTATTTGACTAGGAATGATGCTTTGTGATTTCAGCCATTTTTCCATTTGTTTTCATTACAAATTTTCTTCACAATTTAGACAAAGGTATGGGATATGACATTTAAGATCGGCACAGAACAACACCTAAGGACAATAATCAACGGAAAGGTTGTCTTTGTGGGAAGGAAAATGCCTCCTGGAAGCGGTTTTAGTGAGATTGCCGCTTTCGGGGCAAAGGTGAAAGCCTGCTGAGTGTAGTTTCCTGCTGTGTTTAGTTTAGAACTTTGAGCACCTTCTGGCCCCTTGTAACGTAAGCAGTGGTTTAGTATGGCAGTGGAGTACCTGGAAGGTTTTAGCATTTTATCTTACCTTTTTTTTTTTTTTTTTTGACTCCTAAGCTGTTGTAATAAAAATGCTCCTGAGCTTTGAGACTAAAGCTTCTGTTTAAATATAAATTCTCCAGAATGGAGTTGGCGCCTTAATGTCCTTCCTACCCCAGTTTTAGCATTTTGATGACCAAAAAAGTAATCTCTTTGGAGGGAAATACACCAAAATGGAACTGTATGTTATTTTTTTTTACCACTTATGTTTTCTGATTTAAAAAAAAAAATGAACCTGTTACGTAATTGGCAAAAAGATTGATTTTTGAAGAGACTAATTATGGCTATAATTTGGGTGACAGAGACTTGAATTTTTGGTTTGGATAAGAGTGTGCTTAATTTGTGTGGTTTTAACTTTTTAGGTAAGTAAGGGGTGAGGGGAATTGGTTGTGGTTGAAAGCATCTAGGGACACCATTCTAAAACTTAAGAAATCCCACAGTTTTGAAGCTGATCTGTGACTAAAGGGTTGAGTGGGTTTGCATTGTGAAAATAAAAGAGGTCTGTCCCATTAGTACAGCTGAGGTTTCCAAGGGCTGGAAGGACTGACAGTTCTGTTGCCGGTGGAGGCTGCCCGCCACCCCCGCCCCCCCCCCCCCCCCCCCCCCAGCCTAGGCCGAGGCCGCTGTGGGAGTTACCGTGTCCTTCCTGGCTGGCTGAGGGCAGGACCCAAGTTGCCAGCTCTGCCCTTGGCATCTGTGCAGTGAATTATTTATTAGCCTCAAAATCTGTAGGCACTCGTTTTCCACTTGTAAAGAAACCAGTGTGCACCAGTTCACTTTATAAAAGTGTTGGCCTTTTCTCAACGTAAAACATTTTTGATCACCTAGATCACAATTTTTGTCAAGGTTAAGTAAAATTTCATAAAATCCCCCTCCCTTCCAATTGTTTAACTGTAAAATGTTACCTTTTAGAATGGTGAAATTGAAATTTAACTTGTGAGTGCTTAATAAATGTGATATCAGAGGTTAGTTTTCATCTAAAATGTAGCAAATAGAGTTCTTTTCTCAGGGCATTAATAGAAAGTGCCCCACTCCTTGTAATGGCAAGCTCCAGAGCCAGGATGCTAATGTCCTGGAATAATGACTTTCTAAATAATGAGAAGTTTGCGTAAGGTTTTGGCTTAAGTTATGATTGCTTTGTGTTCCACTGCATTCATATCTAGCAAAATAAGATTTTAACTTAATTCTGTGTGATGATGTAAACTTGAAATCATTGCAGGTGTACCGTATAAATGTGTCTAAAATACAGAAGGTGAGGGAAGCAGTGAAGAACCTTATTACTCTTGAGAGATAAAGCCTTGCTAGCACGCACCATGTTTCTAAAGTGTGGTTTTACATCCTGTAAAACAGGAAGTAAAAATAAAGAACAACAACAACAAAAAACCCCAAAGCAGCACTCTTGAAGGAATTTTTTTTTTTTTTTAATTACAAAAATGCCTGGCTACTTCAAGGATGTGCAGAACACTTAAAAAGAAAAACTCTGACCTTGTGGATGATAGAAAAGAAAGCCCAGGTTTTGGGGTCTGAAACTGACAGGGTCCTTAGTTTAATGCCCCAGCCCTTCCTGGGGCTCCGGTTTCAAGGCGTGTTTAGACTTTGTGACTCTTTTCCTTTCCAGACGTAGATGATTTGCTCCTGATGTGTTTGGATTACGTTGAGAACAGTCCACCTGAAATTTGAAGTATTTTAGTTTCGAGATTACTATATTAAATACGCTAAAACTCAAAGCATTTTCTTGTAGGAAAATTTTTCCTTAACACTTAAGAGGTAATCTTTGAATTGTGTTCTTTGTCTTTATGTATGAAGCTTGGAAAAGTGATCTGTGCTTTTGCTCATGGTTTAATTTTCTGCAGATGCAGCCTTAGTGAAATTTACACGGGAGCTTTATTTCTTTTCAGAGAAGCGATTAGATCTAATTCTTCTAAAAGTGGGTTCTCATCAGATGATGGACGTTTTATTTATTTTCATTTATCTTAATTTTTTAAAGCAGCCTCCACACCCAACGTGGAGCTAGAGCTTACGAGCCTGAGGTTGAGAGCTGCGTGCTCCACCCATTGCGCCAGCCAGGCGCCCCCAGATGAGTGACGTTTTAAAGAGGACTGTGTTGAAGCAATAACTCTCATTTTCTGCAAAAGGCTGTTTGAAGGCTAAAGGCGCAGTGAGGGGTTAGCAAGTTGGGAAGAACATCTTTGTCCTGGAATCTAACCTATAGTCTCCTCCTTTCCTTTCCTTGATAGTTTTCTTTGACGCCCCCAAATGTGTTGGCCCAAGGGGGCTGAGGAACAGACGATGAGGAAGGGTGAGTTACGTTCGATGGTGACACGATGGTGACACAGGACGTGGGGGGGGGGGTGAGGGAAACACGTGCTGCACTCCCACTTGGGAGGAGCGCTTGTGTTTTTGTATTTCGGTCGTGTCACTTACTTTTCTATAGCTGCTGTAACAAATTAGCACAGACTTGGAGGTTTAAAACCACGTAGATGTGTTATTGTACAGTCCTGTAGACTAGGAGCCTGACGCGAATCTCAAGGGGGAAAATCCAGGTGTTGGCAGGGCCAGTTCCTGCTGAGGGCTCCGGGGGACACTGTTTCCTTGCCTCTTCGTCTCTTACTGGCTCTTCACATTCCTGGGCCTGTGGCTCCTTTCTCCACCTTTTTTCTTTCTTTTTTTTTAAGGGCTTTTATAAAATTTAAAAAAAATGTCTTATTTATTTTTGAGAGAGTGCCAGTGGGAAAGGGGCAGAGAGAGGAGGGGGACAGAGGATTCTAACTGTGCACTGCATGGGGAGCAGTGAGCCTGATGCAGGGCTTGAACTTGAGAGCTGTGAGATCATGACCTGAGCCCTAGTCGGACGCTCAACAGCCTGAGCCCCCGGGTGCCCCCCTCTTCTCCATCTTTGAAGCCAGTAGTTTTGCATCTCTCTGACTTTCCAATGTCACATCTCCTTTCTACTCTGTTCTGTCTCACTCGTCCACTTTTGAGGACCCTTGTGATTATATTGGGCCCACCTGGATAATCTCGCCTAGGCACCCTGTCTGCTGATTAGACCTTAATTCCACCTGCAAACGTAATTCCCCTTTGCCGTGTGTCCTCAAATACCCACAAGTTCCGGGGATTAGAATAGGGACTCTTTGGGAGCAGTGTTTTGCTGGCTATGCTAGGGTTCCATGGATGCGGTCATCACGTGGGGTTGGATCAGGTCATAGAGCTGGCTCCGGTGCTTTGCCTCAGTTCACCAGAACCATCTTGGCTCTGGGAAGACTCAGCCATCAGCCAGCCAGTGTAGTCTGGCATTGATGGGGAGTTAGTGAATGTGGTAGAAATACTTGTCCTGGATGAGGTCTGGCTTTTTTTTTTTTTTGTTTTTTAAAATAAACTTTTGGGGCGCCTGGGTGGCGCAGTTGGTTAAGCGTCCGACTTCAGCCAGGTCACGATCTCGCGGTCCGTGAGTTCGAGCCCCGCGTCGGGCTCTGGGCTGATGGCTCGGAGCCTGGAGCCTGTTTCCAATTCTGTGTCTCCCTCTCTCTCTCTGCCCCTCCCCCGTTCATGCTCTGTCTCTCTCTGTCCCAAAAATAAATAAAAAACGTTGAGAAAAAAAAAAATTAAAAAAAAAATAAACTTTTATTTTGGAATAATTTTAGATATACAGAAGTAGGACACACAGTAGTACTAGGCCAGGTTCTTGAATGGTAACATTTCCCATAACACTGCTAAGGTTGTGAAAGCTGTGAGATCAACATTGGTATGTTACTCTCGATTGAACCCCAGACTTCATTCAGACTTCACCCATGTTTCCACTGGGGTCCTTTTAGTGTTTCAGGGTCCCACATGACATTTAGTTACTGTTTCTTTAGTCTCTTCTGTCTGTAGCAGTTTCTCGGCTCTTGTTTTTTATGACCTTGACAGGTTTTAAAGTTTGTTTATTTGAGAGAGACAGAGAGAGGGAGAGAATGAGAATGAGTGGAGGAGGGGCAGAGAGAGAGGGAGAGAGAATCCCAAGCAGGCTGCGTGCTGTCAGTGTGGAGTCTGACATGGGGCTCAATCTCACAAACCGTGAGATCATGACCTGAGCCCCTACCAAGGATGCTCAACCGACTGAGCCACCAAGGTGCCCATGACTTTGGCGATTTTGAAGAGTACAGGGTTTGTTTTTATGTCTTTGTAACCATTCACCCATTTGGCACAGTTACAGAACTCTGTACCACTGACTTCTGGGTTTCTCTGCTTTTCTAAATGCAGGCTGCCTTATAGTAGGAGAGCAGTCTTAAATTTTTTTTGCAACTGGAATGAATTACTTGTCTTATGCAGGGGACTCGTCAGACTAGACACGCTTTGCTTTTCCCACGTTATATTGGTTTAGTCACTCTTACTCACTGCTCCTTGGGCCAGGCTGTGTTGTGGGTGCACAGAGGGACTGAGACATGGCCCCACCCTGAGGTTGGGAAGGAAGAGAGGTTGGGGGGGGGGGTGCTGTGACATGAGAATAGGAGTTGAGAGGAGAGAAAGCATTTCTGGCTCTGAAGTCTGGGAGATGTCACGGAGGAAGTGTTATTTAAGAATCCGTGAAAGGGGTACCTGGGGGGGCTCAATCTGTTAAACTTCCAACTTTGGCTCAGGTCATAGTCTCGCCATGTGTGCGTTGGAGCCCCACGTCGGGCTCTGTGCTGACAGCTTGGAGCCTGGAGCCTGCTTCGGATTCTCTGTCTCCCTGTCTCTCTGCCTCTCCCCTGCTTGCGCTCTGTCTCTCGCAGATAAACATTAAAAAAAACTGAAAAGAATCGGTGAGATATCGGGGTGCAGAACGCAGGGTGAGGCTGTCAAAGACTGTGGGAAGGACTGGGAGATAGGCTGTAATGTGGGACTTGCCAGCTAGACCTGTTTGAACACGCAGCCCTTGGAAACAAACCGCGGCAGATAAAGCTGGGAAAACGGACTGGGCTCAAATTGTGTAAGACCGGGTTTGCCGAGGAGGGTGCAGGGCGCTGCCCCTGGTGTGTCCCAGGGTGAGGTGGTGGACGGCCAGATGGAGGTCAGAGTGGCACGGGGGGAGGCTTTGCAGCGCTCCTGGGCCTGAACTCGAGGAGGAGCGGAGAAACGGGGAGTTGGCTGCCGCTCTTGGAGGCAGGTGAATGCAGGGTCAGCCTTGTGTCTTCCAGTTCGTACTTTGACCACCGCCCTCCATTTCTGGGCAAATCATCAGGTTTAGGAAAGCTCACACCAGCAACACTGCTGTAGAAAGTAGGTGCACCGTTTTCCAGGTAAAAATGTAAAACAGCTAGTTGGAAATGGATGATGGGGGGTGTAAAATTTGTCGTAGGAGCATAACTTGAATTCAAGTGAGTGGCAGCAAGGCCCATCCCAGAAAAGTGAGGAGTGGGGGGCTTGTGACAAAGCCTGGCCGAAGGCCTGGCAGAGCTTGGGGAGCGCCCCAGACGGGGGGCGGGGTGAGGTGGCCCTGTCATCGGAGGAGGGCAGCGTGGGCTAAGACCTTCCTGAAGCATCTAGAGGACCTTGAAATGGGGAGGGGGTTCGGGTGCGCTGCGTGAGCGAGTCGTCCAGGCCAAGTGGTGCTGACTAACACGTATTTATACACAATGCTGGAAAATGGGAGTTGAGTTGACTCAGTGGATGGAATGGGGCAGACAAGTGAGGGGCAGTCTGGCGAGAGGTGGTGGCAGGTGAGGAGGTGTGGCAGAGATGGGGTGTGGGAGGCCGTGGAAGAGAGACAGGAGGGGGGCTGGGGCCCAGGGGGTGGAGACGCCCCTGCTGTCATGGTGCAGTCTGACGGGCAGAGGCCAGGAGGCCAGACCTCATGTCCAAGACAGGGGCAGTCTGGTTGAGACCGTGTGAGCTGCAGGCCAAGGATAGTAGTTTTGGGTTCATATAGGAGGGCTGGAGATTTGGGGGGCTGGAGAAATAACCTGCGAGTGCAGGCAATGCAGAAGGATTTGCTGTCTTATTATTTTGCCCAAAGTAATCTCTACACCCAGCATGGGCTTGAACTCCCAACCCTGAGATCAGGGTACATACACTCTGACTCTACTGACAGGGCCAGCCAGACACCCCCGTACTTCGTTAGACTTATGACTTGTGTTTGTTTTACATTTTAAATATGTCAGTGCATGTATCAACAGATACCTGATCGGTGTTTGCGTGAAAGGTCAATCTTAAAAGTTAATGACTTAGAAAACAGGCTTGTGGCTCGAGAAGAGGGACGATACCAGTCAGGAAGTGTACTCCATGTAACAAACATGTAACACTTGGAACGTGTGCCAAGCATATTACCTAGGTGAGAGTATTCCTGATTTGCTTTAAGTCAGTACAATGTAGGCTTTTTCCTGCTCCGTCACAGCACTGTTACCATGTGCTGGGGCAGAGGGGCTTTGTCCTTGTGTCTGTCTGTGGTTGGGCAGTAGTGAGACTCTGGGCGTCTGGCGTAGGCAGTTTTCTGTTGTGTGGCTGTCTCTGTTGGCTGGACTCTAAGTTGAATGTAGTTTCATCGCATTGCAGAAATCAGGGTAGAGCGCAAATACGTGTTTCGGACAGCCTGACCATTGCAGGTGCCCGGGACAGGGTGCTCTTAAAGGGAGTTGCCTCGGCCACGGATGGACTACTCGTGTGTGGTGTGCTAACTTCTTTCTGCTTACTTTTTTTTTATTTAAAAAAAAATTTTTTTTTTTAATGTTTATTTATTTTTGAGACAGAGAGAGACAGAGCATGAACAGGGGAGGGGCAGAGAGAGAGGGAGACCCAGAATCCGAAGCAGGCTCCAGGCTCTGAGCTGTCAGCACAGAGCCCTATGTGGGGCTCGAACCCACGAACCGTGACATCATGAGCTGAGCTGAAGGCGGACGCCCAACGGACTGAGCCACCCAGGCGCCCCCTTTCTGTTTACTTTTACTTACACTCTCCACACTTCGGCTAAATCTCCTTGTTACCAGCCCCTCTATAACATTACACATTTTTCCTTCCACTGGTTGACAGCTGCTGTTTCTTTGAGGGAGAAAAATTTTTATAGCTGTTATACTGTCACAGAGCTAATCCAGCCTCTGGTTCCATGGTTAGTTCTGTAGGTCTCTGCCTTTCTTGCCCCTTCTCCTTTCTTGGTACAAAAATAAAAAAATAAATAAAATTGTTTTTTAAGTTTGTTTATTTTGAGAGAGCACGCGTGTGCATGGGAGGGGGGAGAGACAGAGAGAGAGAGAGAGAGAGAGAGAGAGAGAGAGAGAGTGAGAATCCCAAGTAGGCTCTGCGCTGTCAGCACAGAGCCCCACGTGGGGCTTGAACTCGCGAACCGAGGGCTCATGATCTGAGCCGAAACCAAGAGGAGGACACCTAACCCGCTGAGCCACCCAGCTGCCCTGCCAGTCATCCTTTCTTGATTTGCAGACTGCATGTAGAGCTGCAGAACAACGCAGTCTGGATTTTGTAAATTACGGGTGCCCCTGACTCCAGTGATGCCGGCTGCCAGTCACAGCAGGGGGGGGGGGGTTGGAGGACTCCTGCAGAGTCCCTCAGCAGTCGTGGCCTTTCCTCACCCTCACTAGGTTGGGTTGTTATGTTTGTTTGTCCGGGAATACTTTGGAGGGCTGTGATTTCAGGTGGGCAGAGCGTTGTATAACTGAGGCAGTGGTTTTAAGTTTTTATTCCCATATGGGCCTGTTTCTCAAATGTTGCGATTTAATTAAGCAGTAAAAGTTACTCTTTGGATCGTAAAACGTGAAAGTCAAGTTTGTTCCAGATGTTAGTGAGTTTACACTAATGTTCTGTTGTTAACATCATGTTATCACTTGGGTTTTCTCTTCTTGTCGCGTGGAGCTTTCCTTAACAAAGAGGTTCATGGTAGCAAAGGGAACAATCAACAAAATGGAAGGACTGCTTACGAACAGGGAGAAGATATTTGTAAACCATATATCTGATACGGGGTTAATATGCAAAATATATAAAAAACTCATATAACTGAATAGCAAAAACCCCCCAAGAAACAAAAACCCGAATAATGCAATTAAGAAATGGGCCAAGAACCTGAGTGGACATTTCTCCAAAGGAGATGTACAAAAGGCCGGCGGATACATGAAAAGATGCCCAGCATCACTAGGCATCAGGCAGATGCAAATCAAAACCATAACGAGCTGTCACCTCACACCTGTTGAAACGGCCATGGTAAAAAGCACAAAAGATAACACATACTGGCGTGGCTGTGGGGGAAAGGGAGCCCTTGAGCGCTGCTGGTGGGAATGCAAAGTGGTGCGGCCATTATGGAAAACAGTATGGAGGATGCTCAAAAAGCAAAAATAGAACTACCCTATGATCCAGCAACCAATTCTAGGAATGTATCCACAGGAAATGCAGATGCTCACTTGAGAAGGTGTCCGCACCCTACATTCATTGCAGCATTATTTACGGTAGCTGAGAAAACAACCTAAATGTCCCGCTGACAGGCGATGGATAAAAAAGTTGTGGTCCGATGGAATACTATTCAGTCGTTAAAAAGGGAGGCAATCCTCCGTGGGTGGCAACACGATGGACCTTGAAGGCATTGCGCTCAGTGAAATAAGTCAGGCAGAGAAAGATAAATACTCTATGGAATCCAAACAAAACAAAACAAAAGCCGAACTCGGAAAAGGAGATCAGACTTGGTGGGGGGAGGGGGAACTTGGAGGTGGTGGTGAAAAGGTCCAGACTTCCAGTTATCAGATGAGTAAGCGCTAGGGGGCTAGGGGCGTGCCGAGCTCCTGGCGCTGTGTGACACACGGGACGGTTGGTCGTTAAGAGTAAGTCCTGAGAGTTCTCAACACAAGGAGAAAACGGTTTTGTTCTCATTTTCCTTTCTGTTGTGTCTGTGTGGGAAGATGATGTTAGCTGAACCTGGTGTGTAAATCATTACACAGGAACGATAGATGAGGCTGGCCTGTTGTTCCCCTTAAACTTACACAGGGATGTGTGTCCATTATTTGCCAGTAAAACTGGAAAAAACAGAGATCATGGCAAGATCTCGCTGGTGTTCACTTAGTGCTAGGAGTGCCATTTAAAAACCTCTTGAACAGGGCGAGGCCACGGGATTTTTGTGGCAGCTGGGAGTGCTCTGAAGTCCACATGGCTCACCGGCTCTGACCGCTGCTCCTGTCTGCCCAGTCATTGTGGCCGGAGTGTGCGTCTGTAGGGCGACTTTGCTTGGAAAGATGTGAAAGGTTAGCACTTACACATAGTCTAATAAACCGAACTGATAACAGGAGTGAGTGTCACGTGCTGGTTAGTCTAGGGAAGTAGTTTTTCAGGCTGCTTTAAATAGTCCTCAGTTTTATGAAAGGTCGTTTCTGAGTAATGAGATCTTTTCTGTATCGAGTCACATCTGTTTCATAGAGGAGGCAAACCTGCCTGGTAATTAATGTTCTTCTGGTGACACTACCCTCTCCCAGGTCAGTTTCCTGACACCCAAAACTCATAGGGACTGTGGCAGCAGGGTGGCACATTGTCCGTAGAGTTAGCAGAGGTGGGATGTTTACCTGGCGTGGGTCATTTCGTGTGAGGCCCGTGGGTCGCCGGAGGGGGGCTCAGTTCAGGCACGTTTAGTTTTCCATACCACCTCGTTGTGGAAAACTTGGGAATGATCAAGGTTTCATTTTGTTGAGGTGTGGTTCTTTGATGTGAGAGTTATGGGAATAAGGGTTTTCATTAAGCATGGAGACTTGTTTATGAGAAGTCCTAACGAAAAATTCCTAGGAAGAAGCTGCTGATTGCTGGTGGTTGTGCCAGGAATGCGCCGGAGGACTGCTCTCCACCAGCCATCAGGTCTGAGCACAGGACACAGTCCCAGGAAGGAGCCTCCCGCTGCTGCTGTGTGTTGAGTACAGCAAGGGTGCCAGGCTGTCGTGAGAAGGACCTCCAGGTGGCTTGTGGGGGACGCTGTGAGGCCCGAGCGCTGGCTCTTTGGGACCCTGTGTGTTGACTTGAGGGGTGAGGGGAGAATGTTCTCTGGAGGGACGGGGGACATCAGGTTGGTTACTGGTGTAGGGTGGGGTTTACATACTGCTGCTGACGTGAGGAATAGGATCTCTTATTTTTGTATAGATTTGAGAGATTTCAAAAGAACGGTAGACCCCAACGATTTGCCTTTACTTATCCTCTGCTTGTCGTCTTTCCTTCTGTCGTTGTTGCAGTCGGACCGTCTGTCAGGGTGATGGTTCCCGCGTGCAGTCTGGCAGTCCTAGCACGGCCCTCGAGTCGTGGGGGAGTTTCTGGGCCTGAGCCTGCCAGCCCCGAGGGTGTGCGTGCTGCTCCCCACAGTCTGGGTCCAGGCTGGCCGAGCACTTGTCCTTTGTGTCCTGGTGGAGACTAGTTGGGAACTGTTTCTGAAAAAGTAAGCCTCAGGACCAATTTATTAAGCACTCCGCACGTTAAACCATTAAAAACATTTCTTTTGTTTTTCTTTTGAAGCCGTAATAAGCTGGATATAGAAGAATACCCAGAAACAAATGTGAGGTCGAATGGTTAACATTTAAAAATGTGTCAGTCGTGTTTAATAATTCTGAAAGTATTTTACGGTGAGCCCTTTTTCATGAAGCACAATTAAATCATATCCAAAGGTGTGCAATCAGCAGTGCTCTGAAAACTTGAAGAAAGGAAGAAAACACGCCCCGGCTGTGTTCTGCCTGTAACTTCTCTGCGGCTCTAGCGTCCAGTGAGGTCAGCTTACGTCCAGTGTGTTGAGGAAAAAGGGTAATGGCTTTGACGTAGGGTTCTGGGTCCTCGTTATCAAGATTTTGATAGAGCTTGCTCGTAGCTAAGCACTTTGTATCAGGTGAGTCAGTTTAATGAAGAGGTATCTTCATTAAAGATGTGGTTGAAGTAAGCTGGTTAGGAAGATGGTGTTCGTCAGGGCACCTGGGGGGCCCAGTCTGTTGAGCGTCCGACTTCAGCTCAGGTCACGATCCCACAGTTCGTGAGGGTTCGTGAGTCTGAGCCCCGCATCCTGGCTCGCTGCTGTCAGCGCAGATCCCACTTCGGATCCTCTGTCCCCCTCTCTCTGCCCCTCTCCCGCTCTCTCAAAAATGAGGAAACATTAAAAAAAAAAAAAAAAAAAAAGAAGAAGAGGAAAGAAAAGAAAAGGGTGATCCTCATCTTAAATACTGCAATACTTAGCCAGGTTTTCAGGGAATAGTTTAGAAAGTTCCTGCATCACAGGGTTGATCTTTGCCTTTTACAAGTTTCTCCTCCTGTCCGAAAGTAGATCGCTCCTAAGAAGCTTTCTTCTAAGCTGAAATGATGTAAAGCAAGGAAGCAGTTACCATTGATTTGTATGGGAAAAATTTTGAGTGTTCCCAGAGTCAAAAAACGTCTGTTAGGCTTTTCTCCTATCTCAGGACACCTCCTGCTAATGGTCACACAAAATAAATCGAGGTAAAGGACAGAAGCTTAAAGATCCAGTTCAAAGCTCTGGAGGCTTGATGAAGAGATTCTTCTTTTTTTTTTTTTAACAATTTTTTTTAACGTTTATTCATTTTTGAGAGACAGAGCATGAGTGGGGGGGAGGGGCAGAGAGCGAGGGAGACGCAGAATCAGAAGCAGGCTCCAGGCTCTGAGCTGTCAGCACAGAGCCTGTAGGGAGGCTTGAACTCTGAAACCACAAGATCGTGACCTGAGGCGAAGTCAGACGCTTAGACGACTGAGCCACCCAAGCGCCACCCCCCCTTTTTTTTTTAAGCTTTATTTCTGTATTTTGAGAGAGACAGAGACAGCGCAAATGGAGGAGGGGTAGGGAGAATACCAAGCAGGCTCCAGGCTGCCAGTGCAGAGCTGGACGCGGGGCCCAAACTCAGGACCTGTGAGATCATGACCTGAGCTGAAACAAAGAGTTGGATGCTCAACCAGCTGAGCCACCCAGGTGCCCCTTGATGCTAGGATTCTGAATGTAGTTCCTGGGGAAGGAGCTGGGTGGGGCCCCTGAATTCTGTTTTTGTAAAAACAGTTCTTTTAAGTTGATTTATTTTTGAGGGAGGGGAGGGGCAGAGCAAGAGGGAGAGAGAGAATCCCAAGCAGGCTCAGCACTGTCTGCACAGAGCCCCACTCGGGGCTCAGTCCCGTGAACCGTGAGATCATGACTTGAGCCGAAGCAAGGAGTCGGACGCTCAGCCAACTGAGCCACCCAGGTGCCCCTGAAATTCTTGTTTTGCAAAAGCAAAAATGCTCTTTGGATTTCTTTCGGTTAGTGAAAGCTGGTACCAGTATAGGTCTTTCATAAAAGTCAAGTGGCCTAACTCAAACTTTCAAAAAAGTGAGGTTATCTGTACTTGTTCGTTTTTAGCCAGAGCTCTCTCTGGTGTAGAGTTGGGGGTTGTGACCTTGATCTGTATATTCATAAACTCCCCATCTTTATTTTGTATTTTTTATTGTGATTATAAATAACAACATTTACCCTTTTATCTTACAAGTGTCTAATTCAGTGGCATTAGGGACATTCACAGTGTTGTGTAATCATCACCACTGTTTCCAGTACGTTTTTATCACTCCAAACGGAAAGTCTGTCCCCATTAAATAGTAACTCCGCATTTATCCCTCCCCCAGTTCCTGTTAACCACCATCTACTTTCTGTCAACTTGATGACTCTAGGTGCTTCCTTTAAGTGGAATCATAAGTATTTGTACACTTGTGTCTGGCTTATTTCACTTAGCATAATGTTTTCAAGGTTCATCCTGTTGTGAGCAGAATTTCCTTCCTTTTTAAGGCTGAATAATATTCCATTGTATGTACATACCAGTTTTCTTTTTCTTTGTTTTTTAATGTTTATTTATTTTTGAGAGAGAGAGCGCAAGCAGGGGAGCAGCAGAGAGAACGAGACACAGAATCTAAAGCAGGTTCCAGGCTTCAAGCTGTCGGCACAGAGCCTGACGCGGGGCTCAAACCCACGAACTGAGAGATCGTGACCTGAACCTAAGGCGGCCACTTTAACTGACTGAGCCACTCAGGCGTCCCGCCAGTTTTGTTTCTCTGTTGATGGATACTTGGGTTGTTTCCGTGTCTTAGCCATTGTGAATAATGCTGCCGTGGACATTGGTGTGCATATGTCTGTCCGAGTTCCTGCTTTCCGTTCTTTTGGGCATATACCCAGAAGTGGAGCTGCTGCATCACATGGTGATTCTACGTTTAACTTTTTGAGGAACTGCCAACGTGTTTTCCACAGCAGCTGCACCAGTAACACATTTTTCAGAGGAGCGTTCGTTTTACTTTTTATTATGAAATACAGAAAAGTAGAGTGGTAAAATGAACATCCTATGCGTATCACTCAGATTTAACAATTAGCACTTTACCGTACACTTTATTTAAACTTCATTTAGGCCTGTGTCTTACGCAGTCGCATTACCTTTGTCACACTTAACATAATAGACAATAATTTTCTGTCGTCTTAATGCTTAGTTTATGGAGTACTCTGTTTTGTTTGTATTTATTCTGACAGAGAGAGAGAGAGAGAGGAAGAGAGAATCCCAAGCAGGCTCCGCTCTGTCAGTGCAGAGCCTGACCTGGGGCCCGAACTCATCAACCCATGAGCTGAAAGCAAGAGTCGGATGCTTAACCGACTGAGCCACCCAGGTGCTCCTGGAGTACTTTGATTAATTGATTTTGTAAGCACCTTTTAGTCTACTAAACTTGGGCAGCGAGTCAGTGTTCCCCCCCCACCCCAACTTTTTAATATGAAACTTTTCAGAAATACGGAGAAGCAGGGAGAGTACAGCGATCACCCGTGTACTGCCATCTGGATTAAACCTTTGTTAACATTTGCCATGTGTCCTGTTGCCTGAAAATCGAAAGTGAGATGTAGACCTCATGACCCTTCTACCTCATGGACGTCTCTGTACAGTGACTGCACCCTGCATTCTGCAGCATCACGTTACGCCTAAGAAACCATTTTAGATAGTACAGCCCGTTAGGTCGATAATGCTAGGTCGAACCTACACGTGTGTTCATCCCATTCATGTGCTTGTCTTTGGTCATTTAATGTCAAATAACCCTCCTTGCTTTGTTTTTTCTTCGTGAGTCCAGACCAGTCATCTGTAGAGGGGAATGCATTCTTGAGTCGTCTGGCTTTTTCCTGCTTATGTGCTTTAACTTGTTCCTTGTCCTGTGTTTCCTGTAAATTGGAAGTTCGGTTGAAAGGCTTGATTAAAGTTAGATTAAACGCTTTTTACCTACATAGGCAAAATTATTGGTTCAAAGTATTCATATCGTGATGAAGGATCACTCCATAGATTACTTCTTGGTTGCAAAGGGTCATGTGTGTGTTTTTCTTTTTAAAGTGGGCTTCATGCCCAACGTGGGACTTGAACTCACAACCCTGAGATCAAGAGTTGTGTGCTCTACCTACTGAGGCAAGAAGGCGCCCCTGATGTGTTTCTTTGTAAGTGGGAAGACCTGGTGGTCCCTACCTTAACCATGTGATGTAACTGCTCGTCACTCCTGATTCATAGTGTCATCTATCAGATGTTCTTACCTTATGTTTCACCCGAGTCTGTATTAATGACCATGTGCAATGAGGAAGCCTTGCTTGGATCCTGGATCCTGGTTTGGAGGGAGGGAACACAATGGCTTTTAAAAAATGTTTGGAGGGGCGCCTGGGTAGCTCAGTTGTTTAAGTGTCCAACTCTTGGCTTCTCGTGGTTCGTGGGTTTGAGCCCCGTATTGGGCTCTGCACTGACAGTTTGGAGCGTGTTTGGGATTCTCTCTCCCTCTGTCCCCCTCCCCTTTGTGCATGCATTCTCACTCTCTAAAATTTTTTTTTTTTAAATGGGGACATTTGTACATTTACATATGAACTAGATATCAGATGATTAATCTGAATTCTATCCTTTCCTTTCCTTTCCTTTCCTTTCCTTTCCTTTCCTTTCCTTTCCTTTCCTTTCCTTTCCTTTCCTTTCCTTTCCTTTTGTTTTCAGAGAGAATGCAAGCTGGGGTGGGTGGCAGAGGGAGAGGGGAGAGAGAATCTTAGGTTCCATGCTGAGTGCAGAGCCCGATGTGGGGCTTGATCCCACGACCCTGGGATCGTGACCTGAGCTGAAATCTAGGGTCAGATGCTCAACCAGCTGAGCCACCCAGGTGCCCTGATACTTTGCTTCTGCATGGTAATGATTTTGTGGTTTTGTTGGCGATAACTTTGCTCCAGTGATATGCAGACGGAGAGGAAGCGTGAGCCTTTGAGTCTGTGTGGGGCCGGCACGTGTACCTGTGCTAGTTCGTATCTTTTCCCCGTTTCACGTGCCCACGCAAAAGTGGGAGAAGTACTTCCTGCCGCACCATTTGGTGAGGTAAATTTAGCATGCTTAAACCGTGTCCTTTTAATGATGGACGAGACCAAAGAACCTTGTTCTCATTGTTTCTTAAGCTGCTTGTCTTCATTAATAGATGCTCATGGAGTAGACTTCTGCACATTTTTCCTGTTTTACCCTTGATTAGCTCTGAGCTTGAAGAGCTCCACGCATTACCGATCGCCAGTCGGCTCTTGGGTGCCAGTCTGTGCACATATGTGAGTGTGTGTTGTGTGTCCTCCTGTAGAGGAGGAAGGGTCTGCAGAGAGACTGTGAAGTCAGGGCCATGTCTGGTCTACGCCCCGGTTCTTCTGATGCCTCTGAGAGGGCCAGGTTCCTAGGGAAGTGAGGAGAGGACGAGGTGTGGGGAGGAGGGTGGGGTGTGCTCCAGTGTCGGTTTCCAGTGCGGGTAGTAAACAGGAGTGAAGAATGAAAGACGGGGGCTCCTGGGGAGGCTCGGTCGGTTCAGCGGCTGACTTCGGCTCAGGTAGCGAGATCGCGATCTCGCATTTGTGGGTTCCGGCCCCGCGTCGGGCTCTGTGCTGAGGGCTGGGAGCCTGGAGCCTGCTTGGGAGTCTGTGTCTCCCTCTCTCTCTGCCCCTCCCCTGCTCATGCTCTGTTTCTCAAAATAAAAACTTTAAAAGGAAAAAGGAATGAAAGACAGAGATGTTTGTGTGTTAGATGGCTTAGGTCTTGCCCACTTTTATGATAGAGAATATATAAGTAATACAAAGAGTAAAATCTTGACATTTGACAGAGGTTGGCTAGAATTTTCAGGTGAAATAGGACAAAACGGAAGTCCCTGTACTTAGGGTTGTTAAGACCGCATGGTGATGCAGGTGGATTCTGTCGTGAGAGCTACAATTTTATATTTTCTTATATTCACGCAATTTGGTCTTATTCTGCTTTTGTCTTTATGCTCACTTTTCGCGTTGCAGATTGTGATTCTCTTTGTGTCGGCCGGCACGGGAAGTCTGGCCCCTGGTCCTCGACCTTCCAGTGCTTCACGCCTTGGGTGTCCCCGCGGGGTGGTCCTTGCGCGTGCACGCTGCTGAGCGTGTGCAGTGCTTGGTGCAGGTGCTGGAGGCAGAGGCTCGCTCTTGTGCACTTCCTCTGGGGGTCGACTCCGTACTCACACGTATGGAGCTGCTTGGTTGTCCCTCATCGTCATGATGCGGGTGTGCCACAGCTTCTTTAACCTGCCTGTTACTGGCGGCGTGTCCTTGTTCCCCGCGTCTTACTGTGACAGAGGAACATCTTTGTATGTGTGTGTAAGTCATATCTAGTGGCTGCGTTCCTAGAATTGCTAGGTCACGGGTTATGGGTATTTAAAATTTCGATGTTAGGGGCGCCTTGGTGAACCAGTCGGGTGGGCATCCAACTCTGGATTTTGGCTCAGGTCACGATCTCGTGGTTCGAGAGTTCGAGCCCCATGTCCGGCTCCATGCTGAGCCTGAGGAGCCTGCTTGGGAGCCCCTCTTGGGGCTCTCTCTGCCTCTCCTCCACTGGCGCAAGCCATGTAGGCACATGCTCTCTCTCCAGATAAATAAGTAAACTTAAAAAATTCTGTTTTGGTTTTCTAGATTGCTTTCAGTTGAGATGGTGCTGGCTCATGTTCACCAATGATGTATGAATGCTTCCAATTTATTTTTAAAGACCATTTAACTGCTTCGTGTTCTACGTGTTTCCAAGTGACCTTGGGGCAAAATTCTGACTTTTGAGAGAACGTCAAACCAGTCATCCTTTCTGAATGGATGGAAAGGTTTCATACATTGAGGGACCGGTGTTTGGTGGGTATATTTTACAGAGATTTCTCTATTTCTGTCTAGGAAAAGCTGAAAAAATTAATGGGTAAACAGTTAATGTTATTCATATTTGCCATGATTGTAGTGCGTTTGCGTGTCTGTATGATGGTGAAAGCCCTTGTGGACCGCAAGGATCATGTAACCATGTCAGCTTGGGAGGTTCAAGTCACCTGCAAAGCCAGGGGATGGTTCTCGGCTGAAGGTCGTATCTGGTTCTGGAAGAAGGGGAAAGTCTCTCTTGGACTGTCTTCTCTGAAGGCAGAGATTGGTCTCCAGAAGCACAAATGGATTTGGGGAAGGAATACCAAGTCCAGGAAGAAGGTGGTGGATGGTGACTCCTTTGTCGTCTTCTGTTTGTGCATGGAGTGGCAGCGGTCACGGTGGCACTATGGGGAACAAGGACCCACCCCGCCCTGTGTGCGAACAGGGAGAAGAGTCTTCCTGGGCTGCCCAGTCCCTGCAGCTGGAGGGCTCCCCATCCACAGCTGCTGGTGGGAGAGCCCCGCCCCGCCGAGTCCGGATCTGCCTGCTTGCCTGGTCCGTCCGAGGCAGGTGTGGGCCCTCATGGTCCAGACGCCTCTCCTGGTTTGGCCAGCTTTGTTTGTATTTCTTCCTCATGTTGACATGTAAATAATAATTATATCATTACAAAGCAAGTCGCTTTACTGTTCTTTAAACAAGCTCAGAACAGAGAGTAACACGAAATGTTAACGTTAACCGTCTTGCAATTCAGAGTTCTGATTCTACCTCCTGGGTGTGGCTGGGTTATTAAGAATCGCGACAAGCAAGAATTAGCTCTCCAGGTGTTGAAGAAAAGGTCTTTTGAATTTTTTTGTGAAGATTTTATTTATTTATTTTTAATGTTTACTTATTTTTGACAGAGAGAGAGGCAGAGCATGAGCAGGGGAGGGTCAGAGAGAGAGGGAGACACAGAATCCGAAGCAGGCTCCAGGCTCCGAGCCGTCAGCACAGAGCCCGACGTGGGGCAGAAACTCATGAACGATGAGATCATGACCTGAGCCGAAGTTGGACGCTCAACCGACTGAGCCACCCAGGCGCCCCAAGATTTTCTTTAAGTCATCTCTACACACCCCATGTAGGGCTTGAACTCAAGGCCCCGGGGTCAAGAGTTGCACGCTCCACTGACTGAGCTGGCCCTGGGGCCTCAAGGTCTTGTGAATTTGATTCCCTTTTTTGACAGCAGGTTGACAGGACCTGAGTTGGCTTTGTGATTTTGTGTCTTGCTGTGAGAGAGTATTGGCTAGAATTGTTTTCTTCTCAGAATCTGTGTTTCTATCTTTCCATCATTGTTTTGCTCAGCGGTCTTTATGTCCCTTATACCTTTTCAGGCTTTGGAGGGCATTTCTTGCTTGATGTAGATGTTAGAACAAAGGTGAGAACTTTGATTTGGTTGTACTTTTGATTTTGATTGTAACTGCTTTTGTGGTAGCTTTTGACCCTGCTCCCGGATGCAAAAGCGGAGGACCTGGTGTACTTCATTGAGAGCAGTTTTAGTACTCATAAAATAGCTTTGAGACTTCTGGTGCGGACAGTATAAAATTATTTTAGAATAATTGGTTGGTTGTGTGGATGGTGACTAGTTAGCATTATTGTCACTGTTTATCTAGTTCTTTATCAAAATGCTTCTCCTGACTGTAGCATTTCATTGTAATGGAGAATGATTTTCATGTAAAGCTGGTTGCTGTACAGTGTCTTTCTGGTTGCTATGGAAACAGTAAGGTGTGGTAGTGAGTGCTAATCAAGTGCTGGGTTACCCTTCCTGTTCACCCGCTGCAGCGGGAATCGGGAATCGGGAGGGAGGGCCCCGAATTGTCCTCTTCTCTCACCCTGTTTGGTCACAGAGGTTTTGGGATCTGGATGGTTAGAACAGTGTGATTTTCTTTCCCTCCAGCTTAAGTGCTGGGGGCTTTTGTTTTTTGGCTGAGTGGTCCTGGGTTTCCTTCCTGTGTGTGCGTCTGTCTCCCAGCCTCTCCGCCTGTCCTGTAAGATCCTCTCTCAGGACACAGGCAGGAGGGTTTGTTGAGAATCGCTGTTAACTAAGACATGCCAAAATTTGGCCTGAGCTGTGCAAGTCCCCGCAGCCAGCCCCCAATTGAGACCCTCGTGTCTCTGCAGCCGAGGGCAGGAAGAGAGGGCAGGGAGGGCCCTGCACCCTGCCGAGCAGGGAGGAAGGCGATCAGTGCCTTCAATTTGAAGATTTAAGTTCGATTTTAAACGAGATTTTTTGTGTGTGAACTGTGGATTTTCATCTGTTGTGCGTCGTCCTTAGGACTGTCCTTAGGTGGCAGATTCCACCCCAGAGAGCAGCGTTCTGTTAACTTACTAGGAAAACCTTGCAGTACAGTGGCTCTTGGAAGCTACAAGGTCTGTGAGGAAGAACTTGGTCTCAGCACGGTTGGCATAGTTTGTTTGAATCGTATGTTGTAACGGAGACTTAAAGTTCTGAAGACGTTCTCCTGAAATGCACGGCTGAGAGGCCTGTATCCAGCTGTCATTTGTGTAGGTAAGGAGGCCGTGTGGAGTAGTGCGGGTGGGTTCTGTGCCTACTGCCGCGGGACAGGTGACCACAGGGGGTTGTGGCTTAAAGCGATACACAGGTATTACCTGGCGGTTTCTGTAGCTCAGGAGTCCAGGCATGCCTTAGCAGGGTCCTCCGTTCATGGTCCCACTTGGTCACAGTCCAGATGTCAGGTGGAATTGTGGCCTCCGTGGAAGCTGGAGGCGGGGGGCGGGGAGTGGTCTGAGGTCATCAGAAGAATTTATTTCCTTGCAGTTGTAAAGTCCCTGTTTTGTGCCGCCACCTGGAGGTCCCCACTCTTGGTCCCGGGAGGTCCCCGCAGTTACTTGCCCTGACAGGTAGCCTCTCACAGGTAGCGAGTCTTGGGCTCCAGCCTAAGATGGGGTCTTGCGTAACAGGAGGTATTATGGAGGTGCCGACACGCTTGGCTCTGCCACACTGCCCCCCTGACCAAGGAAGAGACATCCTCTACCCTTTGCCATATTCCATTGGGTAGAAGCAAGTCACGGGTCCCACCCACTCTCCACTCTGGTGAAGTGACTCCCCTCAGAGGCGGGGTCTTCTTAGGGTCTGTGGGCCATCTGGGGTGCCATTGGGACGGGGTGCTTTTTAATATATCAACTTTATTTTTTTAATTTTTCTTAACGTTTATTTATTTTTGAGACAGAGAGAGACAGAGCATGAACGGGGGAGGGTCAGAGAGAGAGGGAGACACAGAATCCGAAACAGGCTCCAGGCTCTGAGCCATCAGCACAGAGCCTGACACGGGGCTTGAACTCATGAACCGCGAGATCATGACCTGAGCCGAAGTCGGACACTTAACCGACTGAGCCACCCAGGCGCCCCAAGGGACGGGGTGCTTTCTAGAGCTCTCAGTCCCTAGATTCTGGCGTGCCGGTCTGGGGTGGCATCTGTTTTGGCACGCTCTCCCCCGATTGCTTGTTCTGTTCTCTGTGCTGTCGGGCCCACTTGCACTGGTGAGAGTAGGACCGAGACTGATGGCCACAGGTTGGGTGAAAAGAGAGTTTGGATTGAACTGGATGCTTGCCCTGCTACCTGCTGACATTTTCCCTGTGTCTCCTGTCGGGCAGGTTTGTGGTAAAGAGCAGATGATGGGTGTGGTCAGTGAGCCAGCTGGGCAGGGCCCGTGGAATGCCAGGCTCCGAGCCAAGTGAACCAAACTGCCCCTTGTCTTTCTCCAGGCAGCGGGGGTGACAGTGGGTTAGGGTTAGGAGTAAGTCCAGGCTGTCAGTTTGCTCTAGCCACGCCGATGTCCTGCTGCTCCAGCCTGGGCTCTGTGGAGTGTGTGGGACCCTTGGTGGGGAGCATGCTCAGAGGCCTTTTGGACAGCATTGGCCACTTGTCTCTGTCTCTGTCTCTCTTTTTCCTTTTAAGTTTATTTAGAGAGAGAGAGGGCGACCCAACAGGGGAGGAGGGAGAGAGAGAATCCCAAGCAGGCTGTGCACTGTCAGCCCAGAGCTGGCACAGGGCTCGATCTCATGAACTGTGATATCATGACCTGAATTGAAATCCAGAGTTGGACATTCAACCAGCAGAGCCACCCAGGCGCCCCTAAATGGTGTGGCTTCTGCCTGGAATTCTCTGCTCCCCGCTTTTCCCGGCAGTGCACGCTCACCCTTCCGGCCTCAGCTTCCAAGGCAGCCTTCTTGGTCTCCTGGCTTAGCTTCCTCCTCGTGTGTGACTTCTGCCCCCACTTGGCAAGACTGGTGCCCTCTGCCCCACTCTCTGGTAATAACTTAGGGTTTTGTGTTACAGTCTTCCTTAGGTGTCTTCCCTGCCTGCAGACACCAGGCACGGGCCTTGGCACACTCCTGGTGGGCAGGCCCCTCGCGAAACAGCATCACCGCACAGCAAGCCTTCAAGAGGGAACTGAGAGGGAAGCGGTGTGTTTGTGAGTCCTGGGCTCTGGCAGCCTTGACCCTCTTGCTTTTCATTTGCTTTCAGTGTCAGTAAATCTATTTATTTTCACAGCTGGGTTTGTTGTGTGAGTCTGAAGTTCGTTCTCATAGTCATTGCCTGGCTCTCCCCAACTCTGCACCTAACTTAGAGAGGTGGGTTCCCTCTCCTTTTTTGTGCAGAAATAAAAGCATAGGTGGTGTCCGTATTTGGAACTTGGAGAGTCAAGGCCACGTCCTTGCTTGTCTCCCGTTCGTGCTTCCTTTTAGCTGTTGCTCTGTGCCCTGGGAGTGCTTGTCTGCAATTTCAGCCTCAGAATACGGATGGCCCATGTCCTCTTGGACTTAGAACCCTGAAACATGGTGCCATTTGATGTTTCTGTCCGTGATCCTGAGGGGCTCCTTCTCCGTTGGGAGCGCCTTTACAAGAAGTCACCTGGATGTCAGACTGGAGGAGGCCTCGCATGGGGGCAGGTGGGCCTCTGCTCTCACAGAGGCTTGTGTGTTGACTTGTGATGCCTTATGCCTGCTAAGTGGGAAGCGGTGCTAATCACGTTTGGTTTACTGCTCACGTACCCTTTGGCAGAGAGTAAATACAGTTTTTAAAAAATCAGGATAAAACGTGCATTGTTGCGCTGGGTGAAGCTACGTTGCCCGGTGCTGGTGGCCAGCTGCCCTGTGCTCGGGGACAGGGCCCGATGGTTAGGGCGTAAGTGCTTACGGTACACTGCCGACGGTTGTCCTTGTCCTTGTCCTTCTGTTCTGTGTGGCGCTGCGTGTGAACTGGGGCCCGGGTTGGGCAGTTGCTTGTACCTTAAACATCTCCACGGCGGCCTGAACCTTTCTCACAGGCCAGCCTCTGGTAGAGCGCGCTCTTCCTGTTGGGCTCCTCAGGGCTGTCGGGCAGTGTGTTTGCTCTTGTGGTCCTTGTGGAGCTGAGCCCGGGGTTTTCCTTGGCCTGCTCTAATCCCATGCTCAGAGGGGCACCTGGGTGGCTCAGTCAGTGGAGCGTCCGACTTTGGCTCAGGTCATGGTCTTGGGGTTCGTGGGTTCGAGCCCCGCGTCGGGCTCTGTGCTGACGGCTCGGAGCCTGGAGCCGGCTTCGGATTCTGTGTCTCCCTCTCTCTCTGCCCCTCCCCTGCTCACACTCTGTCTCTCTCTCTCTCTCTCTCTCTCTCTCAAAAATAAACAAACACTAAAAAAAAAAAAAAAAATGTCTCCTGCTCCACCAACTGAGCCAGCCAAATGCCCCTCTTGCTTTTCTTGTAAGAAGTGGAATTATATCTGCCTCTCTGGGCTGCTTTTTTTTTTTTTCCTGATTAAATGCGCTAACGACCAGGTGCCTGGGGGGCTCAGTCATTTAAGCCTCTGACTCTTGATTTTGGCTCAGGTCATGATTTCACGGTTTGGTGAGTTTGAGCCCCGAGTCCGGAGCCTGCTTGGGATTCCCTCCCTCTCCCTCTCTCTCCCCCCACCCCTTCTCTATGCCCCTGCTCTGTGCGTGTGTGCCATCTCCCCCCCCACCCCAAACAAATAAAAAAAACAATAAATGTGCTAATGACTGTTAAAGCAGCTAGCACAGTGACTGCATATAGCCCTAAATAATAATTTTATTTTTTTCCTCCTGGTTTGCTTTGCCAAGGGTGACATTTGATGCTTGGTAACTACTGTTTGTTTGTTTTTGTTTTTTTACTAGCTTTATTCAGGTACAGTCATACAATAAACTACTTCTTAAAGTATACAATTTGGTAAATTTTGGCATATTTATGTACCACAGTGGAGATAATAATATATTTATCATCCTAGAAAGTTTCTTGGGAACCCTTCATAATCCCTCCCTCCCACCCTGCCCTATCTTGCCCCCAATCTACTTTCTGTAGCTGTAGAATACTTTGTGTTTTCTATAATTTATTTATAAAATTTCCAGAAGTTTTTAGCATTTATATAAATGGAATCATTTCTTTCTCCTTTGCCTTTTGTGTCTTTGTCAAAAATCAGCTGTCTGTATGCAGGTGGATCTGTTTCTGGACGCTCTCTTCTGCCCCATCGATTTCTGTCCTTGTCGTGGCATGGTGTCACCATGTTGGTAGCTTTATAATAAGCCTTGAAGTCTGGGAATATCAGTCCTCAAGCTTGTGTTTTCTTTTTTTTCAAAGTTGTTCGGTTATTTTAGGTCTTTCACATTTCCGTACGAATATTACAATCAATATGTCAAAATACACAAAAAAGCCTGCTGGGGGTTTTCTTTTTTTAATTGAAGTGTAGCTGACACAGAGGGTTAATTAGCTCCAGGTTACAGCTTAGTGGCTGGGCGGCTGTAGAGGTGAGCCTGCCGGGACCTGGAGGGGGATGGCCTTGCCTGGCTGAGTTGCAGAGAGCTGGTCTGGTGCGGTTGAGACTTTGCCCCGTGAACACAACACATCTTCCCGTTGAAGTCAGTGGGCTGCAGTCCCCCCAACAGTGCTTCTGTCCGTGTTTAGTGTTGGAATCTTCGTGCACGTCTTTTGTTACATTTATCCGTAAGGTATTTCACACTGTGACATTGTTGTAAATGGCATTTAAACTTTTTTTCTGATTATTTTGGCACTAGTACAGGTGTCAATTTAAGAAAAATGATTTTGTATCCTACAACCACAGTAAACTCACTAGTTCCAGTGGCTTTTTTTTTGTTTTGTTTTGATCTTTATTTTTAAGAGAGAGAGAGGATCTGAAGCGGGCTCTGTGCTGACAGCAGAGAGCCCAACGTAGGGCTCAGACTCACGAACCGTGAGATCATGACCTGAGCCGAAATCAAGAGTCACATGCTGAACTGCCTGAGCCACCCAGGCGTGCCACTGCTAGTGGCTTTCTAATAGACCCTGTTGGTTTTTTCTATAGAGATGATGTTGTGGTTCACAAATGAAGTCTGTCTTTCTTCTTCTTTCTAATCTGGATACCTTTCATTTTTATTTTAAGTAGGCTCCACGCCCGCCATGGGGCTTGAACTCACGACCCTGAGATTAAAAGTCACGTGCTCCACCGACCGAGCCAGCCACGCGCCCCTTCTTTTCTTTTGATCTGACTGCCCTGACTGGAATTTCCAGCACAGTGTTGGACAGATGTGGGGAGACTAGACCTGCGTCCGAGGCTCAGTCTGAGGCTCACTTGTTACTGTGGGAGGGGAGTGCTAGCTTCTCACCATTACCTGTAATGGCAGGGTAGGGTTTTCAGAGATGCGCTTCATCCGGTGGAGAAGTTCCCTTTTATTCCACGTTTGCAGAGTTTTTCTCAGGAATGGATGTTGGATTATATCCAAAGCTTTTTGCATGTACTTAGTTGATTGTATGGTTTTGCTTTTTTGGTTTGTAAATATGTGAAGAGCGTTGGTTCTTTCTCAGATGTTAAGCCGGTCTTGTCTTCCAGGGTTCAAAGCCACTTAGCTGTCTAGACGGCTGGCTGGTGGGTGGGTGATCAGCCGTGTGCCTGCCATCGTCCAGCGGCGGGGCTTGGGTTCCCCATGCAGTGGAAGCTGCTGTGTTCCTAAGAACCGTGGAAGGACGAGAGTAGGGGCCGTAAGACCTGCAGAGCGTCACTTCTGCCTCATGCTTCTGGCCACGAGTCCCGAGGCCAGCCTGGACGGAAGGGGAGTGAGCTGGATCCCACCACGCACCCGTTGGCAGGTTGGTGCTTCAGAGTCCCAGTGCGGCCAGTGGGCCAGTGCGGGTGTGGACGTTCTGTCTCCGGTGGTGCACAGCCGCCTCAGGAGCAGACACCCAGATCCTCTTAGTTTTGCTCGAATTATCCTAACAAATGTGCATTTCTCCGCTTTGGTTTTCCTTTTCAGGTGAACGGGACCGAATTAGCAGATCTTTGCTAGGTTTCCTGGTAACAGTGTTGTGAAGTGTTAAAGACCATGGTAGCAGGGAACACAGGTCTGCCTGATGTGTATAAACACGCACTGTTATCCCGTGATGCTGTGCTCGATTATGTATCTGTGTGTGCACAGCGGATGTGAGCACGCACTGTTTATGGCTTTGTGTAAGTGTGGGCGCTGGTGCCTCCAGTCTGGTCCCTGCCTTTTGATGCTGAATTTATCAGTATCAAGATGTTAACTGAGGACTTGTTGTGGCCCCTAAGCTTGGAGAGCAGGTAACTTCCCCCCCCCGCCCCCCAATGTCGGTGTGATTTTCTTCCCAAATTTGTTTAGTTTTTAATCAACAGTAATGTTAATGTTTACCAGGTACTTAATTGTATGCATTTCCCCCCCCCCCCGCCCCCCCGCATGGTTTTGTGTGGTCAGCAGGATGATTTCTATTTTACTGATGACCAGAGTGAAGCTTAGCGAGGAGGTTAAGAAGTAAGGCTTTCAGATTTTAAGATAAATGGGAGAATAATTTCTTTTTCGGAGAATTGAACTGTCAGCAGACTTGGGCTAGTTACAGAAAGGGGCATTTACGTGTTCTTCATACATTAGCATGAGGTATCTGCCTTACGGCTAGAGGCGCATGTCTTGCCAGCATCTTTTTCTGGACACGGTGTTGAGTTTATGCTGATATAACCTCATTCTTGTCCCTGTTGTCAGCATGCTGACATTTTTGAAAGTGTCACTGGTGACTGTGCAGCTGAGTAGGCTTCTTTCTGGAGATGGGGAATCTTGGGAGTAAACAAGAAACATGTGCTTGTTGCCAGATGCTCTGTAGAGGGTTTTCCTTTGTCTTGCTGTGGACTCGTGGGGGAGGGGCGATGGTCAGCCACCTGCTGGCCCAGCTGTTCTGGGCTCGAGCTTTCCGCTGAGGTGTATGGGCAGGAACTAGGGCTCCGCAGAGGGACACAGTCGCTGTCTTGTTCTTGATATTAAAACTTCGCCGATCTTTGTTCTCTGACACAGAGCATCTGCTGTTGAGAGAAGTCTGTCGCCAATCTGATTCGTAAACCTTTGTAGGTAATCTTTTAGGATTTTATGGGAAATTTACAGGAGTGGTTTTTTTCCCCTTAAAGTTTATTTATTTATTTTGAGAGAGAGAGAGAGGGAGGGGCAGAGGGGGAGGGACAGAGAGAATCCCAAGCAGACTCCTTGCTGTCAGTGCGGAGCCCATGCGGGGCTCCAACTCACGAAACTGTGAGATCAGGAGCTGAGCTGAAATCAAGAGTCGGACGCTTAACTGGCTGAGCCCCCCCAGACGACCTGATTTTCTGTGTATCTGAGGGGGTCTGAAATTTCATGACTATTAGGGTTTGGATTTGACATTTTCATACTGCTCATTATTCAGTAGCTCTTTCAATATGCAGACTTGTCTTTTTATTTTTATTATTTTTAAAATTTTTATTTATTTATTTTCAGAGAGAGAGAGAGCACTAGCATGGGAGGGGGTGGAGAGACGGGGAGACAGAGAGTCCCAAGCAGGTTCCATGCTGTGAGCACGGAGCCTGATGAAGGGCTCGAACCCACAAACTGTGAGATGGTGACCTGAATTGAAATCAGGAGTCAGGTGCTTAACCCACTGAGCCACCCAGGTGCCCTTAGACTTGTCTTTTTAAATTTGTGTTTAAAGGTTTTCAGTCAGGGGTCAGATAGTAAATATTTTACATTTGTGGACCACCTTCTCAATTCATGAAAGGACCACAGACCACATATAAACAAATACACCTGCTGTGTTCAAATAAAACTTTATTTACTGACACTGAAATTTGAATCTCATGTAATTTTTGTGGTCACAAAATGCGTTTTTTGAATCAGATACAAATGTAAAACCATTTGTGGGTTGTGGACTGTCTGAAAACTGGCGTTGGGCCGGATTGTGCCTTCTGGCCTCTGTTTGCTGTACCCTCTCTGGTCTTTGAAGGGTTCTTTCACTTTGCTGAAATTTTGACTTTGCTCCTTCCTTCTGCGTAGTTTGTTCGGCGGTGATTCTAGACTTGGGTTATCTGTCCACCTGACCTGGCGTGTATCATCCTGTTTTCCGGTGCTCTTATGTGGCTGTATTCTTTCCAAAATGTCACTTTAAGAACATTTGGACGAAAAGGGTATAGTGATCAGCACTGCGATCTGGCAGCATTGATGTTCTGTGAGCGTAATTGCGTCCTGGACAGGAGGCCCCTCCCTCACACGTGCACAGACTTGTCCAGAAGGGGTGAGGAAAGAAAGCTGTTGTCCCTTGTTAACAGTCGTGCACACGTGCTAGACTCAGGCGTTAATTTTGAATTAAATGTGAACTCAACGCTTTGCTCTGGAATAAAAGCGACGTGAAGTATTTGGGACGGCTGAGCTGGCGCTAACAAGGCTGCTTGTAAACTGAAGCTTGTGACAGACGCCAGACCGTCCGCTAAGGGTGCACAGAGGTGGAGATCGCGGTGGCGGGTGCTGTGCAGAGCCTCACACACAGGTGCTGAGCGGGGAGAGCACGGTGGTTTAGTCTGGAAAGTGTTGGACAGGCTGAATTAGTAGTAAAGCTACTGATTTTTAGAGAGAACTGAGTTTTTAAAAGGGAATATTTTAATAGAACTGACCCTGCTAATTAGTGTTCGAGGAGACATTTAGCCTTCTTTTCCTAGATGACGAGAAAAAGTTTGGAGAAAAGTTAGGCAGCTGAAATAGGATGGTAAAGAAATGGCTGTATGAAATTTTCCCTGTCTGCTAAACCCGCCTTAAAACGGGATTCTTGCAAACCTGAGTTTTCTTTCTATTGTGGTAAAATATATCTAACATAAGATACGCCGTTGTGGCCATTTTTAAGTGTACGGTCTCGTGGCGTTGTAGTCACATCCCGTGCAGCCATCAGCACCGTCCGTGTCCAGAGCTGTTTCATCACCCTCCCTCCCACACCGAAACTCTTTCCCCGTTAAACTCTGACTCCGCGTTTCCCTCCCCTCGCTCCTGCATCCATTCTGTCTTCTGTCTGTGGATTTGACTATTCTAGTCCCTCACATATAAGTAGAATCCTACAATATTTTGTCCTTTTCTGTCTGGCTTATCTCACCCAGCATAATGTCTTTAAGGTTCACCCATGTTGTAGCAGGTGTTGGAGCATCCTTCCTCTTTAAGGATGAGTGACGTTGCCTTGTCTGTATAGACCACATTTGGTTTATTTGAAATTCATCATTTGGGGGGCGCCTGGGTGGCTCAGTCGGTTGAGCGTCCGACTTCGGCTCAGGTCACGATCTCACAGTCTGTGAGTTCGAGCCCCGCGTCAGGCTCTGGGCTGATGGCTCAGAGCCTGGAGCCTGCTTCCGATTCTGTGTCTCCCTCTCTCTCTGTCCCTCCCCCATTCATGCTCTGTCTCTCTCTGTCTCAAAAATAAATAAAAACGTTAAAAAAATTAAAAAAAAAAAGAAATTCATCATTTGGACACGTTATCGTACGAACACTTAAGTTGTGTCCACTTTTCAGTTATTGTGAGTAGTGCTGCTGTGAACACGAGTGTGCAAATAAATGTTCAAGTCCCTCCTTTGACTACTTCTGTGTGTGTACAAAGAGGTAGAGTGGCTGGATCAAGTGGTAAAATTCTGTTTCACTTTTTGAGGAGCGTCATAGTGTGTAGTGTTTCCCACAGCGACTACACTAGCTTACATTCCTGCCAGCAATGCGCAGGGTCCACTTTCTCCACATCCCTGCCAACACCGGCTCTTGGTTGATTGATTGGATTGGTTGACTGTTTGATAGTAGCCATCCTAATGAGTGTGGATTGGTATCTCATTGTTTTGATTTGCATCTTCCTAATGACTACCGACGTCAGGCATCTTTTCATGTGTTTATGGTTCATTTGTGTACTTTCTTTGGAGAAATGTCTGCTCAAGTCCTTTGACCATTTTATTTTTTAAAGTTTGTTTATTTTGAGAGACAGCGCATGTGTGTGCACGTGTGCACACGTAGAGGAGGGGCAGGGGGAGGAGGAGGAGGAGGGGGGGGAGAGAGAGAGAGAGAGAGAGAGAGAGAGAGAGAGAGAGAGAAAGAAAGAGAGAGAAAGAAAGAGAGAGAATCCCAAGCAGGCTCTGCGCTGTCAGCACAGAGCCTGATTTGGGGCTTGAACTCACAATCATGACCTGAGTGGAAGTTGGAAGCTTAACCGACTGAGCCACCTAGGCGCCCCTCTCTGTGTCTTATTTTGGATAATTTCTGTTGCTGTGTTTCCATGCTCACTACTCTTTTCTTCTGTAATGTCTAAAATGTCAGCTATTTTTGTCTCAAAAAAATTTTTTTAAGTTTATTTACTTATTTTAGAGAGAGAAAGAGGTGGGCGAAGGGCAGAGAGGGAGAGAGAGAATCCCAGGCAGGCTCTGCACTGTTCGTGTGGAGCCCCACCTGAGGCTCAAGCCCTCAAAGTGTAAGATCAAGCCCTGAGCCAAAGTTGGAAGCGTAAACCGACTGCGCCACCCGTACAGGTGCCCCTTGTATCAATTTTTTTTTTTTACCTCATTCCTTGTGGTGTTAATTTCAAGAAGTGTGATCTGGGCCCTTTTCAGATCTTCACGTGTCTCCTGTGTCCTAACTCTCACTCGTCTTCTCTGTGTCGCTTCTGGCTGCTGGGTCTCGCTTCTGCTCAGGTTCTCCTGCTTCTCTGCAGAGCTGGGCGATGTTTGATGGCGTTGCAGACACTGGTCATTGTATCCTACTCGTGGTTGGATATTTTGTATCACTGCAAACATCTCGGGCTCTGGCGTGGATGTTTTCGGGCCCCCTGAAGCAGTCTGCTTCTGTTAGTTCATTTCATCCTTTGTCGGGTCCGGTGCTGCGTGCGCTCCGTAGCCGACCTCACACCTGCTTGTGCGCTTCTTCCTCTGTGGCCTCGCGGCCAAGTCCGGCTGCTTTGGGCTGCTGGGAGCATGGCGTCTTCCTCTCCAGGCGGGGAGGCCACTCTTCTGGGTTTGCGCTGCCCACGCCGTGGCCTGGAAGCTCTCCCCAAGCAGGAAGCCGAGCAGGTGTGAGCTCACTTCACCTATTTTCCATCTCTCGGGGTCGCTTTCCTCATCGCTTGACGTCCAGTGTCTCGAAAACCATTGTTTCCTCCTTTCTGTCCAGGTTTAAGGGGAGTAGAGGTCCAGTTCCTTTTAATCCACCTTGGGCAAAGCCAGGACTTTCTAGAACTTCAGTATTTTATCCTGAAAGCGCAGTTTATAATTGATCACAAATACTGACGTTTATTTACTTGAGTGACTGTGGTGTGTCACGTGTTCAATACAACTTGGTTTTCTGTAGCAAATTGCACTTGAGACACGGGCTTTCTCCCCGAGGGCCTCACACTGTGCCCTCCAGCAGGTGTGCTTCATGCCCTCTGTGGTTTTGTCGTAGGATTCAAATGACCTGTAGTCCTTTGTCGAAACTTAATAAAATTGGTTTTTGCTGATTAACCCAGAGCAGTCTTCAGTGACACTGGCATTTGAAACCTAGGATTGGATGGTGATGAAGAATGTGGCTGGAGTGTGGATGGAGATTCTGCCTGGATTTGTCGGGGCTGCCAGCACTTTGGTCCTCCTCGCAAGTAGGGGACGACTCCAGAGAGAGGACGGACGGTCTCTCTTCAACCTTTATGATGGTGGTTT
The DNA here is from genome assembly GCF_024362965.1 of Panthera pardus. Classification (NCBI taxonomy): domain Eukaryota; kingdom Metazoa; phylum Chordata; class Mammalia; order Carnivora; family Felidae; genus Panthera; species Panthera pardus. The sequence continues at coordinate 25,567,400 of NW_026526754.1, read as the reverse complement.
TCATCTCAAGACGCTTCTTCTTTCGCGGCCGGGGTAGAGAAACTCTGGAGACCGCGAAGGGGAAATGGCTGAGGGCTGGCGGCACTGGATGGATTGGAAGCAGTTTTAGGATGTAAGAGATACACGTAAATAAGAAATAAGTCAGGGTTTTTTCGTTTGGGGGGAATTTAAGTCAAGTTTTGTTGCGATGTTGTTAAGCGAAGCAGCTTCTTTGTAGCAGCTTTGGAGGTGATTAATGGAACACGTCTGCATGCGCCAGGGTCATGTTTAGCCGTCCACTGGAACTGTAAAGTAAGCTAGAGCACTGTTTAGCATCACTGTGGTCACTTCTCTGCAGCGGTGTCACCCTGAGAGCCCAAGGCCAACTGCATCGACAGACGCTCGCTCTAGGAGACCCATGGCCTCTGTCCTTGGACTTGACCCCATGTTAACCTCTGTGTGTCATTTCTCCTGGTCCATCCAGCTCCCTGTTTGTGTGTTTCCTTTGTTTGTTTGTTTGTTTTGTTTGCGTGTTTCTTATGATAATCACTGATGTACTTGGGAATGTGTTGGTGACATTTCTACAGGAATACTTCAGACAATACAATTGCCCGTTCTGAAACCTGCAATTAAATGACTTTTGATAGTCGTGTTAACCCCATGTAACCGACAGCAAGTTTTGATCTAGAACAGTTCCTTTATCTCAGAAAGTTCTTTTGTAGCCTGTAACCCCCTCTCCCAGCTGTAGCCTCACCCTGAGCGGACACCGGTTTTCCTTGGGCACGGGTGTGTTTTGCCTGTTTCCGAATTTTGCATACATGGAATCATGCAGTATTTGGAGTCTCCTGTCACTCCCACAGCGTGATATTTTTTTTAAATGGAGGAAAAATTAGTACAAGAAATGCAGTGCTCACAGTGCTCTGCGCCCGTCACTACCTGGTTTAAGAAGACTTCCACCCTCGGAAAGAAACTCTGTCCCGTTAAGCAGCCACTGCTCCTGCCCCCTCTCCCTCCCTCAGACGCCCTGCCAGGCGTGCAGTCTCCTTTGGCTCTGTGTAGATTTGCCTGTTCTGGACATTTCATATAAATGAATCATACTAGATTTTTTTCCCCTGCCCCTTTTAAGTAATCTTTGTGCCCAGTGTGGGGTTTGAACTCATGACCCTGAGATTAGGAGTCGTGTGCTCTGCTGACAGCGCCCCACAAGATTGGGTTTTTGCGTCTGGCTTCTTTAACTTGGTAGGACGTCTTCAGGGCTCAGCCATGTCGTAGCATATGTTGGAACTTTTCATGTGTGAAAAATACTCCAGGGGCGCCTGAGGGGGCTCAGTCGGTTAAGCGTCTGACTCTTGGTTTCGAGTCAGGTCATGATCTCACAGTTCATGAGTTCAAGCCCCACATCGGGCTCTGAGCCGACAATGCGGAGCCTGCCTGGGGTTCTCTCTGTGCCTCTCTCTCTGCCCCTCGCCTGCGTCCCTACCCTCCCTCCCTCCCTCCCTCCCACCCTCTCTCTCTCTCCCTCTCTCTCTCTCTCTCTAAATAAACTAAAGAAATTAAAAAAAAAAACAAAAAAAACACCACACTCCACCATATGGATGGATACATTCTGCCACCCACCTGTGGATGGGCATGCGGGCTGTTTTCACCCTTCTGCCTTCGTGACCAGTGCTGCTGGGAGCGCATGTGTGCAAAGGTCTGTTTGAACACCTTTTGGGCGTATGCCTAGCAGTGGGATGGCTGGGTCATGTGGCCGTTCTGTGTTTAACTTGGTGAAGAATTACCAGGCCCTCACAGTAGTTGGATCATTTTGCTTCCTGAGCATATAGGTCAGGAGCACATGCACGGTTCTTTGAGAATACCGCGCCCCCTGGTCCCAGCGTCCCGCCTGATGGGTGTGGGCAGCTGTCTTCAAGGGGGTGGGCTGGGGGTGGGGGGCTGGCGAGCAGGCCCATCGGCACAGTGACCTCCTGGGGAGATCCAGTAGCTTCCTCGTTAAGTGCTGTTGTTCCCTCAGACGGGAGCTTTTCCTTGCATCCTGTACTTCATACTTGTGACCACTTTGACTGCTTGTTCGTTGCCGGTTTTGGAGGGATAGAGGCCTGGAGTTCTCTGTTCTGTCCCTTTGGGTGGTATCTTCCCCTGCTGTGATGTTTTGAGACCTGTGCGTGTCTTCATGACTTTGTCTTGCTGCGGAGATGTGCCCTGCCACAGTGCCTCACGTGGAACCAATTCAGAGGTGTCTGTGACGTTGTCACTGCTGAAGAACTTAGAGTTTGAGGACTTGTCTGTGGAGGCTGCATTTAAAAAGCTCAGATTTAGGGGCACTTGGGTGGCTCAGTCGGTTCAGCGTCCAACTTCGGCTCAGGTCATGATCTCACGGTCATGATCTCACGATCTCTCTCCCCTGCTCATGTTCGGTCTCTCTCTCTCAAAGATAAATACATGTTAAAAAAAAATAAAAATAAAAAAATAAAAAGCTCCAATTTGCAGTTTATGAAGAAGAAAATTGGCCAGTGATGTAAGAGGAGGGCTTATTAAAAAATTACCTCCTTAACTGGGTGCAGCACGGTTGCTCTAAGAACTTGCCCATTCTTAAAGGTTCCCTTACCCATTGGGTCAGGTGGAGGATTTGCAAACTGCGAGCCAGGCTCTTACGTGTGTAGGTGATCTAGAACAGTTTGATCTAGAACAAAGTCGATGCTGGGCTAAATGCTGGCCTCACCGCTCTTCTCTGTCTATTCTCGGCCTTATCTGCAGGCCTGCAGGGGTCGTGACCCCTCCAGGAGGGCAGGACTTCGCAGGACTTTGCACGTTCAGTTACTTGAAAGCAGCTCTTCAGGGCTCTGCCGCTCCTGGTGGACTCTGCTCCTCCCCCGTGGTGTCCACCTCCGGGCCCTTCATAAGCCCCTCCCCCGTGAGTCCCGGTGCCGCAGCACAGTTACGGGGCCTCTTGCCGGGTGCCGTTCTGTGTGCCAGACCACAGTAATTCACTTGACCTCGGTGCCCCCAAGGCGCTGGTGCCGCTCTTCTCCCTGTTGCAGAGGAGGGTACGTCGAGGCACAGAGAGGCCCAGCCACCTGCCCAGGTCACACAGGTCATGAGTGACAACGCTGGCATTGCCTGAAAAATTGGGCTGGCAATCCCCCGGGCTAGCTGGCTCCAGAGCCCCACTCTGATCGCTCACCTGCGCTGTCTCCCCGCCTTTGGGCAGGTACGTAACCATAGAGCTGGGGGACAAGTCTGTTTGTTGGTAGCTGTATCTCCTGTGCTGACATCTTCTCGTCGTGCTGTTCTGTCTGCCCGTGTGTGTTCGTGCTCATGAAAGGATGCTGTGTAGTTTTAGTTAAGAAACATCTCTCTTGCCTCCTGCTAGCCATCCCCTTTGAAGTGCCCAGGACCAGCGCCAGTAAGCTGGTTACTAACACTTTGTCCTAGGTGACACCATGGCAGCAGGCAGTTCTTGTTCACAGGAAGGGCAGTTTGGCTCGTAGCATAAAGGGAGGGAAATTATGCTAATTAGTGCTTTAACTTAGCTATAGATTCTGTTTATGTTTTTAATTTTTTAATTAAAAATTTTTTTCATGTTTCTTTATTTTTGAGAGAGAGAGAGAGAGAGAGAGAGAGAGAGAGACAGAGCATGAGTGGGGGAGGGGCAGAGATAGAGGGGGAGACACAGAATTCAAAGCAGCCCCAGGCTCCGAGCTGTCAGCCCAGAGCTCTACGTGGGGCTCAAGCCCACGAACCGTGAGATAAGGACCTGAGCCAAAGTCCGATGCTTAACCAACTGAGCCACCCAGGTGACCCTATAAATTCATTTTAGAAGTTTTGAGGAAACTAATAGGGAAATAAATGCTCTGTGAGGGATTGCTGCTTCAGGATTTTTTTTTTATTAAAAAAATATTTTTTAATGTTTATTTTTGAGAGAGAGAGAGTGTGTGAGCAGGGGAGGGGCAGAGAGAGGGAGACACAGAATCTGAAGCAGGCTCCAGGCTCCGAGCGGTCAGCAGAGTCAGATGCGGAGCTCCGTCCTAAAACTGAGATCACGACCTGAGCTGAAGTTGGACACTTAACCGATTGAGCCACCCAGGCGCCCCAGGATTTTTTTTTTTTAAGATTTTATCATTTATTTATTATTTATTAAATTTTTTTTTTGAAAGAGAGTGAGTGGGGGAAAGGCAGAGAGAGAGAGAGGAGAGAGAGAGAGAGAGAGAGAGAGAGAGAGAGAGAGAGAGAGAGAGAATCCCAAGCAGATTCCTTAACTGTCAGCATGGAGCCTGACACTCCTGTGAGGCCATGACCTGAGCCAAAATCAAGAGTCAGATGCTCAACCTACTGAGCCACCCAGGTGCCCCTCCTCTTTTTTATTTTAGAGAGAGAGTGCATGCAAGGCGACAAGAGGGACAGAGAGAGAGAGAGAGAGAGAGAGAGAGAGAGAGAGAGAGAGAGAGAATCTTAAGCTGGCTCCATGCTTAGTGTGGAGCCATGACCGTGGGATCACAAACTGAGCCATCATCAAGAGTCAGACGCTCAACCGACTAAGTCATTCAGATAATTAACTTTTAAAATAAAAGCCCTTAAAAATCTTTAAAAGCAGCAATCTTACCTGCTTATCTAGCATGTGAACGCTTTATCTTCGGTTGAGTAAAACCCTGGGCTCTGAGCACAGGTCAAGGGGTTGGCAGACTTTGTCTATAAAGGGCCAGGTGGTAAATACTTTGGACTTTGTGGGCCATACATAGGTCTCTGTTGCAAGGACCCAGCTTTGCCAATGAACCACGAGAGTAGCCATAGATAATTGGTAAAGTGGTAAGTGTGAGCCTGTTGTACTTTGTGTCAAAACCAGGATTAGAGGTCATGGTAGTTTATGTTTCCACCAGTGATGTCGATGGCTGATATTAAGGGTATCCTGACGATTCAGAGAAATTAGGAATTTATGAGTACATTTGTAAATGGTAGGTTTTAGATGGTCTGGGAACTGTAACCATGAGAAAGGATTTGAGTTTTGTAGGCTCATAAGTAAGCACTCATCAGCAATAAATATGAAAATGAGGAGTTTAGCACTTAAAACTTGAGAATTTTAAACATGGATCAGGGTTAGATTTAACTGGAAGAACTAAGTACTTCTAGACCCTTAGATGTGGGTATGGTCCTGGCAGACTGCATAGTTATCTTTCTAGTCAGCTTTACTTAGTCTGGTTCTTACGTTCTGTCTCCAGTCTTAAGTTTTTGTGTCCTTTTTTACAAAAGTTATAAAAGCACAATATTCTGAGCAACATTCAGGTCTTCACAGCAGAAACTGGCAACCCTATATTTACCCACTCCGTAGAGCTGCACTGCGGTTGGTGGTTGTATCTTACAGAATCTGCAGTGCCTTTCTGATGTGTATGAAAATAAGTGTATATATTTTAAAATGTAATGTTTTAAAAAAGTTTATTTTGAGAGCATGTGTGTGCATGCATGAACTGGGGAGGGGCAGAGAGAGAGAGAGAGAGAGAGAGAGAGAGAGGATCCCAAGCAGGCTCTGTGCTGTCAGCACTGAGCCTGACGCGGGGCTCAAAGTCACAAATTGTAAGATCATGACCTGAGCTGAAATCTAGTCAGATGCTTAACTGACTGAGCCACGTTTTTTAAATGTGAGAGGAAACAGTGTATACTGTTTAGTTGTGGTCTTTCCCCAGTCAGCGCTGTGGACCTTGGTTCTCTGCTCCCACTGTTACTCTCTTGTGCCCTTCTCTTCTCCCCCTCTTGAACTGCCAGGCATTCCGTTGGGATCTGAGGAAAGAACACAGAAGTTTCCCAGGATATCACTGAGAACAAGGTCATACTTTTTTTTTTCTTTTTAATGTTTACTTATTTATTTTGAGAGACAGAGAGTGGATGAGAGCAGGGGAGGGACAGAGAGAGAGGGAGAGAATCCCAAGTAGGCCTCATGCTGTCAGTGCAGAGCTTGACCTGGGGCTCGAACTCAGAAACTCTGAGATCATGACTTGAACTGAAATGGAGAGCCGGATGCTTAATTGAGCCATCCAGGTGCCCCAAGATACATGCTTTTAAAGTCAGGGATTCTAGCATGCACCTGTCTTCCCCCCTAACTGCACAGTGCCTCCTCTGCTCAGGATTACTTTCTCCTCACCTACAGATGGGCTCCCCTCTGCTGTCACTCTTGCCCAGAGCCCCAGTGTTGGAGCCTCTGGGGTCGGGTCTCCAGTAAATGGGGGCAACAGTGTTCATTACTAGTGGAGTGACCCTTGCTTGTGGGCCGGGCTTATAGACCAGGACTTGGGTACTTCCAGCGGTCTCCCCTCACCCTCTCTCCTCCCACCCCCACTTACCACTTCCTGAGGCACACACACCATGGACAGTGACAGCAGTGGCGTTCTCCCACGCTGTGGGTGCTGTTGCGTTTGCTGCCTGCGGGAATGCATTGCTGACACATGTTTACAAGGAAGCTTCAGGTGAAAAGCTAACTGAGAGTTAGCCTGGATTCACCCTGAACCTCCAAGGATCATCAGTCCACCCCCCATGACTTCAGGACTTTGTGCTTCTGACCTGTGGGCTTTATTTTTCCTTCCTCTGGTGTTTGATCTCAAGTGGACATTCACAGTATTACCAATAGTGAGGACCTTGCATAAGTCAGCTTCCACTTCTGTGACTGACATCATGTATTACTTTCTTATTTACTTTTAAAAGATCTTATTTATAAGTAATCTCTACCCCCAACTCACAACCCCGAGATCAGGAGTTGCATGCTCCACTGACTGAGCCAGCTGGGCACCCCACTATCTGATTTATTTTGATTTATTTCTGCTATGTAATATTGTTTGGCCCTTTTGCATTAATGCACTGTTGGGTTGGTTTGGGGACAATTGGTTGTATGCTATAGAATTGAGACATGGTTTGAAATTGTCTTGGGCTTCTTTGAGGGCAGAATGTTATCCTGGGGTAGTTCAGATAGTTTTTCTCCTTCTGATGACTTTTGTGTCTGAGATACAAAGGAGGTTCGGGAGGAAGATTAAGTGGTGAATGAACTTGGTCGCCCTCTGTCTCTACTGAATTTCTGTAAAAACGCATAGGTTGCCTTTCTGGGTAACTTCACTGACTCTGCCTGCCCCCAGAGTAGAGCTTTCGAGGTGTGTGCACTGCCTTCAGGTTATTTAACGCTGCCAGGCGTCCCTTCTTGGAGCCCATGCTGGTTTTCCTTGGAAGACACATGGAGCACAGGTTAGAATGGTTTGTGATTTTTTTTTTTTTTTTTTTTTTAGTACAAGAAGATGGTTCTGTCTTACTGGTAATCAGTGAATTCGAGGTAAATTATGTAGAACCGATAATGAAAAAAAAAAAGTGTTTCCTGGAGCTAAAAAATGGGTTTGACAAACACTGTGACCTGCTCCTGGCCCCACTACGTTTATAATTAAGTTTGAAAAGGGATACGTAACAACATGGTGGTGGCGGAATTTCTTAGATATTTCAATTTTGATGACTAAAAATTTTATGGCATGTCCTTTAAGTAGAAACTGGCTCCCAGAATTTTCAGGACTGCTGGGTAACTGAGATAGCTGTGTGGGCTGGGTGCTCAGTGAGGGATCTGCAGTAGTCACGTGACAGACAATCTGGGCATGGGGTCGAGGGGAAACCGAGGGCACAGTCAGAATTGTTCCATTGTATTTCCAGCCGTTTCACTTTCCCTGTAACATGGAGGGAAATAGGACACATTTGACAAATGCATAAGTGTTTATAAATCTTTTTTTATTTTAAAGGTGATCGATGCGGGGTTTTTTTTTAATGTTTTTATTTTATTTTTGAGAGAGAGACAGAGCGTGAGCCAGGAGAAACAGAGAGAGAGGGAGACACAGAATCCGAAACAGGCTCCAGGCTCTGAGCTGTCAGCACAGAGCCTGATGTGGGGGGGGTGGGGGTGGGGGGGGTGGGGAGAGGGTGCCTCAAACTCGCGAACCGAGAGACCTGAGCCGACTTTGGAAGCTTAAACAGTTGAGCCCCCAGGCTCCCCCAGTGTTTACAAATCTTGAAGTCAGATGCTCCACACAGAAATAATTAGACCTCTGTGACAAGGTCAGGGAAAAGAATGCCCTTTACTAATCATGCAGTAAAGACGTGCTCCCTTGTCAGATGGCAGGAGTCGTGTGGGGGGGCGCACCTGTGGTGGAAGGAGGCCGGACTAGGAGCCAGGAGGGCTGTACCCCCCGGTGTGGCTCCACCCTGTCCGTGCCGCTTGGAGCATGTCATCTGCTCCTTGTTGCAGTTTGTGACTGACCTTGTTCAGGAGACATGCAGCGCTGCGAAAGGTATACACGCCCTTTACAGGGATGTAAGCGTGCCAGGTGTGTGTGTGTCTAATTGTGTTTGAAGCACCAACCTTGTTTACACTGGCCTATTATAGCTGACTTCTCTCCACTACTGTGTTTCTGTTCTTGGGTTTTCTCTTTCCTTTGCTGATTTGGAATAGCGAAGAATGTAACAAGCTAGCTCATAAAACGGTTCGTAGCTGCTAACAAGGACTGCAGGAAAGGGTGTGGGCAAGTGGTGCGTGAGCCCACGGCACGTTAGGGCCTCAGGCCAGGCAGTGAGTTCTGCTGTACTCAGCAAGCCAGAGATGGGGGTGACAAGCCCTCTCAGTGGGTGCTGGTGTCCGGGATAGCGCTGGTGCACGTTTTTTCTGGGACTGCAAGGCCTGCCCTGCCTGCCTTGGCCTTTATCTTTGCCCGTAAACGTTAAATGCGTGTGGGTTAGTGCCTGCTTTTAATAAGGCAGACATGAATGGTACACGAAAGGTCTTTTTGTATTTATGCATCAGGCTTCTATTTTGTTTATATTTTTGTTTATTTACTTAACGTTTATTAATTTTGAGAGACAGTGTGAGGGGCGGAGGGGCAGAGAGAGAGGAGACACGGAATTCAAAGCAGGCTCCAGGCTTTGAGCTGTCAGCACAGAGCCCGGTGCGGGGCTTGAACCCACAAACTGTGAGATCATGACCTGAGCCGAAGTCGGATGCATAACTGACCGAGCCACCCACGTGCCCCAGGCTCGTATTTTAAATTTCAGTTTGTGGCTTGAGAGTTTTAGTGATACGACACTAAGACTTTTTTGTTTTTGTAAGATAACAGAAATGGGTGTTCAGATGCTGCATTAGGTTTGTTTAGGCCAAGACTTTGAATACCTTGGCAGGATTTGGAACCCACAGCGTGAATTCTGACAGATCATGGAGAGTGTTTTCTTGAACACTGCATTTGTATTAATTGTACTTGTCCTTTCTATTTAAATTTTACTTTGTTTACTAAGAGCTTACTTTCAGAAAGAGAGAACCAGCGGGGAAGGGGCAGAGAGAGAGGGGGACAGAGGACCCGACAGCGCAGAGCCCAGTGTGGGACTCACACTCCCAGACTGCTGTTGAGCTGAGTGTTGCACTTGTGAGCGTGTGTGATGATGGTGATTTGAATGGGCGCAGAGGCTCGTTCCTGTCCTACTGAGGGATTGGCTGACCCCCATTCCTCTCTGCAGCCCTGGAACTTGCCCTGAGCTCTGGCAGGGTTGGGAGGTGGGTGGGGCTCAGGGACTCACCTGGAGGGGCTCACAGCGTTTGCTTCCTAGTACGGCTGCAGCAAGGGCTTTGAGGGCCGGGCAATGGTGCATTTTGGGGCTCTGTTTTCATTATAGTGCTCTTAGGAAAGGGAGTTTTTATTTTCATTTCAACGGGATAAGAATGTTATTCTATTTAAAGAAAATACCAGCTAAATGACGGTCTGGGAAGTGAGTGCATGCTTGTGGCAAACACTTAGGAATATGGTACCTAGATGGGTGAACTGGGCAGTCATTGGCTGGGTAGGGTAGCGGATAGCACAGAGGAGTGGGTCTTGGCAGTTCCTTTAAGGACACAGAATAGAAAACACTGGTGTGGCACATGTGCAATATATACTCTCTCTGAACATTTTCGTTTTGCTCGTGTGTGGTGTATCCTGGTCAGGGTGTGAATTGTGTGTCTCACTGTGGATTGTGTTCAGAAAAGTGTGAGAACTCCTGGCCCGCATGACCTTGAAGGGACTTTGCACCTCTCGAGATTCTGTTTTGCTTTATTTTTTCAGTGACTATTTATTGAACACCTAGCTTGTTCCGGGGCCTGGGCTAGGATGCCAGTGGAGAAGTAAGATCCTGCCCTTGGGGAGACTTTGCTGTGTTTGAGAAAACAGTTCTTATGAACCAGGTATTGTGTCTGTCCCATGGATCCCAAAAGCTATTATTTTACGACTCTGAAATGGGATGTCGGATGGACACAGGCAACAGTCCTGACGAGCTGGAACTCCCGGCCCTTGGGGGGACCTGGTCATCGTCGTTCACACTGTTGTCAGCTTAGTTGAGTTGTGTATTGTTGGTACTAAAAATCATGAAAGCAGTTGATATTGGAACGTCTTTGGGAAAGTCACGCCGAGATTCCCCCAGGAAAGGGAAAGCGCTTGTGTGTGCAGGGCCCACTCCCTGCCGACGAGACGCACGCCGGCTCTGGCCGAGCGAGGGCAGTTCCATATTTGTTGCACAGCAACGACTGGGTGCTTCACGGAGCCTCGGGAAGGATGAAACCCATTAGTAGATGAAGCTTTGCTGTGCTTTGTCACGGGCGGGACTGCCTCCAAAGACCAGAGGAAACGGGGGCCGCTTCCTCCCGAATAGATGAGAGACGATGAGAGACGTGGCCGGCTCACGTGACCGGCTTTCACAGGACTCAGAACTGCCCCGGGGCAGTCCCCTTGCTTTCTGAGGAGCCGGACTCCCGGCCTGGGTTCTGTGGCGCGGGTTAGGAGTTGACCATGTGGTTAGAACTGTAGAGGAGCCTAAGCATGCAGGGCAGCTGAGGGTCGGGCAGGGTTGGGGACAGGGTCGGGGACGAGGGCCTTGTGGGTGAAAGTTCAGGAGGTGGCGGGTGCCCACCCAGGTGGGGCTGGGTGCCTCGGTGGGGCACTGAGGATGTAGAGAGGACTGACAGTGATGGCAGAATAATTCTCGTCATACGCACTGGCTGGTGTGTAACAGGATGTTTTACGAGTGAAGACGTACGACGTGTCCGTAGTACGAGATACAGAAAGGAAAGCCTGGCGGAGACCGCTTGGGAGGCTGTCCCAGTGGGCAGGAGGTGAAGGGCCTTGTTGGGAGGGTTGTCCTCGGGCGGGAAGAATCCGGCGCCTGCAGTCCGGGAAGCGTGTGGGGTGAGCGGTCGAGGGGTCTGAGGGCCTGCCAGCTGCTCGTTCAGGAGGAGGGAGAGGAGGCTGCACGGAGCCCCCCAGCTTTGTTCATGCCATGATCCTTCTGCAGCAGTTTCTCTGGCACCACCGCTGGCCTTCAGGGATGCTGGCTCAGCCGGCGACACGCAGGGGATCTCCTGGGAGCAAAGACCAGGGAGTTGGTGGGGTTGCGGGGGAGGGGCCGCCCAGGGACGCTGTCTCAGTGAAGTGTGGGGAGGACCCTCAGGAGGATGGGAGATGTTTGGTGGCAGTGGGCACGGCGGGGGTGGGGGGGGGCGGGGGGCGGAGGTGGGGAGGTCGCTGGGGTTGAGCAGGGAGGTTTGTGTCTGGATAGCTCATGTGAGGACAGCGCAGGCCGAGCTGGGGGAGAAGGAGGGTGACCCTTGTAGCGTCCCTTGTCGGTGGGGCCTGGACTGCCGGCTGGGCCTTGTGTTGGGTCCTCCTGTGCTCTGCTGAAGCCTTAACTAGGACCCAGTCCAGAAGGGAAAGGCTGCCGCCATCCCGTCCACAGGTGCAGAACGGGCAGTTGGGTGAGAGGGCCATGGCTGGCAGGTTGGCTGGGACTGCTGCGGGGGCGTGGGGGGCATCTGACAGGTGCGTGCGGGGTGGAGCTGGTCACAGGAAAGCAGGGGGCGTGGGCAGCGGCCTCCGGCCTCTGGCCTCTGGCGTGGAGGAGGAGGGAGAAGGGGACGGTGTGTGTGAGTGTGGGCCGGTGCTCAGGGGGTGCCTTGGGGGCAGGGCACCAAGTGCTGGGAGTGGCTTACCCGGGCCATGCTTTGGGACGTTCTTCTGCTGTAGGCACTGGGGCCTGTCAGCAGGACTTCACCTGAAAGCTCTTTCCTTTCAAATTTATTTATTTATTTTGAGGGAGAGAGAGAGTGGGGGAGGGGCAGAGAGAGGGAGAGAAAGAGAATCCCAGGCAGGTTCCGTGCTGTCAGCTCAGAGCCCGACTTGGACGCTCAGTCGACTGAGCCCCCAGGCGCCCCAGAACCTCGCCTCTGTTCACACTGTAAGCTTTCTCCTTGTTCTCAACACTCGCAGAGTAGGAGTCTCTTCAGAGCTCGTGTGGTAGACGTTTCCTAAATGGGAACATGTGCTGTACTAACGCTGTTGGAGCCCGCCTCCCGGTCTGGGAACGAGGCAGGGGGACACAGTCCCCAGGGAACTTCAGGGCAGCCTGGGATCCTTCGCCCACTCCCCTCACCTCTCTGTCCCATTCTTTGAGAACATACCCAACTAGGAGCCGATCATGGATTTCTTACATCTTGTATGAAATGCAGTTGGAAAGAGGTTGTTTTAAAATTACTATAAAATTGTAAAAGAGGGGCACCCGGGTGACTCAGTCAGCTAAGCGTCTGACTTCGATTGAGGTCATAATCTCGTGGTTGGTGAGGTTCAGCCCCACATTGGGCTCTGAGCTGACAGCATGGGGCCTGCTTGGGATTCTCTGTCCCTCCCCTGCTCGTGCACACACACGCACACTCTTTTTCTCTCTCAAATAAACATTTAAAATAAAATAAAATAAAATTGTAAGACGTTGTTCCCTCAGGCGGTGGTTTTAAGTGGATCCTGTTAAGAATCAAACAAAACTTCATATTCTCTTTGCTGTTTGCATGTTAAAGAACATACATGCTAGGCTAGGTTTTTTCAAATCTCTTTTATTTTAATCTTTTAAAAAATAATTAAAAAAAATAAACCTCTTCCCTGATGTCACTAAAGAGCCTGTTGGGATATCAGAGGAAGGCAGGGAGTCGCCAGTGGGGCTGTGAGGGCTCTGTTGTCCCCAGCAGCTACAACAGCCTGGAGGTGTGGAGGGGCTAGGGGAGGGCTCGGGTCCAGGCAGGGTTTGGGGTTTAGGGTCCGAGGCTCCTCCTGGTACCCATGAAGGCGGCACCTGGGGCTGCATGGAGATGGTCCCCCAGCTTCCCTGGAGCCCAGAGGGGCTGCCCACGTTTGCCGGTCATTGGCAGCTACAATCTTGCCGTCTTCTGGAGCCTCCTCTCCTCTGCCGGCAGCTTCCCCTGGGGACACCACGTGGTGTCCGTGGCAGCATCTGTGCGGTGCCTTTTCCCACTTCCCGTCCTGTTGGGTCCTTGCATGGCCATGTGTTCTACCAAAGAGGCTCTTGTCGCCCTGGGTCAGAGGAGGTACGTCCTGGGAGATGGTCGCCTCAGTTTGTACTTTTCTGAGTCTCACGCGTCTGCAGGTTTGACTGTCCTTCTGTTGTTGTGACAAGGAACCGTGAGCCTGGCACTCGCACGGCCCGGGTCTCCTTGAGGGAGGTGCGTGTCGAGTGGTGGAATCTGTCCCGTGGAGGTGCTGTGACGACCCCCTGAGGCCGGAGTGTTCAGGCTCTCCACAAGTGCCCAGCATGGGGTGGGGCTGTCCACTTTGCTCCCTCCCTCTGCAGGGCTCGATTCATGCCACGTCCACACAGCTCGTTTTCCTTTTACAAACAAGCCACACAGGTAGGGTCTGGGAAGGCATCGGCCGTGAACAGTTGCCCCCACCAAGCTGGGCCTGCTCTGGGGAGATACGGGGTGCAGTAAGCCTGTGCCCCTGTACCCGTGCCTGGCCCTGGCCTTGGAGGCCAGCAGGACTAGGTGCTTTTTGCACGGTAGGTGCCGCGTGAGCTGAGTGGCTCAGGGTCCAGCAGGGTCGTGGTACTGTGTGTGCCCCTGCCAGCCCTGGGGCGTTGTCCCCTGTGGGTTCCTTCCCTTCTGCAGACCCCTCCTCTAGGCTCCCTGAGGCCAGTCGGTGATGCACTTCATGGAGACACTAGCGAAAGAGTAGGGTCTTTCAGTTGATTCTTCATAATTGATTGTTTGTAAGAATTTTAAAAGTAACCTTGCATACTAAGAAATCCCGAAGTGGTCCGTAATAATTTCAGATCCACTGGCATCATTTTATTTTTCCTGCTTTTGGGAGTAGAGGCAGTGGCTAAAAGCGCGATGATCACCAGTTGGCTCTTCTAGTGTTCTTGGTTGAATCGGATTTTCCATGCATGCAGGGACGGGCGGGTCTTGGGGACCGGATTTTCCGTGCATGCAGGGACGGACGGGTTTTGGGGAAGTGGTCGGTGAAGCTACTGATTGTGACAGCAGGTACCTCCCTGCACCCCTCCCCAAAGTAGGTCCTCAGAAGACAGAACCTTTCAGAAAGGTTTAGAAGCTGCTTTGCTCAGCAAAGGTCTTTGATGCACAAGCCCATGAAACTCGGGTGAGCAGTGTTCCATCTATTCTGGGTTACAATTCAGGGGAAACCGTAACTGGAGCATTCTCTGGGCATGAAAACTTACCTTCTTATTGATAAATTCTTCTGCTCGTGTCTTTTTGATGTGGAGGCTTTCAGTATAGTGTGTTGTTTATTCCGCTTGTAATTTTAAAAATTGCACACCAACAGCTATCTGTTTTGAGTCTTGTTATTTTAGGCGGGAGTATAAAAATCATTCAACTACTTTTCCTTGGTAAAACGTCTCTGTGTTATTGTTATTATCTTACTGTTGATGTATTTATTTTTGAGGGGGTGGAGAGAGAGAAACCCAGGCAGGCTCCACGCTGACAGCAGCATGGAGCTCAGCGTGGGACTTGAACTCACAAATCGTGAGATCATGACCTGAGCTGAAACCAAGAGTCGGACGCTTAACTCACTGAGCCACGCAGGCCCCCCCCCCCCCCCCATGTTATTACTGATGAAAGATTTGAAGTTTCCATCAGCTTCTGTCCCACCCTCAGTAGGTTTGAATGTTCTCCTAAAACCGTGTACCTGACCCTCAGGTTTACCGCTCGCGCTTTGTCCCGTCCAGCTGGACAGGGCACTTTGTCCTCACACACTGGTGACACATGTGCACGATTCTGCTCCCGCTCTCCTTCAGGGACAGACCTCTGTTCTCCAAGTGGGTTCACTCTGCACCCGTTTGGGTTCTCGGTCCATCCCTCAACACGTGTGCAAACGTGTTTCTTAACCTGTCTTGGTAACAGACCACTGCTTTTTGCCCTCATCTAATCCATCTCATTTGTGTGTCTTTATGTGTGGAAAGGGCTGTTCCTCGTAAGTACCGTCCCTAATAAATTGATGTCTCTTGCTTGCAGAACCTGGTTGAAAGGGCTCAACAGGCTTGGTGGCCTCTGGGTGGGGAGGGTGTTGCTTAAAGAATTTTCCGTGTGTGGCTGGTGTCCTTCTGCACGCGTGTGTTGACACTCTTAGTACAGGGCGGTGCTGGGGGCGGGATGTTTGTGTTGGGAATTGGAGCGCTCTGTGTGTTTCCCACCTCCTCCCTGCCTGCAGGGCCCCTGATGCCCTGGAGTACAGGTATGTGTTCTCTTTGCTGACTAAGATCAAGTCTAATTTGGAATACTAAATGTTTGACATATTTCCTGGCTGGAGGAAAAATTCGTATTTGTCTTTGTTATGAAAGAGGCAGAGAGACTGGATGTTGCGGTGAAGTGCTTCGTAACAGTGGTAGTGACCGTGGCAGCCCCTTGGAAGGGGTGCCAGAGGCCTGCTGGAGGCCGGCCAGGAGCGCAGCGGCTGTGCAGGGGGCTGGAGGTGGGAGCGGGGCACAGGGCCTGGGGAAGCTGCTGGAAGCAGGGGTGTGCAGGGAGCCAACCCTGACGACGTGCCCTTTGTACATATGTCCTCCGTGAGCCCCTTGCGCACTTCTCTCGAAAGTGAGTCTTAGAGGCGTCTGGCCGGCTCAGACAGAAGCACGTGCGACGCCTGGTCTCATAGTCATGAGTTCGAGCCCCACATTGGTCATAAGGCTGACTTAAAAGTTTAAAAAAAAAAAGAAGTGAATCTTAGATTTGTAAAACCACTCTTGAATGACACAGGCCAGCGAAGTAAAAAATTGATTTGGCCTAAAACCTGGAGGAGTTGGGAGACAGACAAAACCAGTGTGTCTGGATAAGCTGTTTCTAGGGAGAAGGTTAGAGAGTTTTCTTTACTCGGGATCACTTTTGAGCAAAACTCTTTACAAAGGAAGAGTTTTAATCTCTTGTTAATAAGCAGCTTTCTGAAATAGAGCTGCTTCTTTGTGCTTTAGGTAGGTACTACTCCATCACATCCCAAAACATAGGTTTTAATTTTGATTTATTTTTTTAAAACATGTTTATTTATTTATTTTGAGAGAGAGAGAGAGAGCGAGCGAGCAGGGGAGGGGCAGAGAGAGGGAGAGAGAGAATCCTAAGCAGTCTCTGCACTGTCAGTGCAGAGGCTGACACGGGGCTTGAACTCACGAACTGTAAGATCATGACCTGAGCCGAAACCAAGAGTCGGACGCTTAACCGGCTGAGCCACCCTGCTGTCCCTTTAATTATGCTGTAACCGTTTAGAAGACCGTGCAGAATACTGTTATTCCCTAGGGCGGAGAGTGTAGATGTGCCTGGTGTGTGTTCCAAGGCACCACCGCCTGTGGGTGGCTCACCCCGCCTCTGCAGGGCTTTCTTGCTCTCCACGCCTGTTGTTGCTGGTTCGGTCCTATGCTCAGTGATTCCTGAACCCTTGTCCTGGGCACTCACTGTCACGCCACGGGCACACCTGTCTGACTCTTCCCACGTTGGTGAGTTAACGCTTCTTACTTTTAAAAAGCATGTTTTTGGGGGGGGGCACCTGGGTGGCTCAGTCGGTTAAGGGTCCCACTTCAGCTCAGGTCATGATCCCACGGTCCATGAGTTCGGGTCCTGCATCGGGCTCTGGGAGCCGGGAGCCTGCTTCCTATTCAGTGTCTCCCTCTCTCTCTGCCCCTCCTCCGCTCACTCTCTGTCTCTCAAGAATAAATAAATGTTAAAAAAAAATTTTTTTTCTAGAATTTTGGTCATAGCTGATCTTGATTTTGCTTCTAGTGCGAGGATTTTTAACTTTTAGACTTTGATTAAAATGTTCTTATTTATGTTAAATTAAAAAAATTTTTTTTAATGTTTATTTATTTTTGAGAGGGATAGAGACAGAATGTGAGTGGGTTGGGGCAGAGAGAGAGGGGGGCACAGAATCTGAAGCAGGCTCCAGGCTCCGAGCTGTCAGCACAGAGCCTGACTCAGGGCCCTAACCCACAAACCATGAGATCGTGACCTGAGCCCAAGTGGACGCTTAACTGACGGAGACACCCAGGCGCCCCTGTTTATTTATTTTTGAGAGAGAGAGAGAGAGAGAGCGTGCGTGTCGCGTGCAAGAGGGGGAGGGGCAGAATCCAGAGCAGGCTCCAGACTGAGCTGCCAGCACGGAGCCTGACATGGGGCTTGAACTGATAAACTGTGAGATCATGACCTGAGCTAAAGTCGGATGCTTAACCCACTGAACCACCCAGGTGCCCCTTTTAGAGTTTCAATTTGTAGTTGTTTAACTACAATAGATTGTTTTGAAATCTGCCGGCAGACACATCATGGGGCTCAGATCTTGGATGATTTGAGGAAAGCTTTTTACAAGGAGGACCTGGGAAAGCAACTTTCCGTGAGGTGCTGTACATGGCTGGTGCCATGGAGTCACTGTGGCAACACTAGGTTGCAAAGGTTGCTGCGGGAGGCCTATGCTTAAATTGCAGGGCAGGGTTAATTTTTTCGATTCAGGTTTGCACATCTTCGAAACAGGTTTTTTTGTTTTTTAAATTGATTTCTTTATGACTGCATTTATCATTAGATGTTAGGATGTATTCTGACCTTGGATTTGTAGGTTTGTTTTTTTTTTTAAAGAAAAGTCTGTGTAATATAGCCTGTTTTGAGAATGTCTTTAGTTTGTTTAGAATGAAAGTTCATTTAGGACATCCCCCCAGAGAATTTTAGCACATGTACAGTATGGGAAGCTCATTTGAAAAAAAAAAAAATTTTAATGTTCATTTATTTATTTATTTATTTATTTTTTCCCAACGTTTATTTATTTTTGGGACAGAGAGAGACAGAGCATGAACGGGGGAGGGGCAGAGAGAGAGGGAGACACAGAATCGGAAACAGGCTCCAGGCTCCGAGCCATCAGCCCAGAGCCTGACGCGGGGCTCGAACTCACGGACCGTGAGATCGTGACCTGGCTGAAGTCGGACGCTTAACCGACTGCGCCACCCAGGCGCCCCAATGTTAATTTATTTTTAAAAACTTTTAGATGTTTATTTTTATTTGAGAGAGCGAGAGAGAGAGAGAGAGAGTGTGTGTGTAAGTGCATGGACGGGGGAAGGACAGAGAGAGAGGGAGACACGGAATCCGAAGCAGGCTCCAGGCTTTGAGCTGTCGGCACAGAGCCCGACATGGGGCTCGAACTCAAGAGCTGTGAGATCATGACCTGAGCCGAAGTCGGACGCTCAACTGACTGAGTCACCCAGGTGCCCCAATGTTTATTTATTTTTGAGAGAGAGAGAGAGAGGGAGAGAGAGAGAACAAGCACGGGAGGAGCAGAGAGGGAAACGGAGGGTGTGACGCAGGCTGTGCACTGTTAATCGTCACAGAGCCCGATGTGGGCTTGAAATCGTGAACTGTGAGATCATGATCAGAGCCAGAGTCGGACGCTTAGCCACTTGAGCCACCCAGGAGCCCCTTAATTGTTTTTAAAACTACGATCTAGAATAAACGCTTTTCCTTTTGCTTCAACACACACACAGGCACACCGAGATCCCACACTGCACATACTGTGACACAGTCACAGATGTGCCTGTTACTGGGTTACACGGAGTCCTCTTCCGCTCTGGCAAGACTGGCCCAGGTGCTGGGTGCAACTCTTAGCTCCCGGAGGCGGGTGTC
This sequence comes from Panthera pardus, assembly GCF_024362965.1. NCBI lineage: Eukaryota > Metazoa > Chordata > Mammalia > Carnivora > Felidae > Panthera > Panthera pardus. Next base: position 25,548,451 of record NW_026526754.1, on the reverse strand, counting down.
CCCTCGTCCTGGCCCTGCTGGTTGAGACTGGGACGGTTTCTGCAGCCTCTCAGGGGCTTTGCCCATGGGGCTGGGTCAGACTGTTTTGGCCCTTAGTTTGTGCTCAGCATTGTCTGGTGGTTCTCTCTTCCTGGGTAAGATGTTCCTTGTTCAGCAACTGCACCCTGAATTCTTTGGAGGAAGCCTGTTGGTGTGAATCATTCTATCGTCCCCTTGAAGAACGAAGAGGAAAAAGAGGTGGGGACAGTGGTGTGGGACACGGCGCTAGAAGGGAGGGGGGCTGTGTTTTTGGACCTCTGTCACGACACGTCCTGTTCCCTGTGCGCCTCCCGCTGGTAGGCGGGCCCCTCGGGAGAGTAAAGGCGTGGACCGTGAGGCAAAACGGCACATGGCGGTTCGGCTCCCAGGCCCAGGAGAAGCGAAGCGCCATCGGATGTGGTAGTGGGTCCAGAAAGCTGTGCGTGGAGTGGGCGGCGGTGCCTTTCCTTGTGGAGACTGGCCGTCCCGTCTAGACCCTAACTGAGGTCCGTTTGTGAGCATTTAGCTTCCGGCCAGGTCCGGTCCGTGTGATCACTTAGAGTGCAAGCGGTCTACAGGGGTCTGCGGTGTACAGAGATGCGTGTGAGCTGTGCACGTTCGGAAGAGAACCAGCTCTGCGTTGTTGTTTGTGTGCTCATAGTCACAGCCCTGGGTGCTGGGGCTCTTGCCTGTAGTTTCCAGTGTGTCTTCAGTATCACATTGCACTATAGGTGGACTTTCTTTTTTAAAGAAAAACTTTTTTGATGTTTTTATTTATTTTTGAGGCAGAGAGAGACAGAGCACGAGCAGGGGACGGGCAGAGAGACAGGGAGACACAGAATCTGAAACCGGCTCCGGGCTCCGAGCCGGCAGCACAGAGCCCGACAGGGGGCTCGAACTCATGAACCGTGAGATCACGACCCGAGCCGAAGTCGGAGGCTCCACCGACTGAGCCACCCAGGGGCCCTTTAGATGGAATTCCTTACCCTCATGCCTAAATCCCTGTTTCGGTGCGGGACTTTGTTACCTGTTTTTCCCTTTGTTGCAGTGTTTAGGGCACATTTGGTTTTCTGTCTCTAGAAGTGAAAGCGTTCGCTTGGTGTTGCTGGCTTTCAAAGTCTCGTCTACAGGATACTTTGTTCTATTGCACGTTGCAGACGCGGTGTCTTTTTGCCGATTGGGGATGTTGGCAGCCGTGCGGGGAGCAGGTCTACCAGTGCTGTCGTTCTAGCAGCATTTGCTCTCTTTGTCTCTGGGTCCCATTTCGGTAATTCCTGCGGTACTTCTAGCGTTCTCGTGATTTGCTGGTGCTGTTGCGGTGATCTTTGGTGCGATCGGTGTCTCTGATGTTACCGTTGTGGTTGTTCCGGGGTGCCAGAGACCGTGCCTGTGGAGCACAGCGAGCTTAGCTGCTGATACCTGCTGTGTGTTCTGACTGCTCCACCGCCCTGCCAGTCCCCTGTCTCTCCGCCTGTCCTCAGGCCTCCCCCTGTTTCCCGAGACACCACGCTACTGAAATTAGCCCAGCCACTACCTGTGATGGTCTGTCCGTGTGAGTGAAAGGAAGAGCCTCACTTTGAGTAAAAAGCTGGAAGTGACCAAGCTTAGTGAGTAAGGAAGGCATTCAGAAGCTGAGATAGGCCGGACCGAGGCCTCTCGCACCGAACATTAGCTGAGCTGTGAACACAAAGGAAAAGCTCCTGAAGGAGTGAGAAGTGCTCCTCCCGCGAGCACACGAATGATAAGAAAGCACAATAGCCTTGTTGTTGGTATGGGGACAGTTTTAGTGGTCCGGAGAGAAGCTGGCACCAGCCAGCTCCCAATATTCCCGGGAGCCAGGCCCTGACTCTTTAGTTCTGTGAAGGCCGAGACAGGTGAGGAAGCTGAGAAGGAAAGTTTCCAGCCAGTGGCGGAGAGTGGTTCACGAGGCCTAAGGAGAGAGGCCGTCTCCACAGTGTAGAAGTGCACAGCGATGGAGAGGCGATGTGCCGGGATGGGAGTTGGAGCAAATGATCTGGAAGATCTGGCTGAGACCGCCAATGAACGCGTCTGGCTGCAGAAAACGCCAGGTTTTCAGTGTAGACGAAGTAGCCTTCTGCCGTCTGGGACTGTGGTAGCTGGAGAGGGGTGGTCAGTGCCTGGCTTCCCAGCCTCACCGCCGGCCGACGCTCTTGTCAGGGGCCGGGTGTGGAAGCCAGCCTCACCGACCACTCCCTGAGGCCTCGGCCCGTACTGATTGTGCCCTCTAAGTGCAGCAGCAAAGCCTGGGTGACAGCACGTCTGCTCACAAGATGCTTTCCTGAGTAGTCTAAGCCCCTGTTGAGACCTGCTGCTCAGGAAAAGAAAGATTATTTTCAAAATATTAAAGCTCATTGACAGTGTACCTGGTCACCCCAAGAGCTCTGATGGGAATGGGCAGTGAGATTACTGTTTTCATGGAGGATTCTGAGGGGTCCAAGACTTTAGTGGAGGAAGTCACTGCAGATGACAGGAAACACGAGGGCTGGGATTAGAAGGGGGGTCGAGGATGGGGCTAAATTGTGCAGTCTCATGAGAAAACTTGAACAGAGGAGGAGTTGCTTCTAACGCAGGAGCAGAGAAGGTGGCTTCCTGGGATCGAACGCGGTCGTGGCGAAGCTGCCGGGAAGGTGGTGCGAATGACGACAGGGTTTGGCGCGTTAGATGAACTTTGCTGATAGAGCGGCGGGGTTTGAGAGGTTCGACCCAGGTTTGAAAGAGGTCTCCGGTGGGCGCGTCAGGCAGCGTGGCCCGCTGCAGAGGGAGGGTCAGTCGACGCGTGACGAGGCCAGCGTTCTGTTGTGTTTACCTCTGAGGTGACTGGAGCACGAGTCCCCTTGCAGGGACTGTGCCAGCTTCTGCAGGACATTTCTTCCGGATGGTGCTTCGTGACCCGTTGTATCTTGGTGAAGCAGTTCATCCCTCTCCCAGGGACGTAAAGATAGCTTCCTGTGCCTTTTGGAAATTGTGTACTTTTTGTCTTTAATCTTTTTCCCAGATTAGTGTCCACGTACGGTGTGGGGCACGGAGACGCCCCTCCATCGTTCTCACGTGCATGGGAGTCGACCAGGCCTCCTCCCTGCGTGACCGTTCTCCGCCGGCTCACCTGCAGTGCTGCCTGTCGTGAATGGGGGCTTCCGGTGTGCCTGCGCTCTTGGGGCTCTGGCGCGTGGCGCTCACCTGTCTCCGTCCCGTGTTGCAGCTGGGGCTTGCTGGTGCCTAGAAATGCGGTTGACTCCCTTGTGTTCATTTCGTACTTTGTATCCAGGAACTTCTCTTTCTGCAGGTGAGAAAACAGGCTGTTAGAACGTATGCAGGTCACTGCCAGGGCCACTGCCAGCAAACAGTGGCACGGTCATAATCCTGACCTGCGCTGTGGTCTCTAGTCTTAGCTGGCAGTACGTTGATCTTCGGGAAAATAACCCTGGCCACAGCATGACTGTGCCCCGTGGTGGCTGGTTGCAGGAGGGCACAGAGGACACAGGAGGGAAGTGAGCACACGGGACGTGTGGAAGTGTGGCCCGGACAGGGGGCGGGCGAGGCCCGGGTCTGAGCGTGCGAGTTTCGCATGCCAGCTAGATGCGCCCCTGTGAAGGTGTGTCACAGGAGTGAGGTCTCATGAGAGGTGCCAGGCTTGAGATCTAAGATTTGGAGGGCTGTTGGTTCAGAGGTGACAGTGGCTGTGGGAGGTTAGTGGGCACCAGGCGCGGGAGGAGGAGGTGTAGGCGGATTGGACAGTGCAGAGCAGGGGCGCTGCAGGAGGCGGTGACAGCCGCTGTGGCCCTGCTGGTTTTCGCAAATGTCAGAGGGAAGGAATCAGGTGTTAAGGCACATGTGTTCCATTTTTTGGTGTGTAATTGAAAGATTTTTTTACAGCCTTTCATTTTTATTCTGTGTTGTAGGGTACATAAGCACCATCTTTAACTCATGGGATGAGAGCTGTGTCCTGTCCCCCCTGCACTTTATAAGTGGACAGTTCTTAGTTTAGAAACAAGATTTGCCCTAAGGTGTGTGTGTGTGTGTGTGTCCTATGTCTTTAATTATGGGCTTCTCCTCAAGGAATTAAACATAGTTTATGTCACTGTTTTAAAAATGGTTAGATTTGAGGAGATAAGAGTTTTGTTTACACTGTTCCTTTTTTGCACGTCACCTTTTAGGAGATTGGGGACGAGTGCTCATATATTGACTGTTAACATCTTTGGTTTAAAAAAAATTTTTTTTTAATGTTTATTTATTTTTGAGAGATAGAGCACAAGCAGGGGAGGAGCAGAGAGAGGGAGACACCGAATCCGAAGCAGGCTCCAGGCTCTGAGCTGTCAGCACAGAGCCCGATGCGGGGCTTGAACCCATGAACTGTGAGATCGTGACCTGAGCCGAAGTCGGACGCTTACCCAACTGAGCCCCCCAGGTGCCCTGCCGTCTTTGGTTTAAATGAAACCACTTTGAGCTTCCCCCACTTTCCAGTTCCCTCCCCCATCACTTTTAAGATACGGTTGGTAAATGCACATTGAATTCAGAATTTTGTTCAGTTAGAGTTAGGAAGTTAGTCCACCTAAGAGCTAAACGTAACTTCTTTTTGAGGAGCACCATTTTGGGGCACCTGGTGGCTCAGTTGGTCGATCGTCAGACTTTGGCTCAGGTCATGATCTCACGGTTCGTGAGGTCGAGCCCTGTGTCGGGCTCTGTGCTGTCAGTGTGGAGCCCAGTTTGGATCCTCTGTCCCCTTCTCTCTTTGCCCCTTCCCTGCTTGCGTGCTCTCTCTCTCTCAAAGATGGATAAACCTTTAAAAAAAAGTACCGTTTTTTGACCCTTATTTCGGGATGTCTCAATTGACAATTTGCTAATTACTTAAGATAATTATAGTAATTTAGTTGAAACAGATATGTGGTCAAAGCTTTCTGGTTGCATCTTGCACTTAATTGGCAGTGTTGAAAATAATTACTTATTTTAATTGTGAAGGAAGTCCTCTTAAAGGAATATTCTGATGGTAAATCCGGAAAGGAGGCTTTGGTTGCCCTGATGCTCACGCATTTGGATCCAAATTCTAGTTCCTCCTTTTCAGCTGCTTTCGTTTTACTCTTGCTGAATGGCCATCCTGCTTTGTTCTCTCTTAACGGCCAGGGCAGCCATTATTTGAGGTTCCTGTTGATTTTCTACCAGGAATTAACTTGAATTTTCAGGTTTTAATAGAGGGAAGTTTTACTCCACTTGTCAAGGGGGAGAATCGCCTCCTTTGCTTGGGGTGTCTCCTGTCAGTTCGGTGGGCAGACACGCGTGGATGCGTCGGTGTCTTCTCTGCTTGGCAGCAAAATGCGTCATTGCACCGGTTCAGCTACGTTACTAGAATACATTTGTCCTTCTGGACATTGGAGGAGCTCTGTCCATGAAGGGCATTGCTAGCCTATGGAATTAAATGCAGAAATGGAAGTGAGACAGACATATTACTCCTTGAACTGAGGAAATTGAAAGCGTGCCGGTTTGTGAAGGCATGGCGGTGGCGGACTGGTAGGCGGATGCTGCGCTCCGAGCAGATGTCCTGTCTTGAAGGGGAGTCAGCACGCTGATGGACATACCCGACGTGCACCTGCACTGGCCCTGCAGTCCCTTCGTTCTTGCACATTTGTGCGATCTTCAGGTGGGGGCACCACCCCCCCCCCCCAAACCCCAGGCCCTAGCAGTAGGTGGCTCCTCACCCATTAGATCGCTAGAATCCAGAAGATTATGGAGTCTCCTTCTCTGATGTCACGTGTGGTGTGGCTGCGTGAGTGGTTTTGCCCATCCGCGTTCCAGCCTTTAATAAGTAGCGGTTTGATCCTGTCCGTCAGAGCAGATTTGGACCCAGGAGACCTCTGTCGTGGGGTGTGGAGGGCGGCACAGTCCGTAGACCAGCAGCCTGGGCCCTTCATGTCGTAACACGAGCCCGCGGCCGGCCCGCTGCTCCTGGCACTTGGGTGGGATCTTCTCATTTCTCTGGCCTGTTCCTCAAATGAGGCCTCTTAAACTTCTTCTGGAGGGAAGGGTAACGAGAATTCTCAAGTTTGAGGAACGCTGCTTTCTGGCGATTGTTTCCACAGTTGCATAATTGGGGGTTTGGATGGGACAGTGGGACTAGATCGGGGATTATTATTAGATTTGCTGGGGAGGCATTTCACAAAACTAACAGTTTACCACCCTTACCCCCAGCGACAGACTCGCAGAGGCATCTTTTGGGGTAGAAATACGTAGGAGATCAGTCACAGGTGATTTAAGTCTTTGAGACTCAGCAGGCATCCCCTTTGCCTTCAATGCCTGTTTGCATTTCGGGCCCTGTTTCCATCTAGTGCGTGGGACAGGACAGTGGGGGGTCTTAAATTCCTGGAAGCTTCTGCATTTGGAGGCCAGCGTCCTGTGTGGGTGTCTCCCCTCAGGCGCTGTGGTTACAGACAACAGCCAGTGAGCGTGACTGCCCTGTGCTGATCCCAAACATCTCTCTGGCTCTTTTCCAAGTGTGACTGGTTTCTATGCAGTCCTTGTGGGCTGGGCGCCCTCCTTCTCCCTTCATCCCTGTCTCTCTCCCTCGCTGCTCCTTGAGGGAGATCTTTGAACTTGAGAGTTCAAAGAGTTTAATCTTCGGACTAGTGAGCGATATATATATATATTTAATGTTTATTTTCGAGAGAGAACACGAACGAGCAGGGGAGGGGCAGAGAGAGAGGGAGACACAGAATCCAAAGCGGGCTCCAGGCTCCGAGCTGTCAGCACCGAGCCCGACGCGGGGCTCGAAGTCACTAACCGTGAGATCTTGACCTGAGCTGAAACCAGGAGTTGGACGCTTAACACACTAAGCCACCAAGGCGCCCATGATGCTTCTTTTCCATTTGGTAATAATACATCTTGAAAGCTTCGTAGGTGGTAGTAAGGTGGAGGAGAAAAGTGGTCTGTAACTTGGCACGTAGAGGGGTTTTTGCACTGTCAGGAAGCAGTAACCTGAAGGAGAAATTGGACACTTTACGTAAAGAAATGTACTAATTTGTAGGTGATGCAGAATCAGAAAACTCTGAGGAGCCAGCTGTGTCCAGATGAATCGCCTGAGGGTTAGGAGGTGACCAGGCCTGGCCACTCAGCTGGGGCTTCTAGTGAAATGTTCTGCGGGGCAAGCCTTCTTTCTGTATTCTTAATTTCTAATCGGTTTTGTCCCAAACTACATGTATTTGAGGTGAGTTTTCATCCGGATCGAAGAATGAGTATGAGCTGCCTGCAAAGCGCACAGCTTCTCAGAGGCAGAGGCTGGAGGCTTGTTGGGACCGCGCTTCTGCGTGAGGAGCTTGTTTCCAGGCTGGCCAGTACGCCGGCAGGTTTGTGCTCTGAGGCTCCCGGTGGAGGGCTTCCTGCGCGCTGGGTCTCAGTGTTGGTGTACCCGTGCGACCCTGGGTATGGTGTTGGGCTGTGCAGGGCCTTGCGAGGTTAGCTCAGTGGTTGCCCTGCAGTGTGGGGGGGGGGGGGGGGGCGGCCCTGGGGGAAGGTCTCCCAAGGACGGCAGCACGAGAGGAAAGTAGAGAACGGTGCCTGTCCACTCTAGGAAAGCTGACGGCCTGTGAAGTCAGCTGGGTGGGAGGCACCCGCTTTCAAAACGAAGCGACACGGCAGCCGGCCTAGGCTCGAGTGGGAGACTCCCGGGCGCTGTGCGGGACAGCTCCCTGCAGTTGTGTCTTTGTGTGTACGTGTGTCTTCTTCTTCTTCTTTTTTTAATGTTTATTTATTTTGAGACAGAGAAAGATAAAGAATGGGGGGTGGTGGTGGGAGGGGTGGGGAAGAGGGAGACCGAGAATCCCAAGCAGGCTCCATAGCTGTGAGCACAGAGCTGGATGTGGTGCTCAGACCCATGAACTGTGAGATCATGACCTGAGCCGAGATCCAGTCGGACGCCTAACTGACGCAGCCCCGCGCGTGCGTGTGTGTGTGTGTGTCGTGATGTAAAATGTTTCTCTGGGTTTGAAATTTGAACACTGACATACTATACTTGCTGGTGCGGTGACTCCCATAGGCGTGAGGGGCGATTCAGACCTGCCAAGTTCAGTTGTCAGTGTGGGGTGAGTTGGTCAGAGTAGAGACACAGATGCTGTCTTGATAGCGTAAGTGAAGAAATCCGGACGTCCGCTGAGCTGGGAGCTAGGCCAGCGGGGAGGACTGTGCTGAGAAGCTGGAACTGACAGCACTTGTCAGGTGACGTTTGGACACCAGAGACAAGGGGACAACAGGTTTCTAATCTGGACGAGTGTCTACACACGGGTACCCGGACCTGGGGCAGGAAACGCAGCAGTCACAGCCGCCTCGGGGGCCCACGTGTGCACTGCAGTGTGCCGGTGGCTGCGGCTGTGACGTGGCTGGACTCGGACAGTTCGCTGGGGAACTCTGAGTTGGAGACGCGGAAGGGACTTGACGGCGTGGTTATCAAAGCCACAGAGGCAGATAAGATCGTCCAGAGAGAGGCGGGGAGCCACATTTAGGGAGCAAGTGGAGGAGGAAGTCTGGCTTGTGAAGCAAAGTGTTAGTAGAGTTGGGGAGAGAAACCCAAGTGGTTCGAGAAGGGGTGGGGGCGGTTGGGCGCAGAGGGCGGCAGCTCCACTCCTGGCGTAGAGGGAGGGAGAAGCGGGCCTGCCCTGGATGCTTGCGGCCTGAGCTCCCTCCTTGTCCGCACCAGTACTGTGGCACGTCGGAGGCGCGGGAGGGCTTTGTCTCGGTTGTGGACTTGAAATGCTCTCCAGGAGCCTTGTGTGCATGGGGGGCGGTGGGGGGGTGGGGGCGGGTGTGGTGTGTGTGATTGCCTGAGTTTGCTCCTGATTTTGAGGCAAATGAGTCAGCCTTTTAGAACCTGGTTTCTCATCAGAGAAATGGAACGGTCCTGTTCCGGTAGGGTTGTCACGAGGTGAGTGAAGTGTTGGGAGGACGAGGCACAGGTTAGTGGTAGGGACACGCTGGGGCCACCATCCTGCGTGTCAGACCTCCTACAGAAGGGACGTGAGTGCACCTGGGTGTCAGGTCGCAGGCACTCGGGCCAGCTTGCTTTTACTTGTCTTTTGCACTTCACCTTGGCTACTCCAGAATCCTCTAAATGATTCCTAACCAAGAAGCAGACCCAAGTGGGAGTTCCTGGGTTTAGACATTGTGTTAATGGGAGGACAGAGTTGCATGTGGACTCTGCTGGCCGGGGAGGCTTTGCCAAAAGCCTCGGATGGGGCTTGGACGACTGGCTGGCTCGCCACTTCTCATTCTCCCGCCAGGTGTGCGGCTGCCTTCGTGATGGGACAGAAAGTAGAAGGGGAGGGGTCCAGCCAGCACAAACTAACATTAAGATTTGTGGATGGGGCTCCTGGGGGGCTCAGTCGGTTGAGCGTCGGACTCGATCTCTGCTCAGCTCATGATCTCACAGTTTGTGAGTCGGCATCAGGCTCTGCGCTGAAGGCATGGAGCCTACTTGGAGTGTCCCCCCCCCCCCCTCCCCGCCCAATAAATAAATAAACTGAAAAAAATTAAAAAGTAAAAAAAAAGTCCAGATAGACATGGAAAAGAGAGGCGCCTGGGTGGCTCAGTCAGTTGAGCATCCGACTCTTGGTTTCCGCCCAGGTCCTGATCTCAAGATTCATGAGTTCAAGCCCCCACTTGGGATTCTCTCTCTCTCTTTTCTTCCTGCCCCTCCCCCACTCGTGCTGTCTTGTCTCTCTCTTTCATAATAAACTTAAAAGTAAATTGGAAAAGATACCATGTAAAGAATAAACTCCCCTTTGTTTTTCTTAAGAAAGCAGTTTAATTGGTTCTGGCAGTGTTCCTCTCATTCCATGGGCTGGGCCTCAGGACAGCGGACTCACCCCGCAGGGCTGGGGTTGGGGCTGCAGTGCAGAGCGCCCGATCGCAGTTGCTCCTTCCACAGATGCTTCCTGAGCTTTGGCCTCATTACACAACACGGTACGGTCGGCGACACATGGGGCATCGGAGCTGAGCACGCCTGCCTCCGCTTGCCTCCGCTCCGTGGGTGCCAGCTGGGTCCTCACAGCCCTGCGCCTCCCCCAGCTCCCTCCCCACCCCTTAGGTTGTGTCGTGCCGCGCGTCCTAGGAGTCCAGCCGTACAAAGTCTTGCAGTGGGTTCATGTTCTCCATGAAAAGAATACACTGAAGGAAAAGAGCGTGTTTTTCTTTCTAAAGATTTTATTCTTAAGTAATCTCTACACCCACCCGACTTGGGGCTCAAACTCATAGCCCCGAGATCAAGAGTCTTCTACTCCCCTGACCCCCTTTGGGGGTGTTTTGTTTTGTTTTTTAAAGTTTGTTTATTTTTGAGAGAGAGAGACAGACAGACAGAGACAGACATAGTGAGAGCAGGGGAGGAGCAGAGAGAGGGAGACACAGAATCCGAAGCAGGCTCCAGACTCTGAGCTGTCAGCACAGAGCCCAGTGCGGGGCTTGAACCTACGGACTGTGAGATCATGACCTGAGCTGAAGTTGGACCTTGGACTGAGCCACCCAGGTGCCCCTGGGGGTGTGTTTGTAAAGGAAACAATGTTATGTTGTATATTGAAGGATCTTAAACTTTTAGGACTAAAGAGGTTTAGGGATTCTCAAATCTTAATCCACTTGTTTTAGAGGTTGATAGTCTGAGGAGTTTCTCTCTAGTATTTAAAAAAAAAAAATTACCCTTTTAGGAAAAGAAAAACCTGGAAAACTTTTATAGTTCTGTAAGTTGCACTAGATAGGATGTTTAAAGGAAAACGTTTTTAAAAAATATTTATTTATTTTTGAGAGAGTGAGTGGGGGAGGGGTAGAGAGAGAGGGAGAGAGAAAATCCCAAGCAGGCTCCTTGCTGTCAGCACAGAGCCCGATCGATACAGGGGCTCAAACCCACGAACTGTGAGATCGTGACCTGAGCCGAAACCACGAGGCTTGACTGACTGAGCTCCCCCCGCCCCCCCCCCGGAGGAAAGCATTTTATAACCGCACGCGACTCTGTCGAGGTCTTCATGGCGTGCTGACGTCTTAGTTCCTGCAGGCCACGAACACGGGAGTCCACGCACATAGGTCGTCTTTGGTTTCTTAAGGCAGAGTTTTCAGTGTGCAAGTCTTTGATCTCTTTGGGTAAATTTGTCCCTAAGTATTTTTTCTGATGCTGTTGTAAACCGTGTTTTCTTCATTTCCCTTTCAGATTTTGTTCTTGCCACAGTATAGAAACGCAACAGATTTTTGTACACTGATCTTGTATCCGGTAGCTTTGCTGCGTTGTGCTTTTTTTTTTTTTTTTTTTTTTTTTTGTATATTCTTTGGGTTTTATGTTCCTTTTTCAAGGCGAATCTTCTAGCTGGACGGCCCCGTTCAGTTCAGGCTTTTGCTGTGGTGCCTGGTGGAGGGTGGGTTCGTGCTTCCTGTCTGTGTCCCTGATGTGCTTGGTATGTGGCTTCTGTTAAGGTCTGTCACTGCAAGGCTTGCCTGTCTTCCGTGGGCTCCAGGGGCGGGAGTAGAGAGCACTTGCCTAGAACGAGGGGAGCCGTTCCTGACTCTGAGTTCCTGTGTAACGGAAGATAGGCTGGTACACGGTGTCCCGTGGTCTGTCCTCAGGTTGTTCGCTTTCTAGGAGTAGAGCCGGGTAAGCGTTGTGGGAGATCGCAAGTAAATGAGCCATCATTTTGCTGGAGCCTCTTCACACCAATGAGGTGGAACAGTCACCGCCCCCTTTGCTGTTATCTTCGTGTTTCCACTGCCCGTGACCCTGTCATAAAATGGTGAGGTCAGCATTGCACTCCAGAGATGGGCAGATACCAGCATATTCGTGTTTCTTTTGAGTTTTGCCCTTAGAGCGTGACGCTGATTTGGAATTCGATGAGTTTGCTAAGAGCTGGAGATAACTGGTACTATTTCCTGACTTAGACCCTCAGAAAAGTTGTTTTTACGTCCTCATTAATCAGGATTTCAAGATGTGTGTGTGTGCGTGATGTCTAAAAGACTGTTCCTCGTGGTGACGTACCATATTGAGGGTGAGCAGGGAGTCGGGGTGCTGGGGAACCTCTTGAAAGGCAGCGTGGGGTGGTGGTTGGTGGAGTCTGGGTTGGTCCTGCCTGGGAAGAGCCGGCTGGTTTTGTTTTTGTTTTTTTAAAAAAATTTTTTTAGTGTTTATTTATTTTTGACAGAGAGAGAGAGAGAGAGAGAGCGCAAGCGAGCAGGGGAGGGGCAGAGAGAGAGGGAGACACTGAATCCAAAGCAGGCTCCAGGCTCTGAGCTGTCAGCATAGCGCCCGACACGGGGCTCGAACTCACAGACCGCGAGATCATGACCTGAGCCAAAGTCGGACATTCAACTGACTGAGCCACCCAGGTTCCCCAAGCCAGCTGGTTTTGTACAATGTGGTCTTGTACACTTCCTGTGATTGTGCCCTCCCCCGCCATGCGCCCCCCCCCCCCCCCCCCCCCGTTCTCACAGTGCGCTCCCAGTCACTTTCTCTGCTTTGATTTCATGCTTTGATTCTCCTGACTTTCTGGAATTACCCAGTGTTTGGTCTACAGAGTTTCCCTTTTTTGATTTTCTTTTTTTTTTTTTTTTTTTTTTAATTTTTATTTTTGGGACAGAGAGAGACAGAGCATGAACGGGGGAGGGGCAGAGAGAGAGGGAGACACAGAATCGGAAACAGGCTCCAGGCTCCAGGCTCCGAGCCATCGGCCCAGAGCCTGACGCGGGGCTCGAACTCACGGACCGCGAGATCGTGACCTGGCTGAAGTCGGACGCTTAACCGACTGCGCCACCCAGGCGCCCCCCTTTTTTGATTTTCTTTATGGCTATGCATCTGTTTATTTTAAAAACTCATTTTCAGGGCACCGCGTGGCTCAGCCGATGTAGAGTCTGACTCTTGATTTCAGCTCACGTCACGGCCTCACGGTCCTGGGTATCCAGCCCGGAGTCGGGCTGCACACTGAGCGGCGTGGAGCCTGCTTGGGAGTCTGTCTCTGTCTCTCTCACCGCCCCTCCCTCGCTCACGCTCTCTCTCATGATAAATGAATAAAAAGTAAAGAATCTGTGTCGTTTTTCTCGCACAGACGGCACACATCAGACTTCGGCACTTGTGATTCTTGCCTCGTGCATCCTGCCAGTCTCGGCAGGAACATTTCCCTGTTGCTTTCGGTGGATTCTCCGCGAGGCCGTGCGTTGTGACGGCCTTGCCCTCAGACAGGGGTGGGCCCCTGCCCTGTCTGTGGAGTGCTTCTTCAGCCCCTCCCAGTCGCCCACCAGCTGTGTCGGACACTGGCTTTTCACGTCTCCGCGGTCTTCGCCTGTGCTCTGTCCTCACCGATCTCTTTACTTCTGGGGCGGGGGGGGGGGGGGGGAACGTGCCCTGTGAACCCCTGTAGCTGTAAGCCTGCAATAACGGTGCGGTCCGGTGCAGTTCTGTTTGACAACGGAGCCTGATTGTCGTGGCCGCAGGGGTTTTGATGTGAACATGTATGCTACATGAAGCCGTTTCCGTATCAGAATGTTTCTTCGGTGTGCACTCCTCAGAAATGGGGTTTCTCTGCCAAAAGGCATAAATGTTTTGGAGGCTCTTAATTTGCATTGTCTTCCAGACATAATTGGGTTAATTCCTAAAGCATTTTCCCTTAGACTGATAAGACTTTTAGACGAGGATTTAGGAGACCTGGGTGCTCTTTGCAACTTGCTTTGAATTCCCTGCATGACCACAGACAACTAAACCTGATTTGGTTTCCTGTTTTGTCAAATCGCAGGTGGATGTACAGCCCTGGTTCTCTGCCCTTCAGGGGGGTTTGTGACAGTGTCCCCAGACGTTCCGGTGGTCACAGCCTGGGGGGTGCTGCTGGCATCTGGTGGGCTCCAGGTCAGGACTGCTAGTCAGCACCTTCCTCCAGTGCCCAGGACGCAGAGGGTGACCTAGCCTTGAATGCCAGTGCTGCTGAGTTTGAGAAGCCTTGGATTAAGACTACCTCAATTTTCTTCAAAACTGTAATGGTAGATGTTATTATTTGCTGTATTCCTGGTGTAGGTATTCATCATGCATTCTGTGTTGTTCTGTAACTTTTTTTTTTTAACGTTTATTTTATTTTTGAGAGAGAGAGAGAGCGTGCGAGCATAAGCAGGGGAGGATCAGAGAGAGACACACACAGAATCCGAAGCAGGCTCCAGGCTCTGAGCTGTCATCACAGAGCCCGACATGGGGCTTGAACTCAGGAACTGTGAGATCATGATCTGAGCTGAAGTCGGATGCTCGACCGACTGAGCCACCCAGACGCCCCCGTAACTGTCTTTAAAGAAAATTGAAAAGCTTAATCACATACTTGTTGCTTTTCAATAAAACCAAGCTGTGTGGTGTACTGGGATTTGCTTTTCCTTGCTTGTGTTTATCAGTGCTTGAGGTCGTGCCAGCTTCGAGAAGCCCTGTGCAGGAATACAGGGACAGAAAACCCTCGCTCTGTGTTTGCAAACACACCCAGCTGTAAGCACTGGCCAAGACACCAGAGATCTTCAGCACTCTGAGGGTGGAACTTGGGATCCTGCTTCATGTGAATGCCGTGTCTGAGACAGAGCCTTCTCCTGCCTCTTGTCCACCAGTGTGAGTCCCTTAGTGACTCCATACTTTCGATGTGTTTGGAGACAGAAGAGAGTGTGATGTTCTGATGGGGTTGTGGAAAAAGGGTTGTGAGTTAGTGGTGTTTTTTCTTGTTACTGTCTTGGTTTATTCTTTTCAACGTTTTTTTTTTATTTTTTTTATTTTTTTATTTTTGGGACAGAGAGAGACAGAGCATGAACGGGGGAGGGGCAGAGAGAGAGGGAGACACAGAATTGGAAACAGGCTCCAGGCTCCGAGCCATCAGCCCAGAGCCTGACGCGGGGCTCGAACTCACGGACCGCGAGATCGCGACCTGGCTGAAGTCGGACGCTTAACCGACTGCGCCACCCAGGCGCCCCTGTCTTGGTTTATTCTTGAAGGTCTCAGAGCCCTCCTAGGAGATGATACAGTTTTATTCAGCCAGGTTTCTTCGTGATACTGTGCCGTAATCTCTCCTTTTCTTACTGACAAGGCCCCAGCGGCCACTTGATTTATTTGTTAAGGTTCAGGCCTCCAGGTGGAGGCTGAACACGGGGTGGGGGGCAGCAGGTGCTGTGGGAGGCTGGTCATCGGGGCTCTGTGAGCCAGAGGGAGAATTTGCGTTTTCTTCTGCCCGCAACAGGATGTCCCTAGAAGATGCAAAATGCAGAACTTTGACAAAGCCTTAGTAATTGCGAGATTTCCGTCAAATTCCACGTAAAGAGAAAAGTCTCTGAATGGTCCCTTCGAGGTCCCAGTCCTGAAGCCCCATCTCCAAGGAGACCCGTAGGCCACTGAGGGTTCTTTCCTGAACCTGGCCTCTCCGGGCACTGCTTTCCAGGAAGCATTACTGAGAACAGAGGTTCCCATTTGGATGGTGTCCTGACGCAAATCATCAAGCGCGAGCATCTTTCCTGGGCCCGTTCTCCCTTTGTAGCCCACACCAGCCAGACACACGTTTCAAACCCTCTTGTGCTTAGTTCCGTGACATGAAGGAAGCCGGCAGGGAAGTACGTGGTTGCCCCTCATGGAGAGACTGAGATGAGACAGAGACCTGAGGTAGAGACGTATAATAAGCTGATGTTGCTCTCTCGTTTCAGAACACACAGCGCCGATCGGGGACGCGCCCCCTTGGATTTCAGATACAGTCTTCGTCAGCGTCAGCTTTCAGCTATGGAATCGGTAAATATTTTATTGCACTGCTATTCATCAGTTTGCTATTTTCTTTGCTTTGTAAGAAGGGGCATGAAAATCATGCTGGACTTCCACGTGGGCCTTCTCGGGCTTGATAGTGCTGGCCGGGTGTTGTGGGGCTTGTCCTGGACCTCACTCAGATGAGGGTGTCTCCGAGAAGTGGTGGTGAACTGTGGGCTGATAACCGGCACTCTGGTATCCCAGTGACACGGTTCTGTGGAGCCCAGGCTGGTAGACTGGCCCGCGAAGGGGGTTTATTTCTGTTCAGCCTCTTTATTTTCATTGATTGATTAATTGATTGATTGATTGACTGGTAGAGAGTGTGAGCAGGGGAAAAGGGAGGAGGGTGGGAGGGAAAGAGGGAGAGAATCTCAGGCAGGCTCCACACTGAGCTTGGAGCCTGACATGGGGCTCGATCCCACGACCCTGGGGTCATGACCGAAGCCAAAAATCAAGAGTGACGCTCACCGGACTGGGCCGCCCAGGGGCCCCTGCTCAACCTCTTTATCTAAAGTGCTCTGTGCTCAAGGGGTCTGGAGACCATCGGGACCCTGTACTGACTACTTTGTTTTGTGCTCTGTGCACATTGCATGAACACCTGGCATGAAGAAGAGCTTTTTGAGTCTGAGGATTGTTCCCACCTCTGGGGGAAGCAGTGGGGGCCTGGCTGTGCTCAGGTCTGGTGTCCTGTGTGTTTGGGCAGCTACTGGCGGTATCCCTGGAAGTTCGAGGCCAGCTCTTGTGGTTGGTGGGTAAGGAATGGGATCTTTGGCCAGGTTGCCCTGCTTACTTGCTGCTTCCTTCTGGGAACCACTGTCAAGGGTTTTGAGAGGAGGGGCAACTTTACCCCCGAAGACCCCAGGTTCAGGTCCGGTGTGGCGTCTATTGCTCCAGGACAGAGTCCCCTCCCCACCTTGGGGAGATTGTTGCGCTGGAAGGCATTTATTTCCTCTGGAGTGTAGACTGCTGAAGATTGAAAAGAAAACTCTCGGTCGATTTTCGTGTCTCATACCTACGCCAGGCATTAGTGTCTTAAAGCGAACCATCCAAAGATGTGTTAACCCATTTTGCATTGTTGTTCCTAGCAGACATGAAAGAGACCTTTCCTTCTGCGTCTTTGGTGTGGAGTGTCCTTTATCTCAGCCATCACTGAATCAGGCCTCGTGGAAGCTTCCTGGCCTGTCCCTTTGACTTGACCAAAGTATTTCCTTGGAAATGGCGATAAGGTTTGACGGCACGGGAATCTTGGATGCCCCTGAGAGTAGGCCTAGAATTGTCCTCCCTTAATCTGCAGGATGGTTAATGCTTAGAAAGAAGCCAGTGTGGCCAGTGGAGGCGTTGCTGATCAGGTGGGGCGGTGGGGTGCTTTGTAACACCCTGTGGGGGGCTCCCCAGGGTAGTTTCCCTGGGGGGGGGGGTGGGGGTGGGGGTGGTGGTGGTGGTGGTGTGTGTGTGTGTGTTCGTCATAGGCAGTGGGGCAGCCACGGAGAGACTAGGTCCAGGAGAGAAGGAAAAGGTGAGGCAGAGGGAGAACCGAACCCACTCACACCGGGAGGCTGAGCTCTGTGTTTGTTTGAAAACTGTAATGTTGGTCTTAATTTATAACGAGGAAAAAGGAAACGTCACTTAAATTAGGCTTTTAGTAAGTCTTTGGTGATTCAAAATAATGTATTTCCTGTTTAAAAGAAAACAAGTTACTAGCAACTCTTTGCCGGCAAATTCTTGGGCTGGCCCAGGGGTGTGGAGTTAATAGATGTGTTAACATTTAGAAGGTTTTCAACATAGGAAGGATTGACTTTTTTGACCATATCACAAGAATAACCCAGGGTGTCTCATGCCATTTATTACTTCCGTGAACCATAAATACTCAGGTAATATTGATTGTAATAATCTTTTAACAAAGGACTGTTTAAAGAAAAGACTAGTGTTTGGATTGAATAAAGATAAAGGTTCCTGTTAATGTGAGGCGTGTTGTGGCTGCAGGGAGGCCGGGCCACCTCTTGGGGAGTGGCCCCGCTGTGTGTGGCAGCAGGGCCAGGCCCATAGCAGTGTGCCGCTTGCTGAGGTCTGCCCTCCGTGACCATTCCTGGAATCAAAAGGCAGAATCTGAAAAACAGAATGATTACAGGCTCTCTAGTAGTTTTTCACGGTTATTCACATCAGTAATTAATTTTCATTTTGACCCCCTAAGGTCGAATATGAGCCATTTAGGTCAGGTAGGAGAAGAGGTGGGCTTGCTAAATCCCAGAGTATTTAATCCTGTGCTCTCGTCTCTGTCTGAGCATCATTTAGGCGCCCAGTTTGGATGGTTCTGGGCTGGTCCCGCCCTGAGTCGTTTCAAGCATGACTCCGGTACAGGGTCTGAGACGACAGCCTGTATGTGCCGGGCTGCTCTGTGACTTGGCTTTCTGCGTTCCGTCCTTGGGCTCCTCCCCTGAGAAGCGGTAATGGTGACACCCATCTTAAAGATTTCCTCTGAGATTAAGTGGCCCTGTAAATGGGAATAAAACTCTATGAAAATGTAAGCTTTAAAATAATCAGATAAGTTTTTAAACCTTTGTTTAGCATAAAGCTAGTTTCAGCTGACAGCTGGTGTGATTCTTGCTTTGCTAACATCTTTCTTGGTAGAGGGTCCCTGCCTCTCCAGAGCAGGGCTCATAGCGGCTCCCACTTCACCAGGGGTAGGGGAGAGTGTGTGCACGTGAGTCAGACTTGTGTCCCGGCCCTGACCCCTGGCAGCGTGTGTAAGTGTTACACTCCTGCTTGCTGCGAAACAGGAGTTCGGAATTATGTTTCCAAAAACAAAATAATTTCTGAAAGTAGCATGTTATAATAATAAAACAAGTGTTTTTTTAAAAAATATTTATTTATTTTTGGAAGAGCACAAGTGGGGGAGGGGAGAGAGAGGGGGACAGAGGATCCAAAGTGGGCTCTGGGCTGATAGCAGCCAGCCCAGCGTGGGGCTCGAACTCACGAACCACGAGACCATGACCTGAGCCGAAGTCTGATGCTCAGTGCGTTCACTGAGCCACCCAGGTGCCCCACAGGTAGTGTTTCCATGAACAGAGGTGTAGATTTTAATGGTTTATACTGTTAGTTTGAACACCTCTGAATAGAAAACAATGGTCGCTTTGTGACTTGCTGAAACACTGAACTTGCAGGGCGTAGTTTCAGGTTCCCTGGATGTGACGCTGAGCTGGGTGTCCCTGTAGGTGGTACTCAGTGTGGAGAGGTGTGCATGGCTGCACGTGGCCTGTGTCCTCCAAGCACAGGGACCAGCAGTCTTGCTGATGGTAGAACCGGGTGCCCCCGTGCCGGCTGTCCGTGCACTGGCGACACCAGGGACCCCACCCGAGCAGCAAGCTTGGAGGGCGCCCTCCGGACCCAGAGTACGATGCCATCCGGTATTGAAACAGAGAGAGGCTCTCGTGAGTTTGTGTGGTAGGAGTGGAAGTTCTTCTGACCTGACCGCCAGCCCGATTTGCCTTGGCCGTTAGGTGCGGTTCATGGTCGCAGCACAAGTGGTTGCCCGTGAGCTCTACGTGCCGCCACGGACCGTGAGCAGTGCTGGGTTGGATTTGCAGCTTGTAAGGAACTTGTAGGTCCTGATGCTGATTCATTTGAGTTTTTAACAAAGAGGTTTTGCTAGGGTTTAAAAATAGGTAACAGAGCACACTTTGCTTGGAGATATGTTTAGCTAATTAATTGTGCCAGTATAATTTCCTGAATTTTTTAGTGTGATCAATTTTTATTGTGTATTTAGTTCTAGAGAATACTCTTTGACTAGGCTCCCTTCAGCTACGTAAATTAGATGTCATTAGAATTAGAATTCATTAAATGCATGTTTTTTGGTTAATATAAAAATTAACAGTGTGTCCATGCACTTTTCCCCAGAAACTTTTGCCGTCCCCACATGACCGTGCTTGCCACTGCGGGGCAAGTGCCAGCACGGAGTCCTGAGCCTCGGGCCAGGCAGGTCCCCCTCCTGGGCACCTGGCTCGAAGGCAGCCGAGTGTGGAGGCCGGGCGGGCAGAGCGTGTTGACTTTGGCAGTGGGCGGCTGCCAGGGCTCTGCTCGCCGTGTGACCCGGCGTGGAAGGCTCTGCTTCCAGACACGGGTGCACTGTGCGTACGCATGCGCTTTCTTCCTTGACGCTGGCTGCTCCGTGTTCTCTTTTGTAGCTCTGTGTCCCCTCCCCCTTCAGTCGAAGCTTGGATTTCCCCGCCTTGGACCTGGGTGGAAGCTCCTGTGGGCTTGGAGGACATTCTGCTTGGGCAAGAATAGGGAAGGAGGGAAAGAAGTAAGGGAAACGAGGAAAGGTTCTTGGGAAATGAAATGACACTTGCCTTTTAAAGCTTTTGACTTTGTCACCTTTTGCTAACGGATGGTTTTGTTTCTTGGAAAAAATAAACCCTGGGTCCCTTGTCCATCTCTGAACACCAGAAGGGAGCAGCATCGGTGTGAACCCTGGGTATTTTTGGAGGGCGGAAAGGCAGAAGGGTAATTTTGGGGGGCGGTGGGTGAAGACAGCGTTATCCTGCAGCTCCGGGCCTCTGGGGGCCGGCGGGGGGCGGGGCGGGATACGCTCGCCTGGTGGCCGCCCCAGCTGGGCAGGCGTCCTGCACCTGCTCTGTGGGCCTGGCCGAGTCGCTCCCGCCGCTGCTTCTCCTGAGTCTTCTCCTCTGTCCGTTTTCTTCATCTCCTGGATGCAGTCAGCCTCTTTACAGTTTGTTCTGGTTCATTTTTTGTTAGTGGGAACCAGAGTTAAACCCTGCATCCTAGTGGCTGACAAGATGCTGCCTTGGAGGCAGGTGATCCCACAAGAGTGTCAGGTGGTGCTCAGGTGACCGGTCCGGTGCCTGTTTTGTGCTGACCTCGGCCCTGTAGCAGAGCAGCACGGAGCGTTGAGAAGTGCGAAGGAGATGGAGACGCCCGTTGAGGTGTGACCACATTTGATTGAAGAAACCCTGTGGAGCTCCAGGGTATCCTGGCCTGGAAACACCGTGTTTTAAACTTCAGTGTTATAATTAAAACTTCCATTCACATAAAAAGCCATTTTCGTTCTTTTCAAAAGTTTGCAGTCTGGCTCACCTCCCCCGACACCGTCGGCGCCCGTTTTCTAATGTGCTTTTGCACTTTCGTGGGCAGAGCGACTTACAGGGGACCCGCGGGAATACCGGCCACAGCTCGTGGGGAAGGGACGGAGACACAGTGGGCCCCCGAGCACGCTTGTGAATGGGGCGCTGCAGCCCGCTGGCTGGTCTTCAGCCTGGGATCACGGAGCCAGTCTTTGGGCCTGAGTTCCGTGGCCACAGACGTGTCTGGGGCAGACAGAGGTTTGTAGGTGAGCCTGGGGCGGTGTAGCTAGAGAAACTCTATTTTGACTGGTTTTTGTAGGAAAAGCTATGATCAGGTGTGTCGGCTCACATTAAAAAAATCCCTTTGTGTTTGAAGCCCTTTCCTCTGAGTCCCCTGTTGCCTGGCCCTGTTCTGTGGGCTGGCTCTCTGGCGCCCTTCACCCAGGTCTGCTGTTCTTTGGGGTTTCTGTTCAGTCTTCCCTGGGAACCACCTCACCAGAGGCCAGGGTTGGGCTTCTGTGTCCCCCACCTGTAGAGGAATCTCACTCCAGAGCACCTGCTGACTCGCATCTCCCAGTTACCTCACTTTACGTCCTCTTTCCCCCCTACTTTTCTTGGGTTTTCCCGAGAAAATAGGTAGCATTTTCCACATTAAAAAAAATTTTTTTTTTTTAATTTATTTATCTGTCAGCACAGAGCCTGATGTGGGGCTCGAACCCACGAGCCGTGAGACTGTGACCTGAGCTGAAGTCAGACTCTCAACCGACTGAACCACCCAGGTGCCCCTCCACATTTTTTCCCTAAGATTCTAGGCCTCAAAGATGTTGAACAGTAGGGTTTTCGAGGTGCCGTAGCTGATCGGTGGCAGAGTGAGCGTTCGAGTCTCGGGTCCCTACGCGAACGCAAGAGATAGTTGTGTTAGCGTTTGACTTCAGGGAAGATAGGAGTAAGCTGGTGGGAAGGGTCAAGGTGCTGGCGTGTCCAGGAAGGGAGTAGGCCGTATGGGTTTTCTGCAGCAGCTGGCTTTCCTGGGAACCCTCTTTTAAATTTGTCCCATGGTTGTGCCACGGGTACGTTTGCTCGTATTTAACGTCTGTGCGTGGGGGGGTGGAGGGTGAAGTCTCATCCCCAGCACCTGATGCTCTCAAGCCTTTGGTCCTGGGCGGAAGTGATGCACTGAAAACGGGCCAGGTCCAGAACAAGGCCCGGGAGCAGAATCCGTGAAACCTGGGTCCAGGGTGAGGCCCATTTCTAAGGGCCTCCTGCCTGTCATCCTTTTCCTTCTCTGTTGTCCAGGGACCTGTCTGCTGGGTCTGGCCTTTTCTGCCTGGTCAGGCCACTTACCAGCCTGGGTGGTGCTTTGCATGCCTTTTCCCCTTGTCTCCATTCACCTGGCAGCCTGAGACAAGTAGACTTGGAAGGCTTGCCCCTGGCATTTACCCAGTGCAGCCGCGTCCTGAGGGCCGTGGCCTCGTCCGTGGAGAACCTCGTACAGGCCTGCGGTGGCCGATGCCAGTGTGAGGTTTCCTGGCCGGCAGCTCACCCAGTGTTGGTTTGCTGACTGCGTGTACCCAATACTTTTGAACCGGAACCACACCCTCAGAGCCCTGCCAGCTGGGGCCGTGGTCACACGCATGCACGTTTGTCTGGGAGTCCTTGCTGTTGGTGTCTGGGGTCGACTTGACGGGGAGTAGCACCACCGTGTGTGTCTGTAGCTGCCGGGGGACAACCATGGTTTCCCCCACACTGTTCATGAGATCCTCGTCCGTGACCCATCAGTCTGGCTCTTTTTTTTTTTTTTTTTTTTTTTTTTTTAATAAGTTAAATGAAGATGGAATGTTAGCCTGTGAACAAAGCCGTGAATTTCTCTGCTCCTTCTGTGCTGTCAGTGGCCCAGGGGCAGGGAGGGGGGCCGGGCCAGCGGGAGAGGCACGTGGCAGTGGTCAGTCCTGCTGGGCTCTCTGAGTTTCTCCCTGCCCGTCCTCTCCCCGTCCGCTCTCTCCGCGCCCCTCACCTCTCCTCTCTTTGCTGTCTGCCGCTGCCTCCCGGAGCATCTTTGTTTTGGAACCGGCACACCCCAGTGGGGCACAGCCTGGCGGGGGGCACGGCTCTGTGTCGTGTCCTCAGTTGTGCTTGGTGAGCTCAGGGGAGACGCTTAGGCCCGTCTTGTTGAAGGAAGTCTTTCTCCTGATCGTTCTGTGCAGGCGCGTGCTGCATTTTGCCTGCTCCAAGTCTGCTGTCCCACTGCGCGCTGTCCTTGCCCTTTCTGTCCCCTGAGGTCCTGAGCAGCAGGGATGCGTCTGTCTCCCTCACCACAGTGTCCTTTATCCACAGCTCACGTCCTTCTGGGGGCTGTGAACTTCTGTTTCTCCTCCAGGATTGCCTGTAAGTCCAAGAGCACTCTGGGTGGTTTGTAACTGGGTTCTTTTTCCCCACTGCAGGGAGTGCCAGGGAGGTGGTCCTGTCCCTTGTTAATAAGCGTGTGCCCCTGCCTTTGTGTGAGGCCTGGGGACAGTGCTGTGGTCATAGTGTGGGTGTAAAATGGGTCTTCCTGGAGGCTGTTCTATATGTGCTAGTCCAGAGTAAGTGGACTTCTGACTCATTGCACTAACCCCTTGCTGTGTGTTTGTAATTAAGAAACAGAAAACAAAGTGCATCACTGGATTCAGGACCTTGGTGATTGTCTGGTTGAAGTTTTGCTGGAGACCAGTTGAGATTCACCATGATTCATCTAGTCTGGGGGAGGGCTGGGGGGGGCACAGGAGGGCATAGCGCCCCAAGTGCCTGGGGTGTCTGGGTGGGTCCCGAGGATACCCAGTAGCGCCTTTCCTGATAAGGAGCCCCAGGCACACACCTTGCCTTGAACGTAATCGGCTCTGTCCCCAGGAAGTGTGGTAGGGAAGTCACTGCTCTATCACTAGCTGTTTTGCAAATGTGCACCACAGTGTATTTTCTCTTTATTACCTAAGTAGGGCATCTATTATAAGCTGCTGAAAATTATTTGAGGGCACAGATTCTGGGGGAAGAGCTGCTCTGGGATTCATTTAGAAAGAACTGTGGGGACAGGGCGCCTGGCTGGCTCAGTTGGATGAGTGTGCAGCTCTTCATCTGGGGGTTGTGAGTTCGAGTCCCACATTGGGCGTAGAGATGACTGAAAGTAAAATCTTAAAAAAGACCATGACTGTGAGGAAACGCTAAAGGAGAGAAATTTTGTTAGGTTTTCTCTCCCGCTTTGCCCAGGTGTCACCGGGCTGTGGCCGGCGGTGTGCCGGGAAGCTCCTGCCCTTGACCGTGGCCCAGGTGCCTCCTGGAGAGGAGAAACCATTAGATGCTGCTTTCCACAAGTCCGACGTTCGGTTCTTTTAAAACGACACGCCGCATTTCCGGTGGTCCTGCCAAGGAGCGCACGTTGCCTGCTCCAGAGAAGGGAGTGCCGGCCAGGGCCCAGCAGTGCCTTGACGTGGCACTGTCTCCACCTGGGCTGTCAGAACAGCCCTGTGGGGTCGGGACCGGGGAGCACAGCCTCCGGCCTCGGCCTCGGCGCTCCCGAAACCCCGTGCTGGGGGGGTGTGGACTTGGGGATGCTCGGAGCGCCTCCCGCTCGGGGGTCCTCTCGGGGGCAGGGCTGCATCGGCCTCAGGACAGAGCGTGGCCTGCTGTTTGCCTCCGACCCTTTAACCTGATGCTTCGTTCCCGAAGGGCCTTAGAGGGACTGCGTGCGACGGTGTGCCCCGTGTCCCGTGACATCCGAGGAGCCTCACACGGGACCAGGTGTTCTCCCTTTGGCTCCCTTCCTGGGGCCTGTGCTGTGCAGGCTCACAGGTGCCTGGGGCGTCTGTGTTCCCAAGGCTGGGGCACCGCCGGCCCATAGGCCTGTGCCGACGACTGACTTCCTAGAGGACTCTTTTCCTCAGGTGACTGTTCCCAGCGAGCCGTGCTGCCCCCCAGTGAGGCCAGGCCGGCTGCTCCTCGCTTCCGGTCCTGTCGTGGGTCTGGCCCCTGGTGCTGCGTCCCCGCACAGCCCTGCCCCTCCCTGCCCCTTCGTGTGCCCTGCAGCGCGCACTCTCCACCCTCCCTGCAGGCTGTGGGCGTCTGTGTGTGGGTGCTTGACACTGTTGTTTGGGGAAGCACTTGTTTTCCTTTTTTCCTTTGGATCTGCAAAATTTTGTTAAGCCAGAGCTGGAGAACTTTTACAATCTCAGATCATCAAGAAAAAAAAAGATTAATCCATGTCAACGATGAGGACAGAGAATAAGTTGAACAAACCACGTCATTTTGATGGAGAAGTACTTTTTAAGCCACTATCAGCTGCCTAATCCTGGCTGAACGCTCGTTAAGTTCCACAGATGTTGAACTGGAACTGAAATGTTGTTCAGTTTACCTGTAAACCTGGGGGATTTTGGCTTCTATCGAGGCGTCTCCCCCCGGGCAGCACAGACCGTCCAGGAAGTGAGGCCAGTTGGTTGGGACAGACCGGTTCTGAGTTCTCGTAGGGTCACCCTGAGACTGGCAAGTGACAGGGCCACGCGGTGATTGTTTGAAAGCGTCCCTGTGCCTGGTGCGGGTTGGCACGTGTTGGGTATTCGACAGTCTGTCGAGAGCAGAGAGAGTGAGCCTGTCGGGCACGGGGCAGGGGGAGTCTTCCTGGCAGCGAGGGCTTCGCGGCAAGCGTTTTACCTCTCACACCGTGGAGCTCCAAGGATTGCTGTGCGCGTTACTGGAAAAGCATCGCTGCGGTTTCCCACCGTCCAGCTCGTCCGGGTGACCCAGTCGGTGCACTCTCCACAGCCGACAGGTGACGCCACGGGGTCTCTGGTTTGCGCCTCCAGCCTGCCTCGCACCCCCCACCCGGAGTGTCCCCGCGTCCAGAGAGCCTGCGCTCGGGCCCTTCACAGTTGGCCAGACCTACGTGCTCCAGGTTGTCGTGAATTTAAAACAGACCAAACGTAACTTGAGGTTGTTGCTTGGGGCGGGGGGGGGGGGGGGGCTTGGGGGTGGGACAGGGACTGGGGCAGGAGTGGGATTTGGGGTGAGCAGGGGCCGAGTTTCTCCTGCCCCTCCTGCATTTCTCCGCACGTCCTGCTCAGGTGTCTGCCCAGCAGTCTGAAGAGGTGTCCGCCTCAGGAGACCCTCCCAGGGAGGGCAGCCCCAGGCTGTGGTCTCCCTGGAGCCCCTGCGGGCCACCTCCTGGTCCACAGACGTGCAAGGCCCTTGCCGGGACCCCTTAGGAAGCGCACTTGAGTCTGTCCTGCAGTGTGCCCACGTCCACGGCACTTAGCTTCTCTCCCGCAGACTAGACTCGCGATTCTCCACCCCGGTGTAGAACACTTGGGGTTCACTGGGGGTTTTACCTGTTTCAAGATGTCACCAGATTCTCCGTAAACAATTTTAATTGTATTCACTTGGTCACCACATAGAATGCCTTGTGGTCCTTTCTGGTCGGTTTTGGGAGTAGGCTCTGTATCCTGACTCAGCACCAGGATTGCCGCTCAGGCCTCCTTGCCTTCCTGCCTGGCTGGCAGAGTGCACATCACTGCAAGGAGGGCTGGCCTGGTGCTGGTAACCAGCCTGGGCGACTTGGACTCAGTCAGCTCACTCCTCCTCGCCGCTCCCACGTCGACCTTCGTTTCCTCGTCTGTAAATTCGGAGACACCTGCGTTACAGGATTCTGGATCATTTTCATCTTGACACTCAGAGGATGTTACTGGGGTCGGGCTCACAAAAGGACGCTGTGAAATTTAAAATGGTGTCTCTTTCTTGCTGAGCAAAAAGGACGAAGTCAGAGACGTGCCTCAGCCAGAGGCCCCTAGGCTGGCTCCTTGTGTGCCTGACCTGTAGCCCGCAGGGCACGCTCTCTGGTCTCCACACACCTCAGTCAGAGGTGGCTGCATTTCCTGTCTCTGCAGGAGCACGGGTGCAGAAAGGTCCAGCGGGTGGGGTCAGGCACACCTCCGTGGTGCCTGTGGAACAAGGCCATCTGGAGCCCCCCCAAGGAGTCTGGAAGCCAGCGTTTCTTTTAAACACTCAGATTTTGTATGCGTACACCTTTTCTCTCGTCTCATCCAGGGGACAGTGTTCCCGGGCCCTGGCAGGCTGTGTGATGGAGGCGGGGCCTGGGTGGTGGCATCGCCACGCTCCTTTTGTTCCTGGGCTCTGTCCTCATGCTGTGCGGCTCAGAAACCCTTTATGTTGTAAACACAGAGAAGTCCAAAAAACTCTTGTCTGTATGTATAATAAGTATGTCTGTTAATAAAACATTTGCTTACTAATTGTACTTAAAAGCACGGATAACAAACCCACTGTATAACACGGTTTTGCTAAAACAACTACATTTTCCGAAATAAAAAGTTGGTTAAAGTAAGCAAAGAAAATGTGTAGTTGGAAGAGGGAAGAGTACTGGAATCATTTTTGGCTTAATTTTGGAGATGTTCTTTGAAACGACACCCACACTCCACAGACGGCTGTCTGCGTGCTGAAGGTCACCAGTCCCGTGGAGCTCCCCTTGGCCAGGGGTGGGGGGCCGGGGGGCCGCTGCTCCTTGGAGCCCCCTGGTCTGTCCAGCCTTGTGACTGCGTCTTCCCTCGCGTTCGGTTCTGCAGCCGTGTGCGTTGGTGGTGTGAGTTTGGGTTTGTGCTGAGTTAACTTCGATCTTCCGGATGCTGATGTCCTGCCTCTCATCATGTCCGAGAGTCCCTCTCGTTTCTGCAGCCGCCCCCTCCTCAGATGAGCCTGAAAGCTGTCAGAAGCTGTCTGCGCATGGGTGGGGGGTGGGGGGGGGGCGCGGGGAGGGGGGCGCCAAAATTCGAACATTTGACCGTGCATAAGTTTTGCACTGGCAGTAAATTAGGTGCTTTCCTTGTAATGGCAGGCTTGTTTTGTTATTTTCCAGACATGAGTTGCCAGATGCCACAGCAGGATAGCTGGAGTTTGCATGTCAGTCACTCTTACACATAAAACCCATGTGCCCTGGAAAAGTGTTTGTGCTGGAGACACCTGCTTGGTATACAGAAGTGCTTCCTGCATACTTCTCTGTCGCGTAGGATATAAAAACCAGAAGCATAGAGACTTGGGATCTACTGAAATTAATAAGTATTGCTTTATCCTGGAGGTTCTTCAGCGAAATTTAGACCGTCAACTTTGCATCATCAGTGCAAATATTACCCCAGCTAAAAATGCAGCGTTCTCCTGGGAGACATTTTGAAAGGGCTGCAGGGGATCTGTAGGGTCCTCAAACCACACCTTGGAAACAGCTGTCTGAAGCTGTTTGTTTGGTCTCTGTGGGAAAATACAGCTCAACAAGCCACGTCTGCCTGTGTTTGTCTATCACTGAACACTTACAGGCTTAGGAGGGTCTGGTCGTGTATTTTCTCCCCACAGTACATGCGTTAGCCTACATTTTCAGAGGGCTCCTGACTCTGTGGACCCTGGGTGGTGAGCCCCTCCTGGAGCCCTCGTGGAAACGTAAAACTCTGCCCCCTTGAAATGAGGCCGTGCAGATCATCTGTCTTTGGGCACGCGCCCATGGGCCCGGCACACATCCGTGACTTGTGTGTGGCTCTCACAGAGCTCTTTTCCCTGCCTCTCTGACTGTGCCTTTGGCCGGCGCGGGCTGCGCCTGTGCACTGCCCTTCCCCGGGGCTCCCGCAGGCCCCTTGCGTGGCTCTTCCCTCCTCGGAGCCGGAGCCGACCCGCACCTGCTGTCCTAGACGGATTCTCTTGGGTTCCTTAAGTCATGTGCTTTCCCTCCGCTCACTTTAGTCTTGTCTTTTAGGTCAACCTGGCCACTGGATTAAAAAATTTGTCTATGTTTTTCCAAATCTTGCGGATATTTAAAGATGACGTGGATTGCAATAACTTAAAATACATCATTACGTATTGCCAGTAAGAGAAATTGTTAAAGTTAGGAAGTTCTGTGTACTCCACTTATATCGGTCTCTCTAAAAACTCCTGTCTCTGAACTGGCTGCGATGAGGCCGTGAATCAGACTTTCCATCGATGCTGGAGCTGATCTGCCTTAATTGGGAAGAAGGACCCTGGACCTTTTAGTCAGTACCTCAATAACTTCCTATTTTTGACTTTTTAGGCCAATTATTCTGAACTGTGATGTCAAATCCTGTACATATCTTCAAAATATGATTTCCATATAGGAAACGATCTTTTTCGGGTTTTTCCATATAGGAAAAGACTTTTTCTGTCAGAGGCATTTTTGTGTTGGCAAGAGTTCGTTGGTGGTTGAGAGCGGTGTGGCGGGTTTGGCGGGGTTGGGGCCCTCTGTTTTCCTTGACCCGGAAGCCCGGGTGGGGTTGTAGTCTTAGAATGTGGCCGCGTCGTGGGGTGGACCAGGGGGCCTGCTGTCCTGCAAGGACCCTTGAGCCCCTCCTCTCCGTGCTGGATTCTGCGCAAGGCTGCCGAGCGCCTGGCGGGAGCGTGCTGCGCGTCGGGACATGGTGAAAGGGGCCGCGGAGCAGCGTCCCTGGGAGTTGCCAGCCTTGTCGGAGATGCACAATCAGAGCTGTGGGTCAGGACCCACTTCCCTTTTTGACAAACGGAGTTTGCGCTTTTCTTATTTGTAGCCCTCAGAATTAAATGCGTCTCTGTTTAGAGAACTTTCTTTGTGATTCCTCTTAGGCATCAGTTTTTTTGTACACATAAAAATGGAACTTCTCGTTGACGTATTTCCTCCTGTTGAGTAAATATGTAGCCTCTGGTAGCGCGAGATGCCGTGTAAAAGCTGGCCAGGTCTCCAGGTGTGGAATGTGTCACCCAGAGTGCTCGCCGAGTGCCGGACCAGGAGGCGTCCTGAAGGGGGCTGGACAGGAGCATATGTTACAAGAGGGCTGTGGGTCAGGGAGCCCGGGAGGCAGGCACGAGTCTCTGACTCCATGGCTGCTCGGGGACCGAGGGCCTGAGGGAGGGCCTCCCAGAATGTGGGCTTGGAAGGAGGGCAAGCAGATCCTGAGGTATGGTCACAGAAGGACAGTGGCGTCCCTTGGAGACAGGAGACACAGAAAGGAGGAGATGGTTGGAGAAGCTGTGGTTTGGGAGCTATGGAGTTGAGACGCCTGTGGGAAAAGGGGCCCTGGCAAGGGGTGTCCAGGGTTTGTGAGACCATTCGGGACCGGATGTGTGCAGGTGCGTGTGTGGACGCGTGTGCACACAGGGAGCAGGGGCAGGAAAATGAAGCGGGATTGGTTTATGACAGAACAAACCAGCAGACTCACCCTAGCATAACGTAATAATCTCAGCAAGCAGATTTGATGTTTTTCTTTAAGAAATTAAAAGAAAGGTATAGAAGTAATTTCTCCTGCCATCATAGATTCTTTGAACAGATAACGTGTCAGGATTCTAGGTCATTTCCTATTTTGGGAAATGAGATGCCTGTGTTCTAATCTGCACATTATTACACGTGTAAACCTCGTAATAAGTGTAGCTCATACAGTCTTCGTGTTATTTTTCCCTATGCAATTTTAGGGTTTTCAAATAGTCTCAAGAAGCAAGAGCAAAGGTGTCTTTCAGACTGAAGCCCACTCCGAAGAATCCAAGAGTCACGTTTAATTTCCAAATATCTGTGGTGAGGCTTTAGTTTGAAACCCTATTTCGTAGTTGTTTTTGTTTGTTTCAACTCGAAACAGGCCTTTCTTCTTTGTGGGCCGTGCCACCCCACCTCCTGTAAAGTTGACTTCCTTCCGGGGGTGGGGGCGAGAGGGATGGGCTACACAAGGACAGAACAAGTGAACCCGAACGGTGTCCCCAGGCTTCTCCTTGGCTGTAGCAGAGCTGAGTGAATTCAGACCCGAGCCACGCAGCTCTGGACAGGGCTCCGTCACACCCTTGGACGCCCCTTTGCTCATTCACTTGACACATTTATGTGTCACCATGAACAGTTTTTAGTTTTTCCCAGCTTTTCCTGTATGGATTAAGCTACACCCTTGCCCGCTCTCCCCCTGACCCCGCCCCCTGATTCTTGCTGGAGTGGGGCGGGGGGGCTGGAGCAGGTACAGGGTCGCGGAGGAAGTGCTTTTGGAATGGGTATGGGCTCATGCCCATAGTTGCTTTGAGATAATTGTCTAGTCGTTCCTCAGAGTTGACGCTGAAGCATCTTGTTCACTTGGTTTTATCAAACTCAAGCTCTGTCACATCTGAGGTCCATGAGGAAGGAGTAAATTGGTATCCAAATGCCTTTGCTAAATGACATGACAGAGGGCCACTCATTTATTTCAGATGCTAGGAGGTCAGACACAGGTTTTCAAATAGTCAGGGGAGGTCAGACACAGGTTTTCGAATAGTCAGGGGAGGTCAGACACAGGTTCACTCTCAAAAGTGTTTTCTTGCTTAGGTAACAGAATTGGCTAAAATCTGTTTCCAGTGGGTCGTGTCCCCCCCCACCCCCCCGCCAACTTCGTGTTCAGAAAAAAGCACCCTTGAGGGAGTGTTCTGGTCCAGGAGTTCGGCATTCAGCAGCACAGGTAGGCCCTGGGCACGGGGCTGTCTATGACGACAAGCTTGGTGATGGTGTTGGGTCACTTCTGATGGCTGTCCCCTGCCAGAGTAGAGACCAGCCTGTGCAGCCAGGTTCTGCGGTGCAGTCACGGCAGCCTGCAGGCCGATCCTCAGCAAACGTTCCTCAGTTGGGACCTGGGCACCTCAGCCTGTGCCCCATGCTGTCCTTTTGTTTAGAAAATGGGCCAAGAGGTCCATTGTGAAGTTCTCAGAAAAGAAACAAACATGGTTTTTCTTATTTCCCTTTTCCACCTATTGTAGAAAATACAATAAAACATGAAAAGGGGGGAAATCTACCCTAAACCCACTGTCCAGGTCACGAGTCTCATTACTGTCCTTCGGGGGGGGCAGTCCCCCCTCCTTACAGACGCTCTGTGTACTCGTCCCATCAGTCACTTAGAAAAGGGTGTTGAGCTCTGTGGCGAGGTTGGCAGTTTTGTGTATTTCTCTCTGCAGCCCCATCAGTTTCTCCTTCAGTTATCTTGAAGCTCAGTTGTTAGCGGCTCGTGCATTTGAGGCTGTCAGACAGCCTTGATGACTCTGCCGCTTTCTCACTACGAGGTGACCTTACCTCTGGTGATACTCTTGGCTCTGCTGTCTACTCTGTTTGATACTGAACTGCCTGTTCTCTCTTTTGACTAGGATTAGCATGCATCCTTTTCCATTTTTTTCAGATTAAACAATTTGTCCTTATTTATTTTTAAAAGTTTATTTACTGGACACCTGGGTGGCTCAGTCGGTTAAGCGTCCGACTGCAGCTTGGGTCGTGATCTCGTGGTTTGTGAGTTCGAGCCCCGCGTCGGGCTCTGTGCTGACACCTCGGAGCCTGGAGCCTGCTTTGGATTCTGTGTCTCCCTCTCTCTGCCCCTCCCCTGTTCATGCTCTCTTTCTCTCTCAAAAACAAATAATAAACATTAAAAAAAAAGTTTATTTACTTTGAGAGACAGAGAATGAGCAGAGGAGGAGCAGAAAGAGAGAGGGAGAGAGAGAATCCCAAGCCGGCTCCACACTCTGAGTGCAGAGCCGGACACGGGGCTCGAACCCACAAACTGAGATCATGACCTGAGCTGAGATCAAGGGTCCGACGCTTAACTGACTGAGTCCCCGGGGCCCCCCAGTCTGTCTCTATGTTTAAAGAGGGTTTCTTGTAGGCCACCTTGTCGGAGTTGGCTTTGCCTTTTAAAGACATCCAACTGGCAGCCTTTCCCGTTTAATGGGGGTTTAGACCACTGACACTTACTGTGATTATTGACATGACTGGGCTTCAGCCTGCTGTCCAGTACCACTTACGTAGCATAAGAACCTGACAATGGTACCTTTCCATGTCTCCTCACCCAGTCTTTTTGCAACTGTTTTCTTACACTTTGCTTTGCTATAGTAACAAACTCCATACTAGATTGCTGTTGTTTTGTTTAAACAAGAGACCACCTACGAAAGGAAGTCTGAGGTGTTGGCTGTGTCGTTGCCATTTCTGGTGCCCCACTTTTCATGAAGACTCCTGTTTCCACCCAGTGTCCTCCTTCCAGCTGAGGGACCCCACCAACATTTCTTGTAGCGCTGTTCTGCTTCTTGTAGGTTCTTGAAGCTTCTGTATATCTGGAAAACTCTTTTTTTTTTTTTTATTCATTAAAAAAAATTTTTTTAACGTTTATTTATTTTTGAGACAGAGAGAGACAGAGCATGAACAGACAGAGCATGAGGGTCAGAGAGAGGGAGACACAGAATCTGAAACAGGCTCCAGGCTCTGAGCTGTCAGCACAGAGCCCAATGCAGGGCTCGAACTCACGGACTGTGAGATCATGACCAGAGCCGAAGTCGGCCGCTTAACCGACTGAACCACCCAGGCGCCCCTTTAATTTAATGTTTGTTTATTTTTGAGAGAGAGACAGACAGACAGCATGTGAGCAGGGGAGGGGCAGAGAGAGAGGGAGACACAGAATCCAAAGCAGGCTCCAGGCTCCGAGCTGTTGGCACAGAGCCCGACGCGGGGCTTGAACCCACGAACCCCAAGACCATGACCTGAGCTAAAGTCAGACTCTTTACTGACTGAGCCACCCAGGCGCCCCTGGAAAAGTCTTTATTTCCACATCTTGTGTGTGTCTGTGTGTGCACGCGCGTGTGTGTGCGTAACCCCCTTATCGACAGAGCACGCCGACCTCACAGCTCACTCGTTGGGAGCGCACCGTGAATGGTATTTGTGAACTCCCAGACTTGTGTCACTGTCACCGCCACCTGTGTTTCTGAACAGTTTTCAGTGGGAGAGGAACCCACGGGTGATGGATACCTTCTTCTGGGTTCTCACAGATGCTGCCCGACCTCGTGCTCGCCTCAACCCCACAAGGGCCCGCCGCCGTCCCGGCTCTTCTCCCCGCTTTCAGATTGGGCACCTCTTTGGTGTCCCGTGGCGCGCCGGGACATGGCATCGTTGTCGTGTCTTTGCTTGGGGTGCACTGAGGGCCTGGGACCTCTGAGTTTGACGGTTTCCACCAGAACCTGAACTCTCTGTGCTTTCTTTCTGCAGGTCCCTCGCCTCCGTGGCGCTGCGGGCGCCCGGCTGCTGAGGTGCTTGAGGGGCCCGCTTGCTGGCCCTGCTCTGCTCTCTCTCCGCGTCACCCCTGCTCTGTGCGCAGTGTCCTCTGCCACCCGTGGTCTCCCCTGGTGTCTCTCCTCTCCCACAGGCAGTCTTCACCTCTGGAGGCTCCTGCCACCTCGCGTGACTCTAGTTAAGTTTGTTTGTTTGTTTTTAAACTTTATTTTGAGGGATTGCCAGCGGAGGAGGGGGATGACAGGGGAGAGAATCCTAAGCAGGCTCCTCCCTGACAGTGTGGAGAGCCCCCCACCCCCACGGGGGGGGTCGATCCCACGAACCATGAGATCACGCTCTGAGCCGAAATCAAGAGTCAGACACGTAACCGCCTGAGCCACCAGGCGCCCCTCTAGCTGCCTTTTGAAGTCTGGGAGCCCAGATGTGCAGTAACGGATTAATGTCTGCGTCTGCTACTTTGGCCCTCTCTGTCAGCTCTGGGCTGGTTTCGCTTGATTGGTTTTTCTTACTTTGTGTTGTGTTTTCTTTATTATGCCTGGGGGCATGTGTTGTATTTCTTAAAATGCCTGGGGGTATTTTTTGGACACACCTTTTATTTTGGAAGACTTTCAGACTTCTGGAAAAGTTGTAAACATAATAGAGAATTCCTGTAAACCTCTCTCCCAGCTTCCCCTGGTAGCTAGCGAGTCACGTCACGGCAGTCACGGCACGTTCCTTAAAACAGCAGCCAGCATCAGTGCCTTGCTGCTCACCCCACCTGCAGTCTTGATTCCCATTTCCTCCGTTCCTCCCTGACGTCCCTTCTCTGGCCCGAGCCTCACCCAGCACACTGAATCGTCCTGTGTCCTCGCTAAGCTTGGTTTCCTCTGGGCCGGGACCGTTTCTCAGTCTCTTTTGGTCATTGTGACCTTGACGGTTTGGAGGAGCTCCAGCCAGTGTTCTGTAGGACGTCCTGTCTTTGGGTTTGTCTGATGCTTTCTTCGTAGATGGGGGTTTTGGTTTTGGAGAGAGAGGACCAGAGAGGGGCGTGCCCTCTCCTCGTATCCGGTCTGAGAGTGCATGCTGTCACCGTGGCCTGTGGGTGCTAGCCTCAGCCGCCTGGCCACGGGGGCGACTGCCAGGTTCCTGCCCCGTGCAGTCCTGGCCCCCTTCTGTCCCCTTCCTCCAGAGCAAGCCTGGAGCCCTGCGCCTGTGCAGGCAGAGGGGGGCATCTTGCGGGGAAGGCGTGTGTCTTCTGGCACATCTTTGTTTCTTTATGTCGGCACATACTCGTATATGTTTTGTGCCGTTGTTCCAGCTTCTGTGTCTAGGAGTATCTGGAGGCCAGGCGTCCAGTTTTGCCTCCTTGGGTGCTTGTTACGCAGTCTCGTATTCCTGAAAATCTTCCTGAGCTTTGTTCTAGGATCCAGTTAGTTCTTGGAAACAGTTTGCTCCTTACAGGGCTTGCCTTTAGGATCTGTGAGGCAGGCCGGGGCCTTGCTCAGGTTTGGGCTAGACGGCCACCCCCACCCCACCCCCACCCCCGGGCCTCTGCTGCTCTCTGGCCATCGGAGCCCAGCAGGCCCTGCTTCTCGCCTGTAAGTGGTTCCTCGCCTGCTGGTGGTGAGCTGATTCCTGCTCGCCCAAGACCGCAGGGGGCTTCTACAGGCCTCTGGACGGTTTCCTTCAAACTGTGTCTTCTCGGATCTGAACGTTTCCCGCTGACGCGCACACGTAGCGTTCTGGCTTTTTAATCCTCTTGAGGATTTCTTGTAAACTCTGCTCATTTGGCAGACCTGCAGGCAAAGCTGAGACTGCTTTCGCTCTGTTTCATGTGATTTTACAAAGTATTGTTTCATTTTATAGCATTAAAAAGTAACTCAGCCGGGGGAACCGGGGAGCCCGACCCTGAGAACAGCGTGGAGCCTGGACCAGAGTGGGATGGTCACGTTGGAGTCAGGTCTGTGCTTTTTTAGTAGCGTGGTGTCTGTGGGTCTTTGGAGTTGGGGATAATTTTACTGTGATTACGTGTGATGGTAACATCAGGGGAAGCCCACTGAAAGGTATACAGGAACTCTGCACTTTTTTAATAAGTTTAAATTAGTTCAAAATAATTTTTTTTTAAAGGACCCAGTAGGTGAGTGCAGTCTTTGTTCCCCCAACTGGCTGTTCACAGCAGTGGTCCACAAGCTGAGTACAGTCTTAATAGAAGTGCCTCAAACTCACAGCTGCACTGGGTGAACCCCGAAAGCCCCCACCCCCCCCCTCCCCGCAGGAGGCGGCTCGTGGTAGCCAGCAGCGGCCTCCTGCCCCTTGTCCCCGTGTTTACATTCCACCTGCATTACTCAGCAGACTTGCTGGGGTTTTCTTAACTTGGTGTCGCGTCCCAGAAATGGTGTGCGCCTTTCCTCGCTTGGGCCTCGCTGCCCGACTGCGCCGGCCGGTCGGCCTGGCCCGTCTCTCCCCGCCCTTCTGGGTCAGCCTGTGGGGCCGCGCTTCCCACACGCCCTGTGTGCGCGTCGCACGCCTCCACCCGTCTGGAAGGCTGTCCGTTGGCGCTTCACGCGGCCTTCTGCGGCTTCTTTGCCCTCCAGGACGACGTGGAGGGCCCCGGGCGTGGACCGTGCGGGTGCCGGGAGGCTCTGCAAGGAAGGTGCTGTGTGGACGCGTCACGCAGCCCTTCCTGCCTGTTGACCTGGGGCGTCCTAGGGGTGATTCCGGCGTCTGGGGCACACGACTGTGAGCAGACGTCCCCTTGCCTGCAGCCTGGCCAGTGATGGAACGGGGTCCTCACCTCGGGCTTCCATTTTAGGAACTCGCTGTTTAAAAGAAGTCATTGTGTCATCTGAAAATGACCCTGTGGTTTCTGTTCTGGCTTGCTGTAATCCGTGCTGGTCGGGCCGTATTTTCTTAAGTGAAAACGTTGGTGACTCGTGAAACTATCTGCTCTTTCCCCCTGCCACGAGGCGAGAGGTGACGTCGCTAGATCAGGACTTGCCCTCCTGTCGTTACTTGGGTCCCGCAGGTTCCCCGGCAGGCAGGCATGAGCGGTGAGCGCGGCAGCTCTGAGTGCCCCGTGCTTGTAGCGACCCTCCCAGGGAAGGGAAGGCCGGGCCCCCCCCCCCGCCCCAGAGCTGTGCCGTGTCCTCCGGGGGCAGCCCGCGGCCGAGGACAGGGTGCCTTGTGGGCGGCGAGGCCTCGCGGGCCGTCCTGGTGCTGGGGGCCGTGCCGCTCCCACGTCTCAGGTCTGAGGGATGGGAGCCTCGTGTGGAGGGCGAGGGTGCCAGGGACAAGCTCGGGCAGGTTCTCCGGGATCGCCTGTGTAAGCAGTGGTATATGCCTCGTGGCTCTTAGCCACCTGGCTTTTGAAAGTGGGGTTCTCTGCAGGAATCCGTTGTTAACATTTGGTCACTACGTTAATAGAAAACCTTGCAGCGGGGATTATTTTTTGGCCCACATTAAAAGTAGATAAATTGTTCATCTGAAGTCCAGTGTGTTTTAATCAGTAAGGGCTTTACTTAGAAAAATGAAAATCTGAGGAGTAAGGAAACCCTGGCGCCCCTTTGTTTCTTTCACAGGCAAATATGACCAAGCCAGTGATTTTCCATGACTTGGTTGACATTGTGTTCCATAACTTTTTTTTTTTTTTTTTAAGTTTATTTATTTTGAGAGAAGGAGAGAAAGACCATGAGCAGGGGAGGGACAGAGAGGAAGAGAGAGAGAGAATCCCAAGTGGTCTCTGTGCTGTCAGAGCAGAACCCAACGTGGGGCTCGAACCTACGAACCGTGAGATCATGACCTGAGCTCAAACCGTGTCGGACACTTAACCGACTGAACCCCCAGGAGCCCCCCCCCCCCCCCCCCCCATGTTCCTTAACTTTTTAAAGCCAGTTGGGAGGGCTTAGACTTCCTTCTCTGCTTTAATGAGATTCGCTAAAATACTCAGGTTTGACCCTCTGAGGTCTGTTGTAGAGGTTTGGAGACCCTGGGGTAGTTCGTGGCCTGGGCAATAATGAGAATGAATGAAAGTGCTGGAGACAGTTGGCTGTCCCCAGTTTGTGTCTGGGGCATAGTCCTTCCTATACAAACCCCTGGGCGATTGGATGGAGAGAGGGTCTCCTGGAGGGCAGCCTAACCTTAGCCTCCAGCTGCGGCACCAGCTTCTCGGTTCCCCGGGGGCGCCTTATCTTCTGTGGGTTCTTCACATGGCCACCTCCCTGCCAGCACGGGGCTTTCTGTTACCAAAAATGAAGAATAGTGCCGAATAGGATTGTTTTCTTCCAAAGGCCGTGGCTGATGGGCTGTTCTAAAATGAATTTATATTTCTGAAGTCTTCGAAAGTGAGCGAAGAAGGAGAATGCAGTCCTTTGATCATACTTACTGTTGAATGGTGCCTCTGGCTTCTCCATTCTCACTCAGTGGGGCTGAGGAGGCCGCAAAGAGCAGCTCGTGGGCCAGCCCTGGGACACTCGGCTTCTCTGGGCTCTTCTCATGCCTCCCCTCTGTCCAGAGAGGGAGGAGCAGAGATGGCGGCTGCTGACTTGCAGTTTTCTCAGTTGGGGGGAAGTTGGTCGGGTAGGTGGTCGCTTTATGGCCAGAGGCCAAGAGCCTCCTGAGTGGAATGGCCTCTGTTTGGTTGTGGCCCGTGGGGCGGACCAGAAAGGTCTCCGTCCTTGTGTGCGAGCAAGTTGTCCATTCACACGTTCCTGTTGTAAACCACTGGGGACCTTTCCTTAGCCGTGGAAAATGGGACGTTTTGGAACCTTCTCTTGAAATTTGTTTTCAGAAAAGTTACAGCAGAACAACATCAGGAAAGTGTTGTTTGTAAGGTGGCCTACAAAACAGTTAGTGTTTTCTCAAATAACTCGGTGGACTGGGTAGAAAATAATGGAGAGAGGGGCGCCTGAGGGGCTCAGTCGGTTAAGCGTCCAGCTCTTGGTCTTGGCTCGGGTCATGAGCTCCCAGTTCGTGGGATTGAGCCCCACACCAGGCTCTGTGCTGATAGCGTGGAGCCTGCTGGGGATTCCCGCCCCCCCCCGCTCTCCTCCTGCTTTTGCACACACGTTGTCTCTCAAAATAGATAACCATGAAAAAATCAAGAATGAAGATGGTAAGTTACAAATGCCACTAAATACCTGTTTGGTTTGTTTAATAGTTGGGAATAAATTGCGTTTCTGAAGGAAATTGGAATTGGAAGTACTTTGACCTTGCCTCCGCTCTTGTCCTTCCTCTCGTGCTGCCGGCCAGCAACTCCGCAGCCTGACTTCCAGTGAAGTGGGTGCTTTATCACATCTAGGGCTCTTGAGGGCACACTCTTCCCGGAGGTGGTATGCCCACCCTGCTGCTTGAGGAAGCGAACGGGTGGGTGTTTTATCGTTTTGTAAAGACCTCAGGGAAAGAGTCTCGAGTTCCCTTTTTGACTGTTACTATGATCTGGCAGCTCTCCCTTCTCTCATACAGACTGCCATGGAAAGCCACCTGTTGACGTGTCCCTCACCCCCCCAGGCCCACACCTGCCGGGGCAGGGCTCCCCGCCCTCCACGGTTCTGGCTGCTGAATGTGAGCCACGATTTCTGCGGTTAGTACATGTAGGCTGCTGCAAAGTGTTGGGCCAGGGGCCACCTGAGTGAGGGGAGAGGACGCAAAACGTCATTTCCTCTCCCTTCCTCCTTTTAAAGTTTTTATGATGTTTCCCTCCAGTGTCATTGAGATACAGTTGACGTGTATCACTGCAGACATTCACGGTGTGCAGGGTGGCGATTCGACGTCTGTTGTCAGATGACCCCACAGCGAGTTCACCCGGCATCCATCACCTCACGGAGCGACAGGTTTCTGGTGACGAAACCTTGTAAGACCTACCCTGTCCCTTTCCACGGTGAATATTTTCATCCTCCTCTGACCCTCCACCCACCCCAGTCACCCCTCTCTGTGCCAGCCCCCCGTATTGAATCTGGTCAGAGGCACCGCTCTGACCGTTCTGCCCCTGATCTCTGGAGTCCAGTTTTTGTCACTGGTTTTCCGTACTGGCGTGTGGAGATAGGTGTTGTGTTACGGATCTCAGCCGTGTTTGGAGACACCTCGGGTGACTGACGATTCACCAGCCTCAGAGCGAGTGAGGGGAGAACATGTCCCCAGACAAGTTGGCCTTCTTCCCGAGGTGTGCCTGCGTATCCCTCCACCCGGGAACTCTGGAAGGCCGTGCGTGGGTAGCTCCGGGCACCTCGCGGCAGGCTCTCCCTGGTCGTGGCTGGAGCAGCACTGCCGGTCCCTTCCCCGTGCTCCAGGACTCAGGGCTTGAGGGGGGGGTGTGAGACAAGCCTGGGCTCTTCAGGGAAGCCTTGGAGATCATTCTTCCCTGAGTTGGATTTGGGACGGACAGGGGACCATTTGGATACTCGGTCTCGACATTTGCTTTCGCTGGAGTGCCTCCTTCTTTGGGAGCTGGGGTTGACAGACACGCAGCATGGGAAGTTCCCGCACGGTGCTAGCGGGTGTGAGATATGGTCACCTTCCTGCCGGGGTGCATGCACACTAACGGGAAAGGAAGGTGGGGGTGGGGCCGGGCCTGGAGGCAGCTCTCCAGGTCTGGGGGATCCGCACATGTGCCCATTTGGTGCCCTTATAACCTGGTTCCGGTCCTTTGCTTTCATCTGAGTGACCATCCAGTGGCTGCATCTTGAATCCGCAGTGCCATCGTCACCACCGTTGGGGCCTCAACTTGACTTTGGCCGCCAGGCTCTGGTTGTTCCCGGTGCAGCCTTGTTCCGGGGCGACCTCGCTGCCCTCTCATTGCAGGCACACGGTACATAGCAGGCATCCCCCGCGTGTGTACAGGGGCTGTCGATGCCTCTCTAGAGGAGCTGGGGAGTCGCAGCCAGGAAGAAGCGTTTGGATTTCCTTCGGGATCTTAAATTGCATCTCTCTTGGTGGCTTTCCGTTGTCTTGCAACTTGTATCCGCGAAATAATTGTTTCCTTTTGTGGTTCCTCCCTGTTTGTATTCTAGATGACCTTGCTCCCCGTATCTGTCTCTCATGGTAACCAGCACCACAGCATCTTTTCTGCCTTACGTCGTAGGTACGTATTTCCAGGTGGTGGGAGGCCGCTGGTCCCACTTTTTGATCCGCTCTCGGTCGCTCTCGGGTCGAGAGCCAGCAGCACCGGGGGAGGGGCTGGTCTGAGCTGGGGGAAACTTGTGGCCCCCTCCCCCGCTCCGCCCAGCCCCTCCAGCCAGGAGCTGCCCAGCGGGGAGTCCGTAAAGGAGTGCTGATGTCTGAGCCTTTTCCAGGGTCGTCCTCCTGGGGTGATCGTGTGGATCCTGCCCGTGCTCTGCTCTGGAAGCCAGGGGTGCTCGCTCTGGGTACCTTGAGACAGACAAGTCCTCTAATTCTTGCTTTTCTCCTCGAAACTGAGCAGTGGGGAGCCAGGTCAGGCTTACAGGTCCTTGCAGTGTTATCAAGTAGTGTGCCCCTAGGCACAGCAGATCTGGGCCAGGAGGCGTGTTTCAGTGTGCTCACGCCTAAGGCTTGTAAACGTCAGTGGAGAGGTGGGGAGCACTGGTTCAGAAACCTGAGTCCCCTAAGCAGCAGATTCAGTGTCATCTCGGTTTTGGCCAGAAGATACACACCAGTGTTTCACTGGAGACTTGGGTACTGGGGATTTGTCCTCAGTTTTTCTTCAGTGTGTCAGC
The DNA here is from genome assembly GCF_024362965.1 of Panthera pardus. Classification (NCBI taxonomy): domain Eukaryota; kingdom Metazoa; phylum Chordata; class Mammalia; order Carnivora; family Felidae; genus Panthera; species Panthera pardus. Next base: position 25,506,877 of record NW_026526754.1, on the reverse strand, counting down.
ATTATCTGAATTTTTGTACAGTAAAAACGTACTGCTGTTTTCACGTTTAAATAGTTGTTTAAAAAGAGAGATCACACTTGATTTCCTCTTCTTTCTCCAAACGCCTTGAGCCAGGTGTCTAGACTGAGCTGGGGGTTGCTCGGGAGTATGAGTCAGGCCTGAGTGATGAGCGTTTTACATCGGGTAACTTCTCGTAACTGGTTTTAATAACTGGCCGTGGTGTGGAAGTTGAAAATCCAGACGAGAGAGAGGGATTGCCACGGCATCGGCGGCTGCGTGAGTGGCTTTAGTCATTGTACTTCCTGCTGGGTGTGAGGTGCGGGCTCCAGGTGGAGCAGTAGCCGAAGTGACTGAGTTCTGCTCCCCTGCAGGTGCCCCCCCCCCCCAAGGACGCTTCTGACGGCTTGGAGGACCCCAGGGCAAGGAGGGAGCAGGTGGGTCAGCACCAAAGCCTGGCCCCTCCCTGCTTCCCCTTGCCTTCCCCAGGCCTCATTAGTTCCACCAGAGCACACGTCCTTGAAGTTTCTCAGGCGCCCCGGGAGGAAATGGAACACATGTGGTCTGAGGGCCACAGCCGAGCCATGGCCCAGAGAGCTTGAGTGGCTGTCACCAGATGAACGACCCATGGCCCTCACAGGTCCATCTGGCTTTCTCCTGCCCCCGTCACATCTGCTCACGGGGCGGAGAATGTTCCCTAAACACTTGATGACAAGGTGAGTGGGTTTGGTGAAAACACACCCACACACACGCCCCACATGTCCTCCAGCCTGAATTTGACTAACTGAAGGGCCTCGGGTCTCGAGAATTCTGAAGGTCTGCATTTCCTAACAAGCCTGTTTTGGGGGGGGGGGGGGTTTCTGTCTGGGTTGGATGGAAGAACGCCACTGTGTCGTGGGCCCACATCTGGGCTGTTCTTCGGGGCTCCTCATTGTGCTTCAAACCCTGAGTCCAGCTGGCTACATTCAGGAGCCAGATCCTGGTTCACGGGAACTTGGCGGCCCAGGGTAGTGCGTGTGGGTTCAGGTGAAGCTTTCTCCTCCGCCTGTAAGGGTTTCTTCCGGAAGAGTCCCGAGGCTCTGCTTCTCGGGCCAGCTGAGGACTCGTGTTCACTGGAACCAGCTGTCAAGGTGTGGGCACGTGGAGAGGGATCCAACGTGGCGTTGTGCCACTGTCGCCTGCTGCTCCCGGTGACGCCCCTCTTGCAGGGAGGGGTAGGATACAGTGTGTGGAGGGTCCACCGTCTCCCTGAAGCGGGGGGTTCGGGTGACTCTTGCCACTGTGACCGTCTCCTGCCTTTTGACCTCTGCGCAGGACTTGCCGTGTCTTCCCGTTAGTGCTGGGAGGCGTGTCGTCCCATGCAGGCTGCTTGTTCGCGTCACTAGACAGCCACACAGCCCGTCGTGTAAACTAGAATTCTCGTCATAATATGGCTTTCTGTTACGATGTAGGGTTGGGGTTTTTACAGTGAGAAAGCTGTCGCTCCTTCAGACAGCGTGCCCGGACTGACGGGTGTGGGCGTTTGGGAGTTTCTACTGTCTTCCTTCTTGCCGTCTCTTCTTTTTGCCCACCCCTGCACTCACGCTAGGGATCGATTATTTACTGTCTGCTCAGGGCCTGGGCGCTGGGCCTGTAGGAACCGGGGCTGGTGCGTCTGTGCAGCGAGCTTTCCTCTGGAGCACGTGCCGGGAAGTGCCTTCTGCCTGTTCTCCTTACTGTCTCCACTTGTCACTGTGTCCCTGACCCAAGGACTGACTTGCTGGGTCGTTGAGGCCAGAGCTGCACGATTTCTCCTTTAAACCCTGGTGCCTGGTGCCAGTCGTGTCAGTGACGCCTTGTTTATTTTTATTAAAAAATTTTTTTTATGTTTAGTTTTGAGAGAGAGGGAGAGAGACAGAGCGTGAGCAGGGGAGGGGCAGAGAGAGAGAGAGAGAGAGAGGAAGGCACAGAATCCGAAGCGGGCTCCAGGCTCCGAGCTGTCAGCACAGAGCCCGACGCGGGGTCGAACTCACGGACCGTGAGCTCATGACCTGAGCCGAAGTCGGCCGCTCAACCGACCGAGTCCCCCAGGCGCCCCGTGTGAAGCCTTGTTTATATATTGGCCACCAGCTCTCTCCAGCATGCTCTTCCTCCTCCCTCCACCTCCCTGCAGAAAGCAAACTGATAGGAGAGCCTGTGGCTGTCAGTTCAGCAGCTCTGTCAGGTTCCCCTGCACTTCTCTCTAGATTCTCTGCAAATGAACCTGTGTCCTATTGATTTTTGTCTTTAAGCAAAGACTCGTTTGGCCTTACGGCAAAAATGTTGACTGTTCGCTGCCCGGGGCAGCTCCCTTGGTTCGGTGGTGTCCTCAAGTAGGTCTGCAGGGCGTGCGGGGCCCCCAGGGATGCAGGTGCGGCCACGTGTGCTCTGGGGTAGCTTGCCAGCCAGGTACCTGCCGGCCCCCGGCACCCTACAACTTAGGAGAGAAGGAGTTAAAAATGCATCGTCACTTTGCAGCTGGGATGCCAGAAATAACATCTTTCACAGTGGCTTTCTTGGTAGAAAGGAGGCGTTTGATACATGCTCATTTATATTTGGACCTGAATTGAAGCCTGAGCAGTTTGGAGACGGAGAAAATAGAATGTCTGGTGAATAAAGACGAGGGTGTGTGGTTTGAGAGACGAGGGCTACGAGGGCTGGAAACTGTGAGATGGTAGGGCTCTGTAGCAGGCTCGTTCTAAAATTTTTTTTTGCATCTTCAAGATTTTTGATGAAAATTATATTCCTCGGGAAATTATTCGGACGTAATTAGAACATGAACGGGCAGTCGTCCGGTTTGTCCTCCACCCTCGGCCCGAGCTCGTTGACGGTGAGCATATGTGATCTTCCGTATTTGGGGCCGCACGTACCGCCCCTCGAAGGGCTGGTGTTCGTGAGGGCAGGGGCGGAGCAGGGTCCCGAGAGTTCGGGGCGCCCTTGGCAGCATGTGGGTGCCGAGCACACTGCCAGAGCTGCCGCCGGAAGCCCTGACCTGGTCGGGGGCACACGCGTGGCTGGTTCACGCAGGCTGCGCCTCCAGTCTCTTAGCCCCACGTCCAGGTTTCAAGGTGTATTGAGACCTGTTGGTGGTTTACACTTGATTTGAGCTTCCTTTTTTTTTTTTTTAATTATCTTATAAATTTTTCATTCCACTTAGAAGCTGGTAGACGGTCTATCTCAGAAATTCTTGGGTTTGCGATAATGAGATAAAAGAGCCCAAGTGCACCTTGTTTGCGGAGACGCCCGCCCGCTGCCTTCCGGGCCCTGCCGGCTGCAGACTGCTCCCGGACCTGCCGCGTGTGTGGCGTGGGGCGGGCGAGGGGCTGTCCCCACCACCCAGGAACCAGTCCGAAGCGCTTTCTGGGCATGTCCCAGCCTCGTACCTTTTCGGGCTAGCTTTTTAAAGAGTGTTAGTGGGCACAGATGAACACGTGCGCCGAGTGTCCTTTCTGTGGGCCAGCCCCTCCCGGGGAGCAGCAGCATTAGTGCACCCAGATGCGTGCCTGGGCTTGGCCACGGCTGTAGGAGACACCTTGATGCTGTGCTCTTCGTGCCATCGGCACCCGGAATGCACTGCCCTGCTGGGTGAGGCCAGAGCAGCCATCCTGTGTAGCTGGGAGGGCATCGGGTGGTGGGGGTGCCCGGGCCCCCAGCTCCCAAGGTGATCTTCCCATACCTGCAGACCATCTTCCTCCTGTTGACAGGGAGCCCTGCACTGCTCTCTGCACCTTTGCCTCGACCTCTGGTGTCGGGACCCGAGTCAGGCACTGGGAGGCCTGTGGGGGGAGCACAGCACAGGGAGGAGGGACACTGCTCTGGCCTTGGTCATGGTACTTGACGGTATGTACAGGTGTCCCTGGTGTGCCTCCGTTTTTAGGGACCAGAATGCGCTATGGCAGGCACTCTCCATCTCAGCACGGCCTGCAGCACGGTGCCGTGAGGCCGCCGTGAGGCCGCCGTGAGGCCAGGGTCCAGTGTCGGTAGGACAGAGGTACTGCCTTTCACCCCGTAGCTACACCATTTATTTTGGTATGGTTTTGGAAATAAGGCTTTTTTGTTCCAGTTCAGCCATTAGCTTGGCTTAGGATCTTGGGAAAGTGACATAACCCTTTTGGGTGAGACTGGAGGACTCGCGAAGGCGTTTCCTCTTACTGGCCAGCAGCGCATCTCTTCTCCCATCCAGTGGTCTGAACCTGGAGGAGAGCTCCTCACGCTAGTAGTAAGGGGGAGAGACAGAATGACGGTGACCTGAATGTCCATTTCTTGTCATGAGGACATCGGCTGTGGTCCCTCTAGCCTTCCTCCGCTGCGTGCGTGCGTGCACGTGTGAGCGTGTGCACAGCAGCGCTTCTGTGAAGGAGCTGTGAAACTGGGTGAGTGGGGAACACACGTGGGGGGCTGGTGGACAGCTGTGGCCGAGAGGGGGGCGGTGTATTGCCAGGGAGTGAGTTTCAGTGAGCCACCGAGACATGGCAGCTCTCTGACTTCACACAAAAGTTAACATTTTTATTTACCTTTCTGTTAGGGATATTTCTAAACATTCACAGAATCTGAGAGAATAGTGCCCTTGTATACCTACCCAGTTTCAATAGCCACCAACATTTTGCCAGTCCGGTTACATCTGTTTCCTTCCCCTGCTTATTTGTGTCTTTGTTTTTTTTTAAAGTTTTTAAACTTTAATATTTTAATGTAAATCTCAGACATCATGCTTTATACTTGCACATTCCTTGGCAGAATCTCTCCTGGTTAAAGACCTTTAAGAATCTTGGCCTTTGTTCTCTTATCAGTGCTTGGTTCGAGCCGCTGGCACTCTTGACTGTCCCTTGAAGGCCTGCTGACCACCTCGCTCCAGACCAGGGGCTCCCTTTGGATGGGCCTGTTGCTTGGGCTTCCTGCAAACCCCTCTTGTAGGCAGCTCCCCCCTGCCCCCGCCCTCTTGATGGAGGAGAACGTGGTGGTGGTGCTGTGGGGTTGTGGGTGGTTCCCTCACCCTGTCCATGGAGGATGGCACCGTGTGGCTTTTCTCGTAGACCTGGAGTGTTACGGTCCATCTTGTTACGTGCTTGCTTTTTCTTTTCCTCCTTAGGGTGTAAACTCTAGTGGTCATTTTTCACAGAATCGAGTGTTTAAAACCCTTTGTTTATGTGAGAGTCAGGGGCCGTCCTTGGTGGTCTCTTCGTGTTTCTTTGGTTTGAGGCAGCAATCAGTGGGGGGACCACCGGGTTCAGTGCAGACCTTCCCTCGTACTGTTGTGTTCTGGAATCCATTGCTCCTCTGGTTCCCACTTCAGAGTCCAGTAGGGCTGCTTAAGAAGCGGTTCTTGATGAACTGTCTTTGGTGTTGCGTAATGTGCCGGACCATAGGAGGCTGCTGTTTTCATGGATTCACATTCTGCCTGTTACATACGTGGCCTTCCCTGGTCAGTGCACCTGCCTTCCACGTGGTTCTCTGGTTTCTGTGCGGCTGAGCATCAGGACACGCCCACCGTGGGCAGAGGCCTGGAGGGGACCAGGTGCGCCTGCCCTCCTCCTCAGTGTGGCCATCTTTGGGTGCTGCTAGCTGGCATGGCTCTGGCGGATGTGTGTCACCCTGGTCACCTGGGAGAGCCCCTTCTTGGGGGTGGGGTGCAGATCTCCAGCCTGCGCTGCCCTCCTCCTCTCCTGCCCCTGAGAAGCCGTGCTGGGTAGACTGTTGGGCTCGTGTGCCGACGTAAAGGGAACGCGTGTGCTCGCTCTTGGCTGCCTGGAACCGCCATGTCTCAGGCTGTTGTGGGGGGTGAGGGGGGGCGCAGTTAAAACCGCACCAGACCGCGAAATTGGCCGTGTTGGTTTGTTTCTTGGGAATAGCTACTCTGCTGAGTGTTGGTGTTCAGGCCGTCCTCTTTGTGACTTGGGCCTTTCTTGAGTTGACGGGAGAGAAACGAAAGCCAGTCTGTCTCCTTCCCCGTATGTCAGAAAAGAACACAGGCCTGTGGTGGTTTTTAATTCTCATTTGTCAGGAGATGGGGCGACTGATGGTGTCATTGCCAAACATATTCAGGGACGCTGAAGCATGGAGCTGAGCTGTGCAGCCACGGGGCTCAGGGTCAGTGGGCAGCAGAGGGTTCTCACCCGGTCCTTCGGTGTGCGTGCGGATCTGCAAGCCTTGCAGGTGCAGGGGCATCGCGGCCGTGCTCAGCTCTCTCTAACCGGAGTCATGGAAATCTTAACGCAGGATGATGGTCTCCTTGGTGACGCCTCACTTCTGCATCTGGGACTCGTGGGGGAAGGAAGTGAGGTCGGGTGAGCACGGGTCAGTGGACACCACTGCCATCCTCAGCTGGGTGGACCGCGGGCTTCGGTCGCCTCGTTTGCACCAGCAGCGGGAGCCGTGCTCAAGGCAGACACTGCCCCCTCTTAGTTGGGGGAGTTGGCTCCGTGGTTCCTGGGTCGGACTGTAGGAGCCTTTGACCATTTTGCCTGACGCGATGGGGTGGGAGGGTTCAGGGTCACTGCTTGCAGAACCTGTACGGGGCTGAGGGTGTGGCTGGGCCCCAGGGTCCTGACAAGGGTGGTCCTGGAGAGGTGCTGGCAGGCCGTGTGGGTACTCGGCACCGCTCCCCGGGTCGTGGCCGGGAGCCCCTTCCAGAGACTTCTCCACATGGGCTCCACACCCCGGTCGCATGTGGCTGCCTCTGAAATCGGTGTCCTCGGAGCCTGAGAGGAACCTCGCCTGCTGTAGTGCTAGAAGCTGGTTGTGCTGACTGCAGCCCCCCTGCCCCTCCAGGCCCTCCCCACCACATCTGACTGGGGCAGCCCATCTCTTTCCCTGCTGCTCCTGGACCTGCATCTAGAAAAGGTTTGCTTTGTGGTCACGCGAGCACGGGCTGTGCCCGGGCCCTGCCGAGGGGACAAGCCCTCAGCTGGCGGTGGGGGTGGGCCTAGGTCGGCTCCCCCTGGTTTCTCTTTGTTGGCTTTCTTGAGGCCACTGTAGGCTCACACACAGTTTGCCTAGTTTTTCCAGTGGTGACGTTTTGCAAAACAGCGAGCAGTGTCACAGCCAGGATGGGGTGTCAGCTCTGGAGCCGTCCGTCCTCGGACCTTGCTCCTGCTGTCCCACTCTGCGCGTCCTTGGGTGTGGTGTGGTCACAGGTGTGTCTGCCTGTGTTCGGCGCGGCTCCTCAGCAGGAACCCGGTGGCCTGCCGCCATGACTAGCCTGCTCTCTGTGGCTGGGGCTCTGCCCGTCCTGGACGTTTCATGGAACCACATCACACAACGTGGGGCCTTCCACTGAGCACCGCGTCTCAAGGGTTCGTGTGTGTCGTAACGTGTGTGGGCACATCATTCCTCTTCATGGCTGGATCCTGGATCCTCGTGCGGAAGCGCCTCATTTTGTCATCATCACTTGACGGACATCGCCATCGTTTGCTCCTCTTGGTGGCTCTGAACAGTGCCGGACGAACGTTCACGTACAAGTTTTTGTGTGACGGGCTTTTGTTTCTCTCGGCTGTAAGCCAACAGTGAGGTTGCGGCCCTGCTTTTTGGTTAGATCCGAGCCTTTGGAGAACTTTTCGTGTCTTCTGGAAGAACCTGTTGTTGAGGTCAGGGTGCCGTGGCTTTGACGTGGCGCGCCGTCCTTGCCCAGGACACGGTGCCAGGGTCGAGCTGGGTTGTGATGAGGTCCGAGCTGGTCCTCGTGGCCTCCCCCTTCCTCTCCAGTCTCGTGCCTGCATCTCGACGACATCCTGCCCCCACCCCTTGTTCTGCAGTCTTTCGTTGTCCTGTATTTTCTTTTAGAGCAAGAAGTTAATTTGACGGCGAGAGAAAACGCTGCACAGAAAAGCCTTAAAAAGATGCGTTTGGAGAAAGTGGTTGGAAGCCGGTTGGGTTTAGAACTTGCCGTCAGTGGGGCGCCTGGGTTGCTCAGTCGGTTGAGAGTCCGACTCTTACTTTCAGCTCAGATCGTGATCTCACGGTGTGTGAGTGCGAGGTGCTGACAGTGCAGGGCCTGCTTGGGATTCTCTCTCTCTCCCTCTCCCTCTCTCTGCCTCTCTCTCAAGAACAAATAAATAAAACTTTAAAACAACAAAAGAAAAAACTTACCGTTTGTGAACAAAACCAGAAACCAGGTGAATGCAGCCTCCTCAGATGAAGAGAGCGGTTTTGCTGCACGGCCAGTTTCTTACAGAGCAGACATATACACCAGGCGCTTATCGTCGGAGCCTGAAGACACGTAGTAGTGGCGGACGAGTGTCGCGAAGATAAAAACGTGGCAGATGTGCTGGCTTCGGTATTTCGTAAAACAAAGAGATAGTTTAAGAGGGATGTGTCGCTTTGAATTACCGTTGTAATGTTGTTTTCCTCAGACGTAACTGGTTTTAACCCAGAATTCGGTGTGTGTATCCAGGAGGCGTTTCTAAGTATGACCCCCTTTCCCAAGCACTTACCTTGGGACTTGAAAAGGGGGTGCCTGCCCACGTCAGGGCAGGGCCCCCGCCTTTGGGAGAGGCAGCAGCACACACAGAGGCAGTGCTCACTGGACGTGGTGAGGACGATGGCTGTGGCCCCCGGCCCGGGGCCACGGGCACACTGCAGCGCTGCCTGCCGTAGGCCCGAGAGGCAGGCAGACTTACCAGGCTGGGGAGGGGCCAGGGCAGAGGAGCAGGGCTGAAGGGCACCCCGGGCCACTGCAGGTTGCCGTGGGCAGCTGTGCATTTGTAGGGAGTCCGGGGCGGGGAGGGGGGGGTGCTTCGGAAGTAGCTTCAGGTTTGGCCTTGAGGGAAGCTGGGGGGTGGGTGGTGAAGTCTGCAGGGGTCAGAGCCAGGGACCCATGGGGCATTGCTGCATGCCATGACGACATCAAGCCCACACGCTCGGGCACTCCGAGCTGGGTGAGTTGCTGACACGGGGCATGTGAGCACACACAGGCCTGTGTGGTCTCACCGTCCCTGCTCCTCCTTGTCGACACGGCGCAGAGAGGCAGTCTCCGGATGGAGGGACAGAGAGAGGCAGGGGACGGCCACAGTGAGGGATCAGGGCTGTGCCCTGGTTGGGCCACCGGCCGGCTGCTGGCAGACCTCAGGCGGTATTTGTGCGACCAGATTGTCGAGGGTGGTTCTCAGGTTCTTCAAGAGCTGTTCCCAGCAGCAGAGCCTGCGAAGGAGTTGCTGTCTGGCCCTCTCCTGGGGCCGCCCTCCTGGACCCCGGGCCGGCGGGCTCTGCACAGCCAGCCCTGGCGGGTGCCGTCTCCTCAAATGCCTCTGACAGCCATGCCTGGAGCGGATTCCAGCAGCCGCGTGACAGATGCGGGGAGGAGGGGTGGGTCAGGGAGGCCAGTTTGTCACGAAAGATGACTTCTGTTGAGCACGTCTCCTTCTGAGCACCATCCTTGCGTGTCCCTGTGGGCACGGTCCTTCCTCCAGCGATCCCACCTGCCTGCTTCTAGGTGTAGGGGACAGGGGTGTGGGGGTTGCTTTTGAAAGCAAGCTTCAGAAAGCCTTGTAGCCACTTTCTAAGAAAAGTCTATTTATTCAGTTATTTTCAGAGGAAGGGAGAGAGAGAGAGACAGAAAATCCCAAGCAGGCTCTGGGCCGATGAGGGGCTCGAGTCCCCTGCACATTGTCCCCCAGCATGGTCGAGATAGCCCCCCTCCACCCCTCACCTGCCCGTGAGGCTCAGCCCACCCTGGGGCCACATGGATGTTCTGACTCTTCTGGATCAAAGCGTATTTACATATTCTGTGTTTTGCATTTTTCTTGTAAGTAACTGAGCTTCATGGCTCCAACATTGGGACTCAACACAGGTCTTTCACGAACCTGCCGAGTTAAATTTTTTTTTTTTTAACGTTTATTTATTTTTGAGACAGAGAGAGACAGAGCATGAACAGGGGAGGGGCAGAGAGAGAGGGAGACACAGAATCTGAAACAGGCTGCAGGTTCTGAGCGGTCAGCACAGAGCCCGACGCGGGGCTCGAACTCACGGACCGTGAGATCATGACCTGAGCCGAAGTCGGACGCTTAACCGACAAAGCCACCCAGGCGCCCCCGAACCTGCCGAATTAAGATGGAAATGTTATTAAGTAAGTGATACTGGAGAATATATGTAACATTATCTATGTGTTTACGTATTATAAAAACACTTTGCGTTTATATTTAGTTATTTGGTATGCTTCTACGTAATTAAGCATACGTCTGTGAAGGTCACAAGGTTAACGAGGATGTGTTATTGTCAAGTAGGAACCGGGGTTTCTGGAATTCAGTTTACAGATATTTTCTCCAAAAATCACTGGTCCACTCTGGAGCTCCCCTTTGTACCTGATCTTTCAACTACTTTAAGAGTTCAGCTCTTCAGTCAGCCAACAAAATTGTCATTCCTGGTTGGGGCTGTTAAAAAAGAATTAACAGTCTCTTTCTTAGGACTGCAGACAGTGTATATAGTGAGGAAGGGGGTATATGGTGAGGGGGGGAGGTTCATGTCACTTTTACTAAATCTTGATTATCTTGGCTTTCAGACTTGTTATTTATTGAAAGAGGTTTCATGGCATCCTCCACAAAGTTTGGGAAAAGCCTTAGGATGTCATTTCAGTGCTAAAATTTGAAAATTAACGTGGTGTTTTTCACTTTGGTTCATGCTGAGGGATTTCACAAGTACTCAGTGTTTGGTTATATTTTCCTGGGGGCTGTGTTCATGCCCAGCATTTTGAGTGTGGCAGGGAGGCGGTGTGATACGGTGCCTCCTTCCCTGCGGGGAGCCTGGAGGGGCCCGTGTCCATGTGGGGGCTCTGCGGACTCCCAGGTTCTTCCTTTACGTTCAGCGCCGTGTTAGGGCAGAAGGGCAGAGGGGAGGAGGGGAGGTTAGAAACACGCACAACTCTGCTGGAAGTGCTGTACTCAGGAGTGTCCCGTGAGGTACCAGGGAAGGAGGCTTCCTGCACGATGGGATGAGCCGGGGGTCTTGTGGCTCATTATCTGGTCCACACGGTGCACGCGGGAGGGGTGTGTCCTGTGTGCGTCGTGTGTGAGCCGTGAGCTGGGCTTGGTACAGAGATCGCACCTGAATTTGACAGAATGAGAAGGAAATTTGGGTTGATTTTCCTAAATTGTAGGTAGCGAACTGTAACTATCTAAGTTGTTTCCTTTAGATATTTTAAAACTTTGCCAGACTAAATCCTAATCCTTGCCTGGCATTTAAGCATAGATAGCAAATTTGTGTGTGCCATTCAGTCACAGGGTACATTTAGAGAATGCTTCGGGTTAGAGAGTGAACGAAAAAAATGCCATGAAAATCTGAGGATTTCTGACCAGGATTCTTTAGTTTGGGAATACCGTGTGTTTTTCATAAATACCAGTAACAGCTTTCATTTGTGTTACGTTTACGTGTTGTTTGGGCTTTGCTGTTGTGCACTTCGTTTCGTAACTGGCCCTTTCAGGTTCGATTCTAAGGTGCAGGGCGACATTGCCCTTGGTGCTGCCTGGCTGAGCCTTCCTGTGGTGGTGCTTACTGGCCGACACCGTGTGACTGGCCGACACCGTGTGGACGGAGTCACATTGTACTGTGACCACAGGACACCTCACGTGTCCGGGTTTCCACGGTGCCCCTGTGGAGCGTGAACACGACGTAGAAAGCCCTGATTTCAGAGTCGCAGGAGGGCCTGTGGTCGCTGGGCCTGCACAGCCGGCTCACTGCCCCGAGGCTCTGCTGATGGCCCAGAGAAGTGCAGGTGGACGTGGCTCCCGTGGCTCCCTCCCAGCGCCTCATACAGCAGCTGTGGCGAGGCCTGCATCCCTGAGTGCCCCTGTTCCCTGCCACCCGTGCAGGCTTCCTGGAAGAGGGCGAGTGGAGATGCCGCGGGGCTTCCGTCGGGAGATCTGATGTTGGGTGGCTGAGAGGACTCTCCAGCTGTGTCGGGAGCAGGGTTCCAGTCCCTGTGGAAGAAGAGTGAAGCCCCGAGGGGACAGCTGAGGATTGGGACAGGAGGTCTCCCCAGGGACATTGCGGAGGCTAGTGTAGGACGGGCAGGGCCTGCCGCCACTGGAGCCCCTCACAGCTCTGGGGAGGCCCCTCGGATTGTGGCTCCCTTTACAGCTGAGAGCTTTCGAGCCAGGATGACCTGGGCGTTTTACTCCTTAGGTCTTTCTTTCTTTCTTTTCTTTTTTTTTTTTTTTTTTTTTTTACATTTATTTATTTTTGAGAAACAGAGCGAGACAAAGCGTGAGTGGGGGAGGGGCAGAGAGAGAAGGAGACACAGAATCCGAAGCAGGCTCCAGGCTCTGAGCCAGCGGTCAGCACAGAGCCTGATGCGGGGCTCGAACCCACGAACTGTGACATCACGACCTGAGCCGAAGTTGGACACTCAACCAGCTGAGCCACCCAGGCACCCCCCTCCTTAGGTCTTTCTTGTAGGCACTGATCGTTTTGCTCTTCTGTCCTGGTCGCCCCCTCACCCCACCCCTGCGAACACGGAGCTACCTGCAAGGAGGAGGTTGTCAAATGTCAGTGGTGGGCGTAGTCTAGGCCCTGTGTGGTCGATTTCGTCTCGAGCGGTGTTGTCCCCAGCGTCCCATCTCCTGACTTTCTTGCTGTGCTTGCAACATACTCAGAGGGGCACGCTGATCTTGAATAACCAGTACTGGTTATTGCACGTAACGAAAATAGGTCTGTGGGCCTTGAATCTTTAAATATTTTAGAATATAAGATATACAATCCTGCAATTAATATTATCACATATAACTTAAATACCATTCATTACAAATATGTTACCAAACGATTAAATATATGCAGGCTGGGGCGCCCGGCTGGTTCAGTCGGTTGAGCGTCTGACTCTTGTTTGTGGCTTAGGTCATGATTTCACGGTTGGTGAGTTCGAGCCCCACATCAGGCCCTGTGCTGCCAGCACAGAGCCTGCTTGGGATTCTGTCTCTCCACCCGCCCCCCCGCCCCCGGCTTGCTCTGTGTCTCTCAAAATAAGCAAACAAACTTAAAATATGTGATGCTAATTTTGGTATCTGTGACATTTGTTGTTTTTGGGTTTTGTAGCTCTTACATAGAGTCTGGTGAGTGCCGCTGTCTCTTCCCTTCTGTGTCACTTGGGCATCTCACGCTGCTTCTAGAGGAGGAAGGTGAAGGTGCCACATAGGGAATCAGATTCCAGCTGCAGGTGCCGTGTGTCCGAGAGTCAGATTCCAGCTGCAGGTGCAGTGAGTCCGGGAGTCAGATTCCAGCTGCAGGTTCCGTGTGGAGAAGGCAGAGAGGCAGGTGTGGAAGAATCTCAAGTGCCATTAATAACTGCTGTGGCCAGCAGCCAAGGCTCAGAGCACAGGATTAGCCAGAACAGCCGAGACAGCCAGACCTCCGCAGAGAGGCAGGAGCTGAACGAGAGGCCCATGGCTGCTGCCAGGCACAGCCCAGGGACTCTGCTGGGTCCCAGGAGTCACCCTCTCACTGTGTGGTTGCAGCAGTTGGAGTGTATGGAAAGTGGCTTCCGTGGGGATCTGATTTGGTCTTCCCTAAAAATAAAACAGGATTCTTGAGCCGTCTGCATCGGGCGTTGGTTTGTGGGGACACCCGTCGTGTGTGGAGGACAAGGGGGTATGTCTGTGGTCTTGCTTTTGACATTGTTTCCCGGAGCCATCCTTTAGATGAGGACATTGGCAGTGATTGGCTAAAGTCTCTGGAATGTTTTGAAGCAGAGGACAGCTTTGCTCAGTAAGTAACTGGTAACGTAGATGTAGCAGAAACGGGCTCCGGGCAAAGGACTTGGGCCTGATGGTGTCGATGCCCTTCTCCTTCGTGGGCCGACTGGTGACGGTCCAGCAGAGTGACATCACTTCCGCCTGTGGCTTCACTTGGGCCGAGTGGGCAGGGCTGAAGCCACCAGTCTCCTGTTTCCTATTTGAACCCTCTGTCACAAGGTGCAGTTGATGGCATCTGGGTCTTTACTGAACTAGGTGTCTTTTACTAACAGACATTAAAATGGCAATGAGTAACGTTCCAGAATCTTAAGCCAAAAAACAAAACACTAAAGCTGAAACTGACTCTTTTTTTAAAAATTTTATTTATTTTGAGAGAGAGCACAAGCAGAGGGGGGGCAGAGAGAGAGATTCCGAAGCAGGTCCCATGCTGTCAGTGCAGAGCCCGACGTGAAGTTTGAACCCAGAAACCTGAGATCATGACCTGAGCCGAGATGAAGAGTCAGATGCTCAACTGACTGAGACACCCAGACACCCCTGAAACTGAGTCTTGAAGTGAGATACGTGAGGGTTACTGGCACAAGGTTAATGATGTCCTGTGACTATCACGTGGCCTTCTGCTGTCTGCCACCAGGGCCATCCCGGCCCAGGACGGCACGCTGGTGGCTGTGGAACCCTCTCTGTGGTTGGCTGCAGGAGGCGCCCTGGGTCAGGGCCGTCGAAGCCTTGGTGAAGGTGGTGGAAGACATGGCCCTCGGCCAGTGGCCTACTCTCCATTTCACCCTCTCTGGCCTGGGAGTATATGTAATCTCCAAGACACGAGTTTTCTTTCCGGATGCCAGGATGCGTGCTGGACGAGTGTGCATTGTTTACAGAGCCAGCTCAGAGTCACTGGGGCTGGCCTCCCAGCAAGGAAACCTCTGGAACCGCCTGGCTCCTTCCTTTGCAGAATATATATGTAGATTTCCTGATGGCCAGATGGCAAAATCTTAGCTCAAAAGTTTTGGTTTTGTGTGTATTCTTTTTTTTTTTGAACCCACTTTGAACAGAACCTGTGAGTAAGGCCCGTGTAACCATGAAGGGGGAAGGCCGTGCGGGGGTCGTTCCCATCTGTGATGAGTAACCTGCTGTGCACATTGGGTTCCAGTAGCAAAGACATCGTCTGCGTTGCTCTTGGCCCTGTCGCTGAGCTGTGCGCACTCACACATGTAGACACTCGGTCCTGCTAGGGGTGTGCACCTGCCGTGGGCTGCACGGGGCAGGGCTCGCCTAGCGGCTCCCTGTCTGCACTGCTCATGAAGGTCAGGGCCGTAAGGGCACACGCTGCAGCCCTGGCCTTGGAAATGGCCACACCTTTGACCATAACATTGTGTTAAAAGTTGCATCTGTGGTCTCAGTTTCTCCATTGTCTGTCTTTTTTTTTTTTTTTTTTTTAAACATTTACTAATTTTTTGAGAGTGAGAGAGACAGAGCACAAGCAGGGGAGGAGCAGAGACAGGGAGACACAGATCTGAAGCAGGCTCCAGGCTCTTGAGCTGTCAGCACAGAGCCCGACACGGGGCTCGAACTCGTGGACCTTGAGATCGTGACCTGAGCTGAAGTCAGACTCTTAACCGACAGAGCCACCACCCAGGCGCCCCTAGTTTCTCCATTGTTAAAACCAGTGAGGGAGCCAGTCTTTCTGGGTCCTCAGGCTGTACACGTGGACGCTGCTGGTGGTGCTTGGGGCGGGGACGTGGAACCCGCAGCGTGTGGCGTGGAGGAGTCCCGGGAGGCCCCGTGATAGTGAGAAGTGGTTTCATTACAGGAAAAGGTCATGCTCGCAGAACAGTTTTTAAGGACAGGTTTCAGAAAGTGAGTGCGGTGATGGCACCTGGTTTGTGTTTTGAAGGACTTCATCCTTTATCACTTTGATCCCAGTGTTGTTTACAAGAAAGGCCAAGAGAAAGGAAAGGTGTTCCCTGAACGGAGCAGCCCGCGCTCCGGCCCCCATTGCGGGCTTCTGGGGCCGCCTGGAGAGGTGTCCTGGCAGCAGGCCTGCAGGAGTGGAGGGTGGCAGTGCCTCTCCCAAGTCTGTCCCCACCCCCCCCACCCCCCCCACCCCCCGCCTTGAACTCTGCTTGGCTTGCATGCTCCATGTTCTGCCCTCTGACCTGCTCACCTGCGGCCCCTGGTCCAGAAGCTCCCCTCCTAGACCCCCACACCCAGGCAGAAACCACTCTGCTCCCGAGCATTGCTTTGGGCACTCTAGGGAAGGGCGGTCCGGGAGGGGCTGAGCACAGCGGCCGGCCATTGCTCCTCTCCAGCAGCAAGGTCCCCTGGTTTACTGTGTGACGGGCACAGCCCCCTCTTGTCTTGCTGGGAGCCTGGGGCCCCAGGGCCCTGGTGTGGGCGCTTCTCCTGCTCTGATCGGGCCGAGGGGAGGCCAGGCCAGGAGGGGGTTATCCTGTCGGGGGAAGGAGGCCCGATCGGGATGGGCTGTGATGGCCTCAATCATGGATGGCCTGTTGTCACCCCATCTCTGTCTTGTCTGTACGGATCTGATTCCTCTAGAGGCCTCTTAGAAGTGGAATCACACAGGGGCGCCTGGGGGGCTCAGTCGGTTGAGTGTCTGACTCTTGATTTTGGCTCAGGTCATGATCTCACGGTTTGGTGAGTTCGAGCCCCATGTCAGGTTCCACGCTCAGCGCAGAGTCTGCTTGAAATTCTCTCTGCCTCCCCTGCTTGTGAGCACATGCACACACGTGCGCTCTCTCAGAAATAAATACTAAAAAAATAAGTGGAATCACACAGTATTTGTCTCTATCTGGCTTATGCCACTGAGCATGATGTCCGTAAGTTTCATCCTTGTTAAAGCAGGTGTCAGGATATCCTTTCCTTTGCAGGCTGAATAACACTCCATTGTGTGTAAACACAGCATCTTTATCCATTCATCTGTGGATGGATGGTTGGGTTGCTTCCATGTCTTGGCTGTCGTGAGGAACGCTGATGTGACTGTGCGGGTGCAGACATCTCTTTGAGACCCTGCTTTCATTTCTTTGGGGTGTGTTCCCAGAAGGGGGATTACTGGACCTACTGGCATAGTTTCATACTCACTTTGTTGAGGATCCGCCGTGATGTTTCGGTGGCAGCCGCACCACTTTACGTTCCTGCCGGCCCTTCACGGGACTCGTGTCTGTCCTCACCCTGCCTGGCCTGCTGCTCGGTGCCCCCCGAGATGCCAGCCAGTCAGGACACGTGGTCAGCGGTTTCTCTCTCTTCCTTCATAGCATGGCGCTGCCTTCGCCAGCAGCGCTGTTGGTCGGAGAGGAGTCCTGGGTAGACATAAAGACTGTCCATCCCGGCACCCACCCCTGCCCTCCGGAGGCGCGTGCACGTAGGCTCGTTGCAGCACCACTCCCGTCACCTTCGGCCCACCACCCGCCCCCGTCGTTATTCCCACATCCTCGTCCTCACTCCCATCTCTGCCCTTGGGTTATCTTGCAATATGTTTCTAGAATAGAAGGTGTCAAACGTGGATGTTGAACTGTCAGCAGTGGAATCTGTTGTCCTGAGGGAGCAGCCTGCCGATCCCCATGACAGTTGGGGTTGGCCAGGAGCCGACCCCACCAGCCCCGAGTCTCCTGGGGGAGGAGCTCCATCCTTTCAGGGGGTCCATAGAATTGGACTAGAACCTTCTGAAAGAGCTGCTGTCGGAGCCAGTGGTGTGTGCATCCGGCCGCGTGGCACGGCCAGCTGCTGTCCAGCGTCCCTCATTCAGTGATGACAGAGAAAGACACCTGTCACAAAGGGAACTTTCCCCTTTACTCCCTTGACAAAAGAGGTCTCCTTTGGACTGTCGAGAATCAGTAATAAAGAACTTTTAAAAATCCAGAACAGACCGTTCATTGTTTGCAATCTATAAATGTTGCATTTTCAAAAAGATAGGGATTATAAATTTGAGAATAGAAATACTGTCCTTTGTCGGAAAAAGTGGCGGTTGGTGGTGAAGTTTTCAGAATGCCGTCGCAGTTGTCCGCTCTCTTCTCCCACGGGTGCGACGTGAGGCGGCCCTCCCGAGTGAGCGTGGCTCTGGGCCAAGGCCATCGGGTGCGTTTCTCCTCTTTCTTCTGTGCACCTGCCCTGCTCACCAGGCCTTCCAGCTCTTCGGTTCCCAGCGCTTGGGGAGGCATTCCAGGGAGAGGCCCTGGGTTTTCCTCTGGGTTCTGTTCACTTCCAGTCCCGAGCCCCCATCTCCCCAGCGGGAAGATGTTTTCTCTTTACTCGTTTCATGGGGTTACTTCCTGGTTCCCACCCACCCCCCAGAAGCTCTGCAGGAGGGCTGCTGCCTGTAAATAGGTGCCCTCCCACCAGGCACCAGGTGTTCAGGAACCTGCTGCCCCCCCTCACTGTATGTCTGCCCTCTCCAAGGTAAAGGAACAGCGAAGCATCTTGGGTTCTTACTTTGTGTATCAGTGGAATAAAACTTCTGTTTTTAAAACATCTTGTTACGTATAACACTTGTGATTAGTGGGTCTGGTTCTGAATTTATTGTCGTAGCTGGAAAAGAAAGCTTTCAGAAGCAGCACACAGAGCTTGTACTGAGGCGAAGCTCACCACGGGTGATAATTTGACATTTTTCACAGAATTCTTGTTAACCCTGATTGGATCTTTTAAGCAAAACAGCCTGGCTGATGAGAAGTTCGTCTGGGATGATGGCTCCCGTGTCTTCGGCCCTTACAGGGACATCTGGGGGCCGGGGGGTGGTGGCACAGGGGCGAGGGTCCCCTGCCCCTTCCCCTCCTGAGACCCGCGACTGTCTTTGTGGGAAGACTTGGCAACATCTCGACCTTTTCCGATGTTTTTTTGGGTAAAAACTTACCTGTTGTTCCAATAGTTCCTTAGATCCTCACGCGTGTCTGGCACGTCACCATGAGCCCCTCCTTGGGCTTGGAGGGTCTGCCCCTGCCCCCCTCCGCCTCTGGGGACTCTTTCTTTTGCTGGGGGGGGGGGGACTCTTTTTCAGCACAGGACATTGCAGAGCAGCACGGCATCCTCCGCACACTTTGACGATACAGCGTCCACAGGGAACCGCGTCTGGTGGCCGCAGCCTCGCCGGGGCCCGTCTGGGAGGAGCAGGGGACCGCTCGGCACACCTTGACATCTCCTGGCCTCGTGAGGGTCCCCACGTTTTGCCTGCCGTGGGGTCGCCGGTGCAGGTGACTGGCCAGCTTCACACGGCACTGCTCCCCGAGATTGTACTTGGGGAGAATATTGATGGTCTCGGAGCATCCTTTCTCAGATCGAGAGTGGGGAGGAAGAGGAGGCTTTTCGAGTTGCAGGGTGAGATACTGTGCTTCAACAAGGACCGTTTTCTTCTTTCTTTCTTTTTTAAAATATTTTAAGTTTATTTTTGAGAGAGGGAGGGAGGGGGAGGGGCGGGCAGCGGGGGTGTGGGCAGACGATCTCAAGCAGGCTTTGCGGTGACGGCAGAGAGCCTGGCACGGGGCTCCAGCTCCCAAACCGTGAGATCACGACCTGAGCCGAAGGTAGACGCTTAACCGGCTGAGCCCCCCCGGTGCCCCGAGGACAGTTTTTTTCCTAATGCAGCGTTTCTCACATGTAGGACCACTTTGTGAAGACTTGTGCCTCGGAAGGAGCCACAGTGCTTCCAACGCCCCCTGCCCTGCCCCGTGCGCTAAAGTGACGCTGCTGGCCGAGCGGACGGCCGGGCCCCTGGCAGGGGTGCCGCTGGGCCGGCGCGCGGCTTCCCCGCCCCAGCTCTGCCCCACACGGCCTGCTGCCCCAGGCGCGGGTAGTCCCTGCCTCCCCCTCAGTGGCTGGTCTCGTGTTTGGTGTCCCCGTGCTGAGGGCTGTAGTGTCGTGTCTGGGGGTCTGCTTCTTGGAAATGGGACATTACATAAATACGCGACTGGGTCCATCCAGTTGCCTGGACAGTGTTCATTTGTGATGACTTTTCCTGACAGCCTTTGCCTTGTGTTATAATTTTACATCCACGTTAGGATGAACAAAATCGACCCTGTACAGTTAATATTTAGATCTTTAAAATGTATACCCCTTTCCTCAAATATGTGACTTTAAAAACAGTATTGGTGTAATGGTCCCCTTTGCCGAAACGTGCCACTGAGCGGAAGGGACGGTGGCAGAGGTGGTGCTGGAGGCGCCGTGGCCGTGAGGACAGCGCCACGTGCAGGCCGGCGACAGACGTTCTCACGAGCAGGTGGAAGCCCCGTTGACCAGGGCCCCAGGACGCTTTTCTGCCGAAGCCTGGGCGCGACTGGGCGAGAGGCGGCCACGGGCCTCCCGAGGACGTGGGGGCTGCACAGGAGGGAGGTGCGGCTGCTCCTGGAGTGGCGTTTGCCAAGCGGCCTGAGAGTGCAGAAGCTTCCTTGACGTGCCCCCTCTGTGCCCAGGAGGTGTCCCCGTGCCCACTGACCACAGAACGAGCACGTTTCTCCGGGGCCACGCCGAGGTGTGCTGCCTGCCGTCAAGAGGTGGAAAAGACCTTCGCTGGGTCTGGACACCTGGCTTCGACCCTGGCTTGGGTGCGGCACGTGCCGCCCCCCCCCCCCCCCCCCCCCCATCGTGACGCCCGGTCCTTCCAACCACAGTCCGTCCCTCGGGCACCAGGTCCAGGCTGTTGGAAGCAGGTGTCAGCCTTGTTGAAATCCCCCTTGCATACTGCACAGTAGCCCCGTGGAGGGTCTTCCGTGGGTTCGCAGATAACACCACACCCCACTCACACTCCGCTTCCCGGTGCTTTCGTCCCCTCGGAAGGAAGCCCGTGGCCTGTGGCCAGCACTGCTCGCCCCCTCCCCACCCTGAGCAGGCCACCCACCTACTTTCTGTCCCTATGGCTTTGCCTTTTCTGGACATTTCCTGTCATGGAATCCCATACCATGTGGTGCTCAGGGGCACGTGTACCTATGGACACGTAACAAGAATAAGGATGTCCATGGAATATTGTTTATAGCAAAAACAGAGAACCCAGATGTCCACGGTTCAACTTAGAGACACATTAAAGAGAGTCTATCAGACGCTTCATTAGAAAGTCGGGCGTGACCTTGTGTGAGCGGGGACTGCGTCTGCATGCAAACGAGGATCAGCTGGTTCACTTGGTCGCGAGCAGGTGGCCCCTTCCCAGCTCTGCGCTGGTCAGCCTCCGGCCCAGCTGACACGGCCACGGGAACCGCGCTGACAAATCCTTCTAGAGAAGCCGTGCGCATGGCCCATTGGCCGTCCGTGCGCCCGGCACGCACTGGAGTTGCCCTTTGCCTGCTCCTGCCGCAGCCGCTGCCCCACAGGGCACAAGTACCTCCCTTCCCGACTCCTCTCCCCCAGACTTGCTTTTGGAGGGGTGAGTGTGAGGTGCCCCCTCATCAGCGTGCAGACTTGCTGTCCTTCCCCCTTCTTTACAAAAAACCCCCAATCTCCCTTTTACCACCACCTGCCACCCCATTTCTTTGCTCCCGTTATGGCAGAAGTCCTCTTAAAGAGATGGCCCTCCTTGTCGCCCTTACCTCCCCAGCCCCTCTTTCTGGGAGCTTTACGGAGACATAACTTAAGTGTTACGATATGCGGCGGTTTCATACGCAAAGTGTAGAGCGTGGTAGGTTTTAACACCAGTGAGTCCCGTTCCCGCCGCCACAGCCGTGACGTAGAACTTCTCCATCGCCCTGGGAAGTGCCTGTTTGTAGCCAACACCTTCCTGGGTCCCTGGACCCAGGACACCACTGCCGGACCTTGTCGTTGTAGGCTTTCTTTTTCTACAATTTAATATGAATGGTTTCTTTCACTTAGCACACTCTGCCGTTGGATGCATATGTCACAGGTTTGTCTAATCGGTAGTTGATAGACATTTGCACAGTTTCCAATTTTTAGCTATTACAAAAAAGCTGCTATGAATAATTACATACAAAGCACTGTACGTGGCTCTACGCTTTACTTTCTCTCTGGCAAATACTTGGGACTGGGATTTCTGGATCACATGGCAGGGAAACGTTTAGTTTTTTAGGAACCTGCCAAACTGTTTCAAAGTGACTGTACACGAAATACCTTGATCCCACCGAGGGTGAATCAGAGTCCATTGGCTGTGTTTCCTCACTGTCCCTCGTGTGGTTAGTGTCTGTAATCTGGCCGTTCTAAGTGGACTTCTAGTGGTGTCCGTTGTGGACTTCTTTCCCTTCCCTAATGACAAATGTTGCAGGTTATTTTTCTGGTTTTGTGGGGCGGGGTGGGGGGGGGGGAATCATCTGTATATCTTGTTTGGTGAAGTATCCATGCATATTTATTTATTTTTGGCTATTTAATAAAATGTTACTTAGCGTTCTTTATATATTTCAGACACAAGTGCATCACCAGATTTTTCTTGTGCAAATACTTTCTCCCAGTTTGTGGCTTGACTTTTCATTTAATTCAGTGTCTTTGAAGAGCACAAGTTTTTAGTGAAGTCCAACAGGTGTTTTTTCTTAGCTGCTTTCCACTTTTTGTCTAACCTAACGTCACAAAAGTTTTCTCTTACATTTTCTAGAAGTTATGTAGTTCTGGTTCTTGGATTCAGTTTTCTAATCCGTTTTGAGATCATTTTCGTGTAAGGCAAGGTTGAAGCCTCCTCGCCCTGCGGCTTCTGCGTGGGGGTATTCAAGTTATTCCAGCTCCACCTGCTGACGAGATTATGGTTTCCCATTTCCCGCTCAGTTGCTTTACTTTTATTGAGAAGTGTGTATATGCGAGAGTCTGTTTCTGGACTCTGTTCTATTGCATCGGTCTGCGTGTCAATGTCACGCTGTCTTGATTACTGTAGCCCCGTAGGAAATCTGGAACCGTAGGGTACGGCTGCCCATGTTGGCCTTCATTTGCATGGTATACTTCAGAATCTGCTCGTCAGGTACTACAAAAAGGAGATGGGAATTTGAGATGGTGTTGAATCTGTAAATTAATTTGGAGAGAACTGACATGTTAGCAGGGAATCTTATGTTTATTTAGGGAGGCCTTGCACACATTTCATCCCTAAGTAATTCATTTTGGGGGTGCTGTTGTGACTTCATTTTTTTAATTACAGTGTTATACTACTTTTATGTATACAGTATAGTGATTCAGCAATTTGGCACTTTACTCAGTGCATTGTGTTTTTTCCTTCGAAGTTTATTTATTTTGAGAGAGAGCGCGCGCGTGAACAAGCGTGAGTAGGGGAGGGGCAGAGAGAGAGAGAATCCCAAGCAGGCCCCTGGCTCAGCGCAGAGCCCAACATGAGGCTCAGTCCCACAACTGTGAGATCATGACCTGAGCCAAAATCAAGCGTCGGATGCCCAACCGACTGAGCCAGCACCTGAATGTATTGTTTTTTCAATTTCGGTGTCCTCTTGTGTGTTGGTGATGCATAGAAATACAATTGATATTTCAATTTTTTTAAAAACATTTATTCATTTTTGAGAGACAGCATGAGCAGGGGAGGGGCAGAGGGACAGGGAGACACAGAATCCCAGGCAGGCTTCGGGCTCTGAGAGCTGTCAGCACAGAGCCAGGTTCGGGGCTTGAACTCACAAACCACGAGATCCTGACCCGAGCCAAAGTCGGACGCTTAACCGACTGAGCCACCCAGGTGTCCTGAAATACAATTCATATTTTAAAATAGGGACATGTCTTGGAACTTTGCCAAACGTTACTTGTAGTTTTTTAAAAAATAGATTTTGTAGAACGCTCTACATAGATGTTTATGCCAATGTGAGTAAAGACACATTTCCTTTTCCCATTCTGTATACCCGTTTCTTTCTTGTCTTACTGCACCGTCCGGGTCCTGCATGCTGGACAGAAGTGTTGAGAGTGGGCTTTCTTGCCTTGTTCAGTCTGAGAGGGAAGGCTTCATCTTTCACTGTGAAGTCCTCACCTCCTGAGTTTCAGTAGATTGCCTTTATTAGGTTGACGAAGTCTTTCTGTCTTCGTGTGCTCACTTTTTCACATGAATGGGAGTGGAATGTCTTCTGCTTATTTCATCTATCAAAATGATAGTTTTTAAAAAAGCAATAGAGAAAAATTAATGAACTCCAAAGTTGGTTCTTTGAAAAGATAAATAAAACTGATCGACCTTTAGCCAAACAAATCAGGGGAAAAAAAGACATAAATTTTTCAGGCGCAGGTATGAGAGAGGGACTATCACTATGATCCTATAGCCATTAAAGGGATAAAGGAATTTTATTAACTTCATGTCAATAAATTTGACAATTTAGATGAAATGAATGAATTCCTTACAAGACACAAATTACCTAAGCTCACTCAAGAAGAAATAGATCACCTGAGTAGCCCTGTATCTATTAAAGAAATTGAATATTTAATTGTAGTTCTTGACACGTAGAAACCTCTAGCCCCACGTGGCCTCACTGTTGATTTATACCATCCATTAAAGAAGGAAAGTGATGCCAGTTATACTCAGGTCCTCCACAGCACGGGAGGGTGTGCACAGTCAGAGAGAGGGGACGGGACGAGAAGGTGTAGGCCCACGTCCACACAAATGTGGCTGTAAAAGTCCTTACTTTGTAGCAAATTTAGCAACACAAAAGGGTAGTCCTACTTCATGACAAGTGGATTTATCTCAGAATTCAGATTAGGTTTAACATTCAAAAATCAATGTAATATACCATATTGACATAATAAAAGAGAAAACCCATGAGATTATCTCTAAAGATTGCCCCACCCCGCAAAAAAAACAAAAAAAAAAGCATTTGACAAAATCTCATACCCATTTATGATAAAACTCTGCAAATGCAAGGGCACTTGCTCAGTCTGGCAACAGACCTCTTAGGAGGTACCTGCAGCTGACTGGCCTCATGCTTGCAGGTGAATCACTGAATACTCTTCTCCTAATAGCAGTGATACGGTGGGCGTGTTCACGGTCACCCGTTTTCTCTTTTTAAAAATAACCCTTATTGTTGAAGCGGTACTCCACATTTTGGAAAAGTAGGAAACGCGGCCAGAGGTAGAACCTAAAACATGACATTTCCGCCGCCCAGAAACCTCTCTCTGCGGCGTTTCCGTGCACGAGTGTGTACGTGTGTGTGCTGGGTCGCCTGGGGTAGGCGGCCGTGCTGCTCCTCAAACTCTGGCGTAGGTGTCCCCGTGAGGGGATCTGCCCGTGTGTTTACAGACCGCAGTCGGCCCGGCGGGTGTGAGCGGCTGGGTTCCGCCTGCCGAGAGACCTTGAGCGAGCCGCGCCCCACCTGCCCTCAGAGCCCTGGAACCCGATTCCTGCAGTAAATCTTAGTCCGCCTTGCCCGTCGGGTGTCTGCGTGTCTGTGGATCCTCATTCGCCTGAATGTATGCTGTATATTTATTAGTTTGATAAAATCCTGTCACTTTCCTATCCCCTCTGATACTCCGGTGTGGAGAGGCTTTCTGTGGGTCCATCGTTTTGCCCCAGCCAGGGTCTGGCCCGAGTGTGGCCCACGGTCACCTCCGGTAGGCCAGCCACTTCTTTGCACCCTCTGCTTTCCCTCCCGCTGACCAGAGAGTCCTTCCTTTCTGACTCGCCTTATTACTGTCCTATTCCACCATTTAGCTTGTCCTGTCTACTTCAGCTCGGCTATTTTATGGATCATTAAAATAAAAATCCATCAGGGGTGCCTGGGTGGCGCAGTCGGTTAAGCGTCCGACTTCAGCCAGGTCACGATCTCGCGGTCCGTGAGTTCGAGCCCCGCGTCAGGCTCTGGGCTGATGGCTCGGAGCCTGGAGCCTGTTTCCGATTCTGTGTCTCCCTCTCTCTCTGCCCCTCCCCTGTTCATGCTCTGTCTCTCTCTGTCCCAAAAATAAAAATAAAAAAACGTTGAAAAAAAAATTAAAAAAAAATAAAATAAAATAAAAATCCATCTTTGTTCAGTCTCTATTATGTGTTTTATTTTGTGTTCCTCATCATATTTTCCTTTTAGGTTTTTGGATATATTCTGATTTTTTTTTTTTTTTTTAAGTAGCCTCCACGCCCAGTGCAGAGCCCACTGGGGGGCTCAAACTCATGACACGGAGATCAAGATTCAGACACTTAACCAACCGACTGAGCCACCCAGGTGCTCTGGGTATATTCTGATTTTTTTTTTTTTATATTTATTTATTTTGAGAGGGGGGGGGGAGAGCACAAGCGGGGTGGGGGTGAAGCAGAGAGAGAGAGGGAGAAAGAGAATCCCAGGCAGGCTCTGTGTGCTGTCAGCTCAGAGCCCGACGTGGGGCTCGAACTTCCAAACCGTGAGATCATGACCCGAGTCGAAGTTGGACGCTTAACCAACTGAGCCATCCAGGTGCCCTCCTGCCCATTGTGATATAAAAAGAATTTTTTTTAACGTTGATTTATTTTTTGAGAGAGAAAGAGAGAGCAAGTGTGAGCAGGAGAGGGGCAGAGAGGAGGAGACACAGAATCCGAAGCCGGCTCCAGGCTCCGAGCTGTCAGCACAGAGCCCGACGTGGGGCTTGAACTCGTGAACTGCGAGATCTTGACCTGAGCCAAAGTTGGACGTTCAACTAACTGAGCCAGCCAGGCGCCCCTATTCTGATTTTTAAAACCTCTTTGGGGATGCCTTCTGGAAATAAGTATATTTTCCTCTGAGAGCTACTTTACCTGGATTTCCCAATTTACTGTGTAGCGTTATGTCGTTCCTTGTTTTGAAGATTTTTAATAACCACTCCTCTGAGTTTGTCCTTGGTCCTTGTCCTTAGAAGCACATTTCTTAATTCTCAGAGTTAAGGTGTTTCCTGGTCCTGCCTTCCCATGTCGTAAGTTGCACTGAGGGGCAAGAAGTGATCCTTTCAGAGGGTTTCGACGAGCTCTGTAGGTCTGCACCTGGTCAGTGCTCATGACCGTCTGTTGTGTCCTTGATGGGAGTTGGCGGAACGTGTCGTGTGTGCTCACTGCTGTGTACGAATCTTGTGTACTCCGACTTTTGGTGGGGGGTCGTCTCCTGTCCTCTGGTAGTGCCAGCTCCATTTTCCCTGTCAGCTCCTGCTCTTTCCAGGGAGGCTTTTCACGTGAGCACAGGTTTGGAACCCTCTCCTTGTGAAAGGGGCCTCTGGCCGTGTTTCCGTGACTTAGCCTCCTGGGCTGTGCGTTGGCCCCAAGCCTGTGCCCGTGCTAAGGCAGCAGCCTCTGCCCTGCTCAGTATTTGCGTAGTTCATCTCTTCTCTCCTCTTGGAATCTTTCCAGATTTTTGTGTTAGATTTCCTTCGCTGATTCTCAGCTTTCTGTTCCCATCTGATGGACTTTGTCTCCTAACTGGATTTCTTCGCCCTCTTACTTTCAGACTCCGTGAACATGTGTCATACTGTACTGGGCTTTCTATTTGTTTTCACTTGTGTTTCTCTCTCTCTCTCTTTTTTTTTTTTGTCTTTGGATTTTTTTCCTATTCATTTTTTCCTCCTCCACAAATGTGGCCATTATACACCTTCGTTTCGTGGTCACCTTGACAGGGTTCTATGCCCTGGTGCTGACACCTGTGTTCGCTTCAAGTAGCTTGTCAGTGTGTGTGGTCACCTGGCAGGCTGCCCGGGCCAGGCTTCATGTTCCTGGTCACTCTAGCTTGGATTATGGGGTGTGTGTGTGTGTGCGTGTGTGTGCGCGTGTGTGTGCGTGTGTGCGTGTGTGTGTGTGTGTGTGTGTGTGTGTGTGTGGTTTTTCCTCTGACTTTCACTTGTTCTCACTGTCTCTTTTCAGTGGTATTTTCCACGAGAAGTCTTATAGCAAAACCAGAGAAAATGCAATTTGGTGTTTACTTCAAGGTGAAGACAAAAATTCTGAAGTTGTTCAACTTCGTACCTCGTCCATCGTTGTCTTTTCATTTGTTACTGATGAGGGATGCTGCTCCCAAAGTCATCTTTCCTGTCCTCATTTTTAACCCTGACACTTGGGAACTCTTCCTGTGTGGCGGCGCCTGCCAGCTTCCCCAGGCGAGCAGGCCGGCCTGGCCCTGCTTGTCCTTAGGTCTCGTTGAGCCTCCGTAGGCCTGTTTGCCGAGAAGCACCCAGGGTTTTCTTCAGGACCGAGGCAGCTTGTACACAGTGGAAGGTGAGACTCCTTGATTCATGGCTAATTGTGAAAGACGGAATGATTTTTTTTTTGTCCCCAAGGGGATGAGATCTGTCCGTCTTTCCCTGGGAGCTCGTTCACCCCCAGCCGGCCTGTGGCCCCGAGGGAGGGTCCCCAGCCGGGGGTCCTGCCTGCCGGGCACTCCCCGTGGCAGTGTGTCTCAGATCGCCTCAGCTCCTGTCTTGTTTGTAAAGTGGAAATAATGCCATGTGTTCAACTGAAACTACTTAGGGGCTCTAAATAAAATAACGTTTGAAAGTAAAGTGCTGTGCAGATGTGATTTGAAACGGATCGTTAAATCCCAGACACGGATTGAAGGGGGGCACCGTCACCCGGTACAGCTGCCAGAGTGGGGAGCACTCATCCGTGCTCCCCAGCCTTCCGGCGGACAGGCAAGGAGGCTGAGACAGGCGGCCTCGAGCCGCCGAGCAGTGGATGGTGTGGCGCCTGCGCTCTCCCCGGCCGGCAGCGTCCAGGGCCTCCGTTCCCTCCGTGCCGCCAGCTCGCCCCGGTCTTTGGAACACGGGACGCAGCCTCCTGTTGCCAGCAGCCAGCAGAGGAGCACGAAGCACGTTGGACAGGGAAGCCGGCAGAGAGGCCGAGGAGGAGTGGGGAGACGCTTCGCAGCACGGGGCTCCTTTCCCAGAGGTCGAGGAGCTCTCCAAGAGGCAGAACGGCGAATCTTCGGGAACGAGCTTCTCTGTCCGTTTTCTCTGGGAGGGGACCACATAGGCTCCTGCAGTACTCTTCCTCGGGCCGCAGCTGGCCGGCTTCTTGGCGTTTTCTCACGGGTGTCCCTCCACTGCCAGGGTCTCCCCCCCTCCCCCCTCCCCCCAGCCTACACACAGGGGCACGGTCACCTAGAAAGACAAATCTGAGTTGTTTTTACTTTGAAAGAATTTGCCACAGATGCATTTTAATAGCCGGGCCTGTAAAACAGTGTTGGAGTTCATGGGTGTTGGTTTCTGTCCGCTTAGGAACTTGGACGTTGCTTCAGCAAAATGCACTTAGCTGCCCACGAACATGAGTGCGCAGTCTCACACGGTGTCTGCGTCCTGAGGTCAGCGTCCTAGAGCACACCCGTGGCGCCTTTCTCGGGACACGTGATGCAGGCCCTCCCTGCCTTCACCTCCTTCCTTTCTTCCACCCCCTTGCCGCGTGGGGGTCAGTGCCTGTGCAGAAAGGCGTGGACCTGTCTTCAGTCCTCAGTGGACAGAAGAGGGATTATTCTCAGGACACCCTCACATCTCCGTTTGATCGCGCAGTTGCGTTTCCGTGGGATATTGAGAGTTGAGCTTCAGCGGCGGCTGTACGGAGAAGCGTATCTGTACGGCCCACAGCAGGGTTCGCGGCGTGAAATACCAGGTTTGTTTTTTTCTCTTAAAGATGTCAGTCCGTGCGTGTGGATTTATTCGCCTCGTTTTCTGTCTGCTGCTTGAAGAATATGGTAGGAAGGGAATAAGGAGAAAGCAGATCATTCCCCAGCACGTCAGAAGCTGGAGGAAGACGGACGGAGATGGTGGAAATTTATGTTCGGAACCAAGTTGGCTTGAAACCAAGCCAGTTTCTCCCGCGTCCGGCCCCGCCTCGCTCTTGGCGTGTCACTCCCGCCGGGCCGTCTTCAGGCCTGGTCCCGGGCACACCTGTTTATGCCGCGGTTTACCCTAGACCAAATGGTTGAGTTCCACAGTCTTCAGATCTCCGGGGAGTACGAAGTTTTCTTCCCCTAAGAGGAAACGGACTGTGTTTTCCAAAGATGGAAATGGGTTCAGAGGCCCATACCTTGGACTTTACCAGGAAACTCTCCCTGATTTCCCGAGGCTGGAGGCCTGCCGCACCTTTCTCCTGTTTTGTTGTGACTTCCTGCTTTGTCACAAGAACCTTGGAACCTTCGGCCTGTGGGGAGGAGGCCCTCCAGCGACCTGGGTCAGCCAGGCCCAGAAATCCCTGCCAGGGCTATAGCTGCTCCGGGCCCAAAGCTGTGTCCTTTGCCACAGACTGCCGTCCCGTGGCCACTGTGTGTCTGTGCACGAAGGTGCCTCCGGTGGGTACGTAATTATGCAGTGTTCCACATCCTTGGGGATTAAAAGCACCTTTGCACATGCAGAATCACTCAGTGTTCTCAGTGGGATGTAAGGCTGGGGGAGGGTAGAGAGGGCAGGGGGTGGATGGTCCTTGCCTTAATCTGGAACTTTGATGCCACTGTCCTCTGTTTACAGCTTTCAGAAAGCAGCCGGTGTTGGGTGCACGTATGTTTGGAGCTGTTGCTAAGGTGACGTGCCTCGGTCTCACCCACACAGTCTTTCCGGAAGGTGGGGACGCTTGGTGGGGTCTGTGCACACAAGAGCCTTGCTGGCGTGCCCGCGAAGTTGGTAGGCCGCCCTGTCCGCTGTATGTTGTCTGTGCCCTTTTAGCTTGAGTGGGTGATCACTCTACCTGCTGACTTACACAGAGGAGTCCCGAGACGTGTTCACTGTGGAGAGAGACAGGACAGCCTTGTTTTCCGGTCTTGTCTGCATTCCACAGCACAGCCAACCTTCAGATCCGCAGGTGGTTTCACATCCTTCTTCCCCTTGACACAGGACTGTGAACTTGGGCTTTGGAATTTTTCTCAGTGGAAATCTCAGTTTTTAAAAATTTTACAGTATTGCATATGAACAGTGTGAGTCATGACTTCGGTTATGATCTGGTTTTTTTCTGGGTTAAAGAGCCTGAGGGGCTCAGTGGGTTGAGCTGCCGACTTCGGCTCAGGTCGTGATCTCATGCTTCTGAGTTCGAGCCTGGTGTCGGGCTCTGTGCTGACAGCTCGGAGCCTGGAGCTGCTTCAGATTCTGTGTCTCCCTCTCTGCCCCTCCCCTGCTCGTGCT
This sequence comes from Panthera pardus, assembly GCF_024362965.1. Lineage (NCBI taxonomy): Eukaryota > Metazoa > Chordata > Mammalia > Carnivora > Felidae > Panthera > Panthera pardus. Next base: position 25,476,269 of record NW_026526754.1, on the reverse strand, counting down.
CTGTCTCTCTCTCTCTCTCTCTCTCAAAAATAAATAAATGTTAAAAAAATAAAAATAAGAAAGAAGTCTGGTCATTTATACTATAATTGCGTTCCTCTGGGTTTGTTAGTGAGTTTTTAGTTGATTTGGAAGTTGGATTTGGAAAGTAAAGTGTCCCTCCGGTGCTTTGTTTGGGCGTTCACACGTGCCGCGTTGTGTAGAAAGAAGAAACAACCGTCAAAACCTTTTTTGGGTCCTGGACTCTCTAAGAATTGGGCAAAAGCTGTAGCTCTTTCCTGAGGAACACTCAAGAATCGCACTTTGCTCATGTGATTTCTGGGTTTCGGAACTATCCGGGCCGTGGGGCTTTCAACTCCTGTCCTTTGGCTGTGTGCTGCTTTGCCCAGGGCGAGTCTCAGACTCCCACCTGACTGTTTGAGCACTGATTGTTGACTTTTTGTAGAACCTGACCTTGGTCCTCAGGAGTCTGTTATGTGCACAGCACCCTTCCCCTTTCCCAGCCAAATTTCGTGATGAGTTTACAGCACAGAAGAGGGCATGTTTGTGAATGGCTGTGTAGTGTGAAGTTCGATCAGATTTTTAAAAGCATTTACACTCAGTTTCTTGTAACTCCGTTTCTGGCTGTAAATTTTAAAGGGACTCTTAGCTGCGGAAAGAGCCGCGCTGACAGTGCTCACTGTGGGGTGTTTGTAGCACGAGGAGCAGGGAGACACCCCAGCACCAGTCAGCAGAGACCCGTGTTTCCCAGAGGGGCCTGACGCCCCCAGCGAGGAGCGTAGTTGTGTGCGTGCGACAGGAGCGCAGACAGATGGCACAAGCATACTCGGGAGGGGATGGGGCATGAGGGTCTGTGCAGTGTTTCCTGTAAAAATATCACATACTGTGTTTACACGTTTACATGTAAGGTAAGTATAAAGACATAGACGCAAATGATGAGCACCAAAATCAGATTAGCATCAGAACCCAAAATCTTCAGGGGCGCCTGGGTGGCTCAGTCCGTTGAGTGTCCGACTTCAGCTCAGGTCACGATCTCACGCTTTGTGAGTTCACGCTCTGTGTTGGTCTCTGTGCTGACAGCTCGGAGCCTGGAGCCTGCTTCAGATTCTGTGTCTCCCTCTGTCTGACCCTCCCCCGCTGATGCTCTTTCTCTCTCTCCCTCTCTCAAAACATAAACATTAAAAAAAAAAAAAGAAAAAATCTGGGGCACCTGGGTGGCTCAGTCGGTTGAGTGTCTGACTCTTGATTTTGGCTTAGGTCGTGATCTCACAGTTCGTGGGATCGAGCCCCAAGTCAGGCTCTGCACTGACAGTGTGGAGCCTGCTTGGGATTCATTCTCTCTCCCTCCCTCTCTCTGTCTCTCTGTCTCTCTGTCTCTCTCCCTCTCACCCCCCCTTCCTCTCCCTGTCTCTCTCTCCCTCCCTCCCTCCTCACCCCTCACCCCTCTCCCCTCCCTCTCCCCCTCCCTCACTCTCTCTCTAAGAAGAAAAAAATTCCAAAGCAAATATGGCAAAGTGAACAGATGGTGAATACATAAGTGTTTGTTGCATCGTTTCTCATACTTTTACGTATACTTGAAACATTTCAGTGAAAATCATAGCTATTGTTACTTTATTATAAAATGATGAGGATAGAAAAGATTTCTAATGAGGAAATCGTGACATACAGTAACTCCTCTTGAACAGATTTAGGGGTGCTCCAAATTCCTGGGATCGTTTGAAAAGTAATTGTCTTCACCTTGTGCCTTCTATAAATGCAGCTCACATGGGGTGCAGAGTAGGACTGTGGACTTGGGCTGTGGCTTGACCTCTGTGTGCTGTGCTGGCCACCTCACCCAGGGCACGGCTTTTGTTTTGCTTTGTTTTGTTCTGTTTTGTTTTGTGCTTTGAATCGGTGGATGCAAGCCTTAAAGCCGGCTTGGCCACGTCCTACTCCTTTGTTTGCGTCCAGGAGGGATTGCCAGTGTCCGAGGCTGTTGTATTAGATGGTTTTTATTACCTAACAGCAAAACTTCCCCTTTATTACGCTTGTGGACTACGGGAACTCCGGGCAGGCGGCGCTGGAGGGCGTGTCTGCATAGCTGTGGGCTCCAGGCTCCCCTCCTTCCCACTATATGGGTTTCCAGCCTTTCATCCTTGACATTTACGTCCTGTGACAAAACTCATAGGGCTTTGTCCAGATCACGAAGGTAAAACGATTGGTAAGATAAAAAAATCTGACTTGGATAAGATATTATTAATTAAGGTATTTATTATTAAATTCAATCTGTCTTTTTCTGTGGTCAGATTTTAGAAGCAGTATGTGTGCATGGTAGAAAATTAGAAAATACGGACAGGCAAAACGCTGGAAAATGTAGCCCTCCTACTCAGATGGCCAGTGTCAATAGTTTCTGGGTTCTCGATTCATGGGGAAGTTCTCTTTTATGTTACATGTTCTGTTTTCACCACCCCTGTGGGCATCCGATTTTGTAACCTGTGTTTCTCTTCCGGCCTTTCCTCTGTACCTTTCTATTTCAGTAGGTCTGAGAGTTATTTTGTGGAAACTGGTATTCTCTTCGTAACTACGGCTGTCCCCTGCCCTTGACTGGGTCCTGCGTGGTGCCTTCGTCCAGCACGGGGCTGGCAGGCTTTTTCTCACACGGTCAGATAGTCACTTTTTCAGACTTTGCACCCTAAGAGGCGGCCTCAAGGAGGCCATCTAGGTCCTTGTAGACCCGTTCCCACGTGTGGCCAGCTCCCGGGCTTGCTCGCCTCTGGAGGGAGGACTGTCTGGACACGGAGCATGAGCGTCCTCGCGTGTGAGCCGTGACTGGGTCTCCCCCAGCCTTCCTTCCCCTGTGGGCGCACAGCAAGTGGCCACCAGCCGCATGCTTTGGGCTCAGCAGACTCTCTTTGTTAGTTTTTAATAAAGAAACCCCACTTTCTGTGGTGAACACTCCTTGCCATGGAAGAATCCCGTTCAGAGTCGTAGACACAGGGAAGGGAAGCAGCCAGGGATCCAAAGCCGAGTCCCCTCCGCTGGGTGGCGGCCGTCCCAGAAGCTGGGGTGGCGCCTCAGCCCCGGTGGTCTGAGGGTCCCCCTGAGTAGGACAGGAAGCTAAGTGCAGTGTCTGCTGGCCCGCAGTATGTGCCGCGTCCCATGTCGGCCGGGCCGGGCCACCAGGGCCTGGGAACACGGGGGACGGGCCGTTTATCATGCACAGATGTTGCGTTAGTCCCCTGGGGCTCTTCACAGGCACATACGCCTGTGACACCTGAATGGAGGGGCTGGCAGGGCCGCGTCGCCCACAGACTTCCAGGCAGAGCCCGCCCTGGCCTCCCTGGCACCCCTTCTTCACGTGGCCCCCTTCCCTAATGTCCCTCTCCCTTCTCTTCTAGGGACTGGTTGTTGGGTTTAGGGTCTGACCACACAAGACAGCACGGTCTCCTCTCGAGTCTTTAGTTACATGTGCACAGACCCTTTTTTAAGTAAGGTCACATTTATAAGTTCTGCATGGATATATTTTTTGGGATGGACACTGTAACTCACCACACTACTGATGCTTTCTTGAGCTAAGTGTACATTTTTTCTTTTCTCTCTCTCTCTTTTTTTTCAAAGTTTATTTTAAGAGAGAGAAGGGGGAGGGCATGCACGCTGTGGGGAGGGCGTGGGTTAGGGAAAGAGACAGGGAGAGAGAGAGAGAGCGCGCGCGCGCGCGCGCACGAGAATCCCAAGCAGGCTCCATGCTGTCAGCACAGAGCCCGATGCAGGGCTTGAACTCAGGAACTGTGTGATCGTGACCTGAGCTGAAATCGCCACCCAGGCACCCCACTTTTTTCTCCTTTTAAATGTAGATGTGATGCAGACGTGAGTAGGTACAGGCATGAGTGTGAGCGTGTGCCCTGTGCGGCCCCGTTGCCCCGTAAGTGCCACGGGCCCCGATGCAGCCAGTGCCCCCTTGGTGTTGAGTTTCCGTTGCTGGGGCCTGGGGTTGCCTCTTCTGGGCCTCCGTCTACACAGGATTCCACTGTACGTGGCCTGCGTGTGTCCCTCGCCTCTGTCTGGGTGCGTTCCCTCCGCACGCGCTCCATGTACACCGTCCCCGGTGGGGCACGCGTCAGTTCACCCTTATCGCCGCGTCGTCTCCCGTGGGGTGGTCCCCGCGCCTCCCTATCCGTTCACCTTGTGATGGCTGTTTGTCTTGTTTGCAGACGGGCTCTCAGGCGTGTAGCCGGTCTGTTCCCTTCTACAGAAAGTAGGACATTTGGGTAAATGTACTTTAAACATAGCCTCTCAGCTAATGCCCTTTATTTAATAAGGGAAAAAACCACTTTATTTCTCTGGGCAGTTTGCTGTCACATCCAGAAGCTACCCCCCACCCGCCCCGCCCCGCCCCGCCCCGCCCCAATGTTTTTATTTATTTTATTATTTATTTTTAATTTTTTTTTAAGTTTATTTACTTATTTTGAGAGAGACAGAGACAGCACAAGCGGGGGAGGGGGAAGGGCAGAGAGAGAGGGAGAGAGAAACCCAAGCAGGCTCCGTGCTGTCAGCTTAGAGCCCGATGTGGGGCTCGAACTCCCGAAATATGAGATCATGATCTGAGCTGAAGCTGAGAGTCAGACGCTCAACCGACTGAGCCACCCAGGCGCCCCGAGTTTTATTTATTCTTTAAGTAGGCTCTACGCCTGACATGGAGCTTGAACTCATGACCCTGAGGTTAAGAGCCGCACATTCTACCCACTGAGCAAGCCTGGTGCCTCTCACCCATAGCTTTTTATTTGGTTTTGTTAAGTGCCGGGGGAGGTGTCGTGGAGCAACCGAGATTTTTGGCCCGTCAGGCCGCCCCTGGAGGTGCACTCCCCACATCCGGGCCGAAGGCACCAGAGCCCCAGCAAAGGCCCGGGGGCCCGGCCGCGCGCAGGCAGCGCTCCCGAAGGAACGCGGGGGGAGCCGGGCACACCGCGCGCCACGGTCCCTGCCCTGTCTCCACTCTGCGCCCTGGATGTGGGCCCAAGTTTCGGCCGAGGGAGCCCGCATCTCCTGGCTCCGCAGAGGCGAGCTCGGGGGCGTCCTCTTCCGGCCGCGGGAACAAGGAGCGGCCGTGCCTGCTGTCGGCCACCGTGCACAGGCCTTCACACGGAGTCGGTTCGGTTCTCTGCTCCCGCAGAGCGTCCTTCTGGTCCAGGTCAGAGCAGAGACCCCGGAAGCCAGTGGACGCTGCGTGCCTTCCTGTTGTATGTTCCCGAGTCTGGGGAGACCGGCTGTCAGCGACTTCGAGGGGAAAGGAGGTGGCTTCTTTATGGGTTTATTTCTGGAAGGTTCAGTTGTTACTAATTAGGCTTGTTTTGCTCCAAGCATCCACTTGGCGGTCCTTGCAGTTAAAGGAGGGAAGTTACTGTTTAACCTGGCCAATTATCTGATGTAGGAAAGCAGGGACGATAGGGGTTTTTGTAGCCTTTTTTTCCGCAGCAGATCTCCTGCTTTGGAAAACCGGAGCATCACAGATACAGAATTTCTGACCCAGCGGGTCCTTTTCAGACTGAGGCTGCGGTCTGGTAGCAAGTGAGTCAGCCCCGGTCAGTGCCCTCCGTCAGCAGATGGCCGTCCCGGTTCGGGTTTCGTCCTGGGGAACGTCACCATGTGGCACTGAGGGAAGGCCACAGCACGTGGACAGGGTGAGTGGCTTCTGTGGCGCTCGGCATGGACAGATGGACACGAAGGGCTGCGGGGGAGAAGCTTGTCATTGCAGGGGTGCAGTGAGGGCGTCACCCGCGTGGTGTGCCCTGGCAGCCAGCCGGGCCTCGGCGTCCTGTGGTGACACCGTTGTGCCTTGAGGTCACTCCGATGGCTGTGTTCAGCGTGTGCCGCGTGAGCTTCGGAAGGCAGGACTCCGCGCTCAGCAGGTGCGCCCCGCACGCCCAGTCCCCGGGCAGGGTCTGGCACGCGTCCAGGCTTACGCCGCTGGGCCGAGGTCACGGGGACGACGGCAAGGCCATTCCGTCAGCTCCAAGGATTCGTGTTCACCTGTGTGGCCAGCGTTCTGTTCCTTGTGTCCCGGGTCGCCCTCTCCTGACTAAGCCACCCTGCTAGGCGCGCTGTGAGCCAGCTGTCTTCCTGAGACCCTCTGTGATGGAGAAGCACGTGCTGGCTGCAGTCCCCAGGCCTGCACACGGGCAGTGCGGTCAGTACATGCAGAGCGGATGAGCGACTGAGGGCACAGGTGGTCACGTGGGAAGGGACGCTCACGGGCAGGCAGCCACGGGTGCCAGCACGAGCCCAGTAGGCTGATGTTCACCATCTTTTTGTTTTTTTATTAAAAAAATATTTTTTTAAAAAATGTTTATTCATCTTAGAGAGAGAGACAGAGCATGAGCAGGAGAGGGGCAGAGAGAGAGGGAGACACAGAATCCGAAGCAGGTTCCAGGCTCCGAGCTGTCGGCCCAGAGCCTGACGCGGGGCTTGAACTCACAAAACGCGAGATCATGACTTGAGCCGAAGTCAGACACTCGACCAACTGAGCCACCCAGGCGCCCCCTTCTTGTTTTTTTAAATGGTATTGGCAAGGGTGGGGACCGGGCACCCCGCGTGCTCCTGGTGAGGACGTGCTCGCGGCAGCCTTTCTGAAGACCACTTGGCAGGGTCGTGTGGACGACTGCCTGCCCGTCTCTGCCGCGGTCTGGTGTAGGAGTGTGGGCTTGAAAATGGGGGGGTGGTGACGTGGACGGGATGGCACGTCAGGGGGCACGGGGCTGTGAGACCCGACGCTGCTCGGAGTCCCAGGGTTCCCAGAATGCCCACTGCTCACAGCTGCCAGTGTCTGTCTGCACCCCCAGCTGAGGCTGAGGGAGGAGACACGCGTTACCTCTGTTGTTGGGGTTGCCTGGGACGGGCTGTCTCGTGCAGCAGAATCCGAGAATCCTGGGGGCTCCCGGCTGGCTCAGTCAGTGGAGCGTCCGACTCTTGATCTTGGGATCGCGAGTCCGCGCCCCCCGTTGGCTGTAGAGATGACTTAAAATCTGTAAGAGAAGAATTGGCAGACGAACCCTGGGTGATACTTCGTTGCGTGTCCTCCTGGTGATGCCTCACGCGAGCAGACGGCATCTTCACCCCCAGAGGCCACTGTGTTCGCGCTCGGTTCCCACGGGAAGAGTCCCTTTCTCTCCCGAGTCCCTTTTTGTCTCTCGAGGTTTCCGTGAAACCTGCCGGCCGTGTAGGCAGAGTCCTGGGGGTGGCGTGGCCGTGCCGAGAGCCTTGCGGAGTGGCTGGAGGCCGAGACTGCGTGCCTCCTGGAGGGACCTGCTCCAGCGGCTGGCTTCCCTGCCCGTTCTCCGAGGGTCCCCTCGTCTCGGGAGTGTTCCAGGTCCCACCAGCGTTACAGAGGCGGGGGCTGGCGTCTTCCACAAGGGGGCCCGGAGGGGCGTGTGCTGCGTGCTGTTCTGTGTGTTTATCGCGTTGGGTTTCCTGTGCTGTGAGCCATCACGTGATTTAGCAATTCTGATAAAGATCTACCTGAGAGTGTCATCGGGCAGGTGGAAGCCGGAAGCCCCCCCCCCCCCCCCCCATGGCTGTGTTCACAGCAGTGCAGGAGCACGGCAGCTCCTCCCTGGAGCGGAGGCCCAGGGAGACTCGGGAACGCCCTTTGGTGAGATGAGAAATCAGACGTGTCACAACAGGGGACTTGGGCCTGCAGACGGGCCCGTGTGCGAGGGGACTTCCAGGCGGGCTGCGAGCCAAGGCCATGTCACTGCTGCTCTGCCTCTGGGAGGTGGTGTGGCGGGGGGCGGGGAAGGACTTGGGGGCAGGGCCTCGAGGGGGAGCCCAAGTCGTCGGAGCCCAGGGCCGGCAGAGGCTCAGAGGCTGCCCGTGCCAACAGCGGTGCTGGAGACGGTGCCTGTCCTCTGTGTGTGCCTGTGCGACCCCCCCCCCCCCAAGTGAGGACGGTTGTCCCCTCCCCGCATAATTTCCATACTGACTTGCAGCCTCCAGGAACCTCATCCACGGTGCGCTAAGCATCTTGGCACTCCCATGGTCCATCTGTTCTCTATTGGGGGACATCTGGGCTGTTCGCAGGGTTTGTACACGTCAGTGTGCGTTGACAGTCGGATGTGGCTTTGGTGGCCTCTGCAACCATGTCGCTTGGGGTGTGCGTCTAGACGGGCGCCTGGGTCACATCCACCTGCCGTGGACTGTGGGCCGAGCCTGCGCCCACACTCCTAGTTCCCGGGCCAGGTCCTGGGCCAGGTCCCAGCCAGCCCGCCTGGCCACCTCTCTGAGGACCCCATGGCCTGCTTAGCGCCTGGCCCGGCTGGTGTCTTGCCATCACCCTGCACCTGTTGTGGCTCTCTGCCAGCCTGTGGTCGGAAGAGCCGGGACCTCACTGTCGGGGGCGGCGAGGCAGTGACAAGGGAGGAGTGAGGCGTCGGAGAGGGGTGGAGGTGCGCACCCCAGCTCTGGGGACAGCATTAGCAGCACACCTGGGCCTCCTCCGCCCCCAGCCTGAGAGGCGGCTCGTTGAGGAGCATTGAGTGAGCGCTGGGCCAGTCAGACGTGGTCCTAGGCTCTTAATAGGAGGTTTTATTTCTTTATTTTATAGGTTGAGAAATTTAGACGTATCTGACCACAGACCCAGGGTTCTTAACCAGCTGGGCCAGTGTTTCTGAAATGTCCTGACAGCTTCCTGTTGTGAGAAAAACAGCGTGTGTCCCTGCCCTCCACACACCCCAGGCACGTGTTTACAGAGCAACGTCCTTCATGAGATGGTATGTGTGTGTGATGACCCCTGATATTCACGCTTCTGTGTCATGTCGTTTTCTGAAGAATGTTCTGGAAACACCCTGGTAGGTGACCTCCATCTGCACGGCTGCAAAGCCACCGTGCGGCATTCCAGGCTCTTCTGTGGCCAAATGCGTCTTCTGTCCTTTGTCCGTTTTCCAGTTGGATTGTTTGCTGCTTACTGCTGTTTGTATTGTGGTTTATTAATAAGCTCGTTGGTGATTCACACATTGGCGGCTTATCTTTCACCTGGGAACCGAGGCTTTAATATTGTACAGTTTTTCATTTTCCTTCTGTGGACGGGCGCTTTTGGGGTCCTGTCTAAAAACATTTTGCCTCAGGGTGCACGGCTGGCTCGGCTGACTGGGCGTGGGACGCTTGATCTCGAACTTGTAGGTCTGAGCTCCATGTTGGGTGTAGAGATTACCTAAAAAAGTAAAATCTTAAAAAAATAAAAGCAAGAACTTTCTGCCTAGCCCTAGGTCTCAGAGATTTTCTCCTGTGTTTTTTTTCCCTTAACAATTTCACAGGTTTTTCTAGTTTTTCTTTTTTAGACTTACACCTAAGTATCTCATTTTTATTTGGAGCAATTTTGGGTGGTGTTGTGTTTCTGCATACTCGTTGCTGCTTTGTGGGAAGTACAGCTCACTCTCGAACAGTGTGGGTGTCGTGGACACCAACACCCGCGTGCAGCTCCCGACTCCCTCAGAGCTTGACGACTTAGCTGACTGTCCACCTGAAGCCTTCCCAGCAACATGACCAGGGGACGAACACCTGCTTTGCACGTTACACATATTATCTATTCCTACAATGAAGTAAGGTGGAGAAAGTGTTATTAAGAAAGTCAGAAAGAAGATAGGATGTGTGTATAGCAATGTACTGTATTTACTTGTGAAGAAATCTGTGTTCAAGCATCAGCTGAGTACAGGATATCTGTGTGTTGATCTGGTGTTCTGCAACTTTGCTGAACTCATTATTTCTAGGGATTTTTGGAGATTCCTTGCAGTTTTCTAGATAGACAATCGTGTCATCGTCAAGCAGAACGTTTTATTTCTTCTTTTCCAATTTGTATGTTTTTAATTTCTTTTTCTTGCCTTACTGCACTGGCTCTTACTTCCAGTATGATGTCGAAAAGCAGCGGTGGGTGGGTGGGCAGGCGGGGACATCCTTGCCTTGTTCCTGATTTCGGGGAGCAAGCATTCCATTTTTCACACGAATGATGGTAGCTGGGAGCTGTTGTGGGTGCTTGCTTTCACATTGAAGGTCTTTCCCTGTCTCTTCCTGTGCTGAGAGGTTTTCTCAGGAGCACTGAATTGTGTTAGATACTTTTTCTGTAGGGGCACCTGGGGGGCTCAGTTGGTTAAGTGTCTGACTTTTGATTTCTGCTCAGGTCATGATCTCACGGTTCTTGAGTTCGAGCCCTGCATCAAGCTCTGTGCTGACAGTGTGGAGCCTGCTTGGGATTCTCTCTCTCTGCCCCTCTCCTGCGCTCGCATGTGCGCTCTCTCTCTCTCTCTCTCTCTCTCTTTCAAAATAACGATAAGCTAAAAAACAAAACAAAACACTTTTTCTGTATTAGTAGTAATGATTGTATGGTTTTCTGCTTTAGTCTGTTGATTTGGGGGATTTTCACAGTTTGAGCCAGCCTCGCATATTCTGCATCTATTATTAACACAAACACAGCTGTCCCCACCTGACAGGACTGTGGAAGTCACCTCAGAGTCATAGACCTTCCCCCTTCTGTCCCGCTCGGGTAGAGATAGGCTCCTGGCAGGTGGGCTCCGTGTTCCGGGACCTGCCCTCCCTGCCATGAATCTCCCCGGCCACCGTTGGCTGGCCTTGCCTGTGGGATGTCTGGCTTGTCGGGCGATGTGTGCTTGTCGCTGCAGGGCGAGCCCAGTCCCATCCCGGAGAGCGCACCCTCGTGTGCGCCCCCAGCAGAGATGTGCGAGTGCGCCCGGTCCTCCCCCTCCTCGTTCTCTCCATTTGTGTCTCTTCTCCCTTGGTCACCTCCGTCACTTTCAGTCCACACAGATCAGCCTCAGGGGATGTCTCGGACCTCCTCCCCGCTGCCGTTATTTGCTCCGTGGTTGTCGTGCCCACGTCAGTCTCCTCTTCCATCATGGTCAGTCTGTGTCTTAGCCCTTCTGTGGAAGACGGTGTTTTGCCTCCTCTTTTCTCAGTCCGTCTCCTCCTCCCACCCTGGAGATGCGTGCACCTGCGGTGTGTCAAGGGTTCGTTTCCGCCCTGCTCTCCGCTCTGTGCTCTGTGCCTTCCACAAGCTGGGAAGCTTTGAGGTGCCACCCCCGGCCCTCCGTGCGACTCCACTGCCCTCCCTGGGGGCCAGGGCCACGGGAAGGAGGTGGCCCTGCAACGAGGTCAGGGCACCAGCCTTCTGTCTAAAGTCCGGCCTGGGTGGCACTCACACCGCGTCTTAAACACAGCCAGCTTTTTAAACTTCTGCTTACTGCGAAGTATAGCGTGCCACCCAACGTCCACAAAGTGAAAACGGGCAGTTCACTCGCCACAGAAAGCGCACGTGGGGAAACTCCCCCGAGCCCCTCAGTGCAGGGGGACCACGTCCTCAGTTCTGAGTGGTCTTCGTACGTGGGCTGCGTCGTGTCCCTGAGCCCTGCAGGCTGCTGTTGTGAGACACTTAGGTGAACACACAGTGGGATGTTTCCCAGCATCATCTGTGAGACTCGTCCGGGTCATTTGTACGTTGTCGCTGCTGTGTCGTGTTCCACGCCAGCGTGGCCTCTGATGCACGTGGCTGTGGCACGTGTCCACTTGCTTCGTGTGTGCCCGGGCTCACTGCAGTCACGTGGTTCACGTGCCCACCAGAAGGGAACCGTTCGTTTCCTTTGCTTTACGTCTTCACTGCCGCTCGATGCCGTATTCTGATTGTTCAGAATTTCTGGATTGCCGAAGCAGCTGATCAGTTTCTCATCTACTTCCTGGGCTTTTGGATTTCCTCTTTTGTGAAGTGTCTTAAGTCTCGTGTCCATTTTTTACAAATTAATTTATTTTTAGAGAGAGCATGCAGTCGGGGCAGGGAGGGAGAGAGAGAGAAAGAGAGAGAATGAGAATCCCAAGCAGGCTCCGCCCTGTCAGTGCAGAGCCCAAGGTGGGGCTCGATCCCATGAACCGTGAGATCGTGACCTGAGACGAAATCAGGAATCAGACACTTAATCGACCGAACCACCCAGGTGCCCCTCGTGTCCATTTTCGTACCGGATGGTTTGCGTTTTTGTTAGTGATTTGTAGGAGTTTTTAAAGTGTCAGAATTTTCAGACCTTACCTTCATGGTTGATGCTTCTGGTTTTAAGATCTTTCTTTTCCTGGAAGCAGCTGTGATGGGATTCTTCTGTGCCTCTGCCCGGCAGCTTCCTGGCTGTGCCTTTGACACTTGGACCTATCGCCTGTCTAGAAGTGATCTCTGTGCATGGTGTAAGTTGGGAATCGTCACATTTTTCTGTGCAGATGTCCTGCTGTCCCTTGCCACTGGTGGACAGAGCTGACTTTCACTCCTGTCCTGCCTTCTGGTGCCTCCGTGGTCATAAGTCCGCGTCTGCTGAGGGGACAGAGCTCTGCCTTGTTGGCCAACACTTTTGTCCACACGATGCTACTTTGACACTGTCTCTCCAGCTTTTTGGCTTTGACTTTATTTTTGTTTATTAATATGTATTTATGTAATCTGAGGTTCTTTCCTTCTGTTTTTAAAGACATTTTGCATGAGTTCTGTCTTTCTTTTTTTAGAGACCTTTTCCACTTACTTTCTTAGGAACAGTTTGGGCTTCTGCTCAGTAGTTGTTCTGTGGCTACATGTCAGTCCCTCGTGGTTTGGGTTTCCCTCCTGGGGCAGGTCTGTTGTCTGCAGAGCGTCCTCTGCTCTTGAGATTCTGCAGAGGCTCTCAGACTTGCTGGGCCGATTCCCTTACAACGCTTAGGATTAGTGAGGACCCGAACAGCTTTGTCATGTGGGTTATAGCTCTCAAATTGTATTAACGTGTTGTGTTTAAAAGTATAACTGAGGGGCGCCTGGGTGGCTCAGTCGGTTGAGCGTCCGACTTCGGCTCAGGTCACGATCTCATGGTCCGCGAGTTCAAGCCCTGCGTCGGGCTCTGGGCTGATGGCCCAGAGTCTGGAGCCTGCTTCCGATTCTGTGTCTCCCTCTCTCTCTGCTCCTCCCCCGTTCATGCTCTGTCTCTCTCTGTCTCAAAAATAAATAAACGTTAAAAAAAAAAAATTAAAAAAATAAATAAATAAAAGTATAACTGAGGGGCGCCTGGGGGGGGGGGCGGGGATCTGTCGGTAAAGCTTCCAACTTCGGCTCGGTCACGATCTCGCCGTTTGTGGGTGCCAGCCCCGCATCGGGCTCTGTGCTGACGGCTCGAAGCCTGGAGCCTGCTTCGGATTCTGCTTCTCCCCCTCTCTCTCTGTCCCTCCCCTGCTTGTGTTCTGTGTCTCTGTCTCTCTCTCAAAAATAAACATTAAGAAAAAAACAAAAAGCAAAAGAAAGCATCACTGAGGAAAATTTAAAATTGTTAACTCACTTAAAAATAATAAAGTAGCACATACAAATTTTCCCTGAAAAGTAACCGTTGTACAAACAAAATCAACAAAAATTTGGTGAAAATAGTGGCATTTGTTTTCTCTACCTGCTATTTTTTTTAAATATGAAAATAATCCACCCTCTCACAGACAGGCCATATGAGAAGGGACGATCTGGGGACCTTGTCACAGGATCTGGAAAGCCTCCTGGTTGTTGTTGGCACTGCTGAATGATGGCTGCGTTCTGTTACTGGGTCTTCCCTCGTGGGATTCTGTAATATACCATATTGATTGTTTGGAAAATGTTGATTCATTCAGCTGTGCAGATCTCCCTAATGTTGACGTGTCTCCTTACGCATTGTTTAACGAGTAACCTTAAAATTTTTTTCTTGGGTTTTTTTAAATGTTTGTTTATTTTTGAGAGAGAAAGACTGAGCCAAGCAGGGGAGGGGCAGAGAGAGGGAGAGGGAGACGCAGAATCCGAAGCAGGCTCCAGGCTCCGAGCCGTCAGCACAGAGCCCGACGCGGGGCTGGAACCCATGAACCGCGCGAGATCGTGACCTGAGCCTAAGTCAGACGCTTCACCGACGGGGCCCCCTCAAGCGCTCCTAAAAAGTAACCTTTTAGTCACCACCAATCTCATTAAAATGTCTTTAAACACTGGGATTGGGCTCATGGACGTGAATACCAGTTTTCCTAAGCTCAGGTTTCGCTTGGAAACTCAAATCAACTACTGTTCATTCTCCTTGAAGTGATAATTCCAGGTGGTTGATTTTTGAGAAGATAACTGCCAGATACCCAGTTCTTGATAATAAGAAGTATTATCTTTTTTGTTTGTCTGAGAGTCTTTCTGGCGAAGCCTGTGTCCCATGAAATGGCAGGCAAGCCCTCGGATGGGCGGCCCCTCCCAGAGGCTCTGCCTGGCCGCACCCCAGGCCCGCTGGCGTCTTGTCACTAAGGTTGTCGATTGTGGTTTCGTTCTCAAGGACAGTTGTGGCTGTTGCACTGCGGTTGTGTGAGGACCTCGCCTCCTCCTGGGGCGCGGCAGCACCCCACCCCCGCCAGCTCCAAGGGAAAGGCAGTGTTGGCCTCGCAGGCTCCCTCAGGGGCTGCAGACAGCATGGCCACCGGACGGGGGGGGGGGGCAGGACCGCATCCTGGGTGCGGCCGTGGTCCCATAAAACTTGATTTATGGACGTGGACGTGCTAATTCCATGCGATTTTCATATGTCACAAATTTGAATTTCTTTGTCTCCGAAGGTTTAAAATATGAAACTCGGGGCACCTGAGTCCGTCAGTGGAGCGTGTCAGTCTTGATCTTGGGGTTGTGAGTTCGAGCCCCAAATTGGGTGAGGAGATTACTTCAAAATAAAATCTTAAAAAAAAAAAAAAATTATGGGGCCTCTGGGTGGCTCAGTCAACTGGGCGTCTGACTTCGCATCGGGTCATGATCGCATGATTTGTGGGTTTGAGCCCCGCGTTGGGCTCTGTGCTGACAGCTCAGCTGGAGCCTGCTTCAGATTCTGTGTCTCCCTCTCTCTGCCCCTTCCCTGCTCACACTCTGTCTCCGTCTTTCTCTCTCAAAAAAAATAAACGTTAAAAAAATTTTTTTAATTAAAAAAAATATATGAGACCCATTCTGTTGTTGTTGTTGTTGGTATTGTTGTTTATTTATTTTGGGAGAGAGAATGCATCCTGTCAGCACAGAGCCCAACACAGGGCTCGATCTCATGACCACGAGACCATGACATGAGCCGAGATCAAGAGTCAGGTGGACGTTCAACTGACTGAGCCCCCCAGGCGCCCCTGAAACCCGTTGTTAGCTCTCAGTTTTTACCTGAGCAGGGAGAGGGCTGGCTTTGGCCTAGGGCTGTGGTTTGTGACCCGTGTGACCTCCTGCCCTCTTCTCAGAAAGGTAGAGGGGCGGTTAGCTTGGCTTTTCTGTGTGCTCGAAGCTGGCTTCACTGTGCTCCTACCCTGGGGACAGTGCAGCCGAATTGGGCGTTTGAGTCTCTGGACTGTGTCTCCATTGCTGCCAGGCACAGTTCTGACCTAGCCTGTCCCTGTCCCGCTCCTTCGCCGGCGGCCTTGGCTCTGCCCCCCAGCCCCCGTCCCCGTGGGCGCGCGTCTGGGGACTCGGCGAAGTCCAGTCCAGTCGGTGCGGGCAGCCCTCGGTCACACGCCTCCTGTTTGAAGAGCCCTGTCCTAGGCCGTTCGTTCTCCTACTTCTTGGCACTGTCTTTGCCTTTGTGTGGCGGTGGGCTTTTTGTATTGGTTCTCCAGAACTCAGCCTTTGGATCCCTCTTGGGTCTTCCATTCTCTCTCCTCGAACTTCCGTCTTCTCCTAAAGCCAGGATCGCCCGGAGGCCATCTGCCGCTCTGCGGTGCGTCTCCGAGCAGAGCTCTCCGAACCCCCTCCCGTGGGTGAGCGCGCGCGCCTTGGGCACCTGCCCTGGCCGCGTCGCTCCTTCCCGAGGTCGCTCAGGTAGGTGCCGGCGGGCCTGCCCTGGCTGCTGCCGTGTGTCGCCTGTGTCTGCGCCGCTGCCCTTGCCCCACAAGAGCCGCTCTGGCCCGTCTGGCGGACGTGGGGCCCACGGGCCCTGTGCCCACTTTCATGGGCTGTGGCCTGTCCCCTCACGTTCCGGCCCCAGTCCACACAAAGCCGGTAAACATGTCTTCCGGTTTCCTTCAGTTGCTAGCTGTCAGCTTGTCCCTCGGAAAGAGGAGATCGGGGTGAATGCTTGGATTTTTGCTAAGCTGCAGGCATTGCCGCCGTGCCTGCTACGTCCCCCGTGTCAGGCCCAGGCTCGGCGGGAGCCTCTGTCACGTGTGTCGTGGCTCCTGCCCACGTAGACAGATTGTGGTAGATCCTGCTCTGAGAAGGGGCGGCAGAGTGCATGGAGGTGTCCACTGAGACGGCCCCGTGTGTGCGTGTTGAATGGTGGGCGCACCTTGGGGAAGGCGTACGCCCCCTCGCCGCCCTTGTGTACGGGGCTCTTGTCATGTCTGCCCTGCCACCTCTCTTGAACGGACTGTGTCTCCAAGCCCACAGTGCAGGGTCCCGGGGCAAGCAGCAAAGAGACCCTGCCGGTGGGACAGCAGGTGGAGCCGCCGTGGGCCGTGTGCCACGAGTGCGACATGGACAGGTGCAGGGACGAATGGCCTCTGCCAGCCTGCGTGTGCCCCTGGGTAGGGAGCTGGCTGCGGATGTTCTGTTTGAGCTCTGACACATGGCCGCGAGATCACTGGCAAATTCCTGGAGCCAGCGGTGTGGGCACGGTGCCTTTGTTTCGGGGAGCGGGCCGGGGTCTCTCAGAAGACTCGCCCAGCTCCAGAAGCTCTTGAGTGCTTTCCTGAGTGGTCTCCGTGCCCCCCAACAGCCTGCGAAGCCAGAGCAGCTAGCTGCTTTTCAGTTGGGGGTGTGGGAAATGCCTGCATCTGCAGCTCATCCTGTGCAGGGAGCCGTGCTCCCTTCACCCCACATTCCCGCTGCTCTGCACACGTTTCCCGACGTACTGCTGCTCGGGTGCCAAGTGTCCAGTCCGTGTGTGTCCCAGAGTGCTGTGGGATGCCTGGTTCTGAGGAGGACCAGGCATCTTCTGACACTGGCAGTTACGGCGTGTCTGAGTAGGGATGGCCAGATTGCCTCCGGGGTCTGAGACTTGACGGCCATTCATTGGGTTATTTGGTTAGAAAGCCCCAGAGCCCAGGTTCAGGTAGCCTTGTAACTTGTTAGAAGGGAGGGCCCCCCCCCCCCAGCCACAAAGATTGC
Source organism: Panthera pardus (assembly GCF_024362965.1). Classification (NCBI taxonomy): domain Eukaryota; kingdom Metazoa; phylum Chordata; class Mammalia; order Carnivora; family Felidae; genus Panthera; species Panthera pardus. Next base: position 25,459,192 of record NW_026526754.1, on the reverse strand, counting down.
CCCCACTGTGATGGCTGTGTGGGGAGGGGGGGGTCCCAGCCTCTTCTTGGGTTGAGCAGTGAATGCCCAGCAGTGAGCAGGGAGGCCTGTGGCATTGAGGCGGCCTCTACCCTCAGAGAGGATCCATGGAAGAAGCGGCGAGCTGAGCTTCTGACGTGTGGCACTGCCTGGCTTAGGAGAGGTCGTGGTGCTGATGAGACTTGCTGTGGTCTCACCGTGTCTGCATCCTTCCCTTTGCTGGCGTGGCCATTTCCTGAAGCCAAGGGAGAGGCGGACTGGTCACAGGGCTGTGGGATGGCACGGAGACCAGACAGCCTACGGGAGGGTTGGGATGACCAGGTAGATGGAAGAAGACTGCGTTTGAGACGATCGCAGCTAGCTTGTCACTGAAACACCAGGGAGGACTCGGGTCCCCTTGGCTCTCCAGGTTCCAGGCGGGTCCCGTGAGGCACAAGACAGGACGGTTGACCCAGTGCATCCAGCTCTCCCAGAAAATAAGCTGGAATGTGTCGGTGGCAAATCTGAGCCCTGGAGCTGACAACCCTTGTGAACCCGTGACGCTCCTTAAAGAAATGAGTCTAGTGTGCTGGGCTCCCAGGCCCTGAGGAAACTGGCCATCATGCTGGTCCTCACGCTTCTGACGAGTTCTGAATATTGAGGTGGTTGTAACCACGGCGGTGAGGTGGCCGAGGTGGTCTTGGCTGTCGTCGTGCACAACGTCTTACGGAAAAGAAGACACAGTATCGGGGATGACACTCCTAACCCGCCAGGTGCGGGGCGGGGGGGTTCCCAGATGTGGGGTGGTGCCCTGAGAACAGCGGCCTTCAGGACAAAGGCCCACTGCTGGGCACAGGACACTGTGCACTTGGCCAGGGGCTGGCACGAAATGTCCCTTGGGCCGCCGTGATGGGGTTTGGGCCCACAGTCACTCTGCGACAGATTGCATGGAATTAGCTGGATGCTCGCAAAATGAGATGTGAAAATTAGTAAAGGGAAATTTTATTTACAATGGAGTTGGGAGGCAATCTGGGGGAGCTCTCGCGCCCAGCACCGGTTGTCACTTACAGACCCAACTTGCAGGCAGATTCCACTTTACTGTTTTACTACCCACCCGGAGGTCGGGAGGTTTCCTCCTCCCCCAGTAACAGTCCAGCCAATGAGGGACTGTCACAACTCACAGTTCAGCCAATGGAAGAGTGTCACAGGTCAGCCAATGGAGACAAGTCACAGCCCAGCCAATGGGAGACGGCCACAGCCCAGCCAATGCGAAGCCTCTATACCTCCAGCTCCCAGTTTACTCCAGTGGACTTTTAGTTTACAACAGCCCCACCCTCCCTCCCGCCTTCTGCTATAAAAGAGCCGCCTCTGCTTCATTCCCTCGAGTTGCCTGTGGTTTTGCCCTGGCCTGTTCGTCCTGGTTGCCATTCTCTGTTACTCCAGAAGAAAGCCATTTTTGCTAATAAGATAACTAGATGTTTCATTTAAAAGGTTTGCAGAAAATACCGGCAAGTGCCTCCTGGGAACGAGGACAGCTGCCTGTGGCAGGGGAGCCTGGGTCAGAGGAATTGGACCCAGTGACGTGCACCCAGGGCCTCGGTGTTCTCGTGTTAGTACTGACTGCGCGAACCGTGACAGGCAGCCTTGGCGTGGTACTTAATAGCTTGCACGGTACTTTCGAGCCGCCGCGGGTGTGCCTTTGAGGGCCTCCGTGGAAGGCCTTCAGGTGACATTGGCTCAGCCTGTACTTCAGATACCATCTCTGTCCAGTCCCGGGAAGAGCTCTTTCCCGGCGATGCTGGGCATCTGCCTCAGAACTGGCCCAGCTAGAACAGCACCCCAGGGCTCTCAGGACGCACAAGGACCTGAGAGCCTGGATGCGCCTGCTTACAACAAACTTCACTCCTTCCTCTTGCCTTGTGGCTTCTGGGGCTGTTTGGAAAGATAATTAGGCTTTGTGGGTTGTGGGGCAGCTGTCGTGGAACTGTACGGTGTTCCCTCCCTGCTGCTCTGTGGCTGTCATGCTGTCCTTCCCAGGGAGGGCGAGTGGGAGGAGGGGAGGCAGGCCTTTCGGGCAGGGGTCTCAAAACTCTGCTTTGAATAGAGACTGCTGAGCCAAGCCAGTGCGGGGACACAGAGTGAAGTCACTCGTTTAAAGAATGAAGTGGCCTGAGAGACCAGGGTTCAGACATCGTGGGGTCTGTGCTGTGGCCACTTGCTGGCCCGGGTGTTTCCCACGTGATCGCCATGGACTCGTGTTTCACACCCAAGAGCAGGAGGGTTGGACACCCTGGGACGACTGTGCTCGGTTTCCCATCATGAGAGCAGGCAGGCAGGAACTTATAAAAATGCATATTCTGTGTAATCTTTAAATTTCTACTGCAACATTGCCGATGAGTCCCAGCAGCAGTCTCGGCGTCCGGCTCTGAGAGGTTACTCCTCATCTAGGCCGAGATGTTCTGGTTTTGTAGTGGAAAATTGGAGAGGAATGTCGAATTCACAGTTTCAAGCAGAGGAGAGGGAAAGTGCCGTTTTTGGCCCCAACCGCTGGAGCGTGTGGATGGAAGCCCCCTTTCAGCCTCTGCTTTGCCTGCTGGGGGAGTAAGTGTCGGGAAATGAGTCAAGGTGGTCAGCCTTGTCCCTCTGCCCCGAATCAATTTAGATGTCTTCTTAGGTCAGTTAAGTACCAAGAGGATACTTTGTGAAATTTGATGAGTTAAGTGGGGAACCAGAAGACGTGGTGAATGGCAGGTTAGTTTTCAGCACACGGGGAGCAGGAGGAACCAGGGAGTGGAGCTGCTGGTCACAGATGGCACTTCGGAAGCCACACTTGTTACATGGTCAAGGCCATTGATTGCAGGCCAGCTATTACAAAAAATACTCATCCAAAATGGCAAAGCACAGAGGTGTGTCACTGAGAAAAAAAGAGGAGATTAAAGAGCGCCTGGGTGGCTCAGGTCATGACCTCACAGTGTCGTGGGTTCAACACCCCCCGCCTTCCATGGGGCTCTGCACTGGCAGTCCACAGTCTGCTTGGGACTCTCTCTCTCTACCCCTCCCCTGCTCACGCTGTCTCTGTCTCTCTCAAAATAAACTTAAAAAAATAACAAAATGTTTTCTAACTCTGATGATGAAAATGTAAAAAGTATAAAGAGGAAGACAGCGTGTATGCAGGGAGCAGACAGAAGGTCCAGAAGGGATGGAAGGGGCCCTGGTACGGTCAGGTCACACAGCCACGGGCAGACACTGAAAGGAAGTTGATTGTACTCTCAGGTCCCAGAGGGAGCCCACACAAGGCCACCAGGGAACAGGATGGCCAGGAGGCGTTCGATAGGAGCCAGGACAAGGTCTTTGCCAGAGCCTTTGCTGGGCTTTCTGCAGGGAAAGCAGGCAGACACGGTGGACAGCTTAGGACTGGCTAATCTGAATCAGGCTGTGGGCTGTGCACTGGTCTCCAGTTGCCTGGTGGGCTGGCCTGCTTGTGCTTGATAAGGGGGTGGCTCATAGGTTTGTGTAGGAGAGGTTTGCTGTCTCTAAGAAAAGGCCAGCTCGGGGGAAGGCGGGGGGGACAGTCTCTCCCTAGATAGCAAGGTTGTGTTGTGTTGTGTTGTGTTTTTGAACAGGTCAAAACGTCAAAATACAGAAAATAAAAAGTATGATAAACAACACAGTGTGTGTCCTGGGAAGTGCAGGGGCTGGGCCTCAGGCCCTTGGGCGGGGTCTGGCTCGTTGGGCACAGATCTGGGCATCAAAGCCTTCTGGACATCTGGGGAACCGTGAGAACCCCCTCAGAGGCATCACATGGCTGCTTTCTGCTCATTTTATTTGGGAGAATTTGGAGAATTGAGGTCCGTGTGGTGCTTTCTGGAAAGTGAAAGGATTCTTGTCCCAACCTTCTGTCTGGGGCTGTGCGGGAAGGGGGCTGCTCTCCTAGAGTGTGAGTGGGGTCAAAGCCATGGCTTAGAGGGTGCACCTGGGATGTGATCTTGCCCGGGGGGCAGGTGAAGGGCCCCCAGAAGAACAGGGCCAAGCTCTGCATCATGGAGTATACCTCCACTCCCTGGGCAGTCAGTCCTGAGGTCCCCTCCTGGGCACCTGTCCCCGCGTGGAGCACAGCCCATGAGAGCAGCACGTGACATTCGGTCCGTTCTGGGGCACGGACTTGAGATTGGCTGGGCCTTGTCTGCATTGACCCTGATTGACCCTCTGTGTTCTCTCTTTTGGAGCAGACGGTTGATGACGAAGCGATGGCGGTATAAATGAAGATCGGGTGAGGGGAGAAGAACGATGCCCAAGGGCGGGTGTTCTAGAACACCACAGCACGAAGACTTTTCCCTCAGCAACGACATGGTGGAGAAACAAACGGGGAAAAAGGTAATGCCTGAGCTGCCCTCCTCCTTGCTGGCTCCCCAGTGCTGGACACTTGCCTGCTCTGGCTGTCCGTCCGTCCCCGTTCCCTCTGTGGCCGTGGTGAGACAGAGACCATCTGCTCTTGCCAAAGAGGACCTTGATCTTAAGGATGTGCTCACGACTCGGGGACCGAAGTTAAGCTTTAAATTTGATGTTTCTGTACACGTAACCGAGACGTGTGTCTCGTAGTGGAGGTGATGTCATTTTGGCCTGTTTCTGGCTCTCGGGGACACAGATGCCTGTCATGGCTTCGTTGAAACCAAGTCTGTCGTTCAGCCGTCTTTGCCTTTTCCTGAGCAGAAACTCTGTGGGGTATGTGCTTTGACTTCCAATTTGGCTCATTCTGCATGTGAATAGGAAAAGGCAGTATAACTCTAAATTCCCCTGTCTTAGAAGAGTGCTGTCAACTCTGGGCTCCAGGTACCCCTGTCCCGCAGCCTGGGGTGCCACTTGTGAGTGTGGACTTGGAGTCGGACAGAAGGAAGCAGGTGCAGGCCCTGCCGGGTGCTCTGTTTGTGACCGCGAGCACGTCTGCAGCAGGGACACCCGTGGCTGTGCTGTTGCAGGTGAGGTAAGGGCCGTGCTGCCTCGCCCATGGCGCGGCACTGCCCTCATCGCCACCTTCGGTCTTGACGTGTCCCTGTCTCCCTCGATGCCCACGTGACAGGCCATCTGCACGGTGGCCTGCGTGACTCTCGTCCCCGGCGCTGGTCTTCTGAGCTGCCTCCCTGCCCCGTCTGTCTCAGCACTTGGGTATGAACGGAGATTCTCTCGTCGGTGCACCTGCCAAGACGTCTCCGGTGGTGCCTGGTTGGGTGGGGTATGTCTTCCACGTGAGGACAGAGTAAGCAGAGCCGTGCGGCCCATTTGGTTCAGGTGCAATGTGGATCGGGTCGTGAACGTCGGCTTCGGTGCTCGTCAGGGTGGCCGGGACTCCGAGGCCCTGGCGTCTGGGCATTTGTGGCTGCACATTCTCTCCCACTTGTCCTGTCCCCCAGCACCCAGTGCAGTAATGGGTGGGAGCCACGGCATGGAGCTGTGGGCAGGCCGAGGCTTGCGCGTGGCTCGGGCTTGCATAGGAGAGGTGTGCGTGCCTGGGGGGCCTGTGGAGGGTCCGGGAGCAGCTCGTGATGGGCGTGCCCGCGAGGAGCTGGAGCCCGTGGGGACAGATGTGCCCGGGGGAGCTTGGTAACTCCCACTCTGGGACACTTTCACCCCGAGTGGCCAGGTTGTCCTTGGTGGTCATGGTCCCCGGGTCTGCGTGTGGATTGCATGGTCACAGGACAAGGGAGAGGCCCCGCGCAGCCCCACCCCGGCTGGCTCCTCCACGTGGGTGGGCAGCAGGGGCTCCAGACTGCTGTGTCCACCGGCCCGGTTCTCCGTGTGCACGGCCTGCCCAGAAGGACTCGCCAACCAAGGTGGCGCCAGAAAAGGTGTCCAGAGCTCGGCACCTGTCTTGAAGGGGCGGCTCTGTGGGCCTTGTGCCCTCCCGGCTGCCTTCTAACACAGGGCTTGCTCCAGGCCGGTGCGAGTCGCTTTCTTTTACGGGAGAACGCTCACTGGGCCATAGGGGCCCGCTGTGGTCCGCAGGGGCAGCCCCTACGCATTTGCCACAGGAGATGTGTGAGTTTGGCTTTGTTATTTTCTGAAGTAAGGTAGCTTTGTACTTTTTTTTGCCCCTGTGCCAGCCAAGGTAAACATTTTCTTAGCTCCTGTGGCGATCCCCGTCATGCTAGCGAGGGAAGCCCAGCAAACTCGAGTGAGCTCCCTGCCGCAGCCCAGCTGCTCAGCAAGCTTCTGAAGCCACGTGTGCCCCGAGAGTCTTGTCAGAGCCGCTGCGCGTCTCAGGGGTGAGCCCCTGACCCTCTCTGGTTATGTGGCACGTGTTTGGTCTCCCTGCACGGCCAGTGAGGTGAGGAGTTGGGACCCAAGGACTGTCAGCGCTTCTGGTGAAATAGAGGTCATGTCTTCTAGTTCACTTCCAAAACCTGGGCTGAATCCCCATCCGGATCAGAATATGCAGCACTATCACCGTCCTGGGAGGTCCCCAACGTGTGTCACCATGGGGGAGTCTCCCCCCGGGGGGGCTTGTAAGAGGGACGAGCTGGTCACTATTACGTCCGACTTAGAGGGCCTTCCCCGTAGCAGCCCCTCCCTGGCTTGCTGTGCGGTTGCCATGGACAAATGTCCAGCCACTTCCGGACGCGTTCTGCCACCCAGGAGCACTCGGGCCGCTCCCGCGGGGGCGCGGCAGGTGATGGCGCGAGCGCGTGCACGCTGGTAGACCGGTTTGGCAGTTTGTCAAGTGATCGCCCCAGTTCTGCGCCCCAGACGCTGGGGAAGTTGAGGCCGGCCCCTGTCCCTGTCACACAGCTGGTTTGGCTCTCCTCTAGTCACCCGAGGGGGAGTGGGGGGGACCTTGCTGGTTCATCCGTGTCCCTCTCTGTGAGGGTACTCTCCTGTCCCTTCAGTCTGTGATTCATGTGGGGCCAGCGTTTGCCACCTAAGGTGGGGGCCCAGTGTTCATTTCCTTCCCTGTGGGTGTTCACATGGTCACCGTCACTTACTGGAAAGCGACCCTCCCCCGCCTTTGTCCTCTGCTCTTCCTTCTGAACCTTTGGCCCTTGGTCCACGACCCCCTCGAGCGACTGCTAGAATTTTAGTCTGGTTGTCTGCAGTTCAGTGTGCCAGACTTTGTTGTTCTCCAGAATCGTCTTTGCTAATTTTGACCCTTTGCATTTCCATATACGTTCTGGAATAAGCCGGTTGATTTCCAAAGAAAGCCTGCTGGTATTTTGACAGGATCACTTTGAACGCAAAGATGGGTCCGGAGAGAATTGCCACATGAACAGTTTTTGCATTTTCTGACCCACCAACACGGGTGTTCCTCCATTTTTAGAAGTCTTTATTTTCTTCAGAAATGTGTTCCAATTGTGTGAAGGACTTAAACATCTTTTGTTAGATTGTCCTGTGTATTTGATGTCTTTTGATAGTAACCTAAGTGATATTTTAACGTTATTTTCCAACTGTTGCTTGTCCATAAAAACCAGCTACTTTTCTGCATCTAGCAGCTCCTAATTCACCTATTAATTTGAATGGCTTGATTTTCACGCATATACTCATGACATATTAAGACTAATACGTTGTTTTTGCTGAGGGAAAGTGGCGGGGACAGGATTGAGCCAAATCTGATTCCGGAGGAGATTGTGTCTGGATTCGGCGACTGAGCACAGGGGTCCCGTCTGCTCCCTGGAGCCGCTCCGCGAGGCTGTGTGTGCTGGTGCCTTTCTGACACTGGAACTTTCCGTTCGTGGCTGGGCTGGACTTGGTTTATCCATTTGCCCTTTGAGGGGCGGTTGTGAGGTTTCGTTTCTATTGTTTTGAGCAGGAGTGCTGCTCGTGAGCACAGGGCCTCTTTGCCTTGACGTTGTTTGGATTTCCCGCCAGCAACAGCTCTGCCGGGTTCTTGATAGCGTTTGATGCAGCCAGCTTCTCATTTTATTGTTTAACTTTTCTTTATTCTGAGAGCTAGAGCAAGCATGAGCGGGGGAGGGGCAGAGGGAGAGGGGGAGAGAGAGTCCCAGGAAGGCCCCCAGCTGTCAGCACAGAGCCCAACATGAGGCTTGAACCCCCGAACCGTGAGATCTTGACCTGACCTGAAGCCAGACTCAGCCCCTCCTGTTAGCTGCTCTGATCGGGGCATTGGTATCTCCTCCTGGTTTTAGTTTGCATTATCCTAATGCAGAACATCTTCCCAAATGTGAGTTAGGTACGTGGATAGTTTCCTTTGCAAAGCGCACATTCAGATTTTTTGCTCATTTAGAAACAGTTGTTACGTTCTGCAGTAGCTGTGGTGATCCTTGCCCCTTCCTCCTAGAAGAGACACCCCCTTGTCGGCCGTCAGGTGTTGGGGACCTTGCGCCTGTGTGCCGAGAGCTCTTGTCGGGATCAGTGTTGAATTTTATCACAGGCTTTTTTGCAACTGTTGGGGTGGTCATATGATTTTCTTAACTTTATTTACATTGATTTGTTTTTAAGTTTGTTTATTTTGAGAGCGCATGAGTGAGTGTGCATGTGTGGCGAGCAGGGCGGGGGCCGAGGGAAAGAGGGGGAGACAGAGAATAATCCCACGCAGGTCCCTTGGTGTCAGCGTGGAGCCTAACACAGGCTCAATCTCATGACCCTGGGATCATGACCTGAGCCGAAATCAAGAGTCTGATGACCGACTGAGCCACCCAGGTGCCCCACGTTACGCTGATTTTCGAAATTTCTTGCATTCCTGAATGCTTTGTGATTGCTATTATTTATATTATCTCTTTTATATACCCGTAGGTCAGACTCACCAGGAGTGTTCTTGGTGGGAAAGTGTTTACACAGTTCGGGGGTTTTGCTGGTGGGTGTTCTTCGGTCAGGGCTAGGGGTGGCAGTGTGCAGGTCATGAGGGGCATGTCTGTGCAACCCCGTCTCCCAGGATCCCTTCCTCTTCCCTGCCCTGGGCCCCTCTCTGCACTCCACGTGCCCTCGAAGCTGGCAGTGTGTTCCAGCAGCAGTGTCCCTGCTCATTTGAGGGTCTCCCGTTGACTGCCGTGGTTGGTAGATGCCAGCTGCTGAAGCCGGAGGGCTGTCAGGAGTGTGGGCCGTAGGGACCGTGGCTGTGCTCAGTCCTGGCAGGTGGCCCCTCCCGGGAGCAGCCCCAAGGACCCCTGCTGCTGTGGGGGTGGCATGGGCGCGTGGCTGTGGCTGGACCACGTTTGCTAACAGCTTCCCCGGGGAAAATTGCAGGGAACCAGCTTCCCGGCGAGGAAGGGAGCCAGCTCTGCATGTCCCGCCCACGTCAGCCCTCTGCGTGCCCCTCGGAGCCTCTTGCTGTACTGTGGACGGGGCCGGGAGGCCGGGGGTGATGCCGTGCCACAACCGCACGGAGCCAGCGTGTTCGTTAGAATTGTGGAGGACCCCACCGAGCTGTCCCCACCCAGGACGGTGTCGGCAGCCAGGGCTCTGGGGGGTCCAGGGCCGTCAGCTACTGCAGCCGGCGGGGGGCCGGGGGGGTGGGGTGGGGGGGGCTCCTGCCTCCGCTCGGTGCCGGGTCCATCACCACCCACCCCACCGCCACCTGCACTTTGGGATCGGGCTGCCCCACCCCTGCCCTCTGGGGCCCTAGGCACCTTCCGCTTCCACACGGGACCTGCTCATCCTGAGTGGGTGCTGTCACTCTGCGGATGGCGGCCCCGGGGCAGGTTCGGCGCTGACTCGCCCGTGTCGGCCCGGTCCGCTGGTCAGGACGGCGCTGGGATGCGGGCTTCGTGATCCTCACCCCGCAGCAAAGCCACCCCGAGACTAGAATAGGAAGGAGGTGATGGCAGCACGTCTCCCCCCTTCTCCCCCACAACCGCCGCAGGGCTTTGGCCCGCAGGATCTGTCCCCGAGAGCCACCCCCTGGTGTCCCGGGCAGGCCCCTTCCGGGAAAGGAGGAGCGCAGCACCTGGGGGAGGCCCTGCGGGCAGAGGAGCTCAGAGTGGAAGACAGGACTCTCTACCTGCCAGCACTGCCTGTTCACGGCCGGCTCTTTTCCTCCTTGTTTAATCCCTCCCTGGGAAAGCCGCACTGGAGGCAACTTGTGTCTCTCTGGTGTCTTGCTGAGAATGGTCCGGCTTCAGGACGACCAGCGGGGCTGCCTGGGGCCAGAGGAAGGTGCAGGAAGCCGTGCTTGTGTGGGCCCGGCGGGCGGGAGGTGCTGCCGATTGTCCACACACGAGATTTGCTTTACTGGGCACGTGAACTGAACTCTTAGTAGATGTGAGGACTCTGACAATTGATCTGGGAATGACGTCTTCTGAAAGCGTCGCTTTCTTTTCTAGGATAAAGATAAAGTTTCTCTGACCAAGACCCCGAAGCTGGACCGCAGCGATGGAGGCAAGGAGGTGAGGGAGCGAGCAACCAAGCGGAAGCTGCCCTTCACTGTGGGGGCCAATGGAGAGCAGAAGGACTCGGACACAGGTACAGGCGCTGCCCTCCCTCCCTGCTGACCACCCCCGCCTGACTCTTCTCCACAGAAAGTGTCCTGGCCTCCCTCCCTCAGGCGTCTCCTGACACTGGTCCCTGCCTGGGGTGGGCCGCCGGGACAGGGGCCCCCCAGCCTCTCTGCACCCCTCGGCTTTGCACCAGGACTCTCTGAGGAGTTGTGCTAGAGGCCTGGGTGGGGTCCAGAGCGAGCTGCAAGGACATCTTCTCTGTTGTTGATGTTCGGGCTGACTCGGTGCGGACAGGAAAGGCTCACACGCAGGGAACCCCCCCCAGGAGTGCCAGGCAGGAACACTCCCCCAGGCAGGCTCCTGGTATGTGCCCAGCTGTGACCGTGAGCGTGGGGCTCCTCTGCCCTGAGGTCCCCGGGCCCCCCTAGCTCTGTCCAGTCCCCTGAAAGTCCTGTGTTGGAGAATAAGTGTGTTTTCCCTTAGGGCTACAGAAGCGCACAAATTAAACCCAGTTGTTTGAAATAGAAGCCAGAGGGAACACTGAGAGGGAGCCAGAGTCAGTGCAGTTTTCCCGCGGGTGTGGCGGGGCCTGGGGTGCAGGGCAGGGCTGTGCAAATGTGCGTGTGTGTGTACGTGAACGTGAGTCTGCACGCAGCGTGCACTTCTGTCTCTGTATGTGTGTGTGCGTGGGGGGCTAATAACACTGGGCACACACACTTGAAAGTCAGTGCCTTCTTGAGCAGCTCTTGGGGCCCATGCTTTCTCCTGCCAGCCCAAGCTCCCTCTTCCTCTTGACCTCCGTGCTCAGGGGCCTGCCCAGCCTGCCGGTCATCTGACTGCTCTGTAGACATGTGAACCATTCGCGGGCACGGGCGAAAAGGGCCACACAGCACCCAGAGGGCCATCGAACCTGCGGTGAATTCAACCAGAGGGCAAGGAACAGAGGCCCCTGCCAGAAATGGGTGTGGATGGGGCTACCTGCATGTGGGGGTCCACGTCAGGTAGCGGGAAAGTGGGCAGGTCCTGAGACAAGATAAGCAGGCTAGAAAATGGGGAGAAACGGCAGAGGGAACGGCCTGGAAATGTGTGTTTGTGCCATGGCTTTTATCCACGAGGTCACAGGTCCCTCCCCCGCTTCCCCCTGTGTAGGAGCTCCCTGAGCATATGTCCAGTCATGTAAAAGCCAGAGGAGTGGGCTTGGTTTTGCCGGCTAGGATATTGAGGAAGGTTGTGAGCCCCCCAGGGGTCCTTCACGAGGGTCCGACGTGGCCCACGGCTCCTGTGGCTGAGCTGGCACAGTGGGGACAGGGAGAGGCCCGCGGATGCATGTGGGTGCCCTGGGCTCACAGACGTTTCTGTGGGTCAGGCTTTAGGCCCAGAGGAAATGAGGGCAGTTAGTGCAGCCTGGATGTCCTCCCTCCTGTTTTTGGTGCCGACACCAGTCTTAGTCGTGGGGGGCCTGGGGTTGCTATTTGGTCGTTAGCTGTGTGGATGGTGGGGGTGTGAGGCTGGTGTCTGGCTTCTGGGATGTTCCTGTAAATGCCCCAGCAGCCTTGCTGTGAGTTAGGGAACCGCTGTTAAGAGCTGCTCCCTGAGAGAACCTGCTGTCTGAGCTGCGCGTGCGCCTGGGTAGGCAGCCGCTCTCGGGCTGTCGGCTCTGCTCTGCTGGGGAGGACTTCTTGGCAGTTGCCGCTTCATCTTACGCTGGCTTCTTGGGCTCGTGTGCTTCCGGCCGGCCTTCTGGATTCGTCCGTTGCCGGCTAGTGTTTCAGCAAGAGGCTGCCGGGTGGGTTCGCCTGAACCCACCTGGGTCCTCTGGGGCGTCCGGGAGACTCTCGGGGCGCGCAGGGAGTGCGCCCGTTGTTTCTGTGTGAGTTGTGGGTCCAGGTGAAGGCAGGGAAGGAGTCACCGTCGGGTAGAAAAAAAGCGAAGAACATTTAAAAAATAGAATTTCCCGGCCAAGGACTATGTTACAAAAATCTAAATACATATGAAATACGGTATTTGCCCTCCTGTTATTATCGTTTTGGGGGCTGGTTTTACATCGTCTACATCTGCTTTGTTAAGATACCACAGCTAGATTGTCCAGTGAGAGGATTCTTCTGCGCGTGTCGTGCAGGACTTGAATCGGGAGCCTGAAATTTCGAACTCGAATCTGTGTGCGTCACACACAGGACTGGGAAGCGGGCTGTGGGGCCCCCGGCTGGCCCTGGAGGCCTCGGTCCCGTCTGCACCTCTGCTGCGCGGAGTGCCTGAGCCGGGTGCAGACTCTGAGAGCTGCACACCTCTGGCCACGTGGCTCCCGGCCGCTGGGCTGTGCCTCCCCCACCGAGTCAGGAGGCAGAAGCCACGCGGGGAAAGACTGAAGGAGTGAACTGTGGGTGCCGAGTGACCGAGACTGGGGGACTCCAGTCCCCTCGGGGCCAGGCGGGGTCTGCTCGAGGTTCCCTGTATCCCCCCCCACCCTGCCCAGCCCCCTGCTCCTGCTGTGTCCCTCCGGCGCCCTCTGCTGGGAAGATGCGGCCCTGCACTCACCGGGAGGGGAGAGCCGCGGAAGGCTCCAGAACTCGGGGCCCTGAGGGACAAATAGCTTCCTCAGCTGTGCCCCCCAGGTGGGAAGAAGAGGCTGATGAGCCCCCTCCTAGGGACCACCGAGCCACCGGAGAGCATTGTCCTGGTTCCTCGACCCCCGTGAGGGGCCTCCGCAGTGCTCAGTCAGGCCTGGGGGCGGCCTGCCAAGAGCAATACGGCTCGTCTGTGGTGAAAGCTGGACACACTCTGCATCCAAGCCAGACCGCCGCAGGTGGTCGGTCACTTTAGCTGCCCACAAGGCACCCCGGACAGCTCGTCCTTCCGGAGCCAGGTCTGTCTGGGCGCAGGAGGGACGGGCCGCGGATGCTTGCCCAAAGCAGCCTGACGTCTTCTAGGAAAAAAGAAGCTCGGAGACGGCTCCTCCCGTGGCTGCTGGGGAAGGCAGCCCGCCCCCTCCCCGCCGAACAGGAGGCGGAGGCCTCACAGGGGGGCCTCTCCCGGGCAGGTCGCCTGAGGCCCGCTGCCCAGTCTCCACTTGGCGGTGTTGGTGATGAAATTCTACGATGTGTGCGCTTGCTTCAAAGTATACTAATCTGTCTACTTTGTGTATGATTAAATTTCTCCTCAGCTTAAATCTGTAAGCAAATGTTTAGGCTCGTTTCCGTGCCCACCCACCCTCTTCAGGCTTCTGCATGAGCCCACTGCTGTGTTGCAGTTTTCCGTCCTTTAGTGTGGACGTAAGCCCCGCTACTTCCTTCTCGAAGCCACTTCCTTCCCGAAGCCACCCAGGTGGGCCCTGCCCGTCCCCAGAGGCCACACGGGCCCCACCACCACCCGCCCCGCCCTTCAGAGCACCGCCCCATCAGAAGCATCGGGAACTGCCTGTTCTCAGTACCTGAACGTTTCTTTGTAGCAATGAGAAATTAAGGTTTGTTTTATTTTGAGAAAAACACTCTTGTGTCCAGTATCTGGAGGTTTATTCAGCAGTGCTGACATGTAACCTACTCGTGCGCTCCGTGTTAGGGGTCTGGGGACACTCCCGTATTTACTGAAATCACGGTCACCCTGGTTCCGTAAGATCGGAAGGGGTGGCTGTTGTGACTTCTCCTCTGGGACTGTCCCTGTCTGGGGAAGGACTCTGGCTCCACTGCTGCGCGCTGGAGGCGGCATGTACGTGACCGTGAAGGGCTTCTCTGCGCACTCCCTGGCTCTCCAGGCGCTGCCTGTGGTGGTGGGGGGAGCTGCGGGGGAGCCTCTGGCTGGAGAGGACATGTGCCACCCACAGGGACACCTTTTCTGCATTGTTTTTCCTCCCTAAACTTGGACAGTTTCTTCCTGTACGGGGGGGAGTGTGGACTGGCCAAGGAAGGCTCTTTATACTTAAAATTCCTGATGTTCCCCTTTTGCAGAATAGGTGGGAGTCTGCAGGGCCAGACCCTCACGACCACCCTGGGTTCTGTGACTCACAGGGAGGAGTCCTAGGACCATGACTGATAAAGCGTGGAGTGCAGTCCAGGGGAGCTGGCTGCAGCTTCCAGAGCCCTACTAGGGGGAGCCTGGGCTGCAGTGTGGCTACTCTGCCCGGTGGTGCTCCCAGGGTCTGGGGCAGGGGCTGACGGGTGGCCAGAGGCTTGTGCAGACCGGCCCGGGGCTGGCAGGGTTGATGGCACGGTTCGTACGTTGGTGCGGGTTTGGATTAGGGTTTATTTCGCTTTATTTTTAAAAGTCCTCACCATGCTTTGGTGCCATGAAAAGGGGTCAGTGTTTGTCAAGTCGTGTGGTGGGGTGTTTATGCCGGCATCGCTTTCTCATACCCTGGCCGCCGCCTCACGGCTGTGACAGCCCTCACTGAATTTCCCAGCGTCCTTGGAATGAGGACTGTGGTCCCCCTTGACTAGAGGCCACCCAGCCCATGACCTGGGAGAGCCCCACCTGCACCGCAGAAGGCAGACATCGGAGATGGACCCCAGCCCTTCTCTTTTGGGACAGAGAATACCAAGACCAGAGAAGTCAGGGGCTCGCTGAAGATCCCCTCTGTCTTAAGTGATCGGTGGTGGTAACTGTCTTTAAAGGAGAGGAAGAAGTGGATACAAACCAGGAAAATGGAGGGAAAAGCCAGACACAACTCAAGTGCCCCACGCAGACTGGGGGGGAGGGGGGCGGGGGGGACCCTCGAGTCCTGGTCTTGCAGCACTTGGAGAACCTGAGTGTGAGGCTGGACAGAGACAAGCCCCCTTGCGGCTCCCTGCCTGATGTGGGTCGTCTCCAGCGTGCACGCTGCCCTGGCAGAAGTGGTTCTTCCAAAAGCCTCTTAACTTTGGGATCGGGCCCCGTGTTGGTATGGGTGCCGGGTGCCCCCGGTACGCCAGCACCCTGCCTGCCGTCGGCGTTGCCTGAGCTCCTCCTGGTATCTCCGGGAGCTCTGCGATCCCACGAGCGCCCCACCGGATGCCCTCCTGTGGAGTGGGGTCCAAGAAGTGTTGACGTCGTATGGTTTCATGGTGGGGTGTAGGAGTTGGAGGTTTCCCTTTGGACCAGTGTGCTGGACTTTGTCCCCTGAAAAGCCCTCTTCTGGAACAGCCCAGAAGTCAGAGGTGGTGAGTGATGACCGAACGAAGGACTGGTTGTGAGCGCTCCAGGGCCCTGGGGGCTGAGGACAATGGGAGTCAGCTGCCGGCCTCAGGCCCCTCGGGGCCACAGCGGACAGGCCCCTGAAAGCCACATCAGGGACACCTCAGGCTGGAAGGCACCATCCCTGAGCCAAAGCCCTCCGTCTCCTCCGGCTGGCGTCCAGACGGGGCAAGGGGCTTGCAGAGCTGTCCCCGGAAACGAGCCCCATCCAGTCCCAGGCCAGAGCAAAAGCCAGCCCTCTCCAGAGACATGGGCTTCCGTGCAGTGTCCCGGCCCCAGCGTTCAGCCAAACACTAGTGCCGGGTCAGAACCACGTACCACGCGGAAGACACTGCCATCCTGAGACAGAACCAGCCCCGGGGACCTTGCGTGGGGATGACTGGATACAAAGCACGGGTCAGTACGGTGCAACAGAGGAGAAATTGAACACGTGAGCAAGGAACAAGGCGCTGCCAGAAAACACCACGTAGGTTTTTAAAAATACAAAACGGAATACAGGGAAATGAAAATTGCCAGTGGAATTAAAAATCCAATGGGCAGATCATGTAGCTCATTAGATGCTACAGAAGAAAGAATTGGTGGCTTGGATAGTCGTAAGCAAGGAGATTGCCTGCACTGAGGTATGGAAAGAGGAGGAGGAAACGCGAGAGGTTCAGGATGTGGACGAGAAAGCAGACTTGGGCCTTTGTGAGACGGGGTCCTTGGGCCTCGGGGCGCACTGTGCCGTGGGCAGGACACAGGTGGGCGTGCGCGTCAGCATGTGCCGGCCGGATGGCAGAGGCAGGTGGCACTCCTGCCCGGCTCCGTGAGGAAAGCCGTCTCGCTGGCACACCTGCCTCCTTGCTGCCAGATTAACTGCGGTGACATCCACGTTCTGCTGGGGAGGGAAACGCAGTGGCAGGAAGTGGAGTCTGAGAACCATGGTGTCTTTAGCCCCCGCTCCCCCGGGAAGGCCGCACTCTAGCCCACCAGCTGCGGTGGTGTGTGGAGGGAGCGTGTTCCAGAAGGCCCGGGTTGGTGGGATGGGCTGCGGAGAGTGGGGACCTGCGTCTCCCGTCTGGGTGGCTGCGCCCGGGAAGGGGTGACGCGGTGGGGCACCGACGGCACAGACCGCAGCAAGCTGGCACCATACAAATCCCAGGTGGCGTCACATCAGCTGTTTTCCTGACAGCGACGCGGGGGAACTGTCCGGGCTCGGGTGAAACCATCATCTCCCACCAGGACCACAGCTGGGCTGACCGGACGGGGCCGGGAGGGCGGGGGGAAGGCCCCAGCCTTGAGAGCCGCTCCAGCTCCGCCACCGTGAGGACGATGGTGGCGGGCCTCCTTCCTGGGCCTCTGCAGAGCCCTCGGAGCCCCCAGAGGCGTGTCCAGGCTGCAGGCCAGTGGCCGGTCCCTGCCTGCAGGTCACTGCAGGGAGGCTCCACAGGTAGGCCTGGAGGGCCACCTCGACCTGCCAGGTTCGCTCTGCTCTGCAGCCTGGCACGGGCCGCTGGGAGTTCGTGGAGTCCTCCTTTGCTTCTGGTTGGATATTAGAAACAAAAACCAGCAGGATGCCAGAGAGGCTCTCGGGTTGTCCTGAGAGGTTGCTCTGGGTCATAGCTCCTCTTCTGGCGAGTGGGCGCACCCCCCCCAGCTGGGGCTGGGGGTGCAAAGGTAGGCTGGGCAGCCTCCCCCCCACCCCCACCGCCCTGTTGTGGACACCCCATCACAGGCACAGCAGCGGCTGGGAAGAGGGGCAGGTGACGCTGACCGCGTGTCACTTGGCTCCTCTGGCCAGAAGTCCGAGCTGCCCTGGGTCCCCCGCACCCGAGGCCACACGCCGCCTGGCTGGACTCAGGCCCTCTGGGTACCGGGAGGTGTGGGGGCTGGTGGAGAGAAGGGTGTCTTAGAAGATGGGATTCTATTTGGGGGCTTTTTCCTGTGGTGAGACTCGGAAGACGTCCTCCCATTAACGCCCCCGAGACCCGTGTGGGGAGGTGGGCTGTGCGAGGCCCCTCCCACCAGGAGGGAGTCAGTACCTTCCGCTTCCCTGAGCATCGTCCAGCCTCAGCCGGGCTCTTGGCCACAGAGGGGAGGGAGGCCCGGTGCGGCGGGGCCTAGGGCCTCGCTACACGCACTGAGTCTCTTCCTGAGACCGCGGGCCTGGTGTGGTGCCGTCACGTCCTGCTCCGCGGCGGGGGACGCTCTGTTGCCGCAGAAAGCCCTTTGGGCGCAAGGCTGTGGAGGTGTTCGGCTGCCACTCCCAGGAAGGGTGTCTCTTGGGACCCCCGTCACCCCCCCACCCCCACCCCCACCCCCACCCCCGACCGCTAGGGAGTCTGCTGCCTGTGTTGTCACTTGAAGACAGTGACTGCAGTGCCCTTGTGCCGGTCCCTCTGGCACCTCAGGGTCCTGTGGGGTCTGTTCTGAGGACGCGCTGCCCACACCCAGCCTTGCACCTCCCTAGGCCTGCCCCAGAGAGCAGAGCTGGGCCACCGGCCTTGTCCTCTGAAGTTACTTAGTGTAATTTGCAGATGTCCCCATGAGCAGGAATCCTCGTGTGGCACGTGTTTCTCTGAGCTCTGCTGTCTCCCTCCTCCGGCTGACTTCCTCTCTCCGCCGCCTCCAGGGAGGCGCAGGGGCCCTCAGAGGCTGGAGGCTCCGTGGGTGGAGACCAAGCGGTGGTTCCTAGGAGACTGGATGGAAATCGGGTCCTGATTGCGGAGCAGGGCGGTGTGCACGTGCCTTCCTGCTGCTGTCCTGACACCAGGGCCCCGTGTTGGAGACACCAAGCTGGTGGGGCATCTGTGTCCGTGTCATTGAGCAGGAGGTCGGCTCGTGTGTCCTGGGGGCGTGGGCCTTGTTTCTGTCATCGTTTGTGCGCAGGGCAGAGCGGTCACCATAGAGAAGGGGGGGGGGGGGGGTTAGTGGAGCACTCGGCCGTGTGAGAACTTTTAAACCCGATGCCCTGATTCGGGGAGTGTGTTCCAGAAAGCTCGGGTTGGGTGGGATGGCCCCGAGTGACTGCGAAAGTGTGGCTTAACTTCTCGGGACCTTGTGGGGCCACCGGGCAGGGCTGCTGCTATGTGTGGCTCCTCGCCCTGTGTAGAGGCTCCGGGGAGGCTGCCAGCCTCACCCCTGCACCTGCCGGCTTGTAGGCAGAACAGGGGACAGGGTGGATAAGCTGGGGTCCTTGGTCACAGATGAGGAGCCTTCTGGAGCTTTCTTCCTTTCTCGAGCCCGGGCCTCACGGGTTGGTTAGAGAACCATCGTGGCCGGGGTGCCTGGGCAGCCTGTGTCGCAGTGAGTCACAGTGTGGTTTCTGAAAGGGCCGATCGCAGTACTTTCTAAGGAAGTAGCTCACGGAAAACTCTTCTTGAGAAAATGGAAAACGACGCATCTGTGGGCTGGGGATGTTGTCCTGGAGTCGGGCAGGCGGGGCGCACGGGAGCCTGTCCGGTCCGTGTCTCCCAGACAGCACCCACCTCCCCAGGGCAAACCAGAGCCAGCGAGCCGGCCGAGGGCCCGGAGGAGGTCCTCTCTGACGCGTGGAGTGGAGAGCAGGGGGCCCCCCTCCCCCGAGGAGAGTTTCAGGACCCCAAGTCTCCCATGGTGACCCTCCTTCCCTGGCTGCAGTTTGCACCCTGTGACCTAGAACACCCCCTAGCCAGCCCGGCCCCCACACCCGGGCCCCACCCAGCACGCACGGGGGCAGCGTGGGGAGGGCTCCGGGCGCCTGGTGGATCCCTAAATCCCCGGCAGGAGGGGCACGGGGGCGAAGGAGGACAGTGAGCTTCGGCTCCTGGTTCACGGAGCCTGGGGGGTGTCTTCTGTCCCTTCCTCCCGCCTCTTCCCGGAGAAGCCACGCGGTGTGTCTGTGCTCAGGGTCGGCAGGGAGCTCCGTAAGGGGTCAGACCAGTGGAGGAGGTGTGCGCTCCGAGGAGGCGGAGACGGAACGGCTGAGCTGTTCCATCGTGTCTGGTTAGTGCTCTGTGTTGATGCCTTTAGATGCCTCCAGCTCAGTCCATGTCGTGGTACTGCAAGGCTGGTTCGCTCCTCGAAGGGCCATGGCATGAAATGGAGGTCCCTAGAAGCAAGAAGAAAGGTACAGTACTGACAAGTCGGCCTTGACCTGTTTATGTATTTCTGAACTGTGTTTGCCATTTATATCTGCACTGTTTGGAGGCGGGACGGGGAAGGAGGAGCCGGAGTGTGGACACGTGCACTTAATGGACGGAGACCTGTCCCGCGTGAGCCAGGGCCCCAGTGAGGGGCCGTCCCACCGCCTGGCGTGCGGCGGTGGGGCCCGAGGCGGGGCAGGCCTCATTGGCTGATGACGAGGTGTTGGAGTTGTCTCTGTTACCGCCGGAGGTGACGACCGGGCGGCTCGGTGCTGCCACCCCTGTTCTCGCCCTTTCCCTGTGAGCTGGGAGGCGGGGGGCTCCGCGACGCCAGGCAAGGCCGCGGGTCCTGAGGACCGCGTGGCATGAAATGTCCCCCTGTCTCCTCCACTGCCTCACAGAGAAGCAGGGTCCTGAGCGCAAGAGGATTAAGAAGGAGCCCGTCACCCGGAAGGCCGGGCTGCTGTTTGGCATGGGGCTGTCTGGGATCCGAGCCGGCTACCCCCTCTCCGAGCGCCAGCAGGTGGCTCTCCTCATGCAGATGACCGCCGAGGAGTCCGCCAACAGCCCAGGTGAGCCCCCGGTGCCTCGAGGAAGCGGCCCAGGGCCCGGCGGCTTCTGTCGCCGGGACACGCCCGGTGACGCCCTGCCTGTCCTCTCCTTGGCCTGCAGTAGACACGACACCAAAGCACCCCTCCCAGTCGACAGTGTGTCAGAAGGGGACGCCGAACTCCGCCTCGAAAACCAAAGACAAAGTGAACAAGCGGAACGAGCGCGGAGAGACCCGCCTGCACCGCGCGGCCATCCGCGGGGACGCCCGGCGCATCAAGGAGCTCATCGGCGAGGGCGCGGACGTCAACGTCAAGGACTTTGCAGGTGAGCGCTCGCGGGCGCCCTCACCCCGCGTGCCCCGAAGGCGCCCCGCCTGGGGTCCAGGGGTGGAGCCGGGGGCGGGCGGAGGGGGGGGCGGTTGCGCACAGGAGTTGGGGGTAGCGGGCAGACCTCGCGCTTAGACCAGGGTGATGTGCTGTTGCTGCTGAGGAAGAGGTACTGATGTTTCGGAAAGTATTTCAAAATAAGATCGTTTTCTTATTTTTTATCATCTTTAAGAGAATTGGGGGAATTTTTAGATGCCACTCTGCTGTGTTGTGTAGACCCCAGTTCCGTGGAAGAGGAGTCACGCCCCTGGCACGTTCAGGGAGAGGCGGCCCTGCCTCGGTGCCCGGCAGCCTGGGGACCGCACCCCCCAGGGAAGAAATGTCTCCGAGAGGGCCCTTTCATTTAAGCCGGAAGCAGGTGTTCCTCCCCCGGCCCGAGACAGCCAAGCTTTATCTGCTTTGAGGGCCGTGCGGTCACGGTGGAGTATTGCCGGGTGTGAACAGGACGCTTGCTCTGTGCCTCAGCATCGGCACGTTCCACAGCCGTTTGTTCCGAGAGCGCGTGGAACGTGAGACCAGCAAAGCGGTCTCCGTGACGAACCTGTCTAGACTGCGTCCACTGCCCTAGTTGATGGGGTTTCTGACCCAAACCTAATGTAGCACCTTCTCTGAAAATACGATTTTCCTAAGGCGAGATTTGCCAAAGCCCTGGAATTTGTGTCCACAGGGTGGCCCCGTTTGCACACTGACATTTGCGGGTGGCCTGTCGAGGCTCTAGTGGAGACGGCCGCCAGAGGAGGCCTCCCCGCGTGGCCTCAGCCACGTGCTGCCCAGAGGGCACGTTTCGAAACCTGCAGCTGTGGTCACAGCCCCTGCCACGCTGCCCGCAGCCCCCTCGGCCGCTCTCCCTGTACCCTCCACGTGTGTTGCCAGATACGCTGGATTGAGGCTCCCACCCCCGACGAGTCCCCTACCCCAGGTTGTGCCCGCAGAGGGTGAACCTGGGGGGTTAGCGAGCTGCACGTCGTGGGGCAGACGGGGCGCCCCAGCAAAGGACACTCAGGGCTTCCCGGGACCGTAGCCCTTCCGTGCAGGGCGCTGCCTCGGGACAGGAGTGGCGTTCTTGAGGATTAAATAACATAGGTCCTAAGTGTCTGTTTCCAGGCTGGACAGCGCTGCACGAGGCGTGTAACCGGGGCTACTACGACGTCGCCAAGCAGCTGCTGGCCGCGGGGGCAGAGGTGAACACCAAGGGCCTAGACGACGACACCCCCCTGCACGATGCTGCGAACAACGGGCACTACAAGGTGGGTGCCTCCCCGCACCCACGTCCCCCGCTGGGCCTGCTGGCCGCCTTGGATGTCATCCTGTCGCTCCCTGTCCCTACCGTCCTGCACGTTTGCCCCCCCCGCCCGAGCCGTCCTCTCTGACCAGCCCACCTGCTCATCCTGGGTCAGCACCTGGGTGACCTCTTGCTCCATGTGACGGGGCCCTGCTCAGGTCATGCGGGCATGTCTAGGTTTTAGCAGCTGGATGATCACGCGGGGGAGGGGAGCGGGGGAGGGGGGTATTCATGGGCTGCTGCCGGCGCTGTCCTTGTCCTTATGGCATTTACTGTTGATGAAGCACAGAGAGGTGTAGCCAGTACACGGGAGGACTCTCGTAACCAGTCTGGGAGCAGCGAGTAGCCAAGCGCACGGCCTCCCCGAGAGGACCAGCCCCCTTAGGGAAACGGCTGCCTCTGGGTCTGATGCAGGAGACGCGCAGAGGTGGCGAGGCTCTTGCTGTGGTCGTTACCAGACCTTCGTGAAGAGGCCCGGGAAGCACAGTGGGGCCTGGCGAGGACAGCGCCTGTAGACCGGAACGCACCTCTGACGCTCTCCTGTAGCTGCTCTGCCCCGTCGCCTTGGGCAGGTGCCAGGGAACTAGCAGCACCCGGCGAGTGGCGAGCGGTTGAAGGATGATGAGTCACACGGTCGGGGGAGGGCTGTGAATGAGAAGATGCCCACGGTGACCGGACGAGTCCAGACACAGATTGTGTACTTGATGTCAGGGCTCTTGGTTAGCTCCTTGGGTTAGATAAAGGCATCTTGGTTATTTTGGTTTTTTAAGGGTCCTTTTAGAGAAATGCTAGAAAAGTTTATGAAATGCCTGGGACCCGCTAGAGTACCCACGGTGGGGGACGGGGAGGGATCGATGACGTGAGTCTGGCGCTATGTTGGCAGCCGACAGACTGGGGAGGGACGGGGTCGTCCTCTGAATCTCTGTACTTCTGTGATTATCCTTGTAAAACTACCTTACGGAACAGACTGTGGAAATACGGGGAGGGGTGCAGGGTAGCGGCCCCCGGAGAGATCCCCCCGTCCAGCTCCTGGGACTGTGAATATGTGACCTCACGTGGTAAGGGGACTTCACGGATGGGAGTAAGCAAAAGATCATGCAGTGGTGACTCTGGATTATCCCCACGGGCCCAGTGCCCTCTGGGGTCCGTGTAGCAGAAACCCTTCCCCAGGAGGGAGGAGACCGTGAGGGCGACTCGCCCGCGTTGCCAGCCTTGGCAGAAGGGGCCGAGGGACATGGTGGCTTCCAGCAGTTGGGACAGCCCTCAGCAGGCAGACGGCAGGGACACGGGGCCAGTCCCACCACTGCAAGGGACCCCACGCACACGGAAAGGAAGGAGCCAACACCACACATCTGTAGGGTCAGCGAGACCCGTTGCAGACTTGGCGAGACGGAGGGGCTGGTGATTCGCTAGAGCAGCCGTGGGAAACCCGTGCCCGGGAAGCGGGGGTCCTGGTCGGGGGAGGCCGCGGCGTCCTAAGCGGGAAAGGCGTGTGAGCGACGGGGTGTTCCTGGTTAAAGATTGTTTTAACACTCCAGTGTCCAAACTGGGGCCGAGACAGCACTGAACCTGCACTTGAGGGCAGTGAGTCGGCCGCCCCGGGTGTGCGAAGCACACTTGCCGGCTGTAGACAGTTGAGCAGAGCTGCTGCGGGGTCACCTGGACTGTGTCTGTCATTCACAGGACCCCCCCCCCCCCCCCCCGCCTTACTGTGTCAAAGCACGGAAGAGGCAATCTTCTTTTCTAAAAGAAACGAGAACACAAAATAAACCTACTTGGAAGAAGCTCGCTCTTTGTTTCCTCTGTTCTGTCAGTCCCCGCTCCCCACCAGACCTCCAGAGCCCTTCTTTCCACACCCCGCGGGCCCTGCCGGATGGCGGCTCATCGCTGGCGGGAGATCATGGGGCCGTGGTCGGCCCACCACCGATGGGGAGGACTCTGCATGGGAGCGCAGACCTCCTCCGTGTGGCGGCGTGCTCGGCTGGGGTGGGGGGCCCGGAGACCCCCCCGGGGGCCGTGCGGTGGCGGTGGGGGGGGCTGTTGTCTGGTCGAGCACAGGACTCTAGGAAGCGGCTGCAGTTGTACCGGCACGGGGGCGCGTCGCGTGCTTCTCAGAAAGCCCCTGACCTGCCGGTTGCTGTTTCGTAGGTGGTGAAGCTGTTGTTGCGGTATGGCGGGAACCCTCAGCAAAGCAACAGAAAAGGCGAGACGCCGCTGAAGGTGGCCAACTCCCCGACCATGGTGAATCTCCTGTTGGGCAAGGGGACCTACACGTCCAGCGAGGAGAGCTCGACCGGTCAGTGGCCGGGAGCCGCACCGCGTGTGCCGGCTGGGGTGGGGGAGCTTCTGGACGGCCGGGACCCCACCCCCAGGGTTCCCTCGTCCTCCGGCCCTGCCCTCACGCAAATCTCTCTCTCATTTCCTCCTGCCCGTGGCCGGCCTCCGATTTATCTAAATCAGGCGAAGAGCTGTCTCTCCTCCCCTTCCCCCCTCTGCCTCGTCTGCAGAGCGCCGTCCCCGTGCATGTTCAGTAGGGTCGCTGTGACTCTGCCTCTGACCTCTTCCCCCCTGTTCCCAGCAGAGAGCTCAGAGGAGGAAGACGCCCCATCGTTCGCACCTTCTAGTTCAGTTGACGGCAATAACACAGACTCTGAATTTGAAAAAGGCCTGAAGCACAAGGCTAAGAATCCAGAGCCCCAGAAAACTGTGACCCCCGTCAAGGATGAGTACGAGTTTGACGAGGACGACGAGCAGGACAGAGTCCCTCCAGTGGACGACAAACACTTACTGAAAAAGGATTACAGAAAAGAAACTAAATCAAATAGTTTTATTTCTATACCCAAAATGGAAGTGAAAAGTTACACTAAAAATAACACGATTGCACCAAAGAAAGCGGCTCATCGCATCCTGTCAGACACGTCAGACGAGGAGGACGTTGGTGTCACTGTGGGGACAGGAGAGAAGCTGAGGCTCTCGGCACACACGATACTGCCCGGTAACAAAACGCGGGAACCTTCCAATTCCAAGCAGCAGAAAGAGAAAAATAAAGTGAAAAAGAAGCGAAAGAAGGAGACAAAAGGCAAGGAAGTGCGGTTTGGGAAGAGGAATGACAAGTTCTGCTCCTCCGAGTCGGAGAGCGAGTCCTCGGAGAGCGGGGAGGACGACGGGGACTCGGTGGGGAGCTCTGGCTGCCTCAAGGAGTCCCCGCTGGTGCTGAAGGACCCGTCCCTGTTCAGCTCTCTGTCCGCCTCCTCCACCTCGTCTCACGGGAGCTCTGCCGCCCAGAAGCATAACCCCGGCCACGCGGACCAGCACGCCAGGCACTGGCGGACAGACAATTGGAAGAGCATCTCTTCTCCCGCCTGGTCGGAGGTCAGCTCTTTATCAGACTCCACAAGGACGAGACTGACGAGCGAGTCTGACTGCTCCTCCGAGGGCTCCAGCGTGGAGTCGCTGAAGCCCGTGAGGAAGAAGCAGGAGCACAGGAAGCGGGGCGGCCTGCAGAGCACGCTGTCGGAGAAGAAGAACTCTTTCCACGCCAGCGTGGACGGCGCCGTTCCCAAGCTGGACAAGGAGGGCAAGGTCGTCAAGAAACACAAAACAAAACACAAACACAAAAACAAGGAGAAAGGGCTGTGCTCCGTCGGTCAGGAACTCAAGCTGAAAAGTTTCGCCTACGAGTATGAGGACTCCAAGCAGCGGCCGGAGAAGGCCATACTTCTGGACGGCGACGTTCCCAGCGAGGGCAAGCTGAAGGCCTTGAAGCACGACCGGGACCACTTCAGGAAGGAAGAGCGGCTCGGCAAGCTGAAGCCGGAAGACAGGGAGTGGCTCTTCAAGGAGGAGGTGGTCAAGGTTTCCAAAGACGAGAAGGCCCTGAAGAGAATCAAAGAGGTGAGCAGGTCTTTCCGAGAAGAGAAGGACCGTGGGAGTAAAGCAGAAAGAGAGAAACTAGGGAAGGAGAAGTCTCCCAAAGAGGAACGACTGAGGCTCCACAAAGAGGAAAGAAAGAAAAAGTCCAAAGACAGGCCCGCCAAGCTAGAGAAGAAGAACGACTGTAAGGAGGACAGGATTCCAAAGGAGAAGGAGAAGGCTTTCAAAGAAGAAAAAGAAAAACTGAAAAAAGAAAAGGTCTACAGGGAAGACTCTTCCGCTTTCGATGAGTATTGTAACAAGAGTCAGTTTCTGGAGAACGAAGACACCAAATTCAGCCTTTCCGACGACCAGCAGGACCGGTGGTTCTCGGACTTGTCCGATTCGTCCTTTGATTTCAAAGGGGACGACAGTTGGGATTCTCCAGTGACAGACTACAGGGATGTTAAAAGTGACCCCGTGGCCAGACTGATCCTGGAGACCGTGAAGGAGGACAGCAAGGAAAAGAAGCGGGAGAGCAAGGGCCGTGAGAAGCGGGACTACGGGGACAGGCGCAGCGACAGGGACGCCTTCTTCCGGAAGAAGGACAGAGACTGTCTGGACAAGAGCTCTGAGAGGAGGAAGGAGCAGGCAGACAAGCATAAGGGCATCCCCGGCTGCCTTCCCGACAAGGACAAAAAGCGGAGGGAGTCCGCCGAGGGCGGGCGGGACAGGAAGGACCCCCTCGAGGCCGCCAAGGAGCGGAAGGATGGCAGGCCCAAGCCCGAGGAGGCCCACCGGGAGGAGCCGAAGGAGCTGGCTGGCGAGGCCAGCTTCAAGGACAGGCCCGACTGTGACTTTGGGAAGGGCCCCGAGCCCTGGGAGAGGCTCCATGCGGCAAGAGACAAGGAGAAGAAGGAAAGGGGGAAATTAGAGAAATACAAAGATAAGTCCGGTGACAGAGAGAAAAGCGAAAAGTCTGTCCTTGAGAAATGTCAGAAGGACAAGGAGTTTGATAAATGCTTTAAAGAGAAGAAGGATCCCAAGGAGAAGCATAAGGACAAGGAGAGAAAGGCGTCTCTTGACCAGGTGAAAGAAAAGAGGGAGAAGAATTTCCCTGGACTTCTCTCCGAGGACTTCCCTGAAAAAAAAGACGAGAAGAAGGGTAAAGAGAAGAGCTGGTACATCGCCGACATATTCACAGACGAAAGCGAGGACGAGAAGGACGAGTTCGCGGCCAGCGGGCTCCGACTCGGGGACGCCGGGGACGCGCCGCGGGCGGACGGCCCCCAGGACACCGACCGGCACCGGAAGCACTCTGCCGACCGGCAGCACTCAGAGAAGCAGAAAGATCGAGAGCTCCGAGAAAAGAAAAAGGAGAAGGGAGCCGCGGAAGGGGCGAAAGACAAGAAAGAGAAGGTCCTGGAGAAGCACAAGGACAAGAAGGACAAAGAGGGTGCGGACAAGTACAAGGACAGGAAGGACCGCACCTCGGCCGACCCCACCCAGGAAAAGAAGAACAAGCAGAAGCCTCCCGAGAAGCTGGAGCGGAAGCCCTCCGCAGAGGACAAGGCCAGGAGCAGGCACCGCGAGAGGCCGGACCGGGAGCACTGCCGGGACAGGAAGGTGTCGAGGAGCACCGAGGCGGAGAAGAGCCTGCTGGAGAGGCTGGAGGAGGAAGCCCTGCACGCGTACCGGGAGGACTCCAACGACAAGGCCAGCGAGGTGTCCTCGGACAGCTTCACCGACCGCGGGCAGGAGCCCGGCCTGAGCGCCCTCCTAGAGGTGTCCTTCACGGAGCCCCCGGAGGAGAAGGTCAAGGAGAGAGAAAGGCACAGACACTCTTCGTCCTCGTCCAAGAAAAGCCACGATCGGGAGAGAGTCCGGAAAGACAAGTGTGAGAAGAGAGACAAGAGCGACGATTACAAGGACACAGGCAGCAGGAAGGACCCCGGCCAGTACGACAAGGACTTCTCGGACGCCGACGCTTACGGGATCCCTTACGGCGCCAAAGCGGACGTAGAGGACGAGCTAGATAAAACCATTGAGTTGTTCGCCGCTGAAAAGAAAGATAAAAACGATTCCGAGAGAGAGCCTTCCAAGAAAGCGGAGAAGGAGCTGAAGCCTTATGGCTGTGGTGCCGCCGGTGCCCTCAAGGACAAGAGGCGGCGGGAGAGGCACCGCGAGAGGTGGCGGGACGAGCGGGAGAAGCACAGGGACAGGCACGGCGACGGGCCCCCGCGGCACCACAAGGACGAGCAGAAGCCCGCGGCCAGAGACAAGGACAACCCTCCAAACGCACTCAGAGACAAGTCCCGGGACGAGAGCCTGAAGCTCAGCGAGACCAAACCGAAGGAGAAATTCAAGGAAAACCCCGAGAAGGAAAAGGGTGACTCGGTGAAGGTCGGCAACGGCAACGATAAGCCGCCGGCAGCCAGAGACCAGGGCAAGAGAGATGCCCGGCCCAGAGAGAAGCTTCTGGGCGACGGCGACCTGATGATGACCAGCTTCGAGCGCATGCTGTCCCAGAAGGACCTGGAGGTCGAGGAGCGGCACAAGCGGCACAAGGAGAGGATGAAGCAGATGGAGAAGATGAGGCACCGGTCCGGAGACCCGAAGCTCAAGGACAGGGCGAAGCCCGCTGAGGACGTGCGCAAGAAGGGCCTGGACGGGCCCGCACGGAGGCCGCTGGTGCCGGACCCCGCCCCGAAGGACAAGAGGCCCAAGGAGCCCGCTCTGGCCCCGCCGGCCGCCGACGGCAAGCCCCCCCCGGGGCCGGCCGGGGACGCCAGGGACTGGCTGGCGGGGCCGCACGCCAAAGAGGCGCTGCCCGCCTCCCCGAGGCCGGACCAGGGCCGGCCCACCGGGGTCCCCACGCCCGCGTCCGTGGTGTCGTGCCCCAGCTACGAGGAGGCCATGCACACGCCCAGGACCCCGTCCTGCAGCGCGGACGACTACTCCGACCTCATTTTCGACTGCGCTGACCCCCAGCCCGTCTCCAGCACGTCCGCCAGCGCCTGCTCCCCCTCTTTCTTCGACAGGTTCTCTGTGGCAGCGAGTGGGATTTCGGAAACCACGAGCCAGACGCCTACGAGGCCGCTGTGCACGAGCCTGTACCGTTCGGTGTCTGTCGATATCCGGAGGACCCCCGAGGAAGAATTCAGCACTGGGGACAAGCTGTTCAGACAGCAGAGCGTCCCCACCGCGTCCAGTTACGGCTCGCCAGGGCAGCGCCTGGAGGACAAGGCCCCCGTGCCCCCGGGTCCTGCCGAGAAGTTCGCCTGCTTGTCCCCGGGGTACTACTCCCCAGACTATGGCATCCCCTCCCCCAAAGCGGACGCTCTGCACTGCCCGCCTGCGGCCGTGGTCAATGTCACCCCCTCCCCAGAGGGTGCTTTCTCTGGTTTACAAGCGAAGTCCCCCCCTTCGCACAGAGATGAGCTGTTGGCCCCGTCCATGGAGGGGGCCCTTCCGCCTGACTTGGGCATCCCCCTGGATGCCACGGAGGACCAGCAGGCCACTGCCGCCATCATCCCCCCGGAGCCCAGCTACCTGGAGCCGCTGGACGAGGGCCCCTTCAGCACGGTCATCACGGAGGACCCCGTCGAGTGGGCGCACCCAGCTGCCTCGGAGCAGGCCCTGTCCTGCAGCCTGATTGGGGGCGCCCCGAGAACCCTGTCAGCTGGCCTGTGGGGCCGGACCTCCTGCTTAAGTCCCCACAGCGCCTCCCGGAGTCCCCGCAGCACTTCTGCCCCACCGAGGCCCTCCACCCCGCTGCCCCGGGGCCCTTCGGCGCCCCAGAGCCCCCTTACCCAGGCTCCCCTGACTCCTACCCTCTGTCGGCCACCGAGCCTGGACTCGAGGGCGCCAAAGGCGACGTGGTGGACACGGTCCCGGCCGCTGTGCCCGCCCCAGAAGAACCGGCCCCCTTTGCCCCTCCGTCCAGGCTGGAGCCCTTTTTCACCAACTGCAAACCGCTCCCTGACGCGCCCCCCCGACGCGGCCCCCGAGCCTGCGTGTTTGGCCACCGTGACTCAGGTGGAGGCTCTGGCGCCCATGGAGAATAACTTCCTGGAAAATGGGCACGACCTGTCGGCCCTCGGCCAGGTGGAAGCGGTGCCCTGGCCTGATGGCTTCCCCAACTCCGAGGACGACTTAGACCTGGGGCCCTTCTCTCTGCCGGAGCTTCCTCTTCAGGCTAAAGACGTTTCTGATGTCGAAACGGAACCAGTAGAAGAGACTCCCCTTGGCCCTCCGGAAAACACCCCCGCGGGGCCCCCCGTAGTCCCGAATGGCGGGGATGTCCCTGCAGCGGCTGCCGAGGAACAGCCCGCACTGCCTCCCGACCAGGCGGCTCCCCGGCTCCCCGCCGAGCCCGAGCCGGAGCCCCCCGAGGAGCCCGAGCCGGATGTGATGTTGGAGACCGCGGTAGAGGCAGGGGTCACGTCAGAGGGGACGGTCCCCCCCGAGGACTCGGACTCCAGCCTGGGGCCCGCACCGCCAGCCCCGGAGCGGCATCCAGCAGGGAGCGGAGACGAGGAGGCCGAGGGCCGGGACCCCCCGGCCGCGTCCCACGGCACCCCCGACGCCGCTGTCGTTGCCCGCCGCCGCCGCGGATGGCCGGCACAGGCACACGTGGAGGACGGGGCCGGCCCGCTCGACGGGGCCGGCCCCGAGGGACCTGTGGGCGGCATCCAGCCCGAAGCTTCGGAACCAGAACCCAAACCCGCGGTCGAAGCCCCGAAGGCGCCCAAGGTGGAGGAGATCCCCCAGCGCATGACGAGGAACCGGGCTCAGATGCTGGCCAACCAGAGCAAGCAGAGCTCGCCGCCCGCCGACAAGGAGCCCGCCCCCGCCCCGCCCCCCCGCGCCAAGGGCCGCTGCTGCGAGGAGGACGACCCCCAGGCCCAGCACCCCGCGCAAGCGCCGCTTCCAGCGCTCCAGCCAGCAGCTGCAGCAGCAGATGAACACGTCCACCGCAGCAGACGCGGGAGGTGATCCAGCAGACGCTGGCCGCCATCGTGGACGCCATCAAGCTGGATGACATCGAGCGTACCACAGCGACAGGTCCAACCCCTACTTCGAGTACCTGCAGATCAGGAAGAAGATCGAGGAGAAGCGCAAGATTCTCTGCTACATCACGCCGCAGGCGCCCCAGTGCTACGCCGAGTACGTCACCTACACGGGCTCCTACCTCCTGGACGGCAAGCCGCTCAGCAAGCTGCACATCCCCGTGGTGAGTACCGGAGGCGGGCGGGAGACCCGCTGGCGGGGCTCTGTCGTCCGTCCCGCGTCCGCGTGCGCTCCTCATGCGGGGCCTTGACTGGCCAACCACACGTGTGCCCGTGCGCTCGGTCCGCTGGGTCGACGGTCACCCAGCTGGTCTGTCTGCTGTAGCTACGCCCTGCAGACCTCCAGCTGGGGCTGCCCTGGGGGCCGCTCGGTGCCTGCCTCTGCCAGTGAGGGTCTCCGCTCGGCCCTTTTAACACCCCCCGGTAACACTCGGTGTTCCCAGTGGCCCCAGGTTGCCAACCGGAGGCCAGGCCTCACTGTCGTCACCGTGCAGCCCTGAGCAGCAGGCACCCTGGCGGCTTCCCCACCCCACTGTGGGCATTGGGAGCCCAGGGACCCCGTGTCTGTGCAGACCCCGCCATCTACACACCCCACCTTCCAGCCGTCTGCATCCCCACTTCTCCCGTTGTACCCTCTTCCTCGGGGTGGGCTCCTGCCACCACCCCTGCCCAGGAACAGCCCCCCTGCAGCACAGCCACCGCCCTGGGCCCCTCAGCACCTGTTCAGCCCAGGCGCAGGTGACTTGCTTCATCTCGGACCCTCCCACCCGCTTGGAGGGGAGCCAGGACTTCCGTTGCGTTACCATCAGGCCCAGAACAGGCCTGCAGCCCACAGGGCCCACCTCAGAGCAGCCCCCCCCCCCCCCAGAGTCACACTGGATCTGTGTGTTCTGGAAGGTGGCATCTGAGCTGTCCCTTTCTTCACCGGGTGTCTTCTGAATAGCGATAGGTGGCTCTGAGCGTCAGGTTCAAAAGGCGAGGCCCTTGGGGGCAACGGCTGCCCGGGCCACCACCCTCCCTGGACAGCCCAGTCTTCCGGCACTTTGGATGGGGCAGGGCGATGGGGGGACAGACAGCTTTGAGCCCAGCAGGACGTCTGGCCTGGAAGCATCAGGTGCTGGGTCTCTCTGGGTCACTAGTTCGGAAAATCTGGCCTGAGATTTCTGTTCAGTGACGTGTTGGTTGCCCCTTTTGTTTAAATTTGGTTTTCAAAACAGAGCACCATGACGTTCCTGGAAAGTTCGGAAAATAGAGAAAACAGTAGGGGTCGCTGTGGTTTGTGTAACTTCTTATTTTCCACTGGGATTCCCGCCTTTCGTTCTAGAAAAAAAAGCTGTTTCCCTTCCCGTGGTCCCCACACCATAAAGCACCCAGGCCATTAGGGGCGGGCGGGCAGAGGTCAGGGCATTCCTGGACTTCTCGCCAGCCAAGAGGGTGCGTCTCAGGGCTCAGTCCTTCAAGTGGGTTGGTGTTCCTGGTGCAAGTTCACAGCACTCACCAACCACCCCGCCCCCACCCCCGTGATTGCAGATCGCGCCCCCTCCCTCCCTGGCGGAGCCCCTGAAGGAGCTGTTCAAGCAGCAGGAGGCCGTGAGGGGAAGCTGCGGCTGCAGCACAGCATCGAGCGGGTAAGAGGGGCCAGCGGCACGA
Source organism: Panthera pardus (assembly GCF_024362965.1). Classification (NCBI taxonomy): domain Eukaryota; kingdom Metazoa; phylum Chordata; class Mammalia; order Carnivora; family Felidae; genus Panthera; species Panthera pardus. Next base: position 25,426,753 of record NW_026526754.1, on the reverse strand, counting down.
GGGGGTGGCGGGCGCCGGGCGTCTGTCCGGGTGAGTCCTGCTCATCTGGCTGCTCTCCTCAGGAAAAGCTCATAGTCTCCTGCGAGCAGGAGATCCTGCGGGTTCACTGCCGGGCAGCGAGAACCATCGCGAACCAGGCGGTGCCGTTCAGCGCCTGCACCATGCTGCTGGACTCCGAGGTCTACAACATGCCTCTGGAGAGTCAGGTGGGTGACCGTCCGGGCCCGGCACTCGCTCTCCCGTCTCCAGCTTCCCGAGAGGAGCTGGGCCTCCTGGGATTCGGCTGCACTGTGGGCAGCGAGCGGGAAAGGGCCGAATTCCCGCAGGTAGCCCGGCCTGGTTCAGTTCCCCAGTCCGCACCAGGGCCGGGGAGGGTGGCGGCGACCACACGGCGGGACACGCAGCAAGCAGCAAGCACCCTGGCCGTGTCGAGAGATGCCCCGCTCCAGGGTCCTCGTGGACGCTAGTCTCTCCGCTCACTGAGAGTTATACTTGTTTTAGAGGAAAATTTAAATAAGAGACGAGTAGTATCCAGGCGACTTGCTCTGTGGTGGCCCCACCGGGAAGCTGTCCTGCGGCAGATGGGGGCAGAGCAGGGCCCACGGCGAGGGGAGGGTCCTGCGGGCCCTGGGGTCCTGCTGGAACAGACTTCCTGCCTGGCCTCACCTGCTGGCCGCTCCCGGCATTGGACCTGTGGGGTCCCTCTTCACCCCCGCTGCCCACCCCCCGTGCACCCAGGCCTGGGGTCAGAACCGACACGGGTTTGCTCCCCAATTTGTTCTCTTCCCAGCGCCCTCCGAGACTTTTTAAAAACAACCCTGAAACGTGTCATTTTGGGCCTGTGCAAAAACACTGCGGTCTCCTCGGGCCTCTCCTGTCCCCTGGCCAGCGTGCGTGCCTGCTGCACCCCAGGCTCACGCGCTGCACGGGCCCCTGGGGCTCTGGGCAGCGTTCTCAGGCTGGCCGCGTGGAGGACAGCAGTGGTTCCGTGGTTTTTAAGACTCTTTGTTTGCACATCAAGTGCTTTGCATTCACTTACATGCAGTCTTTAGAATTGATTGTAAATTTAAAAAATAAAATTTTTAAAAATAAAAAAAGAAGAATTGATCTTAAAAAACTTTCCCCACTAGGGGTGCCTGGGGTCAAGAGTTTGAGCCCCTGCATTGGGCATGGAGCCTACATAAAAGTAAAAAAATGTTTTTTAACTTTCCCAACTGAACATAGTACGTATAAAAACAAGATTGGTCTAGAGCAGAAAGAGAGTCTACAAGCCAAAGGGCTGAGGGCCTCAGCGATCACCGCGGGGGCTCTGCGACCTCTGAAAAAGAACCCAAGGGGCTGGAGGGCTTCCTGGGCTGCTTCTGAGCCTGAGGACAGTGAAGGCCTCCGCCCTGCCGAGCGTTCTGCGGTGGGGCCTGCGCTCGCTTCCCGAGGCCGCACCACAGACGCCGTGACGTGTGACGGCCTCCCGGGACCCCCAGGCCGCGGGGGCGGTGAGACCACCACCCTCCGTCCTGAGGCTTTACTGTTCGTGAGCCCGTCTGTGGGCGCGGGGCTACCGTGCGTGAGGACAGGGACGTGGGGTTGGCGCCCCGCCCCCCGGCCAAGGCACCTCGGGTCTCTTCAGAGAGAATTACAGACCGAAGAGACGAAGGCATAGCCCTGCCAGCCTCACCGTGCGCGTCCCCGTGACTCCCAGGGAACGCGGTAGGGGTCCGGGGGACTGAGGGCGCCCGTTTGTTTGTGCCCAAGCACACATCCCCGCACCCCCCCCCTCCCCACACTCAGTGGCCTCCTGGAGACACGCCAGCCAAGCTCCTCGCAGAGGGGCGGCAGGGGGGTGACACGGACCGTGGGCTCCTCTTGACTCTTCCCCATCCAGCGTCCGCGCCTCTCCCCTCAGGGCGACGAGAACAAGTCCGTGCGCGACCGGTTCAATGCACGCCAGTTCATCTCGTGGCTCCAGGACGTGGACGACAAGTACGCATGAAGGTGAGGACCCTGTGCCCTCCCCCGCCCGGGCGGCAGCGGGGGGCGGGGGAGGGGGCAGCTGCTGCCGGATCCCCCGTTTGCAAGTGGCAGTGTCAGACCCCGTGAGCCCGGCTGATGCCTTCAGGGAGCTGAGGTCTCCCCGCCCCCCATGTTGCCTCCTTAGAGTGTCTTCCCTCCTGTCCAGGTGTGCGGGGAGCAGCTCCTGTCACCAGCTGGCGGTCAGACCTCTGTGGGACCCCACCTTGAGCCCTCCTCAAAGGTCACAGCACACACCCATCACCACTGCTCTGGACGTGCTGACCAGTGCAGCAGCCAGAGAGCATGGGTGGGAGCTAGAGAAAGATTAGCAAGTAAGAAGCAAATCCCCACGTGCAGGCGCTAGGGCCGTCCACAGGGTCGCCCCCGAGAGCCAACAGACTCGGCGGCACAGTGGGGCACCACCCCTGGGCAGCTCCAGGAGGCGGGGCCTGGGGAGGGGGGGCACACCCGCCGGCCTCCCTAGAGCTCTAGGGGGCTGGGGGAAGGGGTCCGGAGCTCTCCATCCTCCCGGCCCCGGGGAGCCCGCTCTTGGAAAGGAGGGCCGCGTTTCCCGGAGGCCGGCCTTAACCTGCGTCCCCTCCCTCACTGACCCGTGACCGCGGTGCCACGGCAGCGCCCGCACCTGGGAAGGTGCTGGCGTGGGGTAGCCAGAGCCCAGAGCAGAGAGGAGCCCGCTTGGCGTCCACGGTCTCGGGCAGGTCCCGGGGAAGCCCCAGGATGCTGCTGCCGCACCAAGTCCCGCCAGCCGGGCGCGCAGGCTGCACGGGGGAGGCTTTCCTAGAGCAGACGGGAGTGGTGACGACATTAAGATCAGTGTTGGGCGATAGAAACGCCACACGAGCCCCACGCCCCGGATGTACAGAGAACTCATGAAACCAGTGAGAGGCCAGGTGGATAGAACAATGAGCCCAGCAGGTCGAGTCCACCCGGGCTCGGAGACGTGGCCCCGGTGCAGCGTGGGGGTGGTGTCTTTCCCGAAGACCAAAGACGGAGCATTTAGAGCTCCTGTCCCCCCTCCCCGCGCCCCTCCACACACTCGCAGTTACTTTAAGGCGAATTAGAGACGGCGATTCCCCGCGGTACATGCGCTTGCGCGCATCTGAGCAAGCGAGACGCGCTGTGACGTCAGACTGCTCACGCCCACTTCTCTGTCCGTGTGTGCTGCGTCCGTCCCCCCCCCCCCCCCCCCCCCCCCCCCCACGGCGATCCTGTCCGAGTCCCCGTGTCCGCCCTCACCTTTGCCCCCCAGCGCCCCCGATACGGAGCCGCTACGGCACTGCCCGCGAGGACCTGCTGCCGGGGTTCGGTGCCCACAAATACCAAACGCTCCCGGCCTAGGTGACGGGTCACCAGCCGTAAACGAGGGCAGAGTGACACTGTCGAGATTCCGCTGCAACGCCCGGGGTGGGGGGCGGGGCGCTGGGCCTCACGACTCCCGGGGCAGGGCGTGGGGCGAAGGCGCGGGACCGAGGTCTCGCCTCGGCGCCCCTCACCTGTCGCGTTTCCCGCAGACGTGTCTCCTGATGCGGCAGCAGCACGAGGCCGCGGCCCTGAACGCCGTGCAGCGGATGGAGTGGCAGCTGAAGGCCCAGGAGCTGGACCCCGCCGGGCACAAGGCGCTGTGTGTGCACGAGGTGCCCTCCTTCTACGTGCCCATGGTCGACGTCAACGACGACTTCGTGCTTCTGCCGGCCTGACGCCCCGCGGGACGGCCCACACGGGACACAGGCGAGGGCCGCACGCGTCCGCCCGGCGCCGCTGCCGAGTCCAGGCAGCGCGGGGAGACCTTGTCCCTCGGGCGGGGACGTCCAGGGAGAGACCCCGCACTTGGCCCCTCCCCCCGGGAGCTGCCGCGGGAGCACGAGGAGACGGCGGCCTCGGGGTCTGCTTTCCGGGCGGCTGCACGGGCATTTCAGGAGCTGCAGAACGGATGTATTTTTTACGATTTCCTGTTCCATTCTGATCAACTAAAAGAAAGAAAATTAAGGCGGCCACCCCTCACGGACAGTGACCTCCGGGTCGGAGGGCGGGGGACGGGCTTCGGACGGGCGGGGATACTGTGGCCGCGCGCAGGGCTGCCCGCCCGCTGCGGAGGGACACAGAGCCGGGACTCTCGGGTTGTGTTTTTAATGGAGTCAAATCCACGTGGTTTGTATATTTTTTCCTTTAATCTTGGGCATTTTGTTTCTCTTTCTGAGAACATAACTTGAAACACTACAGAGCCAATAATCATATAAAAAGTGTACCCGTAAACGCTGTACAGTTTTATACACATTCACAATGTACTTTTGCTGCCTTCTAGATAATTTATTTTGCAACACATTACTGCACAGTTGTAAATAACTTATGTACTGTAACATCACTTCAGTTATGTGTAAAGAAATAAATAAATTAATTAAATGCAATAAATTAATTAAATGCTCTTTGTACACGACAGGCCCTCTCCAGGAGGGGCCGACATGCGGGACCGACGGGGGGCCGCCCCACTGGAACACCACGAGTGTCTTCAACTACGTTGCTTCCCATTTACTACCTTTTTTTTTTTTTTTTTTTTTTGAAACTAATTTTTCCCTTTTCCGGTCTTTACTGGGGTCCCCCAAGCCCCACCCCCCACCAAGCTGCACAGCTCACAGCGGGGACAGGGATCCCTGAGCCATTCATGTCCTGTCCCCGGGGCAGCCAGACCTGGGCTTGGGGACAGATGAGGGCCACCCCCCTTACCCCCCGGGGCTGGCAGGTTCCCCGGCGACGCTGCAGCTGTGCAAGCGTCCCGACCACTGGGACCCCCGTGCTGCCAGAACCAGCTCGGAGGACAGCGAGTGGGAGGTGTGCGCCCCGCCCCACGCCCCTCTGGGAGGAGATGCTCGGGGATTGGGACCCGGCTGGGCCTAGGGCCACCTTCTGCACAAGGGACTCCCAATAGTGGCTCCTTCCTGAGGCTGCCCTCGCCGCACCGGACGCCCGGCCCTCCCCCCCCCGCCCCCCCCCCCCCCCCCCCCCCCCGCACGCAGGGTGCTGTGGACACGTGGGTGTGGAGGTGCGGGGTGCACCTCCTCGCGCACGCCCTGGGGCACATCACGTGGCCTCCCCTCCGCCTCCTGTACCCGAGGCCACGGAGGAACGCCTGGCGGGGAGCAAGGCGCCCAGCTCCGCAGGCCTGCGGGTGCCGGGGCTGGGGGGGGCTGGGGGGTGGGGCCGGCCCTCGCCCAGTCCACGCGTGGGCGGAGGGGGGCTGGGGGAGGTCGCCCTCTCCCTCCACGGGACTCCCGGTCCCCCCCGTCGTGTGCTGGCCTGGGGATCGGGGAGGGCAGAGCCGCACCGCCGTCCCGGACACGAATCAGTTTTCCGGTCTCAGAGCCGGGGCCGCAGCCGCGCGTCCCGCAGCCCGGCGCTCCCCGCGCAAGAGTCTCGGGGTCGGCAGCTTCAGGCCCCGACCTGCCGGCCGTGCGCGTGCGTGGGGGGCGAGGGAGCGTGCACGGGCCACGCGTAGGGGGGGGTTGGACGGCTCGGCCCCCGGCCTCCGAGCCGTGCGGTGGGGGGGTCTTCGCGGTGGCCCTGCGGGCTCCGGCGGGTCCGGCGCGATGCTGGCCCAGTGTCTCCCCGGGCGCCGCCCCGTCCCCATCCTGCCGCAGAGGCACCCGACCCCTGTGCGCCTTTCCGGGCTGCGAGCGCGGGGGGGGGGGGGGGGGGGGGGGGGTGAGCACAGGGGAGACCCTCAGTGCCCAGGAGAACGTTCGTAAGTAAATTCTAAGGACGGAGGCTGGCCGTGGTTTGCTCCCAGCGTCCACCTGTGTCGGGCAGGAGTCGTCCGTGCGGTGTTGGCAGAACCCCCACGAGTCCAGCACTGCACCCGGGGCCCCCTGCCGACTGTCCCCGAGGACTGTGGCTGCAGGTGTGGGTATCGGGGGCCCCTCAAGAGGGTCCGGCTCTGGCGGAAGAAGGCAGCGCTTGGCCCGGGCTCGGACACGGATGGGTGACTTCCCCACCGGTCACAGCGCCCACCACCCTGGAGCTCTGAGCCTCCGTAGAGGCCGGTCGCTCCTCTGCCCCTCAGAGCCTCTCAGAACCTGACTCAGGTGGCAGCACTGGATGGGGGCCCAGTGCTGCGGGCCAGCGGGGGCCAGCACGCCTGCTCGGGGCACACGGCCCTTCTGTCCCGGGAGCGAGGGCCAGGGTTGTCCCTGGCTGAGAGGGGCTGCGTGGAGGACACCGCGTTTCTCGGACCCGCACAAGATGGCGACAGCAGAGCCTGCGACCCGACCCGGAAAGCAGGTGAGGGGTTTTCATGAAAAGCCATGAGCAGCCTCCCTCCTCCCCCCCAGGAGGCAGCTGAGGAGGACATTCTGGAAGCACAGGAACCCGGTGGGGGGGCTGCCCCACCTGACCGGGGTGACGCTGCAGTGTCCAGGCCCATCCTGAGATGGCCGGAGGTGTCACAGGATCTCCACGGGCTCGGGGCTCGCATGCTGACTGGACGCCTGAGGCTGAGCTCGACAGGAAGAGAGGGCTCCCCGGCCCACGCGGGCACGGGGCCCCCAGCAGCCGGCTCCTTTTCCTTCCGGGACAGACGGAAGAGGGACGAACGCCGCCCCGAACGCTGTCTTCCTTATGGCGGGGGCTTCGCGACACAGGCACCGGCCTCAGCCGGCCGGCTACTGCCTCTTCCAGACCCAACAACCCACTTCTGGTCACACAACCAAGAGAAACCGACGCATATGGGCAGGAACAGCATCACTGAAGACCAAACGTACGGGGGGGGGGGGGGGGGGGGGGGGGGGGCGGGGTTGCCAGGTGAGCGTCCAGCTTCCGCTCCGGTCATGGTCTCACACTCATGGGTTCGAGCCCCGCGTCGGGCTCTTGTGCTGCCAGCTCCGAGCCTGGAGCTGCTTGGGATTCTGTGTCTCCCTCTCTCTGCTCCTCCCCTGCTCACACGCTGTCTTTCAAAAATAAATAAAGATTTAAAAAAAAAAAAAAAAAAAGAGTGGATTGCCCACACATAAGGCAGTGCTTCTCGGCCTCTGGTACTGCTGACCTGTGGCCCTAGGAGTCTCGTGACCGTTTTCCTCCGCGTTGTGGGGCGCTCAGCTAGCACGCGCGGCCCTCCGCCTACTAAGGCCGGCAGCGCCCCCTCGGAGTGCCGACCACCGCCGCGTCTGCGCATCGCCAAACGTTCAGGGCACGGGGCGAGGCCACCCCCGAGGGCCGCTTACGTACAGCAGCGCAGGCGGACGAAATCCAGCCGCGGAGCCCTTGGAACGGCATGGCTCTGCTCGTCTGAACTTCACCAGGACAGGAAGGCGGAGCTGCCGTGTGAGCGGCCGGCGTGGGCCACCGCGCAGAGCCCCCGGGACGCGACGGTTGCGGGGCCGCCGCGAGACGCCGTTTCCTGACCTCGGCACTGAACGGGGAGGCTCTGTGACCGCTCACCGCGCAGTGAATGCGTTCCGTGCGTCTTTTGTTCCGTTTCACCATTAAGCAAATTCTTAAAGAAAGACATGTCTGCATTTCCCCCAGGAAGCCAGGATGATACTCCAGAACATACTTTAGAAAACGGGGTGCCAGATACCAAGTTAAAATGGCGATCTGAGCCTTTACCTTCCAGTCGAAATCCCCCCAGAATGAGAAAGGGCACATGACAAATGCAAAGGAGTCCCGATCGATCACAGGTCAGAATCTCAGACAAATGAAAAAGATGAAAGAGGGCGAATTCACTCATCCGATGGAAAACAAGGCAGGGCTTCTAGAACAGCAAAGACAGACCCTCAAAAACCCCTGGAACAACAGTAAGAACACGGGAGCGGGGCCGGGGGAGGCTCCAAATCAACAATCAACAGGGTCAGAACCCTGGAGATTATCCGGGGCTTGTTACAATCCAAGGAGTGATTATTCCGGAAAAACAGCTAAATCTCTGCAGCAAGCCGTGTGTCATTTCCATCCCCTTGCTTCCATTCTCGGTCCAGCTCCACGTTAGTCTTGAAAACCGGCAACCCGGCAGGATCAGAGGGCTCGGGCTGAGTGTGGGTCTCCTCAGGTGTCCTCCCGTCTCCAGGACACTGTCACCACTGGACTTGTCCGGCAGCTCCCCGGAAAAGCCCCATTCCTGGAGCTCGCTGTGTGACCAGACTCAAAATTCACCCAGTGGGAAAAGGCCCTTTTCCCACAGGTTCTGGCAAAAGCCATCAACGACAGCCGCCTGAGATGATGACACCGGGGACAGCAAACGAGCCCGGCCACAAACTCGAAAAGCAAGGTCTGGGGAATGAGATGTCCACGGTACGCTGACCGACGCTGGGCCATCTTCCTAAGGGTCTAGAAGGCCACGTGCACGTGCGGGTCTGGGCACAGGCTCAGGAAAGAACTTAGAACGTCCAATTTTCTCACTTTTGGCTAAACTTGAAGCCTGTGGAGGCAGGAAGCGGAGGCCGACGGGAAGTGAGCCCTAACCTCACCGGAAGTGAGCCCCAACCCGACAGAAGAACCTTTGGGGAAGCGTGGGGGAGACTTGCTGGATCAAGGCTTTTAAGGAACTTTCTGTCCCATCACTAGCTTAGCAGCAAGCTCACAGCACAGAGACAGCACTGCCCTCACGCGACCCAGAACTTAGACTCCACAGCACCAGTCCAGGAAAGTCACCGAGCAGGAAGCAGAAGCTGCAGCCAACAGACAAAGTAAAATAAATCTGGGGAACCGATTTCCAGAGTCACCATGTTATGTTATTTAAAATATCTACTTTCGGGGCGCCTGGGTGGCTCAGTCGGTTGAGCGTCCGACTTCGGCTCAGGTCATGATCTCACGGTTTGTGAGTTCGAGCCCCGCGTCGGGCTCTGTGCTGACAGCTCGGAGCCTGGAATCTGCTTCGGATTCTGTGTGTGTGTGTGTGTGTGTGTGTGTGTCTCTCTGTGCCCCTCCCCCACTCATGCTCTGTCTCTCTCTCTCTCTCTCTTTAAAAATAAGTGTTAATGGGGCGCCTGGGTGGCGCAGTCGGTTAAGCGTCCGACTTCAGCCAGGTCACGATCTCGCGGTCCGTGAGTTCGAGCCCCGCGTCGGGCTCTGGGCTGATGGCTCGGAGCCTGGAGCCTGTTTCCGATTCTGTGTCTCCCTCTCTCTCTGCCCCTCCCCCGTTCATGCTCTGTCTCTCTCTGTCCCAAAAATAAATAAAAAAACGTTGAAAAAAAAAATTAAAAAAAAAAATAATAATAAGTGTTAAAACAATTTTTTTAAAGGCAAGAAACTGGGAACTCTGCAGTTGAAAGTGCAGGAATGGAATCTGAGTGAACAGAAAAGGACCTGAAGGTAAGTCAGTTGCGATTATCAAATTGAGGAACGGGGGGAAAAAAAGAATGAAGGAAAATGGACAGCGTCTCGGAGACCTGTTGGAGGCGATCAAGTGTTCCAACGTATGCGTCCGGGGGGTCACGGAAGGAAAGAGAGACAGAGGGAGAAAGATGGGTAATTGTCCGCGTCCACCGGATAGGCCACGATGCCAGAATGCAGTCAAATGTTATCGATTGCAAACGCTTCTGCGAGAAAGAAGGTGGGTGGAAACGGCCAGAATCTGAGTGAAGCAGATGGCCGTCCGTAAAGCGGACGAGGCTCGAGCAATCAGCCAGAGGCCTTGGCGGCAAGCGTCCCCCAGGGAGGAGGGAACTCTCCAGCAGACTGCGTTCAGACCAGAACGCGGCACCCGCTCTTCCCCGGTGTCCAGCCTGCGGCCTCACCTGAGATCCCGGACTCGGCAGGCTCCGCAGCCACGCACCCCACTCCCCCGAGTCCGTCCCTCCACCCGGCCGCCTGCTGTTGCGCCCGCTTTCCTGCGGAACCCCGGTGCCCTTGGCAAAGACTCAAGATCCAGCTTTGAGAAATCACGTTCAAATAACGAAGAGAAGTCATGTCTAAAGAATTAATATGACAGGAGTCAGAGAATGCCACTCACAAAATAGAGAACACAGATAAAGCATTTTTTTTAAGATGAAAATTGCTGAAAAGCGCCACAACTGAATTTGAGTCGGGAGAAGGATCCACAAACTTGAAGACAGGTGAAGTAAGTTGGTCTTGTTTATATATTTATATGTCTATCTGCATCCAAAGTGGGGCTCGAACTCACGACCCCAAGATCAAGAGTTACATGCCCTACCACCTGAGCCGGCCAGGTGCCCCAGGCTGGTTTAGCTGGCATAACTGCAAGAAAAAGAGTGAAAAAACAAAAACTGAACAGAGTCTCAGAGACCTGCTGGGTGCTCTCGGGTGCGTCCGTGTGCACTGGGAGCTCCCAGAAGAGCAGAAACGGGCAGAAGGCATATCCGAAGAAACGATGGCCCAGATTCCTCAAATCTGACAAAAAACAGTAACCTGTATCCAAGAAGCTCAACGAACTCCAAGCAGAGTAAACCCAAGAGATCCACACGTGGACGCGTCATCATCTAACTGTCGAAAGCTACAGAAAAGAAGAAAATCTCGAAAGTGGCAAGAGATGCCCTTTGAGACGCAGGAGGGAACACGGCCCAAACTGCTCAAAGACGACGATGGCGGCGAGCGACCCCTTCCAGGAAACGGAGAAATTAGGACATTTCCGGATGAACAAAGCCAGAATTTACCGCCAGACCATCTGCCCTTCAGAAATACTGAAAAGCATCCTTCAGGCTCGATCAGGAAACACCGAAGAGTAACTTGAATCCGCAGGAAGAAATAAAAAAGCCCACTGGTTTTCATCATAACTGATGAACCGGCCAGACGCCCCTCAACCTTTTTTTTTAATAGCTCAAAATTACAGTAAAATGAACAGTAAATGGGGGTACCAGAAAATGCCTAGAAAAAGAAGGTAGCAGCAGAGGAACTGAGGAACAAAACAGATTTGTGACCGAAAACAGCAAGAATGTCGGAAGGTTTGCCAGTAATTTAAGTGCAGATGGATGAGACTCTCCCGGCAAAAGGGACAGGGTGACAGGCCTTATCTTCCTAATTATGGCTCGACTACGTGCTACCTCCACGAGGCTCCGCAGAGCCCGTCGGGCCGGAGACGCCACACGCCAGGGCCCGGCCCTTCCGGAGGGGTCGACAAGCACCCGGAGCCCCACCCGGAGACTGTGCACAACGCCGCAAACCGGCCGGGCGTCCACCGGCCCGGCCGTCACCGCAAAGGACCTGTTCTCAGGTGCAGACGGAGGCTTTTCCGGGAGAGACCTTATGTCGGCCGTGAAAAGGCCTCAGAAAATTTTAAATGGCTGAGATAACACAAAGTATGTTCTCCAACCACAATAGAATGAAATCAGAAATCAGTATCAGGGAATCTGGAAAATTCAAAAACTATGTGGAAACTAAGCACCAGGCTCCTAAACAAAGAAGAAATTACAAGGGAAATTTAAAAATACTTTGAGATAAATCAATAGAAAAAAAATTGAGCTCCCACACCACACAGTTAACGAAAGTGGGGGAGGGGCGCCCCCGGAGGCAGAGTGCTTTTCTCAGTAGAGCCACTGAGGCCGAGGCAACCAGGAGGGGCCCGGGGTGGGGAGAGGCTTCGGGAGCTGCCCAAAGGCGGCGAGGGGCGCAGAGCGGAGGGGGGGCCCAACTGCAGCCCGCGGTGCGGTTCACCCACGAAGTGAGGCGGAACACGCCCTCCTCCGCCTCTGCCGGACCCACGGAGGGACGACAGACGCGCTGGAGTCGGCGGAAGCAGGTGCCGCGGGTAAAGGTCGTGAGCCCCCCGAGGGGGCCCGGAAAACACCAGATTCTGGAGTCCTGCCGAGCCAGCCCGGAGCTCGCCTTTGCCAGAAAGCCGACAGAGAGAGGGGACGGGAAAGGAGAAACCTTTTGTTCCGGGGATGGGAACTAGGAAGGGAAGGGGAGCCCCCGATGCTCCCCGGATTCTCGTTCCCTCCGTTGGCTCATCGTCTCCGGGCCGGCAATTCTGCAGCAGCACTGGTGGCAGCGGGTCCGGAGCTGGGGGTGGCACCGGGGCAATGTTCTCGGGAAGGAAAACGTCCTCTGCCCGGAGCAGCTGTGACACGGAGAGGGTGGGGCCAACTCCCGGGGCCGTCTTCTCCACTGTCCCCCGCATCGGCCTGAGTTCGCCCCAAACGGCCCAGGTCCAGCCAAGTTCGTGGCACAGCGGGGTAGCCGGAGGCCCGTTTGGCCCAGAGGCTCAGAGGGGGGAGGGGAGAGAGACGCACGGAAATAAAGAACCAAGAGAGAAGCTCAGAAAAGTCGCCCGTGAGGCGAGGCGTGGGGCGGTGTTTGGGCTCCAGGGCGCGGCCCCGCCCAGGCCCCGTGGAGCTGTTCCTAAGGAGCAGACCACACACTGCGGGGACAGGACAGGCCCGCCCAGGTCACAGGCTGCCAGCTCCGAGGACTTTGGAAGCACGGCCCACAGGAGGCAGGCCGGAGCTCGGCCTGACTCCGTCCAGGTGGGCGGCCTGACAAAAGAAAAGGCGCCATCCTCACAGTTTGGAAACAAAACCCAGGATCCCCTAAGCCCAGGCTACAAGAACAACTTCTTCAGCGTATGAAAAGCACAAACATTTCAGTTCACGCAGGAAAACACAACCACACGTGCCGATGCCGAAATGGCATAGATGTTGGAAACACCTGACACACACGTTAAAGGAGTTCTTATGCAAATACTCGACCGTTAAAACAGAACTTTGCATAAAAGAAATACAAGAGACAAAGAAAACCCAAGTTGAAATTTTAGAACCGAAAAATCAAGTGAGGAAAAAACCCTCACCACACGGACAAGAGCAGAAAGGGAAGAGTCAGCAACCCTGAAGACAGGTCCGTGCAGCCTTATTCAATCTGAATTACAAAGTGAAAAAACACTCGTTATGTATTTTTTTCATGAACAGATCTTCAGTGTTTGGGGGACACCAACAAAAGGTCTGACATTCAGGTCACTGGAGTCCCAAGAAGGAAAAGAGAAAGAGGAGGGTGGTGAAAAACACTTCAGGAAGTAAAGGGCTGAAAAATGTTCCAAGTTAGGCAAAGAGAAAAAAGCCTATGATTCAAGAAGCTAAGCAAATCGTAAAGACAATAAACCCAAACAAATCCTAATCGAACTACCGAAAACTAAAGAAAAAGAAACAAACGTCTGAAAATGAGATTACAAAAACAATCTCATCTCCAATAGCTTCACAAAGAATAAAATGCTGAGGGATGAATTTAATCAAGAAGGTGAAAGACACACAAGTGAAAACTACAAAACAGTGCGGAAAGAAATGAAATTAAACCCAAGTAAACGGAAACACGTCCCACGTTCACGGACTGCGAGGTCAACGCTGTTCAGTGTCAGCACTGCCCAAAGTGATCTGCAGATTCGGTACCGTCTCCATCAATGTCCTCAGGACAAGTTTCTTCGCATAAATAGGAAAACCATCCTAAAACTCGTACGGAACCTCCAGGAAACCCAAACAGCCAAGAACACAGCGGGCGCACCCACACCGCCTGCCTTCAAAACCACCCCAAAGGTACGGGGATCACGGCAGTGTGCGGTGGCCACACAGACAGACGCGCGGGCCAGTGGGACAGGAAGTCCGGGAACAAACCCTGACGCAGGTGGCCAAACGACTTCCGGCCAGGGTGCCCAGACCGTGCAAGGGGGAAGAGGTCGGTCTTCCCGGCACGCGGTGCTGGGAAAACTGGGCGTCCCCAGCCCAGAGCACGCACCTGGACCCTCCCCTCACACCATCAGGCAAAAACTCAGTCCAAGCGGATCAAAGACCTACACGTAAGGCCCGAAACCGTAAAACTTGGAGGAACACGGAGGGCAAAAGTCTCGCGACAGTGGATTTGGTTATGATTTCTGGACGGGACGCCAAAGGCACAGGCAACAGAAGGGAAGACGGACAAACCGGACTTGTGAACATTTTTTTTTTTTTGCATATAAATAAATTGGGTTTATTGCTGAATTTTCCCATTGACATTATAGAAAATAATTTAAAAACACTGAAATTTCACAGATTATGGCAGCCCAATAGTTTTAAACATCCTCTATCAGAAAAAGCACAAAAGTGACATTAGAAATGTTTGTTGAGGGAAAGCGGAGCATCTGACGGCAAAGAAGTACAAATCCAGACAACGAATGGCACAAACACAGCACTCACAGGGGCTCGCCGCCCAGAAGTCACTGCCCGCGTCGCGATCTACGTTCCGTTTGAGACGTTCCACACTGTCTCTCAATTAGCCTGTCTGGGCCCCGCCTCCCTCTGGTCAGAGAAGAGCCGCTGCTGGGATGAAATCCCGCGCACGGACTGGGGAGCGAGGAGGGCCATCCTCCGCCCTGCTTCCCGAACAAGAAACGGTTCGTACAGAGATGGCTTTGGCGCTTTAGCCCTTAACCTTGCCCCAAACCACGTGACCTGAAAACTGGATCCTCACGTGAGGGTTTGGGACCGTCACATCCTGTCCGTACTTTTCTTAACGCACGTTACATACAGTAAGATTCTCTGATGCCGAAACAGAACAGGTCAAGCCTCTGTAGCAACTCGTTCGGAGAGCTTTCTCCTTAATTCTCGTCGCAGCTACCACCCCGTTTTTGTTTCAGCGCCCTTCTCGGGCTGACTTGAGGCTCGGGTTCAAGGCGAACGGTCGAGTCTTGGTGCGAGTCTCTTGAGGCCGAACTCGCACACACCTGCTCTCTCCTTCGCCCCGTCGGACGCACGTAGCGTCTTGTCCGGGTGATCAGAGACAGAGACACACGTGCGCATCCAAGGACAGCACCCGGAGCAAAGGCGGCTGTCCCCTGCGGCCCGAATGGCGTCACCGAAGCGACGGGGGAAGGGACACCGGCGGCCGCTGCAGGAGAGCCCTTCCCGGCGCCGTCCGTGGGCCGCACCGCGCAGAAGCCTAGCGGCTCCAGCCCTTGCGAAGGGGACGAGAAACCAGTGCCACCGCGGAGAAGCCCTTCCCCTCTAATCTCAGCTCCATCCGACAAGCAGACGTCAACTGATGTCGCAACGACCCCTAACGGAGACGCGTGCATGTTTCGCACCCGAAGGGAGGGGCCTGAACCCTGTAAAACTTTGTCAAAACCCACCCCTGCGAATCCCGAGCACGACGCGGCAGGAGCCAGGGCGCCAAACCCCGACGACGGATTCCCTTCCACCACAACTTGCGCGGCCTGAGCTGGTTTCCACTGGCCGAGGGTGACCCCCCCCCCCCCCAAGCGGCGTGAAAACCGGGGTCCGCCCTGACCCGCCGAGTGTGCGGTTTGACCTTAACACGGCGCGTTCAGCGGCGCGTACGCGTCCTTCCGCCGGGGCGGGGTGCCTGCGGCGTCCAGCAGCTCGGAGCTGGGAGACCGTCCTGCGCCGACCTCCACCGGTTCCTCGGGGCCGCCCGAGACCTCTTCTCCCGGAGACGCCTCGAGTCTCCCCAGACCACCACTTTCTTTAGCTAGACTTCCCACGCTTAGCCACAACTCGGTAACTTCGGCGAGACACACGCCGTGGCCGGGAAGTGGAGTTCTCGGGCTGATGTCCCGCGTCCCTCGCGACAGCTGCGCTATGAGCCGCGGCCACCAGGTCACCACCGCCAAGCAGCAGAAGTCGAATAAGAAACTGACACTTTGTCTCAGGGCAGCCACGGCTCCCGACGGCCCCGCGCGGCACTGACCTTCAGGAGCATTTGTAAATGTCGTGCCGCAAAGGACACTGCCAGCGGGGTAAAAAGGCAATCCGCGGGACGGGAGAAAACCCCTGCAAATCGTGCCTCTGTGAAGGACCACCCGGGGTATATAGGGAACCCCTAGAACTCAACAACAAAAACGCAACTCGATGCAAAAATGGGCCAAGGGCTCGAATCCGCCTTTCGCCAAAGACAACGGGCTTCACTGTTGAGCGGGTACGGAGTCCCGTGTTACGAGGCGAAAGGGCTCCGGGGACGGGTGGTGGGGACAACATTCTGACTGTACTCAGTACCACTACACTGTCCCCTTAAAAGGGTTTAGGATGGTGAATTTTAGGGTATGTGTATTTTAACACAGCCTACAAAAGAAGAAAAACATACGTAAAATGAAAAGATTTATGTCACAGGAAGCAAAAATAATCTCAAGGAAACGCAGGCCACGAGATCCATTACAAGAGGTCCTGCAGACAGAAGGAAACGGTGTGAGACGGAATTCTGCATCTTCGTAGAAAAACGATTTCCAGAACGTGAACTGCACGGTTAACCACAGAACACCGATCTCACACCTTTGCTTAAAACAGAACTGCCCGTTTAGAAAGGAAACATGCATCATGGGCACGACAGCACACACGACACGAGACCTACAAGAACAGGGACAGCAGCACGGCAGAAACGACCGTGCGCCCCTGTAAGGTGCGTGCATGTGAAGTGACACCCTGTCACTAGAGGGCAGGCTTTTTAAACATCCTAACATTACCTGCTTTTAGCCGTATGTTAAAACCCCCAAAGCAGAGCACAGAGCAACGGAAGTGTAGCTAACATGACAACAAGAGAAATAAAGTGAATTCATAAAAACGAGCCCAAAGCAGAAACAGAGGGAAAACGAACAAAGAGACGGGACGGACAGCGTGGGGACGGACACAATCGCATCAAGTGTGAAAGTTCCCAACATCCCAACCAGAGCAGAAACTGTTAAACGGGATGGAAAATCAAGACTCAACTCTATGCTGCCTACAAGAATCCACTTTATGGGGCGCCTGGGGGGCTCAGTCGGTAAGGTGTCCGACTTCGGCTCAGGTCATGATCTCACGGCTTGTAGGTTCGAATCCCACGTCGGGCTCTGTGCTGGCAGCTCGGAGCCTGGAGCCTGCTTCCGATTCTGTGTCTCCCTCTCTCTGCCCTTCCCCTACTCATGCTCTGTCTCTGTCTCTCTATGTCTCTGTCTCTGTCTCTGTCTCTCTCTCTCAAAAATAAACAAACATTAAAAAAATAAATAAATAAATCCACTTTAAGTAGAACACAAGCAGGTTGAAAGTAAAAAGACGGAAAAGATAAACCACACTAACACGGGAGGCGTGATGTGGGGTTTACAGATCCATTTTTCAAATTCAAAGGAATAAAGTTTAAAAACTCAGAATATCCTGGGGCCCCTGGGTGGCTCAGTCAGTTGAGCCTCCGACTTCAGCTCAGGTCGTGATCTCGCGGTTTGTGGGTTCGAGCCCTGCATCCAGCTCTGTGTTCACAGCATGGAGCCTGCTTGGGTCTCTCTCTCTCTCTCTCTCTCTCTCTCTCTCTCTCTCTCTCTCTCCCTCCCTCCCTCCCTCCCTCCCCCACTCGTGCACAAAGTTTCTCCCAAAAATAAATTAAAAAAAAATTTTTTAATTTTAAAAAGAAACAAATGAACAAACGACAAAAGACAAGAAACACACTCTTACAGAGAACACACTGGTAGCTGCCAGATGGGAGTTGCAGGGGGAGGCGTCAGATGCAGGCTGGAGGGGCAAGTATCATGATGGGTGCGAGCGAGCAAGGCAGGAACTGGTGAATCACTAGATTGCACACCTGATGCCAACAATACTGCGTGGTGGTTTTCTTTTTTTTTGGTGTTTTTATTTATTGTTGAGACGGAGAGCACGAGCAGGGGAGGGGCAGAGAGAGAGGGAGACACAGAATCTGAAGGAGGCTCCAGGCTCCCACCTTTCAGCACAGAGCCTGACACGGGGACCGAACTCACGGACCGTGAGATCGTGACCTGAGCCGAAGTCGGCCGCTCAACCGACTGAGCCCCCCAGGCGCCCCTCACTGCGTGTTAACTACACTTAAATGAAAACGATATACAATCTGAATAGTTCTCCGTCTGTTAGACACTGGATGTGTAGTTTTAAATATTTCCATTAAAAAAACCTTCTGCTTCCTGATGGTTTCACTGTCGAATTCCACCAAACGCTTAAGAAAGATATAATACAAACTCTATAGAAAATCTTCCAAAAAAATTGAAAAGGAAAGAATATTTTCCAACCCACTCCACGAGGCCAGTGTTATCCTATTTGGATATGCTACGTATCCAAATACCCCAGGAAGAGGCAAAGACAACCATAGACCGGTATCCCCGATGAACAGGAAGACAAAAATTCTAAACAAAATTTTCATAAACCAAATTTAACAATCCACTAAAAGGATAACGTATCATTACAAAGTAGGCTTTATTCCAGGAGTACAAGGTTGGTTTGACATCCTAAGTTAACCCGTGTCGTTCACCACGTTAACAGCGTAAAAAACAAAGTGATAACCCTATTAACCAAGTTTAAAAAAAACGACAATCCACGTAGATTCAGAAAAAGCTTTTTACAAAATCCACCGTCTGCGTGTTTTTTACGTGTATTTAAGTAATGTCCACACCCACAACCCCGAGATCAAGAGTCCCACACTCTCTGACTGAGCCAGCGGGGCGCCCCCCCAACACCCATAAAACTCCCAGAAAACTTGAGTGAAAAAGGAATTTACACGCCCCAAAAAAGAGCCTCTATGGCAAAGCTACAGCTGACATCATATTTAATGGTGAGAGACGGAACGTTTTGTCTTAAGATCAGGGCTAAGACAAGGATTCTCTTTCTCGCCCCTTGTGTTCGGCATCGCACAGGTCAATCCAGCCCTGAGAATAAGGCAAGCAAAATAAAAGGTCACCAGCTTATGAGGCAAGAAGCGTAACGGTCTGCATTTCTACTGAAAAATCGATGCAACCTTTTGACAACTGCTACCGGACAGGAGATCAAGCTACAAGCCCCCAGCCCACTTCCCGGCACACACACCGCCGCGCAAGGGGACGAGAGCGAACGCGAGCCACCGCTTCCCGTTTGTCGGCTCGTTTATTTCTTCCAGGGAGAGCGTGCGCGCAAACTGGGGAGGGGCGGACGGTGTGGGGACACAGGGTCCGAGGCGGGTTCTGCAGCTGTCCGCGCAGAGCCCAAAGAAGGGCTCCAACTCATGAGCCGGGAGGTCGTGACCTGAGCCGGGCTGGAGTCTCCACTGAGAGCCCGGGCGCCCCGCCGCTTCGCCGTTAACCGAACGGCTGAGACGACGAGTGTGCTCGCGCCCCGGCCAAAGTGCGTGCTGGCGAGCGCGGGGAAGAAACGCCGTCCCGGCGAACTCGTGGCGCGGACATAACGTGCTGCGCCCACTTGGCAAACGGGTTTCTCAAAGGAAATCGCAGCGCAAACAAATGGTGACGTCGAAGTTCCAAAACCCCACGGCTCCATCGCGGCAATGGTGAAGCTGCCAGAAACAGGATCAGCCTCTCGGAACTCTGGGATCGAACCTAATGTATAACAACCGGGAACGCTCAAAGAAATAAGCCCCTGAATTTGGCTCACAGGGTGTAGGGAAGACCTGAGAAGACACTGGAAGCTCTGGGAGCCCTCCCCCCCCCCCCCCCCCTTGCTGAGCCGGCGAAACCATCTGGAGGAGCCCTTGGGGAACTCTGGGGGCCGGATGATCAATCCGCAGCAAGGCTCGATGAAGGGTCCAGGCAATTTCGGTACAGCTCAGCCTCTGCACGCGAGCACCCGCCACCTCGCACCCCTGCCGTGGGGGCCCGCGCTCCCGGAGGGGGCGCTAGACGGGCGTGTGCAGGGAGGCCCTGATCCCCAAAGACAGGGGTGCTGGTTGCTAACGGCTGTTTTTGTGACTAAAGGGCCAGAGAAAGGGACGGTGGTCACGATTTAACACTCCGTGGGCTGAAGTGGCTTTCTGGAGATGTAAAGAAATAGTATCCGTTTTCTGGTGGTGGTGGTCCCCCTCCCCCCCCCCCCCCCCCCGCCCGTTTTGGGAGCCACACGTTTAAGGGAATCGTCAGGTCGCTGGCTGACTGCACAGCGAAGAGGACTCTCAGCGGCTCCCCCGCCACGAGGAGCACACGCTTGGCAGGGACCACCCGGCAAAGTCACGAATGAACGAATCCAGCCCTCGAGATACGGCAACCTCTAAAAACCGCGCAAAAATGACCCACAGAGTGACCACAGCATGGTTCCCAAAGAGCCGCTCCTCGAGGAAAAATTATAAAACGGAAAGAAACCGGAAACTTCGTCGCATTCATAAGGGGAACGTCTTTTGGCAGAAACTATCCCCGAGGAAGCACACACGTCGGCAGCATCATAGGTATCAGGCAAACTGTATTAACTATGTTTTTATTTAATTTTTTTTACGGTTATTTATTTTCGAGACAGGAGAGAGAGACAGGGCACAAGCGGAGGAGGGGCAGACAGAGAGGGAGACACGGAACCGAAGCAGCTCCGGGCTCCGAGCCCTCGGCACAGAGCCCGAGGCGGGGCTCCAACCCACAAACCTCGACCTGAGCCCAGGTCGGATGCTTCACGACTGAGCCCCCCGGGCGCCCCAGTATTCAATGCGTTTAAAAAGTGTAGTGTAGGCCGTGACGGTTGGTTTTTTCCTTTGTTTTTTTTGTAATCCAAGTACCAGGCTGAGGCTTTGATCCCGAGGGGTCCACTGCGAAGCCAGCTACCTGGAACACGTTACCAGCCCCGCCCCTAGGTAAGAAACCAGGCGGCTTCCCCTGACGGAGGTCCCCTTGTGGTCAAGATCTTGGCTGATCTGGGGGGCACCCGGGGGGCTCAGTCGGTGAAACGTCCGACTTCAGCTCAGGTCATGATCCCATCTCGCGGCTCGCAAGTCCGATCCTCGCGTCAGGCTCCGTGACGGCTCGGACCCTGGATCCTGCTTCGGATTCTGTGTCTCCCTCTCTCTGCTCCTCCCCCGCTCGCACTCTTGTCTCTCTCCCAAAAATAAATAAAACATTAAAAAAAAAATCAAGATCTGTCTGACTTTAAAGTAAGTAAATAAGTAAATAAATAAAGATCTTGGTTGATTGTGAAAACTGACCATTTGAGCCACTTATGTTTTTCTCTTCCTGCACTTTAATTCTAGCTTTTATGTTTGAAATTCGCCAACAGCGAGCCCACAAAACCCTGCCGTCAACCCCAAGAAAAGCGGAACCGCAGGCCCGAGCATGTGCTCTGTCCACAACCCTGCTGTGCGGGCCCCCGGCTGTTCTGTGTCCTTTCCAAGTCCTGCAAGTGATAAACTTTTAGTTTTTTCAAAGTTTCCTGACGGCTATTGCCGAAAGACATCTTGCAATCGTGGTGCGGACCACGAGGACCGGTCCTACCACAACACCGGCTGTGGACGGGCCGACACGGCACCAGACAGTCAACCGGAGGAAACCACGGATAAAGGACTAAACTAAATCAGGAAAACGATGTGTGGTTAAATGGCAACATTAATAAATATTATAGAAAGGAACCAAACAAATTCTGAAACTACAAAGTACAATAACTGAGATGAAAAATTCACTAGAAGGGGGTCAGTGGATTTGAGCAGACCAGAAAAAGAATCCACAAACTTGGAGACAGAAGAAATTATTCAGACTGAGAGGCAGAAGGAAAAAAGGATGAGGAAAAATGAACAGAGCCTGAGGGACTCTTGGGACCACAAAACACAGCAAGACATGCGGTATAGAAATTCCTGAAGGGAGAAAGGAGCAGAAAAATATTAAAGAAAGGGCCCCAAACTCCCAAATTTGAGTAAAAAGAGGAACGTACAAGTCCAAGAAGCTCGGTCAACTCCCAGCCAGATAAACTCCAAGCCGGCCCGACAAACGCGGGAGTCAGATGGCCAAAGACACACCGGAGAGCAGTGGGAGAGAAGCGAGGCGTCACGTACAAGAGACCCTCGGGAAGAGCGACGGCCGACTCCTGTTCGGACACCACGGAGGCCGGGGAGCGGTGGGAGGACATTTTTCAAGTCGGAAGAGGACCGTCGACCGAGAATCCCGCATCTGGCAAGAGGGCCCTTCGAGGGCGAAGAAAGAACGAAGACATTTGCGGCAAAATCAGAGCTGCAATAGTTCATCACCAGACCTGCTCCACAGAAGCGCTATCAGGGGTCGTTCAGGGTGAAACGGAAAGACGCTGCACGGGAACTCCAAGTCGTGAGTGAAAACGAGGGGCACCGCCGCCTCAGTCGGCCCGGACGCCGTAACAAAATACCACGCTCTCAGGGGCTCAAACCACACGTATCTCTCTCGGTTCCGGAGGCTGGGAGGTCTGAGCTCCAGAGGCCGGCGGGTCTGGAGAGGGCCCTCTTCCTCGCCTGTCTTCACACGGTGCGGGGCAAAGCACCTCTCCCCTGTGTCTTCTTGCAGGGCCAGCAGTCGCATCCCGAGGGCTCTACCCACAGACCGAATCACTTCCCACAGGTTTCACTTCCAAATCCCAGACGCTCCCCAATACACTGGCAGTTAGGGCTTCGGCACGTGATTTTGGGAGGGGTGCGATTCGGCACCGGGCACGGGGTGAAGGGACTCGCGCAGCTAAGTATAAAAACCAGCATTACCACGTTCTGTGTGGTTTTAACTCGTTTCCTATAGCATTTAATAGGCAAATGCACCAAGTCATTACAAGTCGATGTTAACAGGCACACAAGCTACAGATGTGAGTTGCGACGACGACAACACAAAGGAGGCAAAGAGATGTATAGGACAAGTGTTTGTAGACTTTCGAAACTAATTGGTATTATTCATACTGGTGTGTTCTGAGTTCAGACCAGGTTGTCACGTTCACTGTAATCCCTAAGGTCACCACTAACGGATAACGAAAACACACATAGAAAAAGAAAGAAGGGAATTAAAATGGTATAGTTTTCAAATCAACAAAATACAAAGACAGGCAGCGATGGAGGAGCTGAGAACTAGCCAAACACACCTAAGACCGAAAACAAGAGGCAGAAGTAAATCCGTAAGAACCTAGGGCGCTTATACGAACATCAGACAAAGTGGAATGTAACTTAAAAGTTGTCACAAGAGGGGCGCCTGGGGAGCTCCGTCGGTTCAGCACCAGACTTGGGCTCAGGTCACGATCTCACGGTCCGTGGGTTCCAGCCCCGCGTCGGGCTCTGTGCCGACAGCTCGGAGCCTGGAGCCTGCTTTCGGGCTCCGGGTCTCCCTCTCTCTCTCTGCCCCTTCTTGGCTCACACTCTGTCTCTCTCTCTCTCTCAAAAATAAATAAACATTAAAAAAAATTTTTAAAAAGTTGTCACACGAGTCAAAGAAAGATATTACAGTTAATCTTAAAAAGGAAAGTCCGTCAAGGAGATATAACAACCGTAAACATATAAACAGAGAAACAGACAGTTCTACAACAATAACTGGAAGTTTTAGGTCCCCAGTCCCCTAACAGGTTGAGCAGCCAGACAGAAATTAGGGATAGAAGACTCGAACCCAGAGGCTAAGCAGACATCTGTAGAACGTCTCACCCAACAACAGCAGAATAAACTCTCTTCTCAAGTGCACGTGGAACATTCTCAAGGACAGATCACTTGTCAGGCCACACGACAAGCCCCCCTAAGTCTATTATTTTTTAAAATATTTTCCCATCATCAATATTTATTGAGCATTTACAGTGTACTAGGCACAATAGAACGTACAGAAAACATTGTCCCTGCTCTCGAGGAGCTCACATTCTAAAAGAAAAAAAAAATACACCTCTTTTAAAATGGTATTTTTGTTTGGTGTTTTCTGCAAGGTACTAAGGAAATAGTCCGTAGGGTCAGCTTTGGGTATAACTAGCCCCACCGTTATTTAAAGAGAGGAAGAGGAAGGATTTTAAAGGCAGACAATGACAGACCGTTCAGGAAAGATAGGGTTTACGAGGAGATAAACACAATCTCATCAACTAAGGAGAGATTTGCTGCGGTAAATAGGATGAGGGAAATAGTTTGTGGGAGGCAAGCAAAGGAAGCCAGGTGTCCTTAGACATTGAGTGGAGCCAGAAAAATCATGCGGCCTTTTGTCCAAGTACCCGGCCACCAAAGTAGGAATGGTTGGGGACAAGACAGAAGGCTAAAAAAGGTAATCCCGTACACCTGACAAATAGAAAGAATGAAGATCAAAGTTGAAGGCAGGCTATCACAAGATCAAGAAATCCTTAAAAACAAAAGTGATTTGGAAGCACAAAACTCAGTTAATGCTACCCAATGTCATGACGGGCCAAGAACAAGAACATTGTGGCTTCCTAAGTTAGAAAATGCCATATACCAAAATTTTAAATGGAACACGGTACTTTTTTCCCGATCAATCTCCCGTCTGGGGAAAAAAAACAAAACCACAAGGAGAAATATGGGACATGGTGGTTGGGAACAGTGGTAGTTATAGTAGTAGTATTTTGTTGTTATCATAAACTTTGTACTTAAACTTGGTAAAAGCCCATTAGCTGCCAACAGGGAATAAGGAATAAATTTCCAAAAATCTACAATCTCCTTTAGAGAAGTTTCAGAACCAAAAGACTAATTTACATGAAAAGCTGTAGAGAAAGTAGTTGAAAAGTCCATTCATAAAACTTTTATTCCACTTATGTGAACTTAATACACGTGTTCTTAACAATTATGCTTGGATTGTTCGTGAAAATTTCATAAGACATTAAACAAAGCTAGCCATCATCTCAAGTTATTTCCCCGTTGACTATTTTTACAGCACATGCATGTTAGGCAAGTATCAAAAAAAAAATCACAAAAGCAAAAACAAAAACAAACAAACAAAAAAAAACCTAAGAAAAGTTAAATACGTGGGATTTTTGTTTTGCTGCTGTGCTTGATACACATAAAGGAATGGATATCAAGCAATTCGTTTTACTGCATCTTAACTTGCACATTCGTTCTTAGGTTGCCTAAAACATTTAAATACAAATACGATGAGTGTAGCAAAAATAACGAAAGCAAACAGCAGGTAACTTTACAAATAAGGGAATGTGAACCGTTTCTGACTCATCCAGAGTAAACTGGGTCACAACTGAAGGCTCGCTTCTGTAACCGTAGTCAAAGGTGTGCACATTTGAGAATGAGTACGCCAGATGCACATGGTCCGACATGTAACATCTACGGGACGCCCATTTCCACTACAGCCCCGTAAGGGCTCCAAACCTTAAAGTACCCACAAAAACTACACCTGTGTCTGCAACCAATTACCCCTTTTGTTCCCCACCAGGACAAACCAATATGTCGGCAGTTTTCTTTGCTTAGACATGGATGCAGTTTTAACACTGGCCCTTGTGAAGCCACGATGTACCCAAAGTACTATGCCAAAGGCTTATACTAGTATAAAAATTCCACATCCCCATATTGGCCACCTCAAGATGAAAACAGAGAACTCCCTAAATGTTAACTGGCGCTACTCCCCTAATATTAAACATAAAAACCACATGGGAAATACAGAAATTCAAACAGAAGTAACGTAAACCTGTCATAAATCGTAAAGAAAAAACTATTTGTGGGACACCATGGATGACAAATGATCTACTGGGTAAATTTTAGAATGAGGCAGACAAAAGCTGGAAGGCCGATTAATTTTCCCCTCCTTCTCCTGCTTCGGCTTCGTCTCCTTGGGTGTCCGATGTCCACGATGTCAGGCTGGCTCTCAGTAATTGCATTATTAGCGTGCTGTCTTTGTAGGACTCTTCACTTAATGTATCGAGTTCAGCAATGGCTTCATCAAAAACTGTCTCTGCGGGGCGCCTGGGTGGCTTTGTCGGTTAAGCGTCCGACTTCGGCTCAGGTCATGATCTCACGGTCGGTGAGTTCGAGCCCCGCGTCAGGCTCTGGGCTCACGGCTCAGAGCCTGGAGCCCGCTTCGGATTCTGTGTCTTCCTCTCTCTCTGCCCCTCCCCTGTTCATGCTCTGTCTCTCTCTGTCTCAAAAATAAATAAACGTTAAAAATTTTTTTTTTTTTTTTAAAAACTGTGTTTGCAAGAGAGCAGGCTTTCTCCGGGGAGTTCAGAATCTCAGAATAGAACACAGAGAAGTTAAGGGCCAGACCCAATCTGATAGGCTGTGTCGGCTGCATTTCCTCTTTGCTGATCTCAAAAGCTTCTTCGCATGCTTGTTGTGACTGATCCATCATCCCTTTCTTGTCATCACCAGCAGCAACCTCAGCCAAGTAACGGCAGTGGTCTCCTTTCATTTTCAAATAGAAGACTTTGCTCTCTGCTTGTGAAGCACTGGGGATCAAAAACTTTTCCAAAAGAGACAGTACATCATTGCAGATATCTCTTGGCTCGGTCTCAATTTTCTCTCTGTATTCTCGAGCCATCTGTGTTTTTTCTCAGCACCTTCCGTCTTTTGCTCAATACTTGAGACGACCCTCCAAGATGACCTACGGGCTCCTACAACATTTTTATAAGCAACTGAGAGAGGATTCCTCTCCTCATTGGATAATTCAGCTCCTTGCTCAGTTACAGACTTCAGGCAGGCTGCCGTGTCACCATATCGCTCAGCCTGCTCGGCCAGCTTGGCCTTCTGCACCAGCTCATTTTTATCCCTGACTGGATGTTCTGTGTCCGGAGTGGGTGGCGGCGGACGGACCGACGGGGGCTCAGCAGTCTCTGGGCGGCAGCGGCGAGGCTGAGACTCTGTCCCTGGATCTCGCTGCTCACCGGGTACAGCCGCTCCGCAGCCAAGGGGTTTCCTCCAATCACCAGCCCCTGCAGTAGGGGCACCACACGCACGATGACGTCAAACGCTCGCCTTCCCCTCGGATCCCCCGCCACCTTCCCAGGCTCACTCTTCCTCCAAGACCCCCTAAGTTTAAAAAGACTGAAATAATACCAACCTTCTCTGACCACAATGGAATGCAGCTAGAAATCAGGAACAGGAAGCAAAGTGGAAAATTCCAAACACGTGGGTGTTAAGGAGCACACTCTTAAATAACCAAGGAGACAAAAAAAAAAAAAAATAAAAATAAATAAATCACAAGAGAAATTTTTAAAATACTTGAAGACTGTAGAAAGAGGTTACAGGATACAGCAAATGCAGTGTGGGGGGGCTCTGTAGCTATAAGTGCCTGCTGCACAAAAGACAAATCGATAACCTAACTTTACACTTTAAGGAACAAGAAAAGAGCAAACTAAACCCGAAGCCAATAGATGTGAGTGTGGGAATAAAAGGAAACTTTGTCTACAGTGGAGTCGGCCGGCAGGGGGCGCCTCACACCCAGCACTGCTTTCAAATGCAGACCCAACAGAAGGCAAGCATCCCGCTTGCGGCTACCACTTTACTACCCCAGCAGGGGAAAGGAAGGCTTCCTCCTGCCCCAGAGCCAATGGGAGACGGCTAGAGCCCAGCCAATGGGAGACGGCCACAGCCCAGCCAATGGGAGACGGCCACAGCCCAGCCAATGGGAGACGGCCACAGCCCAGCCAATGGGAGACGGCCACAGCCCAGCCAATGGGAGACGGCTAGAGCCCAGCCAATGGGAGACGGCCACAGCCCAGCCAATGGGAGACGGCCACAGCCCAGTCAATGGGAGACGGCCACAGCCCAGCCAATGGGAGACGGCCACAGCTCAGCCAATGCGAAGCCTCTATACCTCCAGCTTCCAGTTTACTCCAATGGACTTTTAGTTTACAACAGCCCCACCCTCTCTCCTGCCTTCTGCTATAAGGCTTTGATCTGGCTTGCTGGTCTCGGAGTACCATTCTCTGCCATTCCAGAATAAAGACATTCTTGCTGGTAAAATAATTGGCAGTTTTATTTTTAAGGTTAACAGAAGAGACAAATGAAACGACAGTGGAAACAGAATCAACAAAAGCTGGTTCTTTGGAAAGATCAACCAAATGGGCATTTCTTTTTTTTTTCTTAAGTTTATTTATTTTGAGAGAGAGAGAGCGCACACGTGTGCATACGGAGGAGGGGCAGAGAGGAGACCGTCCCAAGCAGGCTCCATGCTGTCAGTGTAGAGCCCGACGCAGGGCCCGAACTCATAAACTGTGAGATCATGACCCCAGCTGAAATCAAGGGTGGGACACTTAACTGACTGAGCCACCCAGGCGCCCCCAAAATGGACAATTCTTTATACGGGCTAAGAAAAAACAAGACGCAATTTACTAAAATCAGAAGTGAACAAGAAAACAACTGGATTTTACGGAAATAAAAGAGGATGAGAGAATACTGAACAATTAAATGCGAGCAAAATAGAAATCCTGTGACATGGACAAATTCCTAGAAATGCAGAGGTTACTGAAACCAAGAATAAATAGAAAATCTAGACATACCCTATACTAAGATTGAGTCGATAATCAACACCATCCTGAGAAAGGAAAGCCCTGGACCAGATGGCTTGGTGGGTAAATTCTACCAAATATTAAAGATTAACACCAATCCATCCCAAACTCTCCCAGACAATAGTAGGGAACACCCCTTAACTCATTCTATAATTCCAACATAACCCTGATAATAAAGCCAAAAATACCACAAGAAGAAAAGTATAAACCAGTATCTTACGAATACAGATGCAAATATCCTCAAGAAAACACTAGCAAATATAATCCAGCAGCATATTAAAATTATTAGACACATGATGACGTACGATTTATCCCAGGAATACAAAGATGATTCAACATACAAAAATTAATCAATGTAATACACCACACTAATAGAAGGAAGAGAAAATTTCAACATCATCTCATTTCATGATAAAAACACCTAAACTAGGAATGGAAAGAATAGATCTCAAAATGACAAAGGGAACTTTGGAAAACCCAAACCTAGTGTCAGAATCAGTGGTGAAAGACAGAAAGCTCTCCCTCTAAGATCAGGCACAAGGATGCCCATTTCCACTTCTATTCAATACTACACTAGAAGTCCTAGCTAGAGCCATTAGGCAGAAAAAGAAATAAAAGTATCTCTAATTGCAGATGGCATCTTATATGTAAAAACCCTTTTAAAAATCCACAAACATAACATCAGCAGTTATAAACGAATTCAGCAAAGTTGCAAACATACAAGATCAGTATCCTAAAAATCACTTGTATTTTTACACATTAGCAATGAACAATCTGAAAAGGAAACTTGCAATTTCGCATACAATAGTATTAAACAGAATAAACTAGGGGTGCCTGGCTGGCCCAGTCGATGGAGCATGCGGGTCTTGAGCTTGGGGTCATGAGTTCAAGCCCCGGGCTGGGTGTCCAGATTGCTTAAATAAACTTTAAAAAAATCTTAAAAGAATAAAATACTTCAGGAATAAATTCAATCAAGGAAGTATTAGACTTGTATACCCAAAACCACAAAACATTTCTTTTTTTTTTTAACTTTTTTTTTAACGTTTATTTATTTTTGAGACAGAGAGAGACAGAGCATGAACGGGGGAGGGTCAGAGAGAGAGGGAGACACAGAATCGGAAACAGGCTCCAGGCTCTGAGCTGTCAGCACAGAGCCCGACGGGGGGCTCGAACTCATGGACCATGAGATCATGACCTGAGCCGAAGTCGGCTGCTTAACCGACTGAGCCACCCAGGCGCCCATATTTCTGAAAGAAATTAAAGATGATCTCAACAGAAGGAAAGACATGTGTTCAAGGATTGGGGGACTTTATACTGCTAAGATGGTACTATTTCCAAGTATCTCCAAAGCGTCATACAGATTCCATGCGATCCCTACCAATATCCCAACGGTCTTTTCGGCAGAACTAGAAAAAGTGATCCTAAAATTCATATGAAACTGCCAGTGATTCCAAATAGTCAAAACAATCTCGGGGGTGCCCGTTGGCCGGCTCAGTCGGTGGAGTGTGCGACTCTTGACCTTGGGATTGTGGGTTCAAGCCCCACATTGGGTGCAGAGGTTACTTCAAAATAAAATCTTAAAAAATGTACTGAAAAAGAGGAACAGAGTTGGAGGGCTCACACTTCACATACTACAAAGCTACAGTTATCAAGACGGTGTGGTAAGGCATGTGGACAAACAGACCAAGAGACTAAAACGGAAAAGTCCAGACGTTGACCACACAGCTGGCCACACCGGACGCAGTTCAGTGGGGGAAAGAACAAGTCTTTCCACAAACGGTGCTGGGCAATCTGTCCACATGCAGAGCAATTTAGATGCACTCTTATCTAACACCACATGCAAAAAGTAACTCAAACCGGATGAAAGCCCTAAATCAAAGCACTGAAATTGTAAAATGCTTAGGAAAAAAAACCACAGGTGCAAATATTCATAATCTTGAATTTAGTAAGTTTCTTACATGACACCAAAAGGATGACCATAAAGGAAAAAGTAAATTGAACCTCGCCAACATTAAAATATTTTTGCATCAAAGGACAATATGAGAAAGGGAACAGACAACCTGCAGGATGAGAGGAAATATTTGCAAACTATGTATCTGATAAGGCCCAGTATCCAGAATATGTAAGGAATACTTAAAACTGAACAAAAAGGCAAGCAACCTAAACAAAAAACATGCAAACAGTCCGAACAATCATTTCTCCAAAGACACGTATGTGGCCGATAAGCCTAGGAAAGGATGTCCCACATCACCAGCCGCCAGGGAACCGCAAGTCGAAACCGCAGTGAGCTGCGTCACATCCACTAGCAGGGGGAGGGGAGTGCTCTGTCATGGGTCTTTAAACCCAGACAGACAAGGACAGTGTTGACAAGAATGTGGGCACTCCGGAGCTCCCATGTTAGTGGTGCGAACGTGAACCGGGCAGCTGCTGTGCAAGAAAGGTTTGGTGGCTCCTCAAAGTGACACACGGCCTCAGCACACGATCCAGCAATCCCGCTCCTGGGTCAGTCCCCGAAAGAACTGAAATCAGGGACTCGACGACGTGTACACAAAGGTTCACAGCGCGGATCATGACGGGCAGAAAGGGGAAACAGCCTGAAGGGCCACCCGCAGATGCACCACAAACAATCGGCGCCACAGCTAGGTGAATGTTGCCGGCCACACAGAGGACGAAAGTCCTGACACACAGGCCGCGAGCAGGCGAGTCCTGAATCCGTGACTCCGAGCAGAAGCAGGGAACCCCGACGGCCCCAAAGCGCAGGGCGGAGCGTCGGGTACAGGGGCCCGACCGCACAGCGCGGGGCGGGGCCCCAGAGTGCAGGGCGGGGCGCACAGCGCGGGGGTGGGGCCTCCGGACGCGTGGGCGGGACCTCACAGCGCAGCGCAGGGGTGGGGCCGCCAGGTTCAGGGACCGGGCCTCACATGGCCGGGAGGGGAGCACAGCGCTGGGGGCGCGGACACCGGCGCGGGGCCGAGGCCACACAGTGCAGGGCGGGGCGCACAAGGTCGGGGCGAGGCCACCAGGCGCGGGGGCAGGGCCCCGCGTAGGGGAGGGGACACCAAGCGTAGGGGGGGTAGGGGCGGGGCCGCCTGGAGCACAGGAGAGGAGCCCCCCCTCACGTGGGCGGAGCCGTCTGGTGCAGGGCGGGGCGCACAGCGCCAGGGAGGGCCACTGCTTGATGGGGATGCAATGGGTCCACTAGGGAAATATTTTAGAGCTCAACAGAGGGGCGCCTGCATGGCTCTGTCTGTTAAGTGTCAAACTTCCGCTCAGGTCGTGAAGCTTGGGGTCTGTGGGTTCGAGCCCCACATCGGGCCCTGTACTGACAGCTCAGAGCCTGGAGCCTGCTTCAGATTCTGTGTCTCCCTCCCTCTCTGCCCCCTCCCCTGTGTGTGCTCTCTCTCTCAAAAAGAAATAAACATCAAAAAAATTTTTTTAAACTCAACAAAGAATGGTACCCCCCCCCCCCAACACATAGCTTTATATTACGTGAACTTCAGCTCAGTAGGAACTTTTTTTTTTTTTTTTTTTTTTTTTTTTTTTTTACCGAGAAAGAGGAGTGCAAGCAGGGGGAGGGGCAAAAGGAGAGAACCCCAAGCAGGCTCCATGCCCAGTGTGGAGCCGGAAGACAGGCTTGACCCCATGACCCTGGGATCATGACCTGTCCCAACCACCCAGATGCCCCCACAGGAAGAACGTTTTTAAGCCAGGACATTCTGATGTGCAAAAACTTGCCATTACAACACACAAGTCAGGTCCAGAGTCCCAGCTCAGAGTCAGAGAAACTAGTTCGGAAACTCAGGTGTAATCTGTAGGACCTACTGTACTTCTCTCCAGAGCAAAAACGCTGAAGGCAAACGCGACTTACCTCGGTTGTGGGGAGGAAGACTCCGCCAGGGCGACGGGGCGGGGTTCCCAGGCGCGCCCACGCACGATGCCAGCGAAACTCCTAAATGCCCGCGCGCGCCCGGACTCAGGCTCTTGCTGCACAAACCCGCCAGGACCCTCCAACTCCCAGCGGGGCCTTGCCTGACCCGCAGCACCCAGGATCACCGCAACCCCGCCCCTCACCTGTGGCTTGCACCTGAGTGGCCCGGACGGCCAGCCCCGCCCCGGCCGCGCCCTCGCACGAGGACACCTGCCCGCCAGACCACCCCCCCACGCCCCTGCGTGAAGACGCCCCGCCGACCACGCCCTGACCACGCCCCTACCACGCCTCTGCGCGATATCACCCCCTCCGGTCACGCCTCCCGACTACTTCCACGCACGTGGACGTGGCCGATCACGCCCCTGAACGCGGACGCCCGGCCATCAACGCCCTTGACCACGCTCCTGCACGAGGACGCTCCCCCGCACCCCCCACCATGCCCCGCCTACCCTGCCCCGCCTTCGAGCCACGCCCCCGCGGGAGGACGCCCTTCCGACCACGCCCCACACGTGTACGCCCCGCACGTGTACAGCCCGCACGAGGACACCAACGACCCCACCCCCGACCACGCCCCTGCACGAGGATACCTCAGACCACGTCCCCGCCCCGTGTTCACGCCCCAGGTCCACGGGCCCGCGCCCGGACGCCTGGCTGACCGCGTCCTCCGACCACGTCCCACCCCCAGGCCTTCGCAGCCCCCGCGGCAGGGGCGAGGGCACCCCGGCTCTCCTCCAGCCCGCTCTCCAGGCCACGCCCCTGCCGGCCTGGCCCCAGGGTCCGGCCCTCGGTGGCTCGGCTCCCGCGCAGGCCCCGCCCGAGCGCAGAGGCGCCGATGGAGTCGGAGACGCGGGTGCTGCGCGCGGCGGGCGGCTTCGGCCGGGCCCGGCGCCTGCTGGCCGCCGCCTCGTGGCTGCCGTGCGTGGCGCTGGGGCTGGCGCTGGGCTCGGAGCCGCTGCTCACCACGCCGCCGGCGCACCACTGCCGGCCGGACCCCGAGCTGCTGCCCCCCGCGCTGCGCGCTCTGCGCGGGCCCGCGTTGCTCGACGCCAGCGTGCCGCGCCTGGGACCCGCGCGCGCCCCGAGCCCCTGCCTGCTCCTGCGCTACCCTGAGCCCGAGCCCCACGCCCGCCCCAACGGCACGCGGCCCTGCACGCGCGGCTGGCACTACGCGCTGCCCGCCGCCGGCCTGCTGCGCAGCCCGGTGACCCAGGTACGCTCCCGATCAGATCGGCGGAGGACCGGACGCGGGAGCACGCGCGCCCGACGGTCGGGGTCTCCGCCTCAGCCTTCTCTGCCTCATCCTGTTTGCTCTCACTCTAACGCCTCTCGTCCCCCCTTTTCTGCCTGCCTTCCTCCGTCCTCACCTCCCTCCGTCCCCCCTTGCTCCTCTCCCTTGCCCTCTGCCCGTGGTCGGCTGGGGCTTGTCAGGCTGGGCTCTTAGTCGGTCGTCAGGTGACGCAGCAGATGCCCAGGTTGCGGGGGCGCCGGGCCCAACGGCGGAGCCTGCCGCCCGAGGACGGCTATTGCGGGCGGGCAGCCTGGGGGAGGAGGCGTTCAGCCGAAGGTCTGAGCAGATCGGCGCCAGGTGGTCCGCAGTAGGTGGCACTCAAGTGCCACCAGCGTTTTGAGCAAGCTGTGGCTTTGGGCCATGTAGGTGTCGAAAGCGGGTTCCCGAGACAGGAGGCTTTGAATCAAGGTAGGAACGTGGAGATACGTTGGCGAAAAGCAGACCTTTCGTCTGAGGTGCAAACAAGCTGGAGTGGGGGTGGGGGGTGGGGGCGACTCAGGGGTGGGTTGCGAAGAGAAGGGGAGGAGGCAGCTGGACCCTCCCAGGCCCCTCTTCCGCTCCTTCCTCCCTGGGGCTTGGGACCCGCCCAGCTCTGCCTCCCTCCTGGCAGCCTCTGCCCCGCATCCCTACCTCTGTCCCTGGGAGGATCAGCTCCAGTGTGGGAACAGGGACAGGGTTGCCACGTCTTTGCCTGAGGCCCCGAAACCGGCTGGGCTGCTGTCTTCCGTCCATTCTGCCCCACGGCACCCCTGCCCTTCTGTGGGGGTACTGATCGATCGGCACCCCGTCAGCTTTCACAAACGTTTGGTTTTTAAGAGAAAAACTGTGATGTAGTATGATCCAAAACAGTACGTTAAGTTTGGGGAGGAGGCGCAGAAACCTGGAAGGAGAGGTGGGGAAGCGCGAAACTGAGGTCAAGGGCCATGTCCGGGAAAAGCAGGTGAGCGCAGGCCTGAGTCACAGTTCCCGAAATCACTTTTGAAGTGAGCAGCGTCGGGGGAGGTGAGGGCGATGTCCTGGAGGCCTTGGCACAGCAGCCAGCAGGAGGCTCAGCTCTGTCAAGGGTCCCCTGGTGGGAGACCAGTGGCTGCAGAAAGGGGAGTGGGTCCCCATCCAGAGAGAAAACAGACTTGGGGTTCCAGGTAGGTGTCCTGGGGACCCGTGTCATTGCCCTCTGGGGACTCAGACCAGGAATTGTTCAGATTCTGCGGGAAGACTACCAGAGTCAGGAGATCATGCTGTGTGACCTTGAGCGGGTCCTCCACCCTCTCTGTGCCTCAGTTCCCCCTTATCTCCAGAGAGGAACTGGAGCAGGCCGTCTAGCGCCCCTTGCAGCCTGGCCTTCTGGGAACTCGCGATGGGACGGGTGGCCCAGCCAGCCAACAGGTGATTGGTGTCCCCATAGTGGAACCTGGTGTGTGAGGATGGCTGGAAGGTGCCCCTGGAGCAGATGAGCCACCTGCTGGGCTGGCTGCTGGGCTGTGTCTTCCTGGGTGCGGGCTGTGACCGGTGAGGCGCTGCCCCTTCGCTTCTCTCCCAGCAGCCCCCCCTTCCGGGCCCTCAGGGTCCTCCTGCCGGATGCCCTAGCTGTCCTGACCCGCACCCACGTTTCCCTGGCTGCCCCCCAGGTTTGGACGTCGGGCTGTGTTCGTGGCCTCCCTGGTGCTGGCCACAGGCCTGGGGGCCAGTGAGGCCCTGGCGGCCAGCTTTCCCGCCCTGCTGACCTTGAGGCTGCTTCACGGGGGGGCCTTGGCGGGGTTTTCCCTTGCCCTCTACGTGGCTCGTGAGTACCGCGGGGTAGGGGCCCTGGGGAGCACCCCCTCAGGGCAAAGTCAGGTGGCGGGGGAGGCCTCTCTGGCACTCCGGCTGAGGGCCCTTCTTGTGGAGGGGGCAGGGCACTCTTTGTTCTTTGAGGTCTGTCCCTGGTGGGAAGGTCCAGGTGCTGGAGCTGTAGGTTAGTGACCGGTCCCCGCAGCCCTGGAGAGGTCCTCAGGCCATCTGCGTCTGCTCAGGCCTGGAGCTGTGTGACCCCCCTCGTCGCCTGGTGTTCTCCGTGGGAGCCGGCCTCTTCTCCGTGCTGGGCACGCTGCTGCTGCCTGGCCTGGCGCTTCTGGCGCAGGACTGGCGCCTCCTGCAGGGGCTCAGCGCCCTGGCGACGGGCCTTCTGCTGCTCTTCTGGGGGTAAGCGTGTCACGGTTCAGTGCCAGCGTGGCGGCCCCGTGTGTCACTTCTCTCCACCTTTGTGCAACGCCGGGCGTGTGGGTGTGGCACAGGGATCCAGAAAGCCGCCGCGGCATGCCTTGTCCCCCTGGATCCAGAGAGGCGTCGTGAGCCTCTGCCCTCCTTGCGGAGAGGACCTGTGGGCATTCTCACCCCACCCCTGCAGGTCGCCGGCCCTGTTCCCTGAGTCTCCCTGCTGGCTGCTGGCCACGGGACAGCCCGCCCGGGCCCGGAAGATCCTGGGGCACTTTGCAGAACCTGGGGGCGTGGACCCAGAGGACGGCTCAGAGGAGGAGAGCTCCCTGCTTCCAGGTGATGCACCAGCCGGGAGATGGGAGACGGGTGCCAGAGAAGGGTCGTCTCTCACATGTGCCCCCTCGTGTCCCCGGAGCCACAGAGCTGGACATGCTGGGTGCACAGAGCCCCCGGCCCCAGTACCACTCCGTCCTGGAGCTCCGGCACACCCGCGTCGTCTGGAGAAACGGACTCATCCTGGGCTTCAGTTCGTGAGGAGGGGAGGGCACGGGTGGGCTAATGGGGTCTGCGCCTTCCACCCCCCCGGTGGGTGGGTCTTTGGTCGCTGGAGTCCCCCACCCTGGCTGGGCCATAGCTGCGTTCTCCCTCTCTCCCAGGCTGATCTGCGGGGGCATCAGAGCCGGCTTTCTCCGCAACCTGGCCCCGAGCGAGCCCACTTTCTATTGGCCCTACTTCCTGACCGCCGGCCTGGAGGCGGCGGCCGCTGTGCTCCTGCTGCTGACGGGGGACCCCTGGGGGCGACGCCCGGTCCTGTTGCTGGGGACCCTGGTCCTGGGGCTG
Source organism: Panthera pardus (assembly GCF_024362965.1). Lineage (NCBI taxonomy): Eukaryota > Metazoa > Chordata > Mammalia > Carnivora > Felidae > Panthera > Panthera pardus. The sequence continues at coordinate 25,390,452 of NW_026526754.1, read as the reverse complement.
GCATCCCTGCTGCTCCTTGCCGGGACCCAGTGTGAGTGTGGGGCCCTGCAGACTACCGAGTCCTCGTGTTTGGCAGAGGGTCTGACCGATGTCGGGGAGCGGGATCAGCCCCCTCCTGGGGCCACGAGAAGGTAGCACAGGATACGGGGCATTGGGATGAAGTTCTGGTTTTTGCCCCATCTGTCTTCCCACCGTGTACCCAGAGAAACTGAGGCCCAAAGAGTCAGAAGGCCAAAAGGATCCTATGATCCCAGACGGGGAAAGGCTGGGGACGCCAGGCCCTGCGGGCAGCGTGGAAACTGCCTCCTCCTGCCCCCAGACCTGCCAGGTTGGACCATGCTGTCCCTGTCCGTCCTGGGCCTCCTGGCCTCCCACGCCGTGTCTGCCCTCAGCAGCCTCTTCGCGGCGGAGGTGTTCCCCACGGTGATCAGGTGAGCTTGGGCTGCCAGCCACACCCCGCCCTCCCCGTCGCGCCCGGGGTTCACACCACCTCTTGGGGGACACACGGGGGCCGCTGGTCACAGAAGGGAGTGGAGGAAGGGGGCCGGGGGCTTGGGGAGCAGCGAGGACAGAACTGCGGGGGGGGTGGGGGGGGAGCGGTTTTGGATTTTCTGATGAGAAGAAGGAAACTTGTTCCAGGCCAGGGGGAAGCTTTTCCACAAAGACTTTTGAGTTTTTTCTCCGCGCCCCCCCCCACCCCCGCTTTGCCCCCGGGCCGCCCCCCACCGCGCGCTCTCCCGCAGGGGGGCCGGGCTAGGCCTCGTGCTGGGGGCCGGCTTCCTGGGCCAGGCCGCAGCGCCCTTGGCCGACGTGCACGGCCGGGGCGGCTTCTTCCTGCACCACGTGGTCTTCGCCTCCTTCGCGGTGCTCGCCCTGCTGTGCGTCCTCCTGCTGCCTGAGAGCCGAGGCCGCCCTCTGCCCGCGTCGCTGCGGGACGCCGACTGCCTGCATGTGTCCCGGGCCCGCCGCCGACCGCCCCCACCCTCCCACCGGGCGGGGTCCCGGCCGGAGCGGGAGGGCTGACTCGCCGGTGCCCTGGCTCCCCGCCATTCCCGCCACGCGTGGAGGATAAAGGCATCCGTGGAACTTGGCGTCCTCATTGCTGCTTCTCTCGGGCCGCGCGCCCTGGGTTGGAGGGGGCTGCCGGTGGGCTCACTAATCCCCTTCTCCCCCCCCCCCCCCCCGTGGGGGGCAGCCCGGACCGCGCCACCGGCACTGGAGAGAAGGGCAGGTTTTTAATTCAGGAGTGGGGGGGGGGGGCATGAGTGGGAGGCCGCTGGGGGCCGGCGAGGTGGGGGTTCTGACCCCAGGGAAGGCTGATGGAAGCCAGGCTTGTCTAGCTTCCGCTCTCCGGGCGCTGGGTCCCCCGGTCTCTGTCCTCCCTGGGAGAAGCAGACTTGTCCAAGGGCCTGGGGGCCCCCTGGCTGCCTAGACAGAGGTCAGCCGGGCCTGGAGGCCAGGCTGCCTGTCCTGGGAAAGACGTCTGCCCTCCATGTCTGGTGGTTGTACCCTGAGCAGGCACGCGGGTCCGCATCAGAAAGCCCCCCACCCTTCCCTGGCTCTTTTCCGACCCTCACGGGGGCCCGTACAGGTCAGCCAGCCGGGCGAAGCGGGGGCCCCAGTCCCGCAGGCAGCTGTAGTCCTGGTCCTCGTCCCCCAGGCTGGACAGGATGGAGCTCAGCGTCCCTGCCACAGAACCATCTCCCTCGTAGTCGTAGATGAGAGCTGTGTCATAGGGCGGGACACTGGGGTCACTGTCTGCCACCTCCAAGCCCTGCGGAGAGGCCCGGGAGAGCTCAGGATCCCTGCCGGCACCAAGCCCCGCCCCCAGCTCAGGCTGCAGCCCGCTCAGCCCGAGACCCCGAGGAGGGAGCCCCACCCCCAGCCCCGCGGGAAGAGGAGGGGGAGGGGCAGAGCCCTGAGTGCAGACACCGTTGGGAGAGCCGCCCCACCTCCCTCTGGGCAGCTCTCTCCTTCCTTAGGGCTGGGGTACGTGAGGCTTCCTAACATCCCATCGGTGAGACCCCCGTTTCTGCCTTTCAAAGATTTTGCAAAGGGTTCTGTCCCGTCCGCCTCCGTCCGTCCTCTCACCCAAAGGGTCACACGCTCTCCTAACCGGGACCTGCACCTGGGCCTAACCCCTGCCCAGGCATCTGTAGGGGGCTTCCTCTGAATCAAGGCCTGTGCTTGCGGGCGGGTGTGGCGTCGGGCAGGCCGGCAGGCGGCACCCTCTGCTCCCCCACAGCCCATCCAACCCGGCCGCCTGCCTTCTGAGCCTCCCCCGCCTTGACTGCGAGAACTCGCCTATGCTGTGCCCACATAACTATGGTTCCGGGATGCGACTGACAGCTGCACCCTCAGCCTCGGGGCACGCTAACTTTTGTCGATCGGTGTCCAGTGCAAAATGCCGCAGAGCAAGCTCCAACCCCCCCCCCACCCCCAGCTCAACCAGGCTCAGCGCGATCCGGGGCGGGGGTGGGGGGGGCAGCTTCCTCTTCCAGGGGACCTGTGCCTGTGGTCCCCTGCACCTCCCCAGCCTCACCCCCCTCTCAGATTGTCAGGGGTTCCCCAGAAGCTCAGCTGGGGTCCCCAGCGACAGACCCACTCTCCACAAATGGTGCGCGTCCGGAGGGTTCACAGAGGCGTGGGTGGGAGCCCCTACGTGCGTGTCCCCGTGCCTTTGCCCCTGTCTGCACACCTCCAGGGACACCTACATCATTGATGAAGTCAGCGATGTCAGCGGGGCTGGTGGGCAGCATGCGGGGTGGCTGGGGGCGCACTCGGCCGAACGGGGCATCTCGGCGCAGTGGCGGCCGTCCCAGGGGAGAGCACAAGGCCGCCAGCTCTGTTGGGTGGCGCAGCTGGTTGATGTCGTAAGCATCCTGGGGACACAGTAGGCAGAATTCAGCCCCGATCAATCACAGGGTGGGGTTTTGGTCCCAGGCATCCTGGTGGGATGAGGGGGGTGCGGGGGAAAGGAAGAGAACTTGTGGGGACACTCCCTCCTCCTGAAGGTGGGGTGAGGGGTGCTGGAGGGGGACCCACGGCCTAGGCTCTCAGGGACCCTTCCAACTGCTTAGCATTTCTAAACCACCACCTCCCCCAACACCCTCCCCTCACCTGGTCCTCCTCCCCGCCCCCCTGCTCGTCATAGTTCAGGATGTTGTCCCGGAGATCGTCCTGCAGCCCGTGCAGAAACCCTTTGTCCCCTGACTGCCGCCGGGACCGCGTGACGAGGGCGACCGGCAGGGCGAGCACTGGGCAGGAGAGGACAGATAGGAGGTGGTGGGTGCCCGGTCATCCAGCCGGGTCTGGATGTGTGGGGAGTGGGATCTGGTGGCATGGGGCCTGCGGGGGGGGGGGGGGGGGGGTGGGAAGGAAGGGAGGGTTAAGGTGGGGCGGGGCCTGCGAGGCGGAGTCAGGGCAGCAGGTGTCGGGACGCGGGCGCTCACAGAGCAGCAGGATGATGCTGGCCAGCACGATGACCAGGGCGCCCAGGCTGACGCCCACGCCTCCTGCCCTCCGGGCAGCGGCCCCCGGCAGACAGGCACCATCCGGGCCGCAGCGACACACCGTCACGTTCAGGGGCTGCTCGCGCTGCTGGGGCGGCTGCCCAGAGTCTCGGAGCAGCAGGCTGAGGCGGTGTAGACCCTCCCGGACCTGGTGCCGGAGCCGCAGGCGCGCGTGGCTCACTGCAGAGGGCGCCCAAGGTCAGCACGGGCCTCCCAACCTGACGCGCCCTGCCCCTGCCCCTCCAGGGCCCCTCCGCGCCCCTTGATGCTGGGAGAAGCGGCCTGGTGGGTGAGGATCCCAAGACCTGGGGCCTCAGTTTCCCCATCCTCCCACTGGGCGTGATAGTTCCTGCCCCGCCCGAGGATGCGGCGGGAACCAGCAGGACCACGTTGCTGAGAGCCCCCCAGGTCTCAGGGCTGCACCCGCTGGCCGGTGTTTGGAAAAACTCACCGTTAACCTGGCTGACACTCCAGTTCCGGGTCAGCTCTGGGACACGGGGACTCAGCTGAAAGTGGAAGGGAGCCCCGTGGGGGGGCAGGTCCGCATCCGTGGCCCCCAGGAGAAGGCCAGAACCCTGATCTGGCTTGCTGCACACGCTACCAGATGGCGGGGACAGCTCAGGGGCGTGGTCATTGACCTCCAGGATCTCAATGGACAGGGTCCCTGTGGCCGTGCTGGGTGGGGAGGCTGCAGGCGGGAGAGGCCGGGTGGGCTCCTTGCCCTGCTGGGGCGGACTGCCCACCCGAGAATCGGCTCCGCGGCACGCGCAGCTCTCAGCCCTCGGGCAGCAGCAAGGATGCCCGGCCCGGGAGCCCTGGAGCCCAGGCACAGCTTGGCACTCACCATCGTCGTAGGCCAGGATGATGGCCCTGTACCAGCCATCCTTGAGGAAGGGAGAGGCCGGGCTGAGCACTCGCTGGGTCTGGATCTGACCCGTGGCTCTGTCCACCCGCAGCCAGTCGTCTGGGTCATAGTCCTTAGAGTAGCTGTTGGCCGAGGAGGGGACAGAGTGACCCTGAGCGGACACAGGACCCCTAGGGGTGTGGTCATACAGAAACACACATTTCCCACACACGTGTGCACACACGCACCTCTGAAGCTAGGCCCCCAACTGCCCTGAGCTGGTGGTTTCTGTCCCAATTGACAGATGAGGAAACCGAGGCTCAGGGAAGGCAGGTGAGGCCCAGGGCCAGGGCCCCACGGCCAGCGAGTGCCACAGCCAGGCTTCAGCGCGTGGGCACCGTGGAGACAGACACAGATCCATAGGGCCAGGGCCGGGGGGACATCCAACACACGAAGGGCCGGCCTGCACACACCGGCTCACCGGAACGGACCGGGTGGCGTCGGTGGGCCAGCTAGCGCCCAGCCCGGCCTGCTGGGACGAGTTCACGCCGACACACACGTATGCACAGGGCTCGAGGCCCCAGGGACGCGCAGGGGTGTACACGGACAGACGTGCCCTCTACCCTCCGACCAGGGCTCTGACGGAAACCCTCCACCGTGCTCCGGGCCCCGGCTGGGCAGCGGACAAAGGAGGCCGTCGGCCCCCTCTGCCTCACCCCGGCGGCCCCCACCTGAGCCTCTGCAGCCGCTGCGTGTCAGGGTCTTGGGCAGAGAAGGTGGCCACGGGGGTTCCCGGGGGCACCCCCTCAGGCAGGCTGGTCCGCAGCGGGTTCTCCTGGAACACGGGCGCCTCGTTGACGTCCTGCACCCGCACGCTGACCCTGGCCTGGCCCCGCTCGGCCCTGGGGGCGGCCGCCTGCAGGGGGGCCTCGTTCTGCACCGCGACTCTCAGGTTGTACTGCTCACAGCTCTCGTAGTCCAGGGGCTGGGGGGGTGGGGACCGGGGGGGCGGTCGATCAGGACTCCGGGCCCCCCCTCACGTTCGAGGTGCCCGGAGGCGGCTACAGGGCAGGGCGAGGCCCCCACAGTGGGACCGCGGCCCCTTCAGTCTCTCGTCACAGCCCCTACTCTCCCTGTCCCTCATTAGCCCTGCACAAATAAAAATTATTCAGGACCAAAAGCGGCAAAGAATAACGTAAAAATGACAGCTAGTCGTCACTCAGAATGAGTTTGTTAGGCGGCGTGTGACCAGCTTCGTGCGTCACTTGGTCAGGCGTCCTCCCCGGTGACTCAAGCAACGCTCGTCCGGGCACGCAGAGGGGGCTGGCACCTGGGGTTAAATTAACCTCTGCCACCTGCTGACTTTAAATATCGTCCCGGATGACCCGAGCGGGGCTCGTCCGTAGCTCGCAGCCATCGAGAACAAAGCTGAGGTTTCCCTTTAGAGGAAAGACTCGGGTCCTGGGTTCCCAGCCCGCTGGGCCTGCAAACCCCCGTTTCCTGCAGTAACGCTCCTGTGCGTCAGCATCTGAGCAGCTCTGCACCCGTGTGTGCGTGTCTCCCGCTGCTGTCTCCTGGCTTCAGACCCGCCTGACACAGGTCTACACGGCACCCCACACCGCAAGAGGCAGCACTCCATCAATATCACCCGGGCTGTGGCCGGCCCCCGTGCCCCGGGGTCGGCGTGGCCTGTGCCCAGAACCCCAGCATTCCCGGGTCCCTTAGCATTCTGCTCTGCCCCAAACGGGTCCAGCAGCCAGACCCCAGCTGGGGAAGCCGTGCACCCCACTCACCTTCACCACAGACAGCACGCCCTCGTTGGTCTTGGGGTCTGTGCGGATAGCGAACTGTCCCTTGGGGTCGCCCTCCAGGATGGTGAACCTGGCTGCCCAGTTTGGGGAGCCCGGCAGGTCCCTGTCCTCCACCTGAAGCCGCCCCACGTCCACTCCGCTGACAGCCTCCGTGGCCTCCATGAAGAACTATGGAAGCCCGGCCCTCGTTACCGCCGGGGCTGCGGGGGCCGGGGGGTGACCCCGTGGGGGGACGCCCACCCCGGCTCCCTCCCTGCTGACTCCGCTGCCCGCCCCCCCCCCCCCAGAGCCTCCCGAGCTTGTGGCCTTGGGAATCACGGCCCCCCAGGGGTCCCCATGAGGCCCTGTCCGCGGGCTCAGCTGCGCGCCAGGCGCCCTGTGTGCCTTGTCCCGGAGGCTGGGGCTGGCTGCTCCGTCCCACGCGGCGGGGGCAGAGGGAAGGCTCCTTCCTGTTGCCCGAGGGCCACCGAGGGGGCTCGGTGGGACGCTTCCCCCCAGGGTCTCCCCGAGCTTCTCTGTGTCTACGTGCGCACAAGCACCAGTCTAACCTGGGTTTCTGTGCTTGTCCTCAGACAAGTCCTTGTCTCTCTGTCGGGAGCCTGAGGAGGGAAGGACAGTCCCCAGCGTGGGTGTGGTCGGGGGCAGTACCTCGTCCCTGGTGAACCCAGGGGCGTTGTCATTGACATCCTCAAGGGTGATGATGGCTGAGGCCGTGGCGGTGAGCCCATCTCCAGACATGTCTGCCACCTGCAGGGTCAGATTGTACACGGCGACCACCTGGGGGCACAGCAATGCGCAGTCAGGGTCCCCGGTGGCCCCGTAGGGCCCGGTGGGGGGCGGCGTCGAGCAGACAGCACCGGGCTCAGCCTCACGGGAGAGCCCTGTGCGCATCACAAGCCCCAACACCCGGCCTTTTGCTCCCAAGCTCCGGGGCAAAATGTGCCGCCCGGCCCTCTGGGTCTGACAACACGACTGCCAGCCCAGACTATGCGTGGGCAAGAGGCCAGGCGTCGAGTTGGATGCGCATTCACGGAACACCACAGCACGCTGGAGCTGAACCAGCAAGCTGGGTCCCTGCCCTGAGGGGCCGCTTCCAGTGGCAGAAAGAGGAACCGACGAAGGCCACCTGGTGCAGCAAGTGACTAGACAGAGCTGTGTGTGTAGCCACGGGGAAACCAAGGAGGGCTTCCTGGAGGTGCCGAAGCTGTGCGGCAGCCTGGCTGTGAGCGGCAGCAGGGGTCCCGTTGGAGGAAGAGCGTGCAAGGACAGAGAGTGGCTGTTACTCCAGAGCGCGACTGGCCAGTGTGGGGCCAGGTGGATGGCCTACCCCATGCCAGGAAGCCCGAAGGCTTGGCAGGCTCCGGGGCGGGGGCGGCTTTCGGCAGGACTCGTCAGGGCCAGGCACCGTACGGAGGGCCCTTCCCGCTCTCCTCGGACCTAAACCCACGACCAGCCACGAGACGCGGGTGTCCCAAGCTGGGTTTGTGTCCAGAGCCACTGGGAGTATCCACAGCAAGCGGGGGCTCCCTTCTGCCGTGTCGCGGGGAGCACGTAGGGTGGGCAAGGCTGGGCCGGAGGGCCCAGCTTGGAATGAGCCGCCCCAGGAGCCTCAGAGCGCCGAGAAGACGGGCAAGGGTGCAACCCTGCGGCCCTGGCCCCCAGCCTTCATGGCGGTAGCCTCACCTCGCGGTCCAGACCCACTTGCACGGTGCGTATGTCCCCCGTGTGCTCATCGATGCTGAAGAGCTGGGGGCCGTCCTGCTCCAGAATGGAGTACCGCAGGGCCGCGTTGTCCGTTTCCGGGTCATCAGCGTCTGTGGCTTCGGCCCTGGTCACGTAGGTGCCTGGTGAGGACAGGGACGAGCAGGGAGGACACGTGTGGGTGCCAACCCCTGGCCCCAGGACACGCCTCGCCGTCCGTGGCCCACCGTGCCAGGTCCAGGCCCCCATTCGGTCTGTACGAACTTGAACATTTAAGCCGTCTGCCTTGCGCCGGTTGGAGGAGGAAGCAAGAGCGTCTGACATACACGTTCGATCGAGAGCTGACGCTTGTGTCCCCCAGACACGGAGACAATCCAGCAGGGGCTGAGGCACGAAACCCCAGCAGGGTCAGACGGGGGGGGGGGGGGAACCAGCTGGAAAGCGGGCCAGCTCCGAGCCGGCGGGAACGCCGAACTAACAGAAGTAGAGAGACGTGCAAACACAGGTGTGAGCAGCACACATGCAACACGCATGCACACACGCACAACACACACGCTCGTGTCTGCACACGGAAGCACGTCTCCCAGCTCTGTCTGCTGCCGCGGCCGAACAGCAGCCAATCTGACGAGCCTCCTGTCGGCCAAACACGGACAATGTGGGCATCAGAGCAATGGCTGCAGTGGATGGTAACCCACCGAAGAGTCAGACTCCGGAGGTCCAGAGTCGTAGAAACAAAAATAGCATCCGCAGGCACACATCCGCAGGGCAGAAAGCCCGCTGACAAAGGGGTGAAGGGACGATGGAAGTAGGAAACCACCGCCCCCGCCCCTGCGAGAACGGACCCAGACAAGGACCACGAGCAGATGCTCACACCGGGGAATGGAAGTTTAAGGAGAAACAGAGAACGAGCACAGTCGCAGAGGATCTTCACAAGATGCCTGTTAATTACAGGGGGAGAATGGAAAAGTCACAGTGGAGGGGCGCCTGGGGGGCTCAGCCGGTTAAGTGTCTGACTCGGTTTCAGCTCAGGTCACGATCTCATGGTTCAGGGGATCGAGCCCTGCGTCTGGCTCCGTGCCGACCGTGCGGAACCTGCTTGGGATTCTCTCTCTCCCTCTCTCTCTGCTCCTCCCCTGCACTCTCTCTCTCAAAATAATAAACTAAAAAAATAAAAATCACAGTGGAGAAGCCCGGCAGACACCCCCTAAACAAGGCAAATCGAAGTCCACATCTCCAGGAACGGGACACACACTCCTGATAGGACACACTGAGGAGAACTGTGTTACCAGAGTGCAAATCCTGAATCCAACCACACAAACCCCATCCGGACAACCCACGTTCTTCAAAATAACTGAGTAAGTGCTTCAGAACGTCAGTGTTAGGACTAAGGAGGTGTGACGCTTGGACGGTGAAAACTACAAACGCTTCGGAAAGAAATTAAACCCAAGTAAACGGAAACACGTCCCACGTTCACGGACTGCGAGGTCAACGCTGTTCAGTGTCAGCACTGCCCAAAGTGATCTGCAGATTCGGTACCGTCTCCATCAATGTCCTGAGGACAAGTTTCTTCGCGTAAATAGGAAAACCATCCTAAAACTCGTACGGAACCTCCAGGAAACCCAAACAGCCAAGAACACAGCGGGCGCACCCACACCGCCTGCCTTCAAAACCACCCCAAAGGTACGGGGATCACGGCAGTGTGCGGTGGCCACACAGACGCGCGGGCCAGTGGGACAGGAAGTCCGGGAACAAACCCTGACGCAGGTGGCCAAACGACTTCCGGCCAGGGTGCCCAGACCATGCAAGGGGGAAGAGGTCGGTCTTCCCGGCACGCGGCGCTGGGAAAACTGGGCGTCCCCAGCCCAGAGCACGCACTTGGACCCTCCCCTCACACCATCACGCAAAAACTCAGTCCAAGCGGATCAAAGACCTACACGTAAGGCCCGAAACCGTAAAACTTGGAGGAACACGGAGGGCAAAAGTCTCGCGACACTGGATTTGGTTATGATTTCTGGACGGGACGCCAAAGGCACAGGCAACAGAAGGGAAGACGGACAAACTAGACTCGTGAACATTTTTAAATGTTCTGCGTCAAAAGACACTAGCAACGGGGTAAAAAGCAGTCCACGGGACGGGAGAAAACACTTGCAAATCGTGTCTCTGTGAAGGTCTACCCGGGATATATAGACAACCCCTAAAACTCAAAACGCAACTCAATTCAAAAATGGGCAAAGGGCTTGAATCCGCCTTTCTCCAGATAAAATATACAAATGGCCACAAAACACATGAAAAGGTGCTCGACATCAGCAGTCAGGGAAACGCAAACCCACATCACGAGACGCCAGTTCACACCCACTGGGACGGCCATCATGAAAAACCGGAAGGCAAGTGTTGGCGAGGACACGGAGAAATGCGGCCCCACGCGTGGCTGGTGGGGTGTGAAATGGTGTAGCCGCCGTGGAAACAGCACGGAGGTCACTCAAATGAAACACAGAATCGCCGTGTGGTCCCTCAACTCCACTTCTGGGTTTATCCCCCAAGGAACCAAAAGCGGGAACGTGAACTCACGTCCGTAACATCACTCACGGTAGCCAAGGCGCGGAAGCCACCCAAGTATCTATCTACAGGAGGACGGACAACTGAAGCGTGGTCTGTCCACACAATGGACTACTGTCCAGCTTTAAAAGGGAAGCAGATCCTGAACACGGATGAAGCTGGATGCCTGTGCTCGTGAGATGAGCCGTCACAGATGACAAATACTAGAAGGTTCCACTTATACGAGGTCCCTAGAGTATACAGATTTACAGAGGTGGAAAGTAGGTGGGAGCCAGGGTCTGGGGACTGGTGGTGGGGACAGCTGCACGACATTATGAATGTATTTTTTAAATGTTTATTTTTGAGAGAGAGAGAGAAAGAAGGAGACAGAGCACTAGCAGGGGAGGAGCAGAGAGAGGGAGACACAGAATCCGAAGCAGGTTCCAGGCTCTGAGCTGTCAGCACAGAGCCCGATCTGGGGCTTGAACCCATGAACTGTGATCTGAGCCAACGTCTGACGCTGAACCGACTGAGCCACCCAGGTGCCCCACGTTTGGAATGTATTTAACACCACTGAACGGTCCCCTTAAAAATTGTTAGGATGGTAACACTTATGTGTATTTTTAGTGCAATAAAACTTTGTGGAAAAAAAAAAAAAACAACCCCATCAGGGTCAGGAACGCCTAACGGCTAAGGAGCCGCTCCAGACGGAGGGGAACGAGCTTAGGAGGTGGAGCGGGACCATCGTCCCAACCTAATGGTGGAAACAAGCAGATAATCCACAAAGGCGCAAACATGATCAACGTCACAACTCTGTTGCAATTCTTTTTAACTTTTTTGCAAGTCTGAAAGTATGCAAAAAGAAGTAAAAAAAAAAAAAAAAAAAAAGGTCATTCTGAGTCTTGAAACACGAGGAAGGACGTGAAATAAACAGACGTGTGGGAGCACCTCCCACGAGTCCGCCCTTCCCAGCCTCTCAGGCGGAAGGCTGGCCTGGGATTGGACTCAAGCCCCTGGGACCAGAGCGGGAAGGCCTCTCCTGCCTGGAACAGGTCAGGCGAGCGAGGCCGTCCGGACAGGAGGTTGTGCCTTGTTTGAGATCGAGATGTAGGACTGAGAAACAAGGATGGACGTGTCTGGAACCAGGCTTACAGCATCGTGGTGAGGGTGCTAAATCCACGGAATTGTCCGTTTTTGACCGGTCAGTCCTGTTGTGTGTGGATTTCACCTCAGTGCAGCAGCAGCCTCCGTCCCAGCTCGGCCACCGTAAATCCTCACTGCATTTTGGAAGACGCTGGGGTGTGAAACTTACACTGAAACGGGAAGTGACTGCAAAGTCCCTACCCCTGGAGAGTCTGCTTGCTTGTTTTTGGACGCTCTGAAGGACCACTGAAAGACTTGCTGAAGTCCCCCCGGGCCTTCTGACGGACTCAGAGCCCCCCACGCCCGCCGCAGCCCCCCAGCCTCACCTGGCACTGCTCCCTCCAGCACCCGGCCGCTGAACGCCTCCTGCCTGAAGACGGGCCGGTTGTCGTTCTGATCCACAACCACGATCTCCAGGTCCGTGGGCTCCTCCAGGGTGGCTCCTCCCAGGTCCAGAGCAAAGGCCCTTAGCTAGCCAAGCAGAGAGCAGGGGCTGGTGCTGTGCTCCCCCGGTTTTGGTGGCCCCCACCAGGCCGTGCAAAGGGACGGCAAGTGCAGACCCGGTGTCCCGCTGGGGACACCAGTTTACACAGGGGAGAAAGGGCATGGGGTGGGGCGAGTGTGCAGCAGCGAGACCTCCCTGCCACCAGCCTGCTTGCCCACAGCAAGGGAGGGCAGCGCCTCACTTCCTCTCTCGCCTTGGCTGCCGGGAAGCTCACAGGTATGTTTTGTGTGCGACTGAAGGCACAGTCTCACTAGCGCTCCCACTCCGTCCCTTCTGCTAATCGGTGCAGGCTCCTCTTGGAGCTTAACGATCCCGTGAAATGGAAATTAAGCCACTTCCCTGCTTCTGGAGAGCGGGCATGGTATGGTGTCCAGGTAGGACCGTGGTCTCTGTCTGATAACTCTCTGTGTAAGGGAACCAAGAGCTCGTTCTCAAAGTCTGAACGAACAACGTTCAGGGCACGGCAAGAGCAAAGTCAGAAGCCTCCTCCTCCAGAGCAAACTTAAAACACTTTGGAGACTCCAGGCTCGGCAGGACACCGGACTCTGTGGGGAGTCAGGTTCCTCCCCCCTCCGTGGCCTCTTGCTCCCTTCTCTCAAGCCTCAGGATCCCATGCCTCCGGGGCGGGGGGATCCCGTGCCACCTTCCCCGGAGAGTCAAGGGACACCTGCCTTGGGACGTGCCATCCCGTGGGCTTCTGCACAACGCCCCACCCCCACCACACATGGCCCAGCTGAGGCAAAACTGGGGCAAAACTACACCAGTGTCCAGTGGTGTTTTCCTGGAGGCTGACAGCGGCTCTGCTGGGGGCTGCCCAGTGCTGCTTCCCTGGGCAGGACCGAGCCCCGCCTCCATGGGGCCTCAGTTCGCTCATGCTCATCTGTTAAATGGGAACAGAACCCTGAACATCTTCTTTGGAATGCAGGTCCTATAGTCCCAAACCCCTGTCTGCACCTACCAATTAAGGACATGTGCCCTCAAGTCCCAACCCTGAGACCAGGAGCCTGGTGGTGGCAGGAGCCCCCCCCCCGCCCGACTTTCCTGCCAGTGCTCCCCACAGCGGGCCCCACCCTGAAGCGGTCTGTCTTCTCCCTATCCAGCATGGCATTCAGGAACACCTTCCCCGTGAACTTGTCAATGGAGAACACGCCCTGGGGCTCCTCGTCCACACCGGGGCCCTGGATGCTGTAGATGACGCTGCCCAGTGGCTGCTTGTCGGACTTGATCTGCCAAGAAAGGAGCCCGGCTGGGGGAGGTGCCCCAAAAGGCAGGGTCCCTCCCTCTTCCTGGCCTTGACTCCTCCCCCAGCAGCTCGGCCTATGACCCCAAAGATGTGCTGCCCTCAGGGACCCTCCAGGGACAGCCCAGCCCCTGCTCTGCCCCCAGGGCTACCCCCCCCTCCCCCGTCTGTGCCCCCCTCACCTGCACCAGAGGGTACGGAAGACGCTTGTGGTTCTCGGATACACTGATGGGGGGGATAACCCAGGCTCTTCGTACACGGCCTGGGGCAGGTGCCCGGTGCCAGGGGTACAGGGTACTGGGCCTCCTCTGCCCAGGGACCCCCAATGACAGGCCCAGGCTCTGCAACAAAGGCACAATTAGCTGTCAATTACATAGCACGCAACCCCAGTGAGCCCGGCAGCAGAAAAGCGAACCCACCATAACCTTGGCCCCCATCAGAGCCCTGAGCTCATGGTCCTGGGAGACCCCACAGCCACACCCCAAGACTGGAGCCCCCAAAGCCCTGCATGTGTCTCCTGTCGTCTCCTGGGAGCCCCTGCGGCCAGAGCTGCCCCAGGCCTGGTGGATGTTCCCTGACCGGCCGGCCGAAGCGAGGCTGCCGGGCCCCCACCTCCTCCCGGAGTGGCCCAAGGGAGGCGCAGGCACCGGGCCTTGGGGAGCATGGGGTGCTCAGGGGGCAGACGGAGCCAGAGTGACGAACGAGGCAGCTGCTGGCCACAGCTGCCAGGGGGAGGCTCCCAGGGACGCTTCGTGGGAGAAGAATGTGGCTAACAGGGTGTGGCCACCCTTCCCCTCTCCCGCGAATGCTTCCCGGAAGCGGGTGCTCGCGGAGGCCCTACAGGCGGTCGGAAGGGGCTTCTCCAGGCTGCTCTGTGGGATTGCAGGCTCAGCCCGTTTCCAGGGTTTCAGCAGGGCCTGCAAACTTACCCGACCTCACCGTGCAGACTGGCCTAGCTGCTGGGGGGTTCGCAGGGCCCAAGGGGCTGAAACGGGACCACAACACCGGGTGCCGACCCCCTGCTTTCCTCCCAACCACGGGGCCAGTGGTAGGGTTCACACCACTACTCCTGGGATCCTCAGGGCCCTGGGGGTGCTCCCTCCTCTTTCTCCACACACTCGGCGGGGGGGGCCGGGGGCTGCCAAGGGAAGACGGGGAGCACGTGGCAGCTGTGCTCACCCCCTCCTCCGCAGGGGCGGGTGGGGGCATGACACAGCTCAGGCCCTTCCCTGGGCCAGCTTTTGGGCTCAGAACTGGGGCCATCAGGGAGCATGGTGGGAGGAGGGCACCCGTCAGAAGTCTCTCGAGACCCGCTGGCCACTCCCCGTAGTGACCACAGGTAGCCCCACCTTCCCAGTTCAGGTGGGGAAACCAAGGCCCAGAAAAGGCACCGTCCCATGAGTCAGGGGCGGGCTGGCGGCACAAACACATCCCGAATTTCCCGGCCCTGGTCTCCGCGCCAGGCTCTTCAACAGGGTGCCGGCTGGTCTGAGTGTGGGACCGGGCACTGTGGCTGGCTGGGCACAGGGGCTCTGGTCCAGGGGCACAGGGTCCCGCTGGATTTGGTGAGAGATGGCGGCACCTGGGGTGGGGTCTGGGGGAGGGGCTCGGTCACGCGCTGGGACCCAGCTGCCTTTGGGGGTTGGAGAAGGCACCCTCTGAGGCTGCTCGGGCCCCGCCCCCCCCCCCCCACTGGCAGCTGCCCCCTGCCCTGCCCCCCCTCAAACCCAAGGCAGGACAGGCTGGCTGGGGGCATGCAGAGTGGACACCCCCTCCCAGACGCCAGCCTGCTGTGCTCTAGGGATGACCCTAGAAGCTCTCTGGCCCCACCCAGGGTCTCCGGGCCCTGGGTCCTTCTGGAGGAGGCGCTCCCTTTTAGCTAAGGTAGACAGGGTGGCTCCCTGGCTGCCTGCCCTGTGCCGCCTCGACACCGTGAGCTCACCCCCCAGCCTCCGTCTGGGGCCTCGCAGTCCGTGGAGAGCGGGCATGGGACGGGGTGGTCTCGTGGCCTCAGAAGAGAGGCATCAGGGACGAGTGAGGGGGGTGCTCTGGGTGGGATGGGACAGGGGCAGGAAGGAGATGCCAGCTGCTGTCCCGTGTAACCCTCCGCTCTGCTCCCTGGCACCTTCACCGCCCAGGGCCAGCACACAACGCTTTCCACACGCTTTGCTCGCAAAACAGCAGTAACATTCACATGACAGCTGAGCTCTCCTTGTGGCCCCAAGCCGGGTCCCCAGGCCTGGAATCGTCCCCCTCCTCCTCCTCCTCCTCCCCTGAAATCCCAGGGGCAGTGTCACCTGCAGGGGCCTGGAATCTGCGAGGCAGCGAACGTGGTTTATAAAAAGGACCAAGCTCCCGGCCAGGCCCCCAAGCTACCCCAGCCCGACGGACCGGCAGTGCCTGGGGCGGCTCGGGCTTCGCGCCAAACCCACAGAGCACAAACCCTTCCAGGTCAGCACCGTGTTCCCGCCAAGCGGAGCCCTGCTGGCCTCTGTCACCGTGCTAGCGGGGACAGCATCTGCTTCCTAAGCATCCCGAGGGCGGCACGGGGCTCCGCGTCCGCCTGTCTCAGCCCTTTCTGCCCTCCCTAGGCCCTCCCTCAGCCCTCACGCCCCCTAGGAACGAGCGCTGTCTGGTTTCACAGTCACCCAGAGTAGGGCTCAGAGCGGCTGAGCCACTGGCTCAAGCCCACACGGCCAGAGAGCAGCAGAGGTGGGGCCCACAGGGAAACCAGCTTCTGAGCTCCGTCGCTCCCAGGAGCGCCTTCCCCACCCGGCCTCAGCGTGGGGAGGTGGACAGGACTGGGGGTGCAGGCGGGGGCCGGTCCGCAGGGGGGCTAGCCCCTGATCTCAGGCTCTTGGAGGAATGCTGGGGGACACACTCTGCCCCGTGCAGCCCACCACAGAGCCTCCGGCCGCCCCTCACCCCCGTCTCTGCCAGCGGCCTTGGCTTACGCCGCAGCGTGCCCAGCAGCGCGGTGCGGGGCTGGTGCGGTCGTGGCAGAGCCTGGGGCTCCACGGCCCGAGTTCAGGAGGTCAGCAGAAGCCACAGAACCTTGGCAGGGACCCCCTGCCCAGATCAGAGGCTGCGGTGGGTGGGGCGGCTGGGCCGGGCCACAGCCCACTTCCGCCGGCCAGCCCGGGTCCTCCCACCTCCCCCTTCCCAGAAGACAGACGTGGCCGGCTGGGGGAGGGTCTGGGAGCTGCCCGGGGACCATGGGACATCTGGGGCCAGGACGAAGCCACACGGACAAAGCCAGCTCACACAGACCCCCGCATGTGGGCAGAGCGAGAAGGCACCACCGAGTGGACGCGGGCTCCCCTCTGCCGTCCACCGTGCTGCTCCCACGCCCAGCCACAACCAATGGGTGTGACGACCCCAGTTCCCCCAAGTGAGGCCCAACGATACCCCCGTGCTCATCCCTGGCCTTTGCCTTAACCAAGAACCGAGAGAATAGTCTGGAAGCCCTGGAGACACCAGGGCCACTGTCCCTCCCCGGGGCCCGCCCCCAGCCCAACACCCAACCCCAGCGGCTGAGTAACAAAGCCCCCCACCGCCCCTGTAGGAATCCGTTCTGCCTGGCGTGGCCCACAGGGCCCTCTGCTTCTCTCCACCAGCCCACGGTGGGTTCGGAACAAAGAATTCTAAGCCACGGTGTAGTCTCCCCGGAGCCTGGGAAGAGAGCTGGGTGCTCCCCCACCCCGGGTAGAGAAGCCGTGGACCGGGAAGGCTGGGCGGGAAGTGAGGACGGCCTGCTTCCTCTCCTGGAGCTGCTGGCCTCTAGGGGCCCCTGGGGCTCCCTAAAATCACTGCTGAGATTCAGACGGCAGGCAGCAGGCCTGAGCTCGGGTTGGACTTTTGCTCCCGTGGCCCAGCTTCCTGGAACCCTGTCCACCGTCGTGTCGCGACTGCATTAGGGGAAGGGAACATGCCCTGCTACCCCGTCCGGTGTCATTGGGGGAACCTTACAAAACGTAGCTGCAGACGTGAGCTCGAGTGAGAGGTTCCGGGGTTAATCCCACACTTGTGTGAGTGGAGACCCCTCCAACGGTGCCTTTGGCTCAAGGTTTCATGATCTAGGAAGCGGGTGGGAGGCCTGGAGCCTGGCGGAACGGGGCGGCAGGGGCCCGGGGCGGGGGGGGTCTGCCCGGGCGGAGGGAAGAGCTCCCGGTGTGCACCCCCCGCAAGCCTCCCGGGCCCGAGCCCCTTCTGCCCAGGCTGGAATCCGCACCACCCCGTTCCTGGACGGCCTGGCCGGCAGCAGGCATGCCAGGAATGGGCCCAGCTGTTGCCCCGGCCCAGAGAGGCCCCTGCACGTCTCCTGAGGCGCCAAAGTAAGGGGGTGAGAGAAGCAGCTGTTTCCCACCCCCCACCCCCACCCCCCAGCATCCCCCTTGCAGGGACAGGTTCTGCCACGTGAGGGCCACTCTGCTCCGGGGCTGCCCTGTCCACCCGGGGAAGAGAATGGTCCAGGAGCCGGCTGCCCTCTGCCGCCCCAGCTACTGTCATATTAACGTGACTAGAGAACGTGGCCTGCGTCAGCCTGTTCCACGGCCCTGTTCCACGGCCTTTCCCACATTGCCTGTGGGGGCCTTCACAAGTCCAAGTCCCCAGGAGTACAGCCAAGGCCTCACCTTCCTTCCAGAAACCGTGTGGCTCACCAGCTTGCCCCAAATCATCCAGGCTCCGCCACCCCCCACCCCTGCCCCACCAAGGGCAGGGCCAGCTATGGGGGCACTGAGGGCCCGGGGAGGGGCCCAAGGGCCCAGCTCTGAAAGTACACACTCTAAGCCCCCTAGGTGAGATTTTAGGGGACACAGGCGGGGGAGGGGTGTGCCTTGTCCCAAAGGCACAGTCAGCACCAGATCAATGCAGAGCCCTGTGTTGGGGCCCCTCCTGAGCCAGCCCTGCCTCGCCCGGGGCCAGCCGGTGGGTCTCGGGAGCTCACAGAGGTGGAGGAAGGGATGTCCAGGAGGCAGCCATCAGCTGCCATGTGGCTCGACAGGAGAGGACAAAAGTCTGAAAGCTGAGCTGGATGGGGGAGGGGTGGGTAGGGCCCCGACACGGATGTATTTTGGGGGGGGGGTCTAGGAAAAGCTCCCCTCATGCGCTAATCTGAGCCACATCGAGTACAGAACTTGTGTCCAAGCCCCATTGGCTGATCCCCCCAAATCCCCAAAGCCTCCAGCTGTGTGCAGGGGTCATTCCGCAAGAGCCCCAGGGAGGGGACCTCCCCTGCTGCAGAGCCACCCCAAACCCAAAAGAGCAGGTCTCCGTCATGTGCCTGCCCAAAGTACTGGGTCTGGTGCAGGGTGGGGGTGGACCACTGCTCCTACGGCAAGTGGGGAGGGGGCATCAGAGGCGTGGAGCCTTCTGGAGTGGACCCCAGTGTGTGGGGGCATACGGTCCTGTGGGAGGGCGCACAAGAAGACTGTGCACGGTGCGACCTCCCAGCAGAGGGCTGGGGGAGCCCAGGCCCAGGTGGGCCCAGAGGCAGGGGTGCAGGTGACCAGAGCAAGGGGTGCCGGGTGTCCTGAGGCCCAGTTGCTGGGCGGGGGGGGGGCGGGGAGGGGGTCCAACTGGAGGGCATCTGACCAGCTTCCAGCCACAGCTGGAAGATCTTTGGGAGTCAGGGGGACTCAAGAAGCCCAGAGGGGGTGCTGGGAAACTTGACTGTCCTCACCAGTGTCTGGGACCCAAACAGCAAGCACCTATGGGCACTCGCCAAGCCCTCGAGCTCATTACCTGTCAAGTATAAGGCAAATAAGGTCCTCTATTATGCACAATGTCCCCACCACTGCCCGGCCCTGGCCTCTGGCCTGTGACCCTGACTCAGTCTGCTCCCCAAAGGCAGGCCACGGCTCCACTCCCAGGCTCGGAGTAGTGCCTGCCCCGTCCAAAGGGCCACTCGGCCCAGGACTCGAGGAGATATGGCCCCCTCCCAGGGGGTGCCCATGGTGGGGAGAGGGGCAGTGGTCTGTGCCTCCTTCTATCCTGCCCCGCTCCCAGCTCGGAGAGACCAGGGAACTGGGGCCAGGGGGGGAATGTGGGGGTGTGGGCTGTGTGCCAGGGGCCTGGCTCCCAGGGCACTCCCAGGGGAGAGTGGATTCCTGGAGGGCAGAGCCCGCAGCTGCCCCTGCCGGTGGGACACAGGGTGGAGGTGCCTCGGACTCCACTCACCAGGGTCACCAACCAGGGTCACCTGCCTACCCAGCAGGAGCGTCAGGGAACCGGCCTACCAGCTCGTCCAACTGGGGTGCTCCTGCTGCCCCCCCCCCCGGCTCTCACCACAAGTCGGGCAGGGTTGAGGGGGGCACCTCCAGGGGAAGGACCGGCCTGCTAGGTGGTCTCCGGGCGGCCACCCAGCTTGGCTCCCCGTCCAGTTCAGTCGGAGACGGTTACCCTTTGCC
The DNA here is from genome assembly GCF_024362965.1 of Panthera pardus. Lineage (NCBI taxonomy): Eukaryota > Metazoa > Chordata > Mammalia > Carnivora > Felidae > Panthera > Panthera pardus. The sequence goes on along the minus strand of NW_026526754.1, from coordinate 25,370,751 downwards.
TCCGGACCCCGCTGGGGCACAGAACGCCCTGGACAGAGCTGCCCAACGGGCACCCTCAGCTCACGGGTCCTCCAGAGGCGGCCAGAGCCAGTGGTCCCCGGGAGCGTCCCACTGTAAGCCGTAGGGCAGGGGGCAAGGGACTCCGCGCGGCCAGACGCCTTACCTGGGCCAGCAGCCCGAGGGCGACGAGGAGTGCGGCGTCCATGGGCCGGCGGAGCGGGGGCCGAGTGTCGGGCCGGCAGCCTCCGGCTCGGACACAACGCGGGCTGAGTGACAGCACAAGTGCGCGGGCGGGGGCCCCGAGTGAGTGACAGCACATGTGCGGGGGCGGAGCAGGAGGCCGGGGGCGGGGCCTGGGGCTGAGCGGCAGCACGTGTGCGCGGCGGGAGGCGGGGCCCGAGTGACAGCACGTGTGCGGGGGCGGAGCCAGGGCCTGCGGCTGAGCGGCAGCACGTGTGGGCGGCGGGGCGGGGCGGAACCGGTCCGGAGGCGGCTGTCCAGGGCGGCAGAGCCCTGGGAGTCCAGTAGTAAGAAGAGGAAGCCGGCAAAAAAGGCGGAGGTGGGTGGGGGCTGGGCTGGGAGCCAGAGTGGATCGATTCGTCCATCCACTAATTTTTACGTTGCTGCTCCGTGAATTCACCAGGCACACTCTTGCCTCAGGGCCTTTGCACTGGCTGTTTCCGCTGCCCCTAGTGCTCTTCCCCTGGCTATCCCGGAGGCGTGTTGCTTGCCGCCTTGAGGGCTTTGTCTGATGGCAACCCCTGAGCACCCTATCGGGCACTGGCACCTACCTGCCCATCTTAGGTCACAGTCTCTCGCACTGGGGTGGGGCTCCCCTGTGGCTGAATTGTTTCTGTGGATCCTCAGGGCTAGCACAGAGGAAGGCCTGTGGGTTGGCCCTCCCCACCCCAGCCGCAGCCCTCCCTCCCTCCCCTGGTCCCCCCCCCCCCCCACCCCCCGTGGCCTCCTGTTCTGGGGCTGCTCTCCTCTTCAAGACCTGCGCCCCTGGTGTGTGTGCGTGTGTCGCTCACAGGCCCAGCACACAGTAACGGAGGGTGGAGAGCTCAGGACGGAGGAAGGACCCTAGGAGCTAACACACTGCCCTCCGAGCAGGAGGGGGTGGGGGATGTCCAGGGAGCCTGGGTCTTCTCTGTGGCAGGGGCGGGTCCTCCGCGCTCCTGTCCAGATCGTGGGCCGTGGAGCAGGTGTGGCACCATCTGTGCCCTTGGCCTGCTTGGAAGGAGGCCAGGCCGCCTGAAGGAGACTCTGGCAACGTGTCCCTGGCACTCACTGCTCCGAGGCGGGGAGTCAGAGAGGGGGCCTTTCCATCTCCAGGCTCTGATACCCTGGGCCTGGGGAGCAGCCTCTAAGGGCCACTGTAAGGGTAGGGCTAACCTATAGCCTTAAGAAATAACAGCTTTGTTTTAACACTATAGGTTAAGAGAGAACAGCCTTACCCTATCAATCAAGGGATGGATTAGGAGTGATTGGATTGGGGCAAGGGCCTGTTTGAACTGTTTCCACCTGGGAACTATTCCTTTGTTCTGTTCCCAGGTGAGAATAAGACGATGTGGTCGGCTATAAAAACTCTGTACCCCGGCTGTTCGAGGCTGCACTCTGGTCAAGAGTGTCGGTCCCGATCGATCGGTTTGCCTTGCCTCTCGTTGCAGTAAACTTTGTTGTGACTGTCACTGGTGCCCGTAGCATTCAGTTTCAGGAGTCGTGTGGATGCATCGCCACCATGCTGCCTCTGAGATTAGGGACCCCGAACAGGGGCGGGACAGCCTTCTGAATGCCTGGGGCTGCTGCCTTCTGGTACTAGTGCAGGGGTGAGGTAGAAGGGGATGGGTGGCTGAGCCTCTGAGTCCCCTGGTTAACCCTAGGCACTCTAACGGGGGTGAGGGGAAAAAGCCTTGTAAGACCCCCTCCTCCCTGCTTGTTTGCCCATCCTTCTGGCACCTTGCTCTTGGCCATTTGTCCCCCACCAACCACCTCTGGGGGTAGGCGTTCTCCAAGGGGAGGGTGAGCTGGGTCCGGTCATGGGTTAGCCCCAAGCGCAGGGAAAGGCCACTGCGACCGGGTGTGGTCCCAGGTTGGTGAGCAATCCTCCCCATGGGGGTCCAAGTGCAGGGCCTTGGGGAGGTCGTTCTCCCCGCCACCCTCGGTTTCCCCTTGTGCCCAAGCACAAGCATGGGGGGCCTTGTCCAGGGCTGGGCCACCCCAGCCGCAGGACCACCTCTCCTTCCTAAAGCAGGACCGCCCCTCCAGAAGAGCCCTATCATTTTCCGAGGACTGGGGGCACCCGACCCCCTGGACTCTCCAAGCCTGCAGCTCTGCCGCCTCCCTCGGGGTCACCCCCTCCCCAGACTCTAACCTGCGGCCCTGAGGCGGCACCGGAGCCCACACTCCACCCCCAACCCCTGCAAGGAGCAAGGGCGGCTCAGACGTGGGGGGAGGGGGGGGCGTGGCCTCGGGGTGGCCGGTGGGCAGGGCACACGAGTGGGCGGGGTTCAGGCTGCTGGGTGGACAATGGAGGCGGGGACCGGGGGTGGACACAGAGGGGAGGGGAGCGGAGGATCGCCGGGTCCGCTGAGAGAAGGAGGTGACCTGACCCCAGGTGTCGGCCTGGGCAGGGAGAGTTTCCTTGTGGGCGTTCCCTGGGGTGCCTGTGGTCACCCACATGGAGGTGCCTGGGGGACAGCCACCTATAAGGACAGTAAAGCCCAAATGGTGGTCCCCGAGACCCAGGCACCAGGTGGCCCCTGTCTCTGGGCCCCTCACTTTAGAGGCAAGAGCAGGAAGTCCCGAGGAGGCCAAGGTGACAGACCAATACAGGTGGGGCCTGGCCAGGAGCCCGGCCAACTTCTGGGAGCCTGGTCTGGAGGTGAGGAGAGAGGCTAGGTGGGGGCACGCCCACTGCCTTTCCTTTCTTCCATGGTTCCCGGGTCTGGGCTCTTGGGCTTTAGTGCTGAGGACAGTCCTGCTGGGGCTGCCTCCCAGAGGGGTCAGAAAGCACTAACAAATCCTAATGGGGGGGGGGGGGGGGGCAGCAGCGTAAGGGGTTCCTCAGTGGATGATGGGTGCAGAGTGTGGGGGGGGGGTGTCCCGAGGCCCTGACTAACCCTGGTGGCCTGGATGAGGCAGTGGGGTCCTGGGCTGATGGGCCCCGAGGGCTTGGCAGCCAGGCACTCACAGCCTGACCTGGGTGCTGGTTGCAGGGTTTGGGCTGCAGGTGACCCAGAGGCTCTGGTCTTGGCCTCCCTCCAGGCCTGTCCCTGACCTCCATGTCCCCAGCCCCAGTGGCTGTCCTGCCCAGTGGCCACGTGCCTGCACCTCTGATACAGTGATGGAGATTCCAGCCACGCAGTGGCCCCAGGTTCACTGGATGTGGTATCCTGTGTTCTTTAGGGGATAATCAGTCCCAGGGATTCGGTGGCTAGGGAGGCTTGGTGTCCTCACGGCTCCTGCCATGTCTGCTGGCACCAGCAGGGGGCAGTGTGGCTCTAGGGAAGCCCTGGGAGGGGTGGCCGGGACAGTGGGCTGGACCTCCCGCTTCTGGCCCAGAGGTCACCCCGCTCTGTGCTCAGGGGCCAGGTGGGCGGGGTGATGTGTCTTCGCCCCCACCCTGGACACAGCTGCCCCTTCCCAGGGCGAAGGGACCCCAGCACGGACTCCTCAGCCTTCTTGCTGTCCCAGGAGGAACAAAGGGAATGCTGGCTTTGGGACCTGCACAGATTCCTGCCCACGTCCAGCCCAGACCCCTTGCCCACCACGGCCGGACCATGCGCAGCCTGCCCGAGGTTTGTTTGGCCCTGGTGCTGGCCCTACAGGCAGCCTGGACTCCTCCCCGCAAAGTGCTGGGGCAACCCGGCCAGCACGGACTCCAGACGAACGGCCTCTGCCACGGGCACTGCTGTCGGGTGAGTCAGGCCGCCCCGCGAGAGCCCCGAGGTCAGCCCAGGAGTGCTCAAGAACCCGAGGTTAGGGGAACAGCCTGGCCATAGTGATGCGGGCACACACACAGGGCTAAGTGGGGGCCAAGCCAGAGAACAGAGGTCACCGGGCACAGATGGTCAGATTTTAGAGGAATCTGTGAGCTGTCCCCAGGCCAGTTTTGATGGAAAACTCACTCTAGTAAAAACTCTCACCCAGACAGGCCGGGGGGCCCATGTACCCCAAGGCCCTAAGGCAGGTGTGCGGGCCCCCCATCCTGCTCGTTCAGTCTCAGGGTGCTGAGGACCCAGGGGAGGGGACGATGTGGGCGGGAAGGTGTGGAAGGCAGGAAGGGGGAGGGCACGACAGAGGCGTGTGGTGAGACGGTGTCGGGGGGCCAGGGCGGTGTGACACATCCCTCAGGGCAGGCGCACCAGGCCGGGCCTCCTTCACCAGTGTCTGTGCTCCCAGCGGGCCTGGCTGGCGGTCTGTGCCCGTGGGCCCTGGCAGTAACACCTGACTTTGGCACAAGGAGCAGGGTGCAGAGGGACCAGGAGGCACACACCCACTCGGGGTCTCGTGGAGCCTCAGGATAAGCTCCCTTTCTTCAGAGTGGCCTCCGTGCTCTGTTTCGCGGCTGTCACCACATGGGTGGGTTTGCAGGGTCCTTGAGTCCTGCTGAGTCCCACACACCCAGGCACATGAGGCCACCTAGTGGCTGGTGCTTTCCAGGCTGGGGGGAGGGGAGGCCAGAGGGCCACCCGAGGGGCTGCAGGCCGCACACCTGTCCCTCACGTGCCTTACCCTTCTGTCCACGAGGCCCAGGGACACGGCCAGCAAAGCCGCGTGCACACTGGCACCTTCTCAGTCTGGGTGGGGGAGGGCTGGGGGGGGTGGAGAGCCATGCAGGGGTGGGGGCTTCAGACAGGGGTCCCTGAGCCCAGTCAGCACGGCCCCCTCCACCCCCGCCCCGCTCCACTCAGCTAGCGTTGCCTCCATTGTCTCTCATCAATATCAAGTGGACTGGTGACAAATTCACGAGCAGAGAATCCAAATAACTGTATAAATCACATTAACGATCATTCAGATGAAATCCGTGGCTGTAACAGGATCGGTGTGGTCTGGCAACGCTGCCCTTCATTCTGGGGCCACCGGTGGTGGCACTCTGCCTAGGGGCAGGGTCTTGGGGGGCCTCCATGGACAGGGCCCACGAGACAGATGCAGGGCATTAGAGCCTTCCCATCCGACCTTCTCCTGCAGACAGACAGACTCGGGGCAGAAGGGTCAGGTCGGTGCAGAGCCGGTGTGTGGCACAGAAGGCCCCCACCCCCACCCCCACCCCATCCAGGACTGCAGGCTGCTGGGTGAGAGGCCGGGCCACACCACACAGTCCCCCGTGGATGGCCTCCTTGCCTCTTTGGGGAGAATCGCCACGCTTCAGCCATTCTCCTTGGTCCTGACCCTCCCGGCCCTCCCCCGGATGTCGGGGGCCTGCGTGCACCTGTACGGGAGCCTCCGACCCTCACCTGCTCTCACCCAGAAGTCTCTGGTGGACATCCAGGCTTGCCCAGCGCCCTCTGCCAGCTCATGCTTAGCATGTTCAGGCCTGAGCCCCACCTTGCCCTCTCTCCAGCCCCCCGGTTCCCCCTCCTGTACTCTCCATTCAGGCTGCTGAGCTGGAAACCCCAGAACGTTCCAGACTCTTCCTCCTGCACCTCCTATACTCGGCATCCCCGAGCTGGCACGCACCTCCCGTCAGTCAGCTGCTCTCTCAAGTCCTCTGACGTCTCCGGACCCTGCTCTGGTCCTGTCCCTGCCTCAGGCCCTCTGGGGCCGACCCGACCTGGGCACCTGGCTTACTCCCGGCACCTTCCTCGGTTAGAGAGAGTCCCCAGCTTCCATTTTGGGGCGCCACTGCTGCCCCACTGCGGGGCTCTTGCCCTCCCCAGCCAAGGAGGCATGTGGCCAGCCAAGGCCCAGCACCTCGTCCCCCCCGGGTGAGGCTCCATGGGGCAGGCCCGTACCTGTACCCAGTGAATCCGAGGTTTAACAAGTAACCGCATCTGGCAGACAGGCCACGGCTCCAGGCGGGTACGGGAAGGGGCTTCCGCAGACGCAGGGTTGTGGCTTTGGGAGGTGCCTGCCTGAGTCTCCGATGACGCTCGCACCTTTGGAGTGATGGTGTCGATGTGGGTGGATGGCCCGCCGGCGGTCTTCACCCGAGCACGGGGCCTGGCAGGGCCCACCCTGCCCTTGGCCTTGCCCTGGCGGGTGGTTTCATGCCTGCCTGGGACGCAGTCACGGTGGCCCAAGGTCTGTGTCTGTTGAGAAAAGCAAGATTCAGAACTCTCTAGAGAGCCTGCGGCACTAGCCCTCCAACAAGATGAAACCACACTCACGTGCCCAGAGACCGAGGCCTCTGCTGAGCTCCGGGCATGTCACCTGGGGTGCGGGGGGGCCGGCCTGGATGCCGTCCGCACAGAAGTGGGGTCAGCGGGGTGGGGCCGAGCGCCCCAGCGTACGTGGATGGCGGCAGAGGGGCGTCTGCGTGTGGACGGCGCTCAGGCAGCCGAGAGGACACAGGGACCGGAGCTGCTCATCTGAGCAAGGCCCCCCGTCTGCTGGCTGTTCCCGTCGTGGAGACGCACTGCCGCGTCCAGGTCAAAGACAGCCTCCACGGCATCGGAACAAAAAGGCTCACGAACTGGAAAGACGTGAACGTCAAAGGTGCCGGAGGCAGAGACACAGAGGGCTGGCTTGGGCCCGGGCAGCTCGTCTTTGAAGAGTGGCGACAAAACGGAGGCTCGGACGTGCGGAGGCCACGCAGGTTGACCACTCGGAGATGCTTGCCAAAACATCGGCGAGCGTTATTTATGACAAGAAATCCGTTGAGCCAAGAAATTCAGAAAACATCACTAAATTTATCCAGTCGCTGTAAAAACAAGCCTATTAATTTTTGTTTTCAAAACAAAACAAGACTGAAACTCTAGAGGTGTATCAGGATGGGAGGGGCAGGGAGGAAGGTTACATCCTGGCCACAGGGCCCGCCTACTGCGTAACTACAAACTTGGAAAAAAGAACTGTGAGTGTTATAGTATACATTTAAAAAAATTCAAGGGTACTCAACAGAAATTTAATTTATATTTATTATTTTTTTAATTAAAAAATTTTTAATGTTTATTTATTTTTGAGACAGACAGAAATAGAGGACGAGCAGGGGAGGGGCAGAGAGAGAGGGAGACACAGAATCCGAAGCGGGCTCCAGGCTCCGAGCTGTCAGCCCAGAGCCCGACGCAGGGCTTGAACCCACGAATAGCGAGATCATGACCTGAGCCGAAGTCAGATGCTTAACCAACTGGGCCACCCAGGAGCCCTTACCATTATTATTTTTCAGTCATTTCCATGCCCAGCATAGGGCTCAAACTCACGACCCTGAGATCAAGAGTTGCATGCTCTACCCACCGAGCCAGCCAGGTGCCCCAGAAATTTAATTTATAATTTCCAAATGCACAAAGAGAACAAAGTAGAGGATGCAGGATGAGGGGCGTCTGGGGGCTCAGTCGGTTCAGTGTTTGACTCGGTTCAGGTCATGATCTTGCGGTCTGTGGGTTCGAGCCCCGCGTCAGGCCCTGGGCTGACAGCTCGGAGCCTGGAGCCCGCTTCGGATTCTGTGTCTCCCTCTCTCTCTGCCCCTCCCCTGCTTGGGCTCTCTTTCTCAAAAATAAATAAACATTAAAAAAAAAACCAAAAAATGCTTGAGGGATGAAGTCTATTTAAATACATCAAATCGTCACAATAAATGGCCTACATTCAGTAACTAAAAGACAAGCCATCCCCTGGAGTCAGACACGTGGGCTCTCTGCTCACGGCAGACACACTGAAACCAAACGGAGCCCATGAAGAAATGGCTCGGGGTTAGACGGTCTGTCTGTGCCCCCAACAGGGGAATAGCAAGATTTCTCAGAAAAATAAAACTTACGGAAAAAACACGAATAGGTATAGAAATGCTAACTAACAATTCAGCAAAAATACATAATAATCAAGAATAAAAGGACCAAAGAACCTAGCGCTAAGACATAGGAAGGACAGACAAAGCAGCCTGCCGTGTGCAGATTTGAACAGGCCACGTCCCGGAGGGGAGGCTGACCCTGAGGTGACCACACTGTCACGTGTCCAGTCACTTGGCTCTGGAGCAAAGCTGACCACGTAGGGGGCACAAAAGGTGCCTGGGTTTCTAAGACCCGGGACCACAGGCCTGTGCGCTCAGGATGGCGGGAGAGCAGGAGGAGCTCGGCGGGCTGACAGGTGCTCCCAGGTAACTCACGGATTAAGAGATTAAGTCAAAGTCGAAATGACGACGGTTGGAACCAGAAGTGCCCCATAGCCAAGCACGAGGACGCTTCAGTGGTGCCTCAGCACCGGGCTGTATTCACAAGAACGAGCCTGGTGGGCCAGGCAGGGGACGACCCAGCCGAGGCCACTGGGGGAAGGTCAGGCGGCCTTCGGGAGGCCGGGCTGCGGTGTAGGGTCCAGCACATTCCGAGTCCCGCAAGGGCGTCCTGGCTCACGGCCGTGTCTTCCGGCCGCGTCCCCACGAGGCGAGAGCGGCCAGGGCGCTCGAATCCCACGTCGTGACCTCACCGCCTCCCACAGCCCCACCTCCTGACACCATCACCCAGGCCGGTCACTTTCAGCGTATGGATTTGGGAGGGGGCACAAACGTTTAACTGTGCAGCATCTGCCAGATCGGTTTACCCCCAACATAAAAAAAAAAAAAAAAAAAAAGGGCAACTTTGGTTTTTAAAGCTTCTTGGACTTTGGAATTGTAGATCAGAAACCACAGGGCCAGCTCAACAGTCGCATTAAACGGAGTACAGCTCAGGCCCCCTGACCCCATCCGCACACCGTGACCCCGCAGGGTTTCTTCCAGGGGCACGACTGTGCTTCGGTGCACAATACCATCAGCAGGGTCCAGAGTAACAAAGACGGGGGTGCCTGCGGGGGCTCAGTCGGTTAAGTGTCCGACTCTTGGTTTCAGACCAGGTCACGATCTTATGGTTCGTGGTTTCTAGCCCCTCATCGGGCTCTGCACTGACCGTGAGGAGCCTGCTTGGGATTCTCTCTCCCGTCTCTCTCTGCTCCTACCCTGCTTCCTCTCTCTCTCAAAAATAAGTAAATAAACTTAAAAAAAAAAAACAAAACAGTCAAAGACAGACAGGATGGCCAATTTAATAGAGAAGGAAACATTTCGGTGAAATTCAGCGTGCGTTCCCAGAGCATCTTAGCAATAAATGTGCTGAACTGTGCCAGGCGTCTGCCTGCACTCACCTGCAGAGCTGGAGGGTGGTTCTGGGCCATCTACCCCCTTTCCTGGTCTGTATTCCACTGGGCATTTCAGTGGCGCGATGAGAGGAGAAGGAGTGGGGAGTCACAGGAGGAGACGTGACCTGCTAACGGGCAGGCGTTGATGACCCGCGGGAGGAGCCCGCCAAGAGGCGAGCAAGGCCGCAGGATGGAAATGCAACACACAAACCATTTCAGCGAGCAGTTAAAACACGGGATGAAAAGTCCCACTTGGGATCTCAACAAAAACAAGAAGGACCTGTGACCAACCCTCTCGAAAGACGGGCACAATTATTACTGGGAAAACGACAACACTGGAAGGAGCCCACGACACAGAGCTGGGCCGTGTTTGTGGGCTGGAGGGCGCACTTTTGTGACGATGTCAGATGTCACCGCGTTAACTTATAAATCCCATCACCCCCAGCAAGTTTCTTTAAAAAGGAACTTTAAGCTGCTCTTAAAATTCTGGTGTAAGAGCAGAGGGCCAAGAACAGCCAAGACGGTTCTGAAGAAGGAAATAGAGGTGCCGTGTGCTAACAGGCGCCTCGGCTTTGGAAACAGGGCAGAGGGCGGCACAGCCTGGAGCAGGACGTGCCCGGATGCTGGGCAGAGAGCGGAGGCCCACGTGCTTCAGTGGACAGAAGGAAACACTGGTCACTCCACGTGGGAAAAATCAGGGCCTTTCACACAACGTGTGAAAATGAATTTGCAATGAATGAAGGGTTTACACGAGAAAAGTAAAGCTTTGTAACTTTTAGAAAAACACATGGGAAAGTGTATTTAAGAACTTGGGGTAGGAAAGGAAGTTTTAGACAAGAAAAACTCAGACCATAAAAAACCTGAATGCATGTGAACACATTAAAATTTAAAAATTCTGCACATCAATAGACACCATTAAAAAAATAAAAGGCAAGGGGCGCCTGGGTGGCTCAGTCGGTTAAGTGTCTGACTTCGGCTCAGGTCATGATCTCACAGCTTGTGAGTTAGAGCCCCGCATCGGGCTCTGTGCTGACAGCTCGGAGCCTGGAGCCCGCTTCAGTTCTGTGTCTCCCTCTCTCTCTGCCCCTCCCCTGCTTGTGCTCTCTGTCTCTCATAAATGAATAAATGTTAACAAAAAATTTAAAAAAAAGGCAAGCCACGCAACCAATGCATAATCAAGAAAATTACCAACAACCAACTTGAAAATGGTCAAAGAACATGAACAGGCAATTCACAGAATAAAAAATTCAAATGGACAATAAACATATTCAAAATACTCCACCTAAGCAGCAATTAGGGGAGTAAAAATTAAAATAAAGGGATCCTATTTGACACCGAGCACCGTGGCAAAGATTTAAAGTCTGTTTTGCGTGGAGGCGAGATACGGCGTCTTGTCTGCTGGAGGCTGTCTACGCGACATGGTCTTTTTGGGAAGAGGCCCGTGCCTACGACCATGCAATCCACCCGTGAGACGGGTGGGCCTCTGCATGGCAACTCAGAGCTTAGGTCCACAAACACAGCCAGCAGCAGAACAGCATGAACTCAGTGGCAGATTTGTGCCCGTCTGAGAGAACATATCACGAGCACCGGGCACCGTGTGTTCAGCTCCTGAATGTGGGACGGAGGCTGGGACTGCTGTCGTTACTTCTCGAAAAGGATCTAAGGCAAGTCCTGCCCGAGGCAAAGACCCAACAGGCCGGGTGGACACGGCACTGGCCGGTCTTCTTTCTTCTGTCCTCAGTGTTTAAAGTGGTTCTGAAAAACGTACTTGAGCCACTGTGAAGAGATGTCACCATTCTGGGGCTGGGAGAAGCAGGGGCCACATGCAGGCTGCTTAGGGGCGACAGGGTCCCAGGCTGGAGCCCCATGCCAGCTGCTGCCGGCTCCCAGCATGTCTCTGAGCTATCCCTGACCCTGATCTGGCCCTCACTGGTCACTGGGGGCCCAGGGGCAGCCGACACCTGGCAGGAGGCTTCAGAGCCCAGATCGGTGTTGTTTGTAAACATTTGTGTGTCTGTGAGCGTACCTATGTGTGTGTGTATACACCCATCAGTGTGTCTGTGTACGTCTGCTTGGCGGGCCGCCCGTCTGGCTGGTGCAGTGTGACATCGTCTTCTCAGAAGCGGCCCTTCCTCATTGAGGCAGGCGCTAATGGGAACGTCACAGACGCCGTGTGGGCGCGGCTGCTTGTTCCTGGTGTCATTTTAATGGTTATTGTGTGCTGGTGGGGACAGCGCCGATGGGCCGGAATGAAGCAGACTGACAGCTTAATGGCCTGTAACCCTTAAGGAGTAATTGGACGGCCGTGTATCTACGAGCAGACTGTTAGCGACGACGTGACTGGCAAGCCGATGACGAGACGCGGCCCGTGTGGGAGGGGCTGCGGTGGGGCCAGGGCCACTACGTGCAGGAGCGCGCACATGCGCGGACCCTACACGCAGTCCCCACCATGCACACACGTGCACAAGGACGCCCTGCCCTGCAGGCATGTGCTCACTCCCTTACACTTGACACGCGGTGGGGAAACTCCACCCGCCAGCAGACGCAGGGGGTTGGGGCCTTCGGGGAGGGCCTTGGCCGGCCACCTGCCCCAGCCCCCCTCAGAGGGGCCGCGTGGTCTCGGGGGAGAACAGGTCAGGTGGGAGCTGCCCTCCTGGTACCTGCTCTGTGCTGGGCCACGGCTGCGTTGCAGGAAGGGCCCCACTTCTCAGATGCAGCCTGAGCCCCCCGGGCCCCCGGCCGTCCTGAGCTCCTGTTCCCATGCCCCCGCTCCTGGGGCTGGGCCCCTGGATAGAGGACCCAGAAAAGCCACCTGTTAGGGGCTGAGGGCCAAGGAGCAAACCCCTTGCCAAGCCTGCCGCCTGCACCAGGCACAGGGAGGGACCTTCGGGAATGGGATTTCCCCCAAGTCCTTCTGCCTCAGGCGTGGGCGCTTGTCCCTGCCTTGCCCGTGGAACAGGCTCTGAGAGGCACGTGGGCTGTCGTGCGGGTGCCTTGGCCGCCCACCTCGGTGCTTTCCCCACAGATCCGCCCCCGACCTGGGACCCAGAAGAGAGAAGCGAACGCAGGATTGCTGGGAGGTGTTGGCAAGGACACAGCTGGGGCCTCCTGTCCCGGCTGAGTGACCGTGCCTGGAGACCCTCCCCAAACCCCTCTGTTCCTGTGCCCAGACCCGCTTCCCACATTCTGCACCCGCCATGGTCACAGCCGCGTGGGCGTGGAGGGGCTGAGTCCACAGGAACCAGAGGCTGCCAGCTGAGGGGAGACTGCCACCACGCTCCTGGGGGCCGCTCATCCTCTCAGGCTGGGGCTCATGTGCTGAGACGTCGCAGGGCTGCTTCCTCCTGGAGGCTCCGGGGGACGGTCCGTTTCCTCTCTCTCCCGGCTTCTAGAGGCATCCACGGCCGGCAGAGTGTCTGACTCTGGGTCCCCGGGGATGGCCCTGCTGCCACAGTTCCAGGCTGCCGACCAGGTCCCGGGCTCCCGGCTGCCCCACCTCCCTGCAGACGGCCTCCTGCCCAGACCACCGTACCCGCACGGTTACGCGTCTGTTGGCGGCCTCGCTGTTGGGCTTGGTTAGTCGTCTGACCTCACCCCCAGACAGAGAGTGGTTTGCACCCGGCCTCCCTCTTCCTGGGACCCTGGGCCGTCGCCCACCACACGGCGCCCGTTTGTCTGGACTACAGGCTGGGAACGCCCGGGGCGTCTGTCCAACACAGCCGGGCTACGGGAGCGCGGCCGGTCTGGTCGGGTTTGCTGCACGCGGGGGGGACCTGAGTGGGGCCGCCGCCCTTCCCTCCCTCGTACTCAGGGTGCACCCCACCCCCCACCTCGTGGCAGAGAAAACAGAAACGGAGTCTGGCTTTCAGAGCTTCAGCCGTTCCAGGGGCTCTTGGGAAAGGACCTCCCGACCCTGGCCTCAGGGCTCGTGCGTGCGCAGGCATGGCTGTGGCCCGAGCCCCTGAAGGCACGCGTCTCCCACACGGGGCTGCCTCCATCCGTCAGGCGCTGTCCCGCTCCACACGGTTACGCCGTCCTCCCGACACAGCGAGCAGGGCCCGTCTCCAACCCTCCCAGACGGGAACCCCAGCCTTAGCGCCCCAGGACCCGGCTCTCGGGGCGCTCAGAGTGCTCGCACGACTTCCTCTCGGGCACCTGGCCCCTGCCCTGGGCTGCTGGGGGCGCCCCACGCTCACCTGTGTTGGCGGGGGGGCCCCGCTGCCCCTGCCCTCAGCTGGAGAGTCCGATCCCAGGGCCCTCGTGGGGACTCACCCCTGTCCCGACGGGAGAGGCCTCCGTCCTGGGCCCGAGGGTGCCGCACAGAGGATCTCTACTCTTGTCCGGTGTCCGTCCGGTCTCACTTCCCGCCGTGCCCCTCGGAGGGGCGTGGGAGGAGGGTTTCAGGAGAAGCCAGATGCCACGTGTGAAGGTGGCAGGGGGAGGCCCCAGGGCACAGAGGGGAGACACGGAAAGATCTGAGCGTGGACAGCAGTGGCCGTGGCCTGGGAGAGTCCCTGACCGTCGGGGACTCTGCACTGTTGACGGTGGCCGGTAAAGGGATTAGGCATGTGGCGACAGCCGTGCCCGTGGCGGACGTGGTCAGGGGCGCATGGCAGCCTGGCCTGTGCTGGCCCAGCCCTCGAGGGAGCTCAGGTGGGAGGCCACGCTGGGGCCACCAGCCTCCACGGACTGGGCTCCCAAGGAAGCAAAGCCCTCAGTCCTTGGCCAGAAGAGCCCTAAGGAAATGCCAGCCTCAAGTCACAAAGAGGGAAACTGAGGCAGAGACGAGGCTGTTTCCAGCCTTTCCCCCACGTCACGGGGCCCGGCTTCTGCTGGCCCCGGTGCCCGTACACGTGGGCGTGGACCTGTGCCGTCTGCCCCAGCTGTGTGTGCTCCTTCCCTCCGGGGCCCGCCCGCTGCCCTCCAACGGCCTCAGCCCCAGGGCGGCCGACGCCTCCGCAGGAGTCCCTCTGGGGGTGAGGGGGACCAGGGGCACCAGCGGCCGCTAACCAAGCTGCCCACGGCCAACCTCAGGCACCTGCTCCTGGCCCTTCTTTGGGAGTGGAGTGCAGGACGGCGTAGGGCTGTCCAGCCAAGGGGGAAGCCTCGTCATGCTCGGTCACACGGACAAGGAGGACATGGCATCCCGTGTCCTCAGAGGCACATGTTCCCGAAACAAGCCAACATCCTTCTGTGGTCTTGTTGGTAGAAGGTGACTATTAGGCTTTCAAGGTATTTGATACAGAGTATAGCATAAACTAAATAATTTTGTAAATGGTTTCAGGAATCAAAGCTTTCAGGATTAAGAGGTGTCAGATCAGTGGGATTAAGTGAAGACCCTGCAACCTTCGATCTGATTCCCCCCAGTGGCAGGAGGCTCCCTAGTTACAAGGCCAGACCAGGGTCAGCCTGAGCACAAGCTGTCCCGTGTGGTGCCGAGGGCCACCCCCCCAGAAGAGTCGGATGGCAGGCAGCCAGCTGAGCCCTTCCGGTGGCCAGCCTGCCTGGCAGGCAGTGACCGGTGTGCGTGTCCCGGGCTCAGGCAGGAGCACGGGCTGGTCACCCTGGAGCAAACACCACGCCTGGGGTCAGGCTTTCGGGGAGCCAGGCCGCACACTGCACGGGAGTAGGGGAGTAGTCGGCCGGCTTCCACAGCGTCGCGAGCACCTGGCCCCTGCCCAGGGCCAAAGTGGCCCCTCCCGCCCCAGCCCCATTTTGCTGGTCTTTTAGGCAAGTGTTCCGGGCACATAACGTTCAGAAAGAGCTCCAGACTCCAGCAGTCTTGGGCACAGCAGCTGCTGTGGTCTCCGATAAACTATCCAGAAGCTTCTGGATTTTCCGCTTGCAGTGTGGGTGGGGCACCCACGTGCCAGAGCCAGCACCACTAAGAGCAGAGGTGCAGGGCTGTGGGGCGGACGCAAAAGGGCGCCGTGGGGCCCCGGGGAGGGCGTGGCACAGACAGGCGGGTCAAGGCAGGGCAGCCGTCAGCCCATCAGCCGGACTCTCACACAAAGAGCAGGATCGACAGCAACAGGGGCCGCGTGGCCACAGAGCCAGAAACTCGGATCCCCTGGCTCATCCATCACAGAGGCCCCCCGGCCCCTGGTCTAGAAAGCTCCTGTGGGGGATCATGGGGCCACATGTGGCCGCCAGCACGGCATCCAGGCGCTCTGCTCTGAGCCCTGAGTCCCCGTGGCGGTCTGCTTGGCCCTGTGCAGAGGGACGCCCCTTGGTGACGCTGCGCTCACGGTGCGGGGCTGTCCCCACCAGGATACCCAGGCCCACTCTCCCGGGTGGCTTCTCTGAGCAGTCGGGTGTTCAGCCAGGAGGGCCTGGAGGGGTCACAGGTCACCTGGGGAGGCCACATGGACAGCCCAGACTGTGGGAGACACTCGGCTGTGCACACAGAGGCAGGACTTCTGTACCCGGCACGCGGTGCCCCCCTGGGCAGACAGCACGGCACATGCTTGTCTTTTCTGCACAGACTTTACTGAATTTTGCTTGGAGGCCCGCTGCCCTGGGGCGTGCCCCTGGACGCTGCGGGGACCCGCCCAGCAGACGGCAGCACAGGGAGCTACGCTCGGTGCGGGTGTGGCTGTGAGGACGCAGCAGAGCCGACAGGGGGTCACGTCGGATCTGAAAATCAGCGCTGTGATCTCATTTCTGCTAGCCCCAGCACTGTTCCCTCTGATCTGGGGGGTTCTAGTTTACAGGGGACGCTGGCTCACCGGTGCCCGGCCTCGGGGCACCCTGGTCACTCGGGTAGAACTGCCTGATGAGGTCTCTCTTGTTGATCTTCCCCATCTGGTTCCGTGGGATCTCCTCCACCAGCAGCAGCTCAGAGGGCACGGCGTACGGGGCCAGGACGCCCCTGCAGACAGGAGCAGCGTCTGAGTGGCAGGCACTGGGGCCCGGACAGCCCCCTCCCAACGCAACAGGGAGCCCGCAAGGTGGGCAGATGTCCCACGGGGCCCCGAAGCCCGGCCACGTCCGAGCCGGCTCTGGAAGGGCACCCCGCTGCAGGACAGCAACATGGAGGGAGCTGCCTCCGCCTGGGTTCCAGGCTCCCTTGTGGGCAGAGGACGAGCCCTCCTCGGGGTCAGGCCTCCCAGGGCAGGGCAGGGCTGCAGCGCTGCAGCCAGACGGACGGAACGGGCAGGCGGGCAGGGCTGGGGGCCCCTCGCGGGCTGGTGCTGCCCTCCATGCACTCCTCAGTCCCACTAGGGGCCCCATTTGATGGCCTGTTCTCCTGTGAGTGGCCATGTGGTAGGATCTTGCCACCCCCGGGCTCTACTCTGGGACTGCTCCTCGGGCCGTAGGCACTGGCTCCCCTGAGGCCCTGTCTGAGCCACCTGCCCCTTCGTGAGGAGACCACAGGATTCGACCAGACAGTGGGGGCAGGAGAGCACAGCAGTTCCTGGCCTCCCGGGCCACTGAGCTCCACTCTCTGGGGCTGTTGACCACAAGCTTCAGGCCAGAGGGACACGGCATCCCAACGTCCGCCCGGGGCCAGCAGGCACATGTGGCCTCTGGTCTGCAAGCTGTGGGGGCATCTCAGCCGCTGGGGAGGTCGTGGTGAGCTCGTGAGGGGCCGTGGCAGAGAACTCCCAAATCTCAGCCTTAGCGGCCGGGTGCTCATGAACACGCACTTGTCTTCGTGGGCCGTGTCCGTCTGGCCATGGGCAGTGAGCATCACCAACACCACACTGAACGCATCATTACTCTGGGGGGCTCGGGGTTCAGGTGCTGGCTCGTGAGGGGAGAGGGGGGCCCACCGGTGGTCCCGGCAGCTTCGACACACGGCCAGCTGCCCACTAGGGTCCAGAGGACACAGGCAGCTGGGCTGGACTTTGCTGCGAGGCCACCAGGACTGCCGGAGGGGCTCTGGAGCATGGCAGGGCGAACCTGGAGGTCCGATCCAGGGACGCAGCCCCTCTCAGCCCCCCACCCCGCCGCCCAAAACCCCGCGCCTCCAGTGCCTGTGGGTGGCCCTCCCCTGCGTCCCCTTCGGCAGGCCAGTGCGAAGCTGGTGCCACGGCCCAGAGAGAGAGGGCAGAGGCGGGCCTGGGGGCACAGGACGGAAACACGCATCACTTCCTTGTGACTGAGCCCTGAGAGCCGATGCTCGAACAGAAATACAGCTGAGCCTTGAACACTACCAGTTTGAGCTGCATGAATCCGCGTGTCAGTGGAATTTTTCGATAAATACAGCACAGGACTGTACATATATCTTCTCTCCCTTGTGATTTTCCTAACATTTCTTCCCCGCATCCCTCCGGGCTGTAAGAGCGCAGTAAGACACACGACCTACAAAGTGCCATTGATCGACGGCTATCCGCTCAACGGCAGGCCGTTAGCAGGTAAGTCTTCAGGGTCAGAACACACAGAGTTTCGACTGCGCGGGGGTCAGCGGCTCGAGGGTCAGCAGAGTGAAGAACGCAGTGTGGGTGAGTGTGCATCGGGGGCGGCATTCGCACGGAGGGGCAGGACGTCACGGGGGGCAAATGGTGGTTAAGTTAGAGCCCAGGGTTACAAACCCTAACTTAGCAGCCACTTTTGAAAAAAGGAACAAAAGCCATGAAAATCAGAAAGCGACCTAAAGGTGTGATGAAGGATGCAGGAAGGTTTAAATCCTGCGGACCCCGCCATTTCCAAGGACAGCAGTCCTTCTGGACCGAGGACTCTGACCCTGGGGACGGTGGGGTGTGCTGCCCCAGCCTCTGCCAGGGGGTCTCAGCTCAGCAACTGGCCAAGCAGGAAACTTTTAGAAACACCGCAAGGCAAGCTGTGCTCTCAGAAGGGGATCCTGCGGAGTTGTGTGCTGACAGCAGGCTTCCTGGGGAAATGGACGCGTGGACACGGAGGTGTCCCTCCTCCCAACCCGCTACTTCACGGCGCTTCTCCCGGGAGAAAGCCCAGCAGGCACTAAGCCAATGCCCACCACTCCTCCGTGGCCTCATCAGACATCAACACCGTAGTTCAAGAGCACAGACCCCAGATTCTTCCCTGGTGTGTAAATCCACACCCCTTCCCGACCTGGTATTTGGGGGGTGGAGGGGTAGTGGGTGGTCCACGTCCCAGACCCTGCAAACGTGGCCCTGTCGCCCCGTCCCAGGCCACACTCATCCCCTCCGAGGGGACGTGCTGCCTGAGCCCCCAGGTCTGGCTCGGGTACAGCACAGAGAGGAAGTCAGCCCTCCCTGAGGAGTGGAGTCTGTGAGGGCGGAACCTTCAGAAAGGAAAAACGTGGGAGCATAGAGGAAAATGTCATTTGCAAGAACCTTTAGAAAGACTCCCAAACGGCAGTGAGCATGACAGAGAGAGAGAGAGAGAGAGAGAGAGAGAGAGAGAGAGAGAGAGAGAGGGAGAGAGAGGACCTTCACTAAGAGCCTCATCCGGCAGAGCTGGAACCCAGGTCTAGAGTCAGACCTGCCCATTCGGGAGGAAGATCCCTCTTCTCCCTCCGCGGGGTGGGTGGCCTCCGTGCCACCGCCCAGTGACTGCCCCGCTTGAGGACACAGAAGCCCGGACACCGGCCTCACTGTGCTACGGTCCTAGAGGCGGCAGGTCGGCCGCCTGCCCTGGCCTCCCAGGGGGCCCCCCCGAGCAGAGAGAGCCCCACCAGGCGTGTGCATCCCCCAGAGCACGGAGAGCCTGTCCCGCGCCCTCCCCGGCCCCGAGCCAGGCGTGTGCACACACACCTGCGGGGTGGACACGAGCCCTGGGGTGCGGGGCTCCCCACACGGGGGCGGCCAAGACTGCGCCCTGACAGTCTCCGCAGAGAGCTCAGCTCAGGGTGTGTGCTTTCTTCTCCTTCACAAAGTAATTTGTCTAATCAAAGCAGCTACAGCCACTAGAACCTTCTCCTTTGTTAAACCGACTCTTCCAACTGTGACTTCGAAAATCCAGGGGAAGCTCCTGGCCCAGCTGTGCTGCCCCTCACGAAACAAGGCTCTCCTGCTGTTTGTGAAATCACGTTGGATGAGCTAAAAAGATCTTAGTGCTGAGGAGAGGGAGGCAAGTCGGGAAGAAGGGGTTGTAGGGGAGAGGGTACGGGCAGGAGAAACTTCCCAGAATCTGGGGCCATTACTGGCAGCTTCCTTTCTGAGCTGCCTCCAGACCCTGGTCCCTGCCCGTCGGTTCCCAGCCCGATGGATCACGGGGCACCGCAGACACAGGGAAGGGGGCCTGTGAGGCTGGCAGGCACAGAGGCCCCGGGGTCACGGCATATGGCACAGAGGCTCCCGGGAAAGGGACACATGGTGAGGGACGGGCCTGCGGCTAAGGTCGGGGCGCAGGACGGGAGGGCTCTGGCCCCGACTCCCAAAGAGCACGTGCAAATGCCTGTGTCCAGCGGACAGAAGGGAGCCCGGGGAGGGGGAATGGAGAAGAAGGGGGCGCCCTGCCCACAGATTCCTCTGGAAGGCTGGAGAGGCCCCCCAGCACGCACCCTGTCCCACCGCTGGAAGGACGGGGGCTCCCACCCGGCACCCTCGTTTCGCTACCTCTGCTCTACCTGCCATTACAGACCTTTCCTGGGGCCCCTTGTGTATGTGTGTATGTGGGGGGGGGGCGGCCTGGGGAACGTAACACGTCACCTGACCTTTCAGGCTCCCCCTGACCCCTAGATGGACAGCAGCAGGACCGGAGACCCCCTCCACCCCTCCCCCGACCTCGGGACGGCCCACCCCCCACCTGTCCCTTCCCCCGACAGCAGGACCGCTGCCTGCCTGCCCCTACCTTGCCCATTCTTTGAGCTCCCTGTGGGACAGTGAGTGTCCCTCCTGAAGGGTCACCACTGCGGTGACCCGCTGGCCCCATGTCATGTCTGGAACTCCAATCACAGCCACATCTGTGGACAGAAGAGCAGGGAGGGACGCCTTGGAAATGCCACGATGGCTAACACGGGCCCGGGACATGCCCGGGATGGGGGCCCTGAAGCAAGGGCCCGGGAAAAGCCCCACTTAGCAGCCACCTGGAAGGGGCGTGGGGTCAGCATGGGGTCACCCTGCTGGGGATGGGGGGGGGCAGGTCCCCAATGGCCCTTGGATGGAGCTCAGGGCGGGGGTCGGCTTTCCCATGTCTCTGCCTTCCCTGCACGGCCCCAGGAGACAGTCACCGCTAAGAGGACTGGGCACAGCGACAAGTCCAGAGTGGGTCACGTTGGGGAGCCTCTGCCGTCCTCAGGGTCCTCACAACCTGTGACCTGAGGTCAGGAGCTTCCTGGACCCGCAACCACCGGTGCCCCTGGGCACAGCTCTGGATGCCCACGCCTCTGCTCCAGCCCTCCCTGGGGCCGTGCTCCTGAGCACAGGGGCTGTGCGAGGGAGGAGGTGGCGAGGGAGGAGGTGGCGAGGGAGGAGGTGGCGAGGGAGGAGGTGGGCGGGCCCCAGCAGACGTGGGGGCGGGGCGTGGGGGCGCCGGGGACCTGTGATGCTGGGGTGCGCCAGCAGGAGCCGCTCCACCTCCAGGGCGCTGATCTTGTAGCCACCGCTCTTGATGATGTCTACGGACGTGCGACCCCGGATCCAGTACCTGCCGTCCTTGAACACGGCTGTGTCGCCTGAGGGAAGGGGCTCTGGTCACCAGCAGGCACGCGTGTTTACAGGTGCATACGCGCGGCTGGGTGCCCGTGTCTAGGAGCAGCACCCCCCAAGTGGTGACCCCGTGGGACGGCGGTGGATGCGGGGTCTCAGGACAAGGCGGCAAAGCCTGAGTTCCAACGGCTGTGACCTCAGCCTGAGGTCCCCACGCAGACAGCAGTGTCCCAGAAGGGCCGATGGAGACCGCCCGCCCGTAGAGACCAGGGCTCAGAGGCACGGTGGCTGCCTCTTGCTGCCCCTTCTCAGGCCCGTGACAACAGAGGCAGCGAGGCCCAGCTGCCTCGGCCATCCCACCGCGGGGTCCTGGTCCCAGCCGGGTCCCGGCGCGGCCGGTCCCGCCGCAGCTGCCTTTCGTCTGTGGGGTCCCCTGGGCTGCGCACAGTCACACGGGGTCTCTGACAGCAGAAAGTTCTCCTGCTCCCCCACCCCGACTTCGTGGTCCCCCATCCCGCTTCCCCCGGCGGTCCTCTCTCGGGCAGCACTGGGCAATATGACGCTCGCCCGCATCCTAGCACGAGCAGGCGGGTGGCGTGGGGACAGCGAGTGCCAGCCCAGGACGTGAGGGCGCGGAGGAGGTGGGCGTGTGTCTGTGCGCCGACGTGTGTGAATACGTGTGGGCACGTGCACGTGGGGACGCCCCCCCCCCCCCCCCAGCCCTCTGAGGACAGCGCTGGTACGCCCTGCAGATGACCGCACACCTCGCGCTCCGTGCCGGGTTCCTGGCTGGAATAAATCATAAGTGTTTCATTAGGAGTCACGCCGCCCGTGCGGGAAGGCACCATCCATCATTCCGCACCCTGCCCCGAGCTGCCGCAGCATAGGGCGTGATCCGGTCTGCTAAACCAGACGGAAGCCTGTGGGCAGCCGGGCGGCCGGCTTGCTCACGATGGCGCGGGAAGGCCAGGCTTCAAGAGCACAGGGCCACGAGCGTGACGGGCTCTCCCCCGCCGACAGGAAGCAGAAGAAGCCAAAGGCTTGGCAAGTGCAATTGGAAAGGGCGTCGTGGCCCCAGGACACCCGCCTGGGGGGCTGGCTGGCCAGCAGGGAAGGGGCCCAAGTGTGGAGGAGCACGGGGGCGGGTGCAGTCGGTCTTGGGTCCTGCGAGGCCCACTGTGCCCCCCATTTCTGGGGTGCAGCCCCAGCCCTGGCTGTACCCCTTCCCCACTGGATGGCTGTGTGGTCTCCTGAGAGCTTTCTGACCGCCGGCCACCTGCTCCTTAAATACCCCAAATGGCCCTAGTCCAAGCAGTTACTGCTTCCTGCTGCTGGAGGGGACACCACACTGGCACTCGGGTCCTCCAGCAGTTTTCGTGGGCCAGCCCCCACCATCTCTACTTGCCCAGAGGCCCAGCGGCTCGAGCGACCCTGCCCTGGGCTCAGGCTCCTGTCCCTGGTCCTGCTGAAGACGCCCCATGTGCCCACACCGGGGCGGGTGAGGCTGTGCGGCAGGCCACCTGCCCTGCCATACTGCAGGGAAAGGAGGCCCAGGGCTCTGGCTCGCTGCCCTGGACAGGGGAGGGGCCAAGTGGGGGACCACCGTCTCGGGGGCGAAGGGGACCAGGATGGGATCCCCTGCTCTCCCAGGGACCCCTCCCCACTGTGCCTGGAGACCCTGAGGCCCCAGGCACCTCGGTTCTGAGTGCAGGACCTCGGGCGGAAGGGTGGGGGCTCCGGCTAACCCGGTGACACACTCAGAAGTGGGAGGCCTGGCCCGCAAGGCTGCTGGACGTCCCAGAAAGCAAGGGCCTTCACCACCTCCTTCAGGCGTTCTGCTCCATTTCCTTGGGTGCTGGTTGAAACAGAGGCTAAGTCCAGCAGAGATGGTGGCTGGCAGGAGGCCACTGTCTCCAAACCCCGACCCCGCAGACCCTACAGGCCCCGCGGCCACCTTGGTCCCTGCGTCCCCCCTCCTGCCCCCCCCCAGACCTCGCAGTCAGCGACGCAGCCCTGCCGGAAGCCGCCGATCCCACAGCCCCCGCCCACCGCGCACCGGCCTGCCATTCACGGCGGTGAGAAACACTAGCACCTCCCAGACCCAGGTGGCACCGGGACAGCACCCACCCGCCCCACGCGTTCACGCACCCGGCCTCCTCGACAGCACGCCCACTCCTTCCAGCGCCGACCCCGCTGCGCCGTGGACGCCACCTGGCCAGTGTCCAGCCCTGCCCCCGGGGAGATGGGGGGTGAGCCTGGTCGGCGGAGACACGGGTTCTGTTTTTGGGCGGTGACAGCCGACGCGGGACGGCTCAGGCCTGCCGCACACCATGGGGCCGCACCTCCTTGCAGAGACACCCTCGCGTGCTCCCCAAGTGTCCGCGTCAGGCGGGTTGGGTGTGGAGCCTGGAGGCCTGCCCGGAGGACGCGGATTTCCCGGGAACCATGCCGGGTACACTTGTAGGACCTATTTCGGCGCCACGCCCTAAACCACAGGGATGGCGGCGGAGGGAGGGGGGCCCCATCTACTCTTGCGATGAGGGCAGTGAGCACACGTGTGTGTAGGGCTGGTGGGCTTTGGTGTTGTGCGGGGGACGAGGACGCTGGGGAATGGTGTGAAGGTGACCGGCCTGCACGCCATCTGCACTTGCCGTGAGTCTGTGCCTATTTCAAAGAAAAAGTTTTAAGAAATTGCTGTTTGGCCTATGGAGAAGTTTCCGGCCTCCCCTGGCGGGCTCACTGCCAAGTCACTGCAGCCTCTGAACCGCCCCGCAAGGAAGCAAGAAGTCCTTAAAGAAAGAATCTGTGAACTAAACTCAGGACTGAGACCCAGCACAGGAAATTGCTCAGCAGGGTGCTAATCAACGTGCCTGGTGAGGTCCCCTCAGGTGTCAGCGCTCCACCCTTGCCGGGAAACACCTGCCTCGCTCTCC
Source organism: Panthera pardus (assembly GCF_024362965.1). NCBI lineage: Eukaryota > Metazoa > Chordata > Mammalia > Carnivora > Felidae > Panthera > Panthera pardus. The sequence goes on along the minus strand of NW_026526754.1, from coordinate 25,347,026 downwards.
GGGGGCGGAGGTGGGGGGGAAGGGTGCATGGGGGTGCAGGGCGGCAGGAGAACCCGGCCCTCCACTCTGTACCTGTGCGTGTCGGGCCCCACCAGGCCCCGCGACCCTGCGTCGCCCCCAGCCAGTGCTAGGAGGCAGCTCGTGGTGGGTTGACTCCCTCTGCCACAGGCCTCTGCCCCCCAGGCCTCCCCACCCCGGGAGGTGCCCGTATGCGTGCAGACCAGCCAGGGCCACCACCGTACCCAGCAGGCCGTGGCTGCACACGGGGTTTCCACCCGCTGATGCGGAAGGCTGAGTGGGAGAGAGGACAGCGCGGGTTCAATGTCCTTCCCGAGGCACCTGGCTTCTGTGTCGGGGAAGGAGGCAGCCCCTCGCCCGCCAGCGAGAGGCCAGGCAGCAGGGCCGAGAGCCTCATCCTTCCATTAGAGCCGGCTGACGGGCAGTCAGCCCAGTCCCGTGCCTGCCTCGGGGGGGCCTCGGGGGGGTCCAGTTCTGCATCCAGAGTGTGCACACGAACACCGGGTCCTGGGGCACGGTCAGGACTGAGTGCTGACTTTCACTCCGGCCACCCACCCACGACTGCTGCTGCTTCAGCAGAACCCTTGCGCCCGCTGGCCGCCTCGGGATGCCTTGCCAGCCGCAGGGGGTGGCCTCCTGGGGCCCACAGAAGAAATCCCAAGTCCCTTGATGCCTTTCACAAAGCCGAAGGGACACTTCTAGGATGGAATTTTCCAGCTCTGCCCACTCGGTCCCCGGGACCTGCCTCTGCGCCCACTAGGCCGCTGCCTTCTCACAGCGGCCCGGACCTCGGTCCGAAGGGGCCTCCTTGTGAGTTCCCTCTGGCACGGGGCCCATCCTCGGGGCTTGTGATTCCCTGCTTCCCTGTGAACAGTCGCTGGAAGGCATCTGGGACCCTCCTGCGTGTCCCCGGGTAGGGACGGTAGGAAACGCTGGAGGCTGCAAGCTGGGAACCAGCGGTCGGGAACAGCTGACCTGCGGGGTGTGGACAGGCGCCCCGGGAAGCTGGTCGGCACTGGAGGCTCGGCGGATGCGCCGGGGGAGGCCGGGGGGGCGGGTGCGTCGGGGAAGGAGGCCTGTGAACACGGGGCTCGGCCTCCCGCCTGCCCTTCCTGCTCTCAGCCCCTGCGCGCCGGCCGGGCTCCAGGGGGAGAAAATCAGCCGACCGACTCCCAGAATCGCAGGCCGTGGGGATCCGAGCACCGGCATCAGGACAGAGTCAAAGTCGGAGCGGCCTCGGCGCTCGGCTTGTCCGACTTCAGGTGTCTGGGACGGAGAAGATTCTCCAGGACCGCAAAGAGGGGAAAGGCCGTGCAGCGTGAGGAAGGGCGCGGCTGCGGCAAACGCGGAGGCTCCGACCCCGAACTCTACCGGCCCGACAGAACGAGCACGTCAGACACACGTGCCCCCCGAGTGTGCACCCGTGTGCCCGTCGTCAGGGGGCTCCTGGGCTCCGGAGCGGAAGGGAAGGAGGCGGCCGCGGGTGCAGGAGGGGCCCAGTGGGGGTGGCCGGCACCGGGGTCTCCCCCAGGAGGCGGGGTGGCGTAGACGCCTTGCTCAGGGAGGCAAGGACAGAAGGACCACGGTTACCATGAGCCTCGGGTCCGAGTGCCCCATGCACTGAGGGCGGGGCCTCCGGGGCGGGCTCCCAGACTGCCGGGGCCACAGGGGTCCTCAAGCCGCGTGTACAACTTTGACATAAACCGCGAACTCACAGTCATCCGCCGCCCAGGGTGTGGGGCCGAAGGAGCAGCACGGTGGCCCGCAGGGGGCAGGAGCTCGACATCCAACGGGGGGCGCCCTCCGCATCACTGCCCACAGGAGCCTGTCCCGGGGGGTCTGAGACTTAGCTTTATGAAAGCAGAGCCTGACAAGTGACACAAGATGACACAGGACAGCACCCCCGGGAGCCCTGGGAAACAAAGGATTCTTAAGCAAGACAAAAACTAAAAGACACGACACACTCAGGAAGGAGACGCCAGCACGGGGGCCGGACCAGTAGCAGTCTGTGCCCCGTCGCCTGGCACAGCCTTCACTGTGACCCCGCCTCCTGGTCGGTGACAGCCCTCCCTTCCGCGCACCCACACCCACGAACACGCGTGGCCGATGCCCAGCACGGCATCCCTGGGTGTAGGTCCTGACTAGGACTTATCGGCCAAAACGGAAGATCCCTGGTTGGAGAAGCAAACCAGAACTCAGGACAGCCGCGAGGCGGCAGGTGAGCAGGGCAGACTCGGGGCCCGAGCGCCCTTCTGGGTCCTTCTTCATCAGGGGAGCGGGGAGTATGAGCATGGCGTGTACCCGCCGTGTCCGTGAGAGCAGCAGCTCGCTGTGGGAGCGCCGGGGGCCAGAGACCCAGGCAAAGAGGGAGCCCCTCACACGGGTGACGGGGGCCGGCGGTGTGCTCAGCGCACAGGAACCCGGCACGTGCACGGCACGCGTCACCAGTTCACGCTATCATTGGTCTCCAAAACACGGTTTCTAAAGGCCTCTCAACACCCACTGTCGGGCGCGCCTAACGACCGGCAGCCTCCATCACTGCCCTCCCGCCTTACCAATAACGCCCCAGTGGACATCTGCACACCCGTCTCTGCCCATTCTCCTCATTTCCTTGGACAGATTCGCAGAAACACTCCTGACACGATCCCACCTGCAGGAGGGGAAGTACCAGCCTCATGGCGGCGAGTGCCAAGCGTTCAGAAGCTTTACCAATTTGGTGAAGGAGTAAATCTCGGTCTCTGTACTTTCCTCTTTCGTCACTACGAAGTGAGACCGTATTTTACGTATTTTTACGGCCAACCGCCCTTCTCTGCTGTGATCTGCCCATCGCCTTTGCTGGCTCCCCCCGCCCCAGGGCTGCCTGGGCTCAGGGAGCGATCCTCTGGGGGGCACGGCTCTGGAGAGGACCCCTGTGTACCCCGATGCCCGCCAGGGCCCCTCCGTCGCCCTGCTGCTGAGTCGCTGTATTGTCGGTCCCCAGGAATGACGTCGCATGCTCGCTGGGGAAGAAGGCAAGAACCCACTGGTATTCTGGTGGATTTGCTCAGGGCACTTGCTTCCCACGCCCTAACGACCTTCAACCAACGCGTTAATGTGTTCTTAGCACGCACGGTTTGTGAGGTCACTTCCTAACACTAAACAGCATATGATGAAGTATTTTTTAAAGTCAGGCCGTTTTTGTTTCCTTATGTTCAGTTACCAGTGTCTTTAACACAAAACTGCTCAGGGGGAAGCATCAAAGGCAGCAGGAAGCATGAGGCCTGCCTAGCTCTGTCCCCGTGTCCATTCTACGTCCCCAGCTCGATGTCCCCAACTCCGTGTCCTCAGCTCCACCCAGTGTCCTCGCCTCCGTCCCGTGTCCTCAGCTGTGTCCTCTGTCCTCTGCTCCAACAGTAAGTTAACATAAAGGCCTGAGGGCACCTGGCTCCTGGGGTATCACCTCCCCCTGCCCGGGCCAGCGCTGGTGCCCACGCGCGATGGTTTCTGAGCCCACGTGGTGGCGCTCCGGCGGGACGAGAGCCAGGAGGGGTCACTGTGACTGCCAGAAGAGTTTCTCAGGAGACCCTGGATCTCCTCCCCGAGGGGCAGCCACGACCCTTGTAGGGAGCTTGTAGGCTTGTAGGGAGCTCCCCGCGCACCTGGGGAAGGAGGCAGGGCCTGGGCAGGGATGGCCGGCGACCTCTCTCCTCTCCTCCACGGCGGACTCGGCCCTTCCCCGTGCAGCCGCCAGCAGCGGCTCCCCAGCAGCCCTCCAGAACCCCACGGCAGGAGGGGCCGGCCAGGGAAAGGGTTAAGTTTCATTTATCCTGATTTCTATTTAATATCATGCTCTCCCCGCAGGAGCCGGCAGCTGTGAGCTGATTGCGCCCGCTCGTTATGCAGCCTGTATCGCTAATGGCCTGTGACAAAGGCACACGGCTTCCAGGCCTCACCCCCGAGAGCCAATTAAACACACACACTCCCTTCCTGTTTGCAGCGCATTACAATGAAATTAAACTGAATTTCAAAATCATTTTCTCCTAAAGACATCTCTTTACAATAATTAATGCAGGCTATCCCTTTTCAACGCAAAGATTCATCAGCGGCAGGGACTGGGTGCTTTCACGCTGAGTGCCCACACTGTGCACGCGGCCACCGGTGCCCAGGGAGCTGCCACCGGCAAAGTCCACGGGGCTTGGGCTCCCGGGTTTTCAGAGAAAAAAGCATCTGCGGCTTTTTACCTGAACTTAAAAATAAAAGAAGACGGCCATAAAGCAAGTAAGGGACCATGCAGAGGGCTACAGACAACAAGATTGGCTCAAAATAAGCATTTCTTAAACAATGCATTTGAAAGACAATGACACGGAGAGGTTTGCTGCTATGAGACTGGCTTGTGTGAATGTGGTGTCCACAAAGGGACACCACGAAGGTGCGAGCTAACGTGCTGACCACGTCCTGTCGTGGAGACAGGAGGTTCCGAAACAGGTGATCAGGGTTCCTGGGTCCTGACCCCTGAGCCCTCTGCTGACCCGCCAGGGTTCTCAGGGCCCGGCCTTGCTCCGAAGGCTGACAGACGTCCCGTCTACAAACCCTTCACAACCATCTGCACACCTGCTTTCTCTGCCCGGCACAGAGGGAAAGGGGAGCCTGGACGCCTCCACCCGTGGCCGCTGGGATGTCACTTTTGCAGGCAAGCGACAGAACCACGGAAGCTGCAGGACCAGCAAGTCTGGACCCACGTGCCGCCTGGCCAGTGGGACAGGAAGGGGACACCTCCAGGCCCACCCCCCCGGAAGATCCTTCATCTGTCCCTTCAAACCAAACCCCCATCTGACGGGCCCACACGGCACCCCGAGACTGTCAGGGTCTACGTGGGTCCCGCTCTGCCGCTCGGTGACCCCAGGCCCACGACAGCAGCAGATCAGAGTGGACACGTGATCCTGCCGTCCACAGATCCACGCTGACACGAGCCCGGTGAGGTGCCCGCGCGAATGCCAGCCACAGGCACACACCGTGGGGCCACGAGGCTCAGGGCCACAGCCACTGTTCTCCTAAGAGGTGCACGGTGACCCCAAGGCACCCTGCTCCAGCTGCCTGCCGTCTCTCCTCGGCTCTGCTCCCCACAGGAGAGCACGGAATGAGGCAGATTTCTGCTTACGGGGCCGCGTATGGTGATATGTGAAAACAGGCCTTTCTTTTTGGAAAACAGTGTCTTGAGATTCTTATGAAATGATGCATTCTCAGCACAGAACTTTTACAAATACAGACAAACAAGAAGGAAAGGAGAAACCACCCGGAAGCAGACCATGCACACGTTCTAAGTGAGCACACACAGAAGTGAGTTGCTGTAGTCGCAAACCTAGCGTTCACGAGGTCTGCTGGGACCAAGGAGGGGAGGCGGGGGGCGGGGGGGACAGAAAGGGCGAGGACAGCGGAGGGGCCGGGGCGGGGGCACGGAGCCTGAGCAGGCTCTAGGTCCCGCTGGGGGTGGGGGCCCCCACATCAAGGCAGCACCACAATCCACCCAGGCACGTGGGGAGAACAACGTACAATGACCCGGATGGAAAAGGAAGCACATAGTATCGGAAGGACCTAGGATCCTGCGTGGGGGGAGGGGGGACGAGAAGATTTACAAAGCAGGGGGGCTTGGGGAAGGTGGGAGGGAGGGGCGAGGAGGGTGTCTGACACTCAGGGGGCTCCTGACCCACGGCACGCGGCAGAACCACCAGGCCTCATTGCTGTCCTCATTTCAGAGGTTGGTGGGCTCTGGGGGCAGGTGGGGACACAGCCTCGAAGATGGGGTGTCCCCTTCCCTCCGGCCCCCCTCCTACCTGTCTTGAACCAGCCGTCGCAGGTGAAGGCATTTCTGGTTTCTTCTGGTTTGTCCCAGTATTCACGGAACACGGATGGCCCCCTGACCAAGAGCTCTCCTTCCTTCTCCGTGAACCCTGGGGTCACCTACAGCACGGGAGAGAAACACATACCTCAGAGCACACACCTCGCAGTGTGGGGCTCCCCCTGCCTCCCTCGTGACCCCTGGAGACACGCACCCTTCCAAAATTAGACATTTTGTTGGAAATGATTGAAAAATGCATCTTTCTTGTTTTGTTGTTTTTAAATGTTTACTTGAGAGAGCGGGAGAGGAAAAAAGCGGGTGAATGCATGTGTACAAGCGGGAGAGGGGCAGAGAGGGAGAGAGAATCCCAAGCAGACTCTTCACTTTCAGCACAGAGCCTGACACGGGGCTCAATCCCATGAACCGTGAGATCATGACCCGGGCCGAGATCATGACCTGAGCTGAGAACGAGCATCAGGCGCTTAAGCAGCTGAGCCCCCGGGTGCCCTGAGAAATGCACCGCTCAGTCCCAGAGCCCAGGCAGACGGCACCGTGCGGGGAGCTGTGAGGCACTGCGTTCGTCCTACAAAGCCCCGTCCTCTAGTGGAGGACGTGAGTCACTGACCCAGGTCTCAGTCCGAGCCTGGCTGGATTTGAGCCGCCTGTCCACTTGTAAAAGCTGTGATCCCGGCACCTGATGAAACTCCCGTCTTCAGGGTGCTTCCTGGAGAAAGCACACACACAGGACGTGTGTGTGAGGAGGCGTGCGTGGCCGGCTCGCGCTCCGGGGCGGCAGCAGGAGCTGGGTCCTGGCAGCTCCCGCGGGGCCTCCGCTCGGTTAGAAGGAGGCTGAGCGGAGAGCCAACTGAGAAAGGCTGGCTCGCGAGCAGGCCCCAGGTGTCCAGGAGAGGGCGCGCCCGGATCACGTGGCCCTGGGAAGCAGGGGGCTCTCTCTGTTGTGACCACAGCGCAGGGCAGGAGGGAGACTGGGTTTTGTAAGAAGCTGAGAGGCTCTCCGTGAAGCCAGAAGACCGTGCAGAGGACGAGCACGTCAAGAGGCCCCGTGGGAAGCTGTCAGTGGACCCAGGAGAGGTGACTGAACCGAGGCCAGTGCTGTGCTTTGACTTATCAACTCCCACCTGGAATGAACTTATTCTGGGGAAGAACCATCCCTCTTTAAAAAAAAAAAATCAGAGACCCCTTTAAAAGAGGCTGTAAAACTGTCTGACTCGTTTGTCTGAGGCCTGGACAGAATGGAATTCCAAGAACGACGCAGCAGCTGTCTACTGACTCCTGAGCCCACTTCCCACAGACACAGCGACCCCACCCCAAGGGGACAGGGCTCCACGTGCAGGGCCCAGCCGAGCGCCTGCCATCTAGCCTGCTTGCAGGAGGCAGCGTTTGTCTTTCAGCTGAACCAGAGACTTGATTTGAATTTCACCCATTTTTCCACTGCTGCCCTCTATCTGGTTCCACTGCCAAGGTCAGACTGGCCACAGGGCAGCGAGGCAAAGGCCCCGAAAATAAACAGGCAGGCACCCAACCCCAGAGAAGGCTGGCGCTGGATGACTGAAGCTAACTGGGTAACAGTAAAACAATAAAAAAGTCAGCATTCTCCACTGGAAATAAACAAGGCCCAGAGTCTCATAACATAATACTCTTGCGTCCTGGGCGCAAGATTACTCAGCACGTGAAGAGCCAGCAAAATGTCAACTCTTCTGGAAAAAGGCCATCTGTGCAGGACAAGGCCGGGCGGCACAGATGTTAAGCGCCCCTAACGAAGACTTTAAGACAGACATCATAAACGTGCTCCAAACGGAAGGGCAAACACTCTAGAAGTACATGGAAAAACTGAAAGCCCCGGGAGAGAAAAGTTCTAAAGCAAAACCAAAAGGAAATTTTAGAATTGGAAAGCACGGTAACAGCAGTAAAAAAAATTCACTGGATGGGCTCAGTAACAGCATGGGGGTCACGAAGCAAAGTCTGAGAACTTGAAGACCGGTCAGTAGAACTGCCCACCCCATCTGAGCAACAGGAAAAACCGGCCCTACCCTACTCCCTGCCGTAAGGGCCCGCATTCCTGCTACCGGATTCCCAGGAGACGAGCAGCGAGCAGCCAGAGGGGTCGTGGGTAAAATCTGCCTGAAAAGTCTCAAGTCTGGTGAAACCCGCAGATTCAAGCAGCTCAGCGGACCCCCAAAAGGACAAACCCAAAGAAACGCCAGCTCAGACACATCACGATCCAAGCACTGCAGGCCAAGGATAAGGGAAAAGCCTGGCAGTGGCCAGAGCGGATTCGCGCCTCCGACGACCACCACCTTCTCAGCAGAAGCCGCGGAGGCCAGAGAAGCGGGACAGCACCGTCCAAGCATCAGCCCGGAACCCCAGGTCCAGTGAGAGTAACGTTACGGATGGAAGAAGGGACAAAGACACTCTTAGATAAAAAACAAGACAACCTGGGGCGCCTGGGTGGCGCAGTCGGTTAAGCGTCCGACTTCAGCCAGGTCACGATCTCGCGGTCCGTGAGTTCGAGCCCCGCGTCAGGCTCTGGGCTGATGGCTCGGAGCCTGGAGCCTGTTTCCGATTCTGTGTCTCCCTCTCTCTCTGCCCCTCCCCCGTTCATGCTCTGTCTCTCTCTGTCCCAAAAATAAATTAAAAAAAAAAAAATAATAAAATAAATAAATAAAAGAATTGCCAGAGATCGTTCTTCAGACAAAAGGGAAATGATGCCAGAAGAAAACAGGGAAGCTCAGAAATGAAATAAAAGCATCAGAATTGGTAAGTACCTGGGTGAAGAAAACTGACTATTCTGTTCCTCATGAGGTTTTGCAGTTTTGAGCGCTGAAAGCAAACATTATAATCTTGCCTAGTGGAGTTTATTACCTCTGTAGATGTTACACACGACAATGGTGTTTGCTGAACACAGAAAAGGCAAAGGGACCCGTATGTGGTGACAAAGATTCTTTACTTGACCAGACTTTAGTCAGGCTCCCAAAATTTATCATAGGCCCACCTGTGCCCTTCCTGTAAAATCTAGGGTTTTTTTTAATTTTTTAAAAAATCTTTTATTTTTGAGAGAGAGAGAGAGAGCGTGAGCAGGGGAGGGACACAGAATATGAAGCGGGCTCCAGGCTCTGAGCTGTCAGCACAGAACATGATGTGGGGCTTGAACTCACGGACCTCGAGACCATGACGTGAGCCAAAGTTGGCCGCTCAACCGACTGAGCCAGCCAGGTGCCCCTGTAAGATCCAGTTTTAACAAAACCCTGCTGTTTGAGTTTAGCAAGAGTCCCCGCTCTGATGCCTGGTCAGCCTCACCTCTGGTATCACCCCCAGGTGACATCTGATCACCCGGCCTGCCCTCAGCAAAGATCCCGTCGATCCCTGCTGCTTGCAAGAACATGTGCACAGACCACACTGCACTCAGAGCTGAGCCCGACCTCTCCTCCGCACTGAAAAGCCCCACCGCAGGGGGCCCTACACTTATCCCAGTGTCCTGGATGAAGTCTGCCCTGCCATTTTTAACAAGCGTCACTGAGCATTTTTCTCTTTGACCGTGGTAGGGATTCTACATTCTTCTGGGAGTGTTAAGTGTGGAGTCTAAGTAGATTCCAAAAAGGGAAGTATATATGTTATAGACCCCAGAATAACTACTAAAAAGCTGCACAAAGGCAGATAGTCAAAAACTCAACAGGTAAATTACAACGGGCTGCTAAAACACGGGTCCAAAGAGCGCAGTGAAAGGGAAGCGGGGCCAGGAGAAACTGGGCAAACAGACAGCGAGCAAACAGCACATGGTGGTGGGTGGTGGGCTGGAGTTCACTCGTTTCCATAATCAAATTCAACGTCAGTGCTCTGAGCACGCCAATTAAAAGACTGTCAGGTGGACGGGAGAAGCCATACGCGATCCAACCGCACACCACCTCTACGACACTCACTTCAAGGACAGTGACACGGGCAGGTTAGAAGCAAGGGCGTGGGACCATACAACCACATAAACACCAATCACAACAAACCGAGCAGCTGTATTAACACGAGACAAAATGAACTAGGAAGAGAGAACGTTACATACAAGCGGTATCACAAGACGACACAGTGGCCAAGTCACCAAGGAGACGTATCAATTATCAACGCGTATTCACCAAGTGACAGACATCCCAAATACATCAGCAAACACCAGAAAGCAGAAACGGACTATTACGGAGGAGAGTTCACACCCCTCCTTAGCGACAGAACCGGCCGGACACCCAGCACAGACCTGAGGAGCTGAGCACCCCGACCACGGGGGCTGGACCCGCACGCGCTGTGGCCGGAAGCAGCAGCATGCGTGTCCACCACCAGGCCACGTTCTGGGGCACGCGATACGCCTTCACAAAGTTAAAACAACTGGAATCGTATCCAGTATGCTTTCTGACTATAAGGGAATTAAACTGAAAATGAGGAACCGAAAGATAATAGCCTACAAACACTTGGAAAATAAACAACATACTTCTAAATGATCCATGAGTCATGGAAGTCTTAAGAGAAACTAGAAAATCAGAAAATATTTTGAACTGAACGAAATGACAACACATAAAAATCGGGGGGATAGGTAAAGCTTCAGCAGCGCTTGCTGGGAGATTTGCATGAGCAAACTCATGAATCAGGAAGGAGAAAAGGTCCCAAACTGACAACCTAACGTTTCACCTTAAGAAACTGTAAAAAGTGTAAAACGCAAGCTAGAAGAAACGATGAGGATAAGAACGAGAAACCAATTAAAATGAAAAGAGAAAAGCAAGAGAGAAAACTCAATGAATCCAAAAACAAGTTCTTTCAGAAAAGACCAATAAAACGGATGAACTTGTAGCAAGAATAACAAAGAACAAAGAAGGAGAAGGCACAAATTATCCACAAGAGTAACAAGAAGAATACTTCAGGTTATGCAGACACGGAAAGGTTCGTAAGGGGTTGCCACTGAAAACGCTATGCATAGAATTCAACAACTTAAATGGATCAATTTCTCAAAAAACATAATCTGCCAAAACTCACCCAAGATGCATTAGATGACCCGAACAATCCTATCTATAACTGTTAAAGAAACTGAATTAATGGTTAACCTCTTCTAAAAAAGAAGCCTCCGGGCCCAGATGGTTTCACTGGTAAATTCTATCTAAATAAATATATAATACCAATTACATGCAGTCTCTCCTTGAAAACAGAAGAGGAGGGAATAACTCCCAACTCACTTTATGACACTGGTATTACCCTGACACCCAAACATGACAAAAAAAAAAAGCACAATGAAGGGAAACTACAGATGCAAAACCCCTCAGCAAAATGCTCACAGATCCAATCCAGCACCATATAAAATAAATGATATACCATATGCAAGGGGGTTGGTCCTGGGAGTTCAAGGCTGGTTTGATATTAGAAAATCAACCAATGTCGGACACCTGGTGGCTGAGTCGGTTAAGCATCTGACTTCAGCTCAGGTCATGATCTCACAGTTCGTGGGTCCCACGTGCGGATCTGTGTTGACAGCTCGGAGCCTGGAGCCGACTTCAGATTCTGTGTCTCCCCGTCTCTCTGCCCCTCCCCTGCTCATGCTCTGATTCCCTCTCTCTCAAAATTAAATAAACATTAAAAAAAAATAGGAAAAAAATAAATGTAGTGGGACATGTAAAGGATCAGTGAGCTAGAACACACACACACCAAGAAGACCTAAATGAATGCAGAGGCATACCATGTTCATGGATCAGAAGACTTGTCATAGTGAGGATGTTAATTTTCACCAAACTGATCTACAGATTTAGTGCAATCTTGATCAAGATCCCCAAAGGATTTTTTAATACATACAAACAACCTAGTTGTAAAACTGGTATGGCAAGCAAAATAATACCAATAACTAAAACAGCTCTGAACAAGAATAAAATTGGTAGCATAAGGCTATAGTTCTGAGACTCACCATAAAGCGACAGTAGTCAAGACTGGTGTTGGCAGAGAAACAGATACACAGTTCAAGGGAGAAGAGCATACAACCTCTGTATAGACCAGCTCAGATATGTACCACCCCTCATGGGTTCAATACCATAAAGACACACACATCTACCAGTCCTAATTTTCCTACAGATTTGCCAGGGAGTCTCTGGACTACGGAAAGCAAGTACCAAGTAACTAAAATAGGCCATCATTTTCTTTATGCAAAAAAAAAAAAAATTTTTTTTTTCATTGCTTCAGGGAAAGAGGGAAAACGAACCACCAACTTGAAGCTCTAAATACACACGCACCCATTACACAGTGGTTTATGTGATACTGACTCATCAGACAGACTTTGGGACAAAGGAGTCAACTTAATTTTGGTCACTGACATTTATAAGTTTTAGAGACAAGGGTATGAAGGCTTATCAAGGGTGAAGATAGGGGGCCGCCTGGGTGGCTCAGCTGGCTAAGCGTCCGACTTCAGCTCAGGTCATGATCTCACAGCTTGTGGGTTCGAGACCCACGTCGGGCTCTGAGCTGACAGCTCAGAGCCTGGAACCTGCTTCTGACTCTGTGTCTCCCTCTCTCTGCCCCTCCCCGCCCCCACCTTGCGCTCTTTCTCTCTCTCAAAAACAAATAAACATCAAAAATTAAAAAAAAGTGAAGATAAGCCAGGAGAAGGGGAACGCTGATGAGAATATTATCACAGAGAAATAAATGATCTAAAATAGTGCGTAACAATAAATGTTACCTTAGGCTACATTCCATCACCTGGATCACTGGGTCACAAGTGGGACCAGAGCCCTGCAGGGGTTTCTGCTGTGATTCCTTAGACCTACTCAGAGTTAACACCCCACATCTGCTGGGACGAGTTCAGAGGTAGGCAGGCGATCAGCAAGGCCCACACCTGGTGCTCTGGGGGCCCCAGCTGTTCCCAAGGATACGCGGGTGCAGGTTGGATGGGGCACACCCCCAGACTTGGGTGCCCAGCAGTCACACACAATGCTGCTTCATGCTGCAGCCAAAAGCCTGGGCTGTTTCATGGGGACTCTCGTCTTCGTCTTCAGAGGACTCACGTGTAGGACTGTCATGTGACCGAGGGCATGGGCACCCACGCAGAGGTACCACTCCGCTTACCACAAGCGGCCATGCTAGAGAACCGCCAGCACTGGAACGAAGCCTTCCCCATCTGAAAGCAGCCTGAATGTCTTTCTCTGGCAGCGGCAGGTGCTAGAAAGCCCCCAGGTACAAGCTGGGACACCTGCCCAAGTTCACAGTGAGGGATCTGCTCTAACCCTCTGTGGAGGAAAGCCTGCTGGAGTAAGAGGCAGGAATGCAGGCAGGTAGGCTATGGGCCAAGGAGGCCGGTGAGGGCGGGTGGGACCCATGGTAGGGCCCCTGTCCCTGAAGGTCCCCAGGTCCCTCCTTGGCTGTGGGCTCCCACCGTGTCCCGATGGACGGCTGTGTCACTCAGTGCCGCCCACTGCTTGGGGCTGGAAGGATCTGGGTATGCACGCGGGGACGGGCTCAAGGCAGGAAGGAGTGGCTGCTCGCCTTCCGTGGCTTGAGCGCGCCCTTCAAGGGCACGTGGGGCCAGCGTTGGTGCAGGCAGGGGGAGAGAGGCACAGGGCAGCTAAGGGCTGGCAGACACTCATCCGGCCCATCCATCCTGCCCATCAGGCGCCGCTGGCCTTCCCGTGAAGATTCCCAGTTTGGGGTATGGCCACCTCCTTCCTGGCCCTCGACACAGAGTTGGTAAGCCCACTGCATCCACGAGGCAGGGGACACGTGGCAGATGATGGTCTGTCTGTCAGAGGGGAGTGCCTCTGCGGGGACAGCCTGGTCACCCCACCCCCCACTGAAGGGCCAGAGCACGAGCAGGCCCTCCGGCTCTCCGCCCCCAGTCCTCGCCCTGCCGCGGGTCGCATTCAACCGTCGGTGGCACACAGGAGCGACAGATGGCAGGGACAGGCGGGGGCGGGGGAAGGAGCGGGAGGGGAGCCCGGGAGAGGCTGGTGGCCGTCAGGAGGACAGGCGGCCGAGCAGGCTGCTGTCCGGAGCGACAGCCCGCATATGGACAAACAACAAGATAATTAATTTTTAAGGGGAAACGAGGGAAGCAGAGCTCGCTGCCACCGCCCTGCGCCAGCCGGAACGCCACACGCGGTGTCTCCGCGTCCTCGGCGAGAGATGACGTTTCGTGTGCAGGCCAGCGTGTCACATACAGCCGGGAAGCCGCTTGTCTGCTGCCGGACCTCACTGGTGCTGGCCGGTGCTTGGCGCTCTTGAAAGTGAGCACTTGGAAAACGAACAGATGCCGCGCGACGTGCGTGTAGGGTTAAAGGCGATGCCGGCTGGGCGGCCGCGGCACGTGGAAGATGCACCACAGCAAACAAAGCTGCCGGGTCCTCCAGGCAGGTGCGGCCTTGACCGCGGCCCGGCAGCCAGGCGAGACAGACACCGAGAAGACGGAGCCGCTTCCTGTGCATCCAGAGAAGCGTCCGGGCAGGGGAGCCCGAGGTCCTGCCAGACAAAGCTGCAGGCTTGGGAAGCGCCAGCTCAGAGCTGCGGACGGCGGGACGCTTGGGTGCCCCCGGGCTTCCGGCCGCGTCAGCAAGCAGCCACAGCCGGGGCGGCCCGCGACGGGGAGACGAGGACACACGCTGAGGACCGGCAGCGAGAGCCCAGACGGTGCCCCGGCAGACGCGACGAGGCCGGCACTCACAGGCCCGGGCACGTGAGCCGCCCTCTGGAGCCGTCAGGGCCTTCTCGGACACGGGCACCACCCGGCTGCCACGGCCACCGGGCGTCACAGGCGTGCGCCCCTCCCCGCCTTGCTCCGGGCCCGTGAGAGCAAACACGGAACCTTCCCGCCATCTGGGAAGCACGGCTCGGCCCCGCTGTTCCCTGCTCCTGTCTTGCCCAGGGCTCCCCTGTGCGGCGCAGAGACCCTGGCGCCCCCTGCCCCCCGGCCACTCACGCCTCATTCCCGGTGCTGGGTTCTGGCCAGAGAGGCGGCAAGGACCGTCAGGCTGCACAGGCCCCGGGAACGCCGCGACTGGGAGCCGGGCGACGTGCCGAGGGCTGACCCTCCCCACGGGGGCCCAGGGGCGGGGTCTTCTCGGCTAAACGGAACACCTACTTCTTCACTGTGAACACGTTCGTACCACTACACCGAAACCACCAGCTCCACCCGCTTGCTTGACCGTCTCCTCGACCTCTCACTCCACACACGGAAACTGAGGCCACGGGACAAGGTCACAGGGCAAGGCCTGGCACAGGTACGGAGCCGGGAGCCACCTCTCCGGGGACAGAAGCTGACACGTGGGTCCAGTAGAGATCAGTCACACGGACGTCTAGCATGGGCTTCGGCTATAGAGAAGGCGATTTCCTTTTACATCAAGGTTCCAGTCCCACCAACCCTCAACTTTCCTGGGGTTTCTACTCACCGACGATCAGATTTGCAGCTACTAGAAACTTCACTGAAATAAGACAGTAAGTAGTATCCCCTTCCTCACCCTGGTCAACCTAGAGTAACAGCCAAGCCACCACTGATTCCAGAGGTTGGCGGCAGCCTTCGTCCTCGGGGCTCCGTGAGCTGCCCGTGGTGGCCTCGCAAGGAACCGGCCGCACCCAGCCTGGGTTTACTGAGTGGAGACAGGGCCCCGCCAGCACGGCGCTTTTAACCAGAGGCTGCCTCCAACAACCCGTTTTAACAAGGGCTGTCCAGAGGCTGTCACGACCCACAGTGGATGGAGGGTCAGTGCCTGAGGAGGCGGGCAGAGTCTGGAGGTCGGGGCCCAGCTGGGCCTTGGCCCTGCTCTGCACACCGTCCATGGGGCATGGTGCCCGGAAACACCGGTGGGGGCCCTCGGGAAACACCAGCCTGAACCTGTGTCGGGGCCCCAAGGAAGAGACCTCCAACCTCTGGCCTGCTGGGCGGTCCTGGCCGGGGGACACCCGTGTGCCACCAGCTGAGCACCGAGCAGTGGCCCACCTTTGTCTCCTTCTCATTTCCTTCCGCGTGGAGCACGTAGGGATAGCCGTCCTTCTTGGGGTTTTCTGAGACAATGCGCACCTCCACACCTGGCAGCGGGGTCCCCACGGAACCTGCAAAGACAGAGAAGGAGAGGGCTGCACGCCTGGACGTCCTGCACAGAAGACAGTAGACGCCAGAGCGGAGGGGACCCAGTCACCTTAGGGAGGCGCTCGACACCCGGGCCGAAGGCTGGGGCTGCCACCACCTCCCCCTCCGGCACCTAGTTCTGCTGGAAGGGCACAGGCGCCGGTGGCCTGTCCCCGGGGTCACCACAGGGCACCTGTGTGCAGAAGGCCCAGGAGGGACGAAGCAGGCAGGGAAGCCTGTCACCCGCTTTCTGCTTCATTTATTAGGCACCCATGGTTTGCTCGGTGTGTTCCGGAGCACGGGGGCAGCGGCCTGCCCCCCCGTGAAGGACCGTTGTGGCGGAGGTCCCGAGACCAAACGCTCAGCGTCTGTGAGGACTCGCGTCCACTGGAATCAGTGAGGGACTGTCACGGGACAGACACCCGGGAGGCCAACTCTGAAACTCTACGTCCGCACAGGATTCTGGGATCCTGGCCTCGTTTTGCCAGAATGACGCTGTACTATCCTCGCGGCCCGCCCGTCTCTGCATCTGAGGTCCTGGGGGGCGAGGCCAGGGCGGTGTCCCTGATTGGCGGGGCGCATCCGGACCAGGTCCCCTCTGGCCCTTCGCGTTCTTGTTTTGCTTCCAAAGATTTTAAAAATCAAAGTTAAATCGGTACAAGATACAATCACTCGTCACGAAGCGCACAACTCAGTGGCCTTGTGCACGCGCGTGACGTGGGGCAACCGTAACCGCCACGTGGCTCCAGAACTTGCTGTCACCGGGCAGAAACCAGAGGCGTCAGCGGTCACGCGTTCTCCCCCACCCCCACAACCGTGCAGCGGCTGCCTCGGCGGGTCTGCCCGTTCCGGACACTCCTACGAGGACCTGAGACGCGGGTCCTCCCCAGTCCTGCTAGCGGCGCACGTGCATGGAGCCCGCGGCCGCGCAGGCAACAGGACTCTCGAGACGCCACACGGGAAGCGAGGGAGTCTCCTCCCCAGTGTGAGACACGGGTAGACACAAGAAGCAGCCTCTGAACCCAGCCCCTCCGGCCCCCTCTTCCCGGCGCCGGGCTTGGCATCCCCTGGGCGCAGTGGAGACCACACGCAGTCTAGACGCACTTGCCAGGGGACCTCGAGGTCGCCTTTTCTAGACTAAATGGCCCCTTTCCCTTAGACCGTGGCAGTGACAAGTTTAACTCTGTTGCGTAGACTGTCCTTTCCTGGGCCTCCCGGCCTAGAGAGGTTGACGGGCCGGCGGCTCACAGAACTCGGCAAACACGGCGCTTTCTGGCACCACCGTACCACAGAGGGCAGGACTCGGGCAGCAGGTGGAAAAGGCGCCCGGGAGGAGCGGTCTCTGTGCCCCGTGCCCTCCACGGCACCACCCGCCAGCACCGTATGGGAGCACCGACCGGACACGCGCTTCTTACCAGAAGGGGGTCGTCCTCCTCTCTGAGAAACGCCAGCGCCCCCCCCCCCCCCCCCCGTCCTCCTCCCCAGCTTTCAATCCACTGGTTTCTCCTTGGAACATTTTTTAAAAGGAGAAAGCCGTCCTCCTCGGCTCCCCCTGCCCCTCTCTGCTCTTTTCTCCCTCTGAACGGCGAGTGCTGCCAGCCGTTGAGATTTGTAACGGACGAGCCAACGGAATCTTGATTCGGACGAGCCAACGGAATCTTGATTCATTACAGCGTCGCAGACATGACAATACAGCTAAAACCTCCAGGCAGGGACGACCCTGGTTTCAGAGGCCTGACGTCCCGCAGGGTGAGGTCCACACAGAGAAGACGCAGTTCGGGGCGGGGGGGAGGGGTCAGCAATGGAGTCTGAACCGTGTCTGTCCCACCCCAGCTGGCCGGGCGGACCACAGGCAGCCACCAGCCCGCACCCGCGGGGTCGGCTCCGCCCCCTCCTAGCATCCCCGCCCCGCCCCCAGGCACAGTCATAAAACGCAGTCTTTAAAACGGTTGGTCTTTAAAACGGTCGGTCGGTCGTCAGCTCTCCCCAGGTAACCGCAACTGGCCCGTGGCTCCGTCCGGAGTCTGGGGAGGGCGGCCAGTCCGCGGCCGTCCCGAGAGAAGGGGGACAGGCTGGTAAGGCTGGAGCTGCCCTCAGCGCTCCCCCGAGCCCGCTGCAGGAGCCGCTGGCGCCTCTGATCTCCACCGCCAATTAGAGTGTGATGAGGCCCAGCGGCGCCTGGCCGTGAATTATTCATCTCGCTTCGTGGTACCGTGAGGGCCACGGAGAAGGAACAACCGGAAGACCCGACCCGGAGCCTGACTCTCAGCAAACAAGCCTCTTGCAAGGCTGGCCTCGCCCTGGGCGCCCACGTCGGGGTGTGAGAACCTGCAAAAACGGATCCTGGCGGTCCCCGGACCCACGGAGAGCGCCACACTCGGAGGCCACACAGGCAGCAGAGAGGGAGGGCCGGCCCGGGGCGACCCCGAGCCGGGAGCAGGTACGGGGGTCCCCGAGTGTGACGCGAGCCCAGCCCAGGCATCAAGACGCGCAGACAAGACCGGAAGGTGCCCAGGACGCCCTGTCAACCTGGTTTCTCCAGAAACGACGCCACTTTACTTTTTTCCAAAGCAAACAGGATCGCACCCGCCTGCTGGAGGCCTGCGTTACAGAAAAAGGTCACAGGTATTTGATTCAAAGGTAAGACGAGCGACGAGGCCCCTGAGGCCTGGAGGAGAGCTGCAGCCGTGACTGAAGATTCCAGAATTTCTGCCCAATAAATCTTGGGTTTCAGAACCTTTGGGATCCCCCTTCCGCAGAGGGGGGCCGGAAACGGCCAGGTCAGCTGGGCACGCTTGTGTGACCTCTGTCCAGGGCGGCTGCTCTCCATGCTCACCTGAGGACCCTGCCCCCCCACCCCCCCCCACCCCATCTGCGGTGAGCCCCACGCGGGGCCTCCCTCGTGCACTCCATCCGGTCCTGGCTCCTGGTCTTGGCTCTTGGCCTTGTGTCTGCTCTTATAATTAAGGCCCAGAAGGCTCTCTGTGCATCTCTGTGCCCCTCTCTCTGCCTCCAAACCGGGCCGTGCTGCTGCACTCCCGACAAAGCGGGTGTCCTAGTGCAATGGCACGAACACCTGCTCCGTGGCACAGCGGGTGTGCAACCCTGCCGCCCCCCCAGCCTCGGGGTCCTGGTCTGTCAATGGGTAAGAGCGCCCCAGCGCCAGGAGCCGCTCTGGACACGGTGTGGCATCTTCTCAGGCAGTCAAGTGCTCATCTGCCTTCGGACCCCACGACCCCCCTCTGGAGACTCTCCCACGAGGCATATGTTCGCACGGCACCTGCACACGGACGTTTATGGCAGCCCTACTGGTAACTGGCCCAAACCAGACACAGCCCAGCGTCCTTCGGCTGGCGAAGCGGTAGCAAACAGCGGCTGGTCTGCCCCGTGGAAGTCCGCTCGGCGTGGGAAAGGACATGTGTCCATGTGGATGCCACACCCCGCGAAGGGACCCAAAAGGCCACGTCCTGTAGGACATTCCAGAAAAAGCACAGAGACGAGGTGCATGCCTGCCTGGCCTGGGGTGGGGGGGTGGGGTGCCGAGCACGCACAAGGAGAGGGTCTGCGGCATCGGACGTTTCTGTGTCTCGAGTGTGATGGGGGCTACATGGTTAGGTGTGTTTCCAAGACTCACAGACTGAACGTGGACACGGTGAGTTTTATCGTACGTGCGAGATACATGCACGTGTGGATATAATCACAGACACAGAAGTGTTTGGTCTTATTTCTAAATGGGATCCCTTTCGTGTTGTGGACACCATGGAGGGGGTGCCTTGTGAGGACGGGGAGGGAGCTGAGAACAGAAACGGGGCACATTCACTTCCCGGGCTTGGGCTCCGCTGTGGACTCCTTGCTAAGGACCCGGGACGTGAAAGTCTGAGCTGAAGTCGGAGTGGGGCGCCGGAGAAAGGGCTGGACTTAGGAACGGTCATCCAGACAGATAGAGGGCTCCCTCACCCCTGCCCCTATACCCTGCGTGGTTCCTGGATGGGACGCTCTGGCCAGCGGCAAGCCTGGTCTGCGCGGAAGTGGCAGGGGGACGGGCCCCAGCCACCTGGCCAACACCCCAAGAGAGTTCTCCGGCCCAGCAGGGCAGCGCGCTCCCCAGACTGGCCCCCCCCGCCCCCCGAGGGCTCGGGGCGCAGGGAGGGAGAGGACGCGGCTGGTGGGTACCTGGCGTGCGAGCCGTGGTCAGGGGGTTGGACAGGGCCATGCCGATCTCCGTCATCCCATACCGCTCCAGCAAAGTGTGGCCGGTGACCCTTTGCCACTTCTCCAGCACAGGCAGGGGCAGGGCAGCGGACCCCGAAACCATCAACCTGCCAGCACGAAGGGGACAGTCTTAGGGACCGCAAGTGGACACACACAGCTCTTCACTCGCCGCCACTGCCCTACGGTTCAGGACGCGAGCGGGAGTTGCGGGCTAAATTCTAAGTCTGTTTTTTGAAATGAATTTGTTGGGTGTATCTTAGGGTGCAGACGAGTCTTCCAAAGGAATGGGTAATCGAGGTAAAAAAATAACTTTAGGGCCTTTGAAGGCATTCTTTGCAAGCAATACGCTATTTATGAACCAGCCCAAACCTCAGCAGAGGTAGTAAGGCTTTGGTTTGGGAGAAACTGCTTCCAGGTCAGAGGGCGAGAGGCCGCCGGAAGCACACGGCCCACGGGTGGGCACTGCTGTAGCCGGCTGGCTCACGGGGGGGGACAGTCGCTCAGGCAGCCCCCAGGCACTCCTGTCCCCACCACCCAGCTGGTTCTGTTTCTAGTTCACGAGGTGAGCTCACGAGGACCCGCCCCACCACGAGCCCAAGCCGGTGAGGCCTTGGGGCCTCTGCCTCTCGGAAATCACCCTGGTTTCCTCTCTCTGATCCCACGCTTGCCCTTGGCTCTTTAGGTCTGGGGAACATGTACGACTGACGCCGCTCTTGTCCTGGGGGCCAGATGCCTCGTGAGGGGGCTGGGGAGGCGGGAGGCAGGCAACACCGGATGGGGAGCAAAGCAATGGGGGAGGGGGCAGAATCACGGCCATGTCGGATATTGGCTCGGATGATCCGGAATTCTCTCCAGGAAGCACAGTGGACGACCCTCCTGTGCTCCTCCTAAGAAGCGGGAACCAGGGGCGTGGAGCGGGGTGGAAGCCACAGGGACACGCGCACAGATTTCAAGGTCAGGCTCGCGCAGCGGCTCACTCGGTGTTCCGATGAGTGGCTGTGCTGGCCTCATGGAGCCACACTCGGGTGACGTGTGTCTGCCGGTCCTGTGAAAACTCACGGACTCTCAGGACGCCCACTGCAGCGACAAGCAGGGAGAAGTGCGCGGTGTCTGCAGGTGCACGAGACAGAGCGGAAGAAGCCTCACGCCGCCGAAGGGCCCAGAAGATCCTGCGTGTCTCTGTCAGGAAGCGTGTTTGTCCAGGGATGTGGGAGGGCGGGGGTGGGGGCGCTCCGGAGGGGGGGGCGCTCAGGGGCCAGAGCTAGAGGACCACGGCCGAGAGAGACGATGGGGGGCTGCGAGGAGCCATGCTGACGAGGGGTCAGAGTGGATGGGGCAGCCCTCTTCCTTCAGACCGGACCACCAGACAGACAGACAGGCCGGCAGAGAGACAGATGCAGCTGGACAGACACGCAGCGAGATACGATACGGACGGACGTGCGGAAAATACAAATGGCTAGATGTAGACTTTACAGGAGAGGGAAAGCGCTGCCTCCTAAAACCTGGAACTGTTTTACTGGAAGTAAGTTGTATGTGTGACCTTTCAGACTTTCTGGGTAGGAGAGGGGACTGTTTTCACTTACCTAATTTTCTCCTCACAGACCGCACGTACAAAATCCTGGACGTGAGGCTGAGTGAAATGTTTGTCATAATAATCCATCAACTTGGCATATATTGTAGGCACCGCCATAAATACGTTAATTCGTGGAGCTTCAGAACTTAAGAGCTTTTCCCAAACCTCAAAAGGAAAAAGGAGGGATACGGCAAAAACGTGAGAAACCACACACACACACACACACACACACACACACACACACACGCTCAGACGCGTGCCATCTGCTTCCAGAACAGTTTTCTTCGTGGAGACCGCTCCTTTCCTTCGGCTCTGAGGGGCCCGTAAGCGGCTCCCGTCACTTTCACGGGGTGACACAGCCTCTGGCCACTCCGTGGACCCGCTGTGCCAGCGACACTGGTGTCCGCTACAGGGTGACCTGTGGGGCACAGCAAGTCGCGAGAGGGGGCGCGGCTCCGGCGTCGGCCCGGCGTCAGCAGCGGCGGGGCACCTCACGCCCTCCCGAGGGGCACCGGTGAGCCCCGGGTCAGCACAGGGCCTGGCGCCAACAGAGGTGGTGAATGCGCCACCGTCCCGGCTCATCAGGAAGGCACGTGCATTCTGTGTCACTCGGCAACAGAAGCTTCTTGCTTTCGTACAAAGCGCTTCACGTGTCGCCTAGCCCTGGAGGCAGCTGGGGCAGCACACTCCCTCCGCGGCTCCCCCCCCCCGACGGCGCTGCCACGTCAGCCCCGGTCATGGGGGGGTGGGGGTGGCGCAGAGCTCACGGCACTGGGCCCCCGGTGCCCCGGACACATGCGGACCTCGGCCCACGGCATTCGAGGGCCCGGCACCTCACACGCTGCCCCTTGACTGGGCTCTCAGGGGAAACAATACTGTTCCTTTACAGACAATGATGGGCACCCCCACGTGACAAAGCATGTAAGGCAACAGGAAGATGTGACCCATAATTAGGAAAAAAAATGTCTTTGAGCAGAGCCTCAAAGATCCAGATGTTGGAATTACCAGACCGGGAACAGGAAGCGATTACAACAAACAGGCTACAGAATTTTGAAGAAAAGGTGAACAAAACAAGAGAAAATCAAGGATCTCATCGGGAATGTGGAAATACAAAAAAGAACCATCACAAAACCAGGAGACATACTGTCCAAAGTCACGAGTTCCCCGGACAGACTCAGACACGGATAGGAAGGGACAGAAGGACAGAAGCAGTCGGGCACAGGCCGGTGGCAAAGGTCTACACTGAAAGTGACGGGACAGGACAGGAGACAGAGCAGCGCGGGCGACGCACGGGCGGCCGAGGAAACGGCGGCCCGGCAGTCGCAGCACTGACGAGACGGCGGTCCTCTGCCACCCGGCCGCAGCGTCACCACGTCCCCCGGGGCCCCAGGCCCCCGGCCGCATTCACGTGGGAGGGTAAGGACCCAGCAGAGCCGAAACAACTGTGACAAGGGAGAGCAAGCGTGGACGACTCACAGCTCTCAACTCCCCACCTGCTCTAAAGCAACGGTGGCCAACGCAGCATGCTTCTGGTCCAAGCTCAGACCCCCAGATACGGGCCGACCAGAGCCCGGAAACAGACCGCCACGCACGGCCAAGTGGGTGTTGGCAAGGGAGCCCCCCTTCAGCCGGGGAGAGGTCATCTTCCTAGCGGACAGTGCTAGGACAACTGAACACGTACCCGTAAAGGATGAATCTGAGACCCTCACCGCGCACAAAAATTAACCCAGAGTGAACCAGAGACCTAAATGCATGAGCTCAGACCACAAAACTTCTGGAAAAAAATCTTCGTGATCTTGGTTGGGCAAAGATTTCTCAGCGGTCACACCACAAGCGTGATCTATGAAATGACCAGATACGACGGATTTCACCAAAACACGTGTTTCAGAAGATACCATTAAGGCAAGGAAAAGACAAGCCAGACCGGGAGGAAATGTTTGCAAACCATCCATCTGATAAAAGACTTACATCCAGAACATATGAAGAACGCTTACGACTCAGTAAGATAAACAACCCAATTTAAGGGGCAAAAAACCTAAACAGACGGCTCACCGAAGAGACAGGGGTGCAAATAAACCGTGAAACATCGCTCCACCTGACTAGTCAGCAAGGAAATGCAGATCGGAACCTCGAGGGATCTCGCTGCACATCCTCCACCGTGAGGACAGTGGTCACTTAGAACAAGGCTGGTGAGGATGTGGAGAAACCGAGGTCCCCGCACACTTGGGTGAAAACGTAAAGCAGGAAAGAACGGATCTGGAAAACAGGTTGGCGGTTTCGGAAAACACAAAACGTAAACCCGCGCTGCGATGTGGCGATCCTGTCCCTGCAGATCCCTGTAAGGCAAATGGAGACAGGGCCATACAAGGGTCTGCGTGCGAACGTTCACGGCGGCGCCGCTCCCACCGGGCAAAACTACGAGTCTCCCACGAGCCCGACGGACGGTTCGGGGGCGAGCGGAGCACGCGCGGCCGCACGACGGGGGCCGCTGACCCCCGCGCTGCAACGTGGATGGAGCGGCGACGTTGTGCGCAGTGACAGAAGCCGGACACGAGACACTGCGGGCGGTAGGACTCCCCGTGTGTGCAGCGTCCAGGAAGGGGAATGCGCGGGGACGGCGGTGGACGGCGGTCACCGCGTGGGAGCAGGGGTTGAGACAAAGCCCGAGAATCCACATTTATGAAGACTCCCTGAATCATTTACGGTGGCGACTTGCATGGTGTGAACAACGCGTCGACAGCCGCAGGAAAGACGCGACACAGTTCAGGGAAACGAGCTGGGAGGCTCACGAGCCAGCGGGGGTGGGGGGGGGCAGGGGGAGCACCCCACAAGGGAAGGCCGGGTCATCACTGTGCAAGTTATGGACTCCGGACTGTTTAAAGCAGCACGGGTGCATTGGAGGAAAGAAAAGACTGACAGGACCGCGAGCCCGGACACAGGAACGATCGAGAGAACAGAACAAAAGCGCCAGCCGCCGACATCAGAGTTAAAGGAGACACCACCTCAGAGTCCAGGCACCCCGGAAGGACAGGGAGAGAAGCACGAACTACTTCATGCAATGCATTTCACAATTGTAATGAGGCACAATTTCTTCTGGAAACAAAAATGGGGTACCCGAGTGGTTCAGTTGGTTGAGTGCCTGACCTTTTTTTTTTTTTTTACTGTTTGTTTAATTTTGAGAGAGAGAGAGAGAGAGAGAGAGAGAGAGAATGGGAGCAGGGGAGGGGCAGAGAGAGAGGGAGACATAGAATCTGAAGTAGGCTCCAGGCTCTGAGCTGTCAGCGCAGAAACCGACATGGGGCTCAAACCCACAAGCTGTGAGATCATGACCTGAGCCAAAGTCAAATGCTTAATCGACGGAGCCACTCAGGTGCCCTGAGGGCCTGACTCTTGATTTCGGCTCAGGTCACGATCCCAGGGTCGTGGTATGGAGCCCCATGTCGGGCTCTGTGTTAAGCGTGGAGCCTGCTTGTGATTTTCTCTCTCTGTCCCTCCCCCCCACACCCCCCTGGCCACACTGTCTCTCTCTCAGAAATAGAAAATAAGCACAAGTAAAATAAACACAAAAACTTGCCAAAACTGACACAAGAAACAAAACAGGAACCATTAGAAGTCCTGAATCCGTTAAAGAAACGGAACCCTTCGTTAAAAGCCTTCCTGGAGAGGTCTGGCCTGGATGGCTGCCGTGGTGAGTTTGAGCAAACCTCATGGGAGGGACAGCCGCGGCCTTACGTCAACCTGCCCGGTGGGGGAGAGGCCCTTCCCGAGGGGAGCACGGCCCCGACACAGACGCCCAGTGAGGACGCCCCCAGAGGGCTACAGACCTGCCTTCCTCATCAACACAGATGCAAAAGCCTTAACAGAACGTCAGTAAATCAAACCTAGCAACACATAAAAAGACAGCACATCCCGACCACGGGAAGTCCGGGCCGCAAGGTTAGGAAGCTAGAAACGTGAAAACCTTTGATCAGCATAACTAGCCTTGTTAGCAGACTAAAGGGAGAAAGAGATAATAAGCAAATCAAGGGGGAAGAGGCTGTGTGATCATCGCAATAGGGAAGACACCTGTGATACCCTGTCCCCTCTAAGAGAAGAAGTTTCCACAGACAGGGACGCGACAGGGACGTCCTCAGCTGGTAAACGGCATCTACAAACCCAGCAGCTGGCATCACACTGAACCGGGAACCGTCAACGCTTTCCTCGAGACCGTGAGTCAAGGACGTCCACGACGGTCACCACTTCCAGACCAGAGTTACAGAAGTAAAAATTGTCTGTATCACAAGACAGTGTTAAAAAAGACACTGTTTGTGAAACACCAGACTGGGCAAAGGTTCATAGCGTGTAATTCTGACCAAGGCCTTCTACCCAGATTGTATAAAGAAGACCTACAAGTCAATAGTAAAAAAACACCTCAAAGAGATTTTGAATGGCCAACAACATAAGAAAAAGTGCTCAGGAGAAATACGAATTTTATAACGAAAACAGGGTGGTGCTGTGCACGCAGGAAGGTGGCTGAAATGCAAAAACCTGGACAACTGTGCTGTGCTGCCCTCCTCACTGCCGACAAAAGCAGGGAGCAGAAGCCACGGTTCGGCAGTTTCTCCTGAAGTCAAACGCACACGACGTCCTGACCCAGCAGTCCTACCCTGGGGTATGTACCCCAAGGAAAGGAAAATCTGTCCCTGCAGGAAGTTCCATGACGATGTCCTGGCAGCTTTACTCGTAAAGCCGAAGTGGAAAGCACCCAATGTCCCCCAACAGGAGAAGGGAGGGACAGCAGCAGAGAAGGGATGAGCCACTGTCGCGTGAACAGACACATCTCAAGAACGGTCAGGGACGGCAGTGAGACACAGTCTCTGTGCCCCCATCACTCGTGAGGCTCAGGAGACCAACTGCCCTAGAGCAGGACGACAGAAGAGGTGGCCGCGTCCGGGGTTGGGGGGGCGGAAGGGGGCACGGCCAGCCTCGCAGGGCAGGGACGGCGGGCCTCGCACACGCACACTCACCTCAACGCGGCGAAATACACACTATCTGGGCATCACACCTCGACAGAAGGAAGCGAAAACACACACACGGGCACAAACCCAACCCTCTCGCTGCAACGGCTGAGAGCCACACGACCGCGATGCCAATGTGCGCGAGGACACGGAGCCACCCGCACGCCTTGCCGGTGGCGGTAAGCGCCCTTCCACTCGTGTGTCCGTGGCAGGTCACGGCCGAGAGACACGTCCACAGAAAGAGCCTTACGAGAGTGTCCTCAGCAGCCTGACTCACAATGTCCTCGGACTGGAAACCATGTCCTTCGATGGCAGCACGGGTAAGCAGTGGGACCCAACACGGTGACACAAGAGGCCAAGGGAGCCTCAGGGCAGCACAGGAATGAACCTGAGCACGGCGCGACGGGCTGAAACGTCAAGTCCGTTCTAGCGAGTCCGTTCAGGGCAGCCGTGCGGCCAGGGGTGGGGGGAGCAGGGCGGAGAGAGAGGAAGGGAAGGGCCTGGGTCAGAGCCCCGCAGGGAAGAGGCGTGTGCATGCCAGGACCATCGCTCGACCGTCCAGACGGGTCTGTCTGTCTAGAAAGTGGGCGGGGCCTCAGCCATCTCAGAGCTGCAGACTCTCTGTTCACTCAACACCACCAAGGACCCCGCGGCTCAGAAACAACACAAACGGATGAAGGGCAGAGGCCGAGAGCCTCAGGGGAGGAACACGCCGTAAGGACGGGCACACGGGAGGCCCGACAACGAGGCCCCAGCTGGACCTCCCGCTGCGGAACGAAGGAGAGCCGGTGCGGTTGGCTGAGCCACGGACCCCAACGTCCGATTCTTAATCAACATGGATACGTCACCTCGCGTGGCAAGAGGGGCTCTGTACCTGCGGTTAAAGCTTTTGAGAAGGGAGGGTACCCTGGACACGCAGGTGGCCCGATGTGACCACGGGGTCCACGTGAGGCAGGCAGAGCCCGGGGCGAGGTGGCCACGAGCCAAGGGCACAGTGCCGCCCGATGCTGGAAGAAGCCAGGACCAGCCTGTCCCGAAGCCCGCAGATGGCAGCCACCCTGTGCGCACCCTGACATCACCCTAGAAGACTCATCGTGGACTTCTGACTTGGGAACCGTGAGGGATCTGTGTGTTGCCGTCAGCCCCCTGCCCCGCCCCGGTCTGTAATCCTTTGTTATGGCGGCAGCAACGCAGAACTCACACGGCCACAGGGTCTCACTGCAGAGCAAGGCGCCCCCGGTCCCCGGGCGCCCAGATCCAGCCATGCCCGCAGCCTGTCCCCCGCTTACCAGCTCTGCGCTGAACTCAGGCAGCATCACACAGGTGGCGCCCACCCAGAGGGGACACAGCAGCTTGTTGACCACGCCGTGCACGTGGTGGAGCGGGAGACTGTGGAGGATCACGTCGTCCTTAGTCCACGCCCACTTGTGGACCAGCCCCGTCACCTGTGGGATGAAGGCACGGCCTCAGATGGGAAGGAAGCCACCAGGCTGGGGCAGGGAGGAGAGGGGAGGGGATGGGAGGAGGGGAGGGGATGGGAGGAGAGGAGAGGAGAGGAGAGGAGAGGAGAGGAGAGGAGAGGAGAGGGGGGGAGGGGAGGGGAGGGGAGGGAGGGAGGGGAGGGGAGGGGAGGGGGGAGGGGAGGACGGGAGGGGAGGGGAGGAGAGAAGAGGAGGGGAGGACAGGGGAGGGCAGGGGAGGGGCAGCTCCCACTCTGGTGCCCGGTGCCCAGTCCTTCACGGCTTCTGAAGGTGACGGTGGCCTTGTGACCTTGGTCTGCTGGCTCACATTCCGACCCCCGTGTCCAAGAGCAGAGCTGGACACGGCCAGGGCTTTAGTGTGGGGGTCCCAAGTCCCCTGCATGTGCCCGTGGTGGCTCCCCCCGTCCCCGCCCCGCCCCCGGCAGTCAGGGTGCAGTTCTGACTCCGGCAGGCCCTGGGATTCCGGGCCTCGGCAGAGTCTGGCCGCCCACCCTCCACCTCCTGGTGAGGCACCGCCCTCACCCCAGCTGAACCGTCACAGAACCCGGAACTGGGTTTCCTGCCACAACCTTGGCTTTCAGTGAGAAGCAGTGTGGGACACCCCGCTTTGAATGTTCTCAAGATCGCCAGTGGGGACGTCGTCCTGCACACCTCAGTGACCGCTACGGGCAAACCCACGTGACCCGCTCGCCCCTTTGCAAACATCGGCCGAGGGATGGGGTCTCCTCAGACACAGAGTATGTCTTGCAGGGGAGACAGAAAACACATCGTGACACCCTGCCTGCAGTCAGCCCGGACTCAGTTTACCCCGACGTACAGGACCGCTTTGGGCCAAGACTTAACCACTTCACCTTCGTGGTCCTGAGCATCGGTTCTATTTTACCGCTCCTAGCGTGTAAGGGTCTTTATCATCCACGCAAACGGTTTCCGGAAGTAGGAAGGATGTAAATTAAAGGTAAACAAAGCGGCTGGGGAGGTTCCCAGGGATGCCGAGGCCACAGAACACAAAAGTCACACCCAAGATGTGGGGTCCACGAGTTCCCGTTTTCAGGTTTCCCAAAGAAGCCCCATTTCAGGTGCCGATCACGCGTCTCGAACATTCGCCTCACGGCTGCTCTCCCCGAAACCCCTCAACGTCACGTGTCGGGGCACGTTCGGTCTCTCGCTTGCGGCACGGCCCCGCGGAGCCCCTCGGGGGGCCGCCAGGTCCCCCTACACCCGAGTGAGCCCCCTTTCCCAGAGCCGCCCCACCCGGGGTGGCGGGGCGGGCGGTCACGTCTCGCCGTGTGCTGCCGGCAGGGTCTGTAGGACGGGGGCAGCCGCGAGAGGCCCCCCAGAAAAGGACAGGAAAGCCGGACCGACCCCAGGGGCCCCAGCACAACGGCGTGCGAGCACTCACCATGGCCCTGATGTTGTGATGAGTGCTCAGGACGCCCTTGGGCCTCCCCGTGGTCCCGCTGGTGTAGATGATCATGGCGCCTCGGTCTCTCCAGTTCTGCTCCGGCACCCGCCACTCGCCGGGCGCCTCGGCCGCCGCACCGTAGACCGTGGGCGGGAGGGGCAGCAGCGGGACCCCCAGCCTCCCGACCACCGGGCCCAGCAGCTCCACGTACTCCCGGCCGGCGAGGACCGCGGCGCTCCGGGAGTCCCGGATGACATACTCCAGCTCGGCCTGCGGGTGCTTCCTGTAGAGGGGGACAGCGACGCCCCCGCTCATCCACGAGGCCCACTGCGCGACCACGTAGGAGACGTCGTTGGAGCACATGAAGGAGACCCTCTCCTCCTGGAGGTCCCCGCCGGCACACCCGAGGAGCCGGCACAGCTCCCGGGACAGGCGGAGGCTGTGGTGGTAGAGGTCCTTGTACGTGTGGCGGCCGTGCTGGTCAACGAGGGCAATCCGGTCCCCGAAGGCCAGGGCCCGGCCGAACACGGGGGCACTCCTGTCCGAGCAGGCCGCCGGGGCCGTGTGCAGGGGGCGGCCTCGTCTGCATCTCATGGGAGCCGGCCGCCGGGAGGCCGCAGCACAGAGCAGGCGCCGGAGGGACATCACGGGTGGGGGGCAGCACCGCACCCACAAACGTCCAAGTGGATTTACCTGGGGCGGGGCCGGGAGAGAGAGGGCGCCACAGGTTACCGCCGCCAGAGCGGGGGTGGAATTGCCCAGATGGCGTCGGCCGGCCCCCGGGCACCAGCTGACATCCCGAACCGAACGCCACCGCGACACGGCTCCTTCGGGACCCGCTGCCCAGGGCCCCGGCCTCGTACTCGCTCGTTAAAGGACCTCAAAAATGCAGTTTCTAAAACAACTAACCTAGGCAAAAACCAAGGAAAAGCAAGTTCAAGGCCCTTCAAGTAAATCCCGAATAACTTACTGCCTGGAGAATTACTAGCTACGAGGAGGGAGCACCGAGGGCCGCTGAGCACCTGTTCTCTGTGCCCCCCGCGGGCGCAGCCTGGAGGCCGGGGCACCCGGAACCCACACACAGGCCGCGCTTCGGCTCCGCACACACCCCTCCCTGGAGCGCGGTCCGGAACGCGGCGGCCTGCAGAGGCCCAGACAAAGTGAGTCTGCGGGTCTCAGGTGCGTCAGTCTGGGTTTAAGCCGAAGGGGACTCTTCCCTCTCCGTCAGAATCAGGACCCCGGGGCCAGGGGAAGGAAGAGCCCTCCGGGAGGGGCTGTGGCCGGCTGACTTCCCCCTGCACTTGTGCTGAGTGCCCAGAGAGGGGACCCTCCTGCAGCAGGCCGCTGGCTCGGCTCTGGGCCACCACCT
This sequence comes from Panthera pardus, assembly GCF_024362965.1. Taxonomy (NCBI): domain Eukaryota; kingdom Metazoa; phylum Chordata; class Mammalia; order Carnivora; family Felidae; genus Panthera; species Panthera pardus. Next base: position 25,316,075 of record NW_026526754.1, on the reverse strand, counting down.
CCTGGGGACAGCCAGGGGCGTCAGCACCTAGCAGGAGAGGGCGCAGGCTTTCAAGACTGCTTCCGCTGCACCGCAGTTTAGAGCTGAAGTTCAGCTCAATTCCAGGGGTCAGGAGCCCACCTGCTACCTGGAGCCTCTGCCACCAGCACGACCGGAAGACTCCAGCAGCGACCGTTCGCTCTGGGTCAAAATCCCCAATTTCGCAGCTCCTTCAGCTCCCGCTGCTCCTCACTGTGCCCCCCTCCCTGGGCGCAGCCCGCGGCCTCTGCCCCTTCTGGGCTCTGGGTCGCCGGCAGTGAAAATGCACCTCCCGCACTAGGATGTGTTTGCGCCCCGTAACCCCCCTCGGCTGCGGCCGGGCTGCTCAGTGGGCAGGGAAACCACCTCGGACTTACTTCACACAAAGAAACTTCCAAGGTGCCCAGCCCCCAAGTCAGAGACAGAGCCCAGCCCAGCCCACGCGCCCCCCCATCCCGGAAGAGCCTCCCGCCCCCAGGCTGAGCCTCCCATCCCAGCCAAGCCCACCAGAGCCCACAGCCGGTCAGGAGGCATGAGCCCAACCAATGACCGCACACCGCCCGCTCCCTGGAGGGTGGGGTGGGGGAGGACAGGCACAGGGACCCCAGAGGGCACCTCTGCATGTGCCACAGGCTGACGGGATGCCTGCCGTCCAACAACACTGTAACAGAAGCTGTACATCTTGCCCCCTTCCCAGCAGGCCCAGCAAAACGGAGACCAGGAGGGGCCCGGGCGCCCCCGCCGCCTCCCCCATGCTCTGTCTCCCACTCTCTCCCCCCACTCCCCCTGCTCAGCAAGTTCTCCCCCTGACAAACCCTGGCTTTACTCTTTCATTCACATTCATTCCCCTGCCACAGGGGAAGACTAATGTGTTATTGTTTGTTACACGAAGGAAACGGTTTTGTTCTCTGTTCTTAATTTAAAAACAAATTATACACAACACTTTATAATTACCCAACAAAACAAACAGGCTGCGGGAGTGTGAACTGTGCTTTGTGCGAGCCCCTGAGCCCCTCGGCAAGCAAGCGGTGCGCCATGCAGTGTGGGGGCCCCGTGCAGTGCAGTGTGGCAGGCCGAGGCTTTCTCCTGCGGCCTGGGGGCTCCGCAGGGCGGCTCTGGGCAGCCTGGCGGGGGGCCTGCTCCAGCAGCCACCAGGGGGGACCCCGCCCGCACCGCAGGCCTTTCGGGACCCCCTCAGCTCCCGCTGCTGGCGGAGGCCCCGGGCGAGTCCGCCTTAACAGTCCACAGCCTCCATCGCCTAAGGGTCGGTTCTCAAACATACTGGACCCCACGCTATTTCCAGATGAAAGAGGCAGTCGTTCAAAGCCCCCGTGTCCTATGACTTCTCCGGGTCCTTGTCCTGCCCTCTGCCCGTGGGTCAGAGGCGGATCCGTGGCTGGGTGTGCATGTCTGCTACTATGAAGAAATCCGACAACTGGTAAGGAGAGAGCTGGGCTCAATCAGAGAAAACAGTAAATGTGAAAAACATTTCAGAGACGCCAGTTTCGGAGAGAAAGTAAGCTCGTGAAGAACAAAGCAGGGTAGCTTTGACAGGTTTCCTTTCCTCACTTCTAGCAAATTCTTCTCTATTAGCCGTAGTGGCCAGAGGGAAAAGAAAAGAGTCTGCAAACAGAAAGCCTGCTACCAGGCATTTCTGGGCCACACGGAGGCCGGCTCTTCTGCGGGAGAGCACAGGACAGGTGCTCAGGGCGCTAGCCGGGGGTGCTAAGGAACGGAGCACTCCAGCAGCCGCCAACAGCTGCCTCTTCCACCTCTGTCCCCAGGAGGCACCAGAGGGGGTGTCAGGCGTGGGGCCGTGACTGCAGCCACAGAAATCCACGCCACTTTCCGTTCATCCACATCTGCTCCCACGTCTCCCCTCCAGGCCCTCAAAGAACAGACACCTCCTGCCTCCCTGTCACTGGGAGATGGGGGTATGCTGCCTGCGTGTCCCGGGGTCCCAGGACACGTGTGGCTGCGCCACACCAGGGGCAGACGGCACTGAGAAGCTGGAGTCTGAGCCCTTGGACCTCGTGCCCTGGGGTCGGTCCTGAGAACCGGAAAGCAGGGCTGGCCCCGTAAACAGGGCTGGGGACGGACGGGGCAATGGCCCCAAGAGGCAGACATCTGACTTCCACCCAACAGGCTTCACCAGCCACAAGCCAGGCTGCCCCAGGGCATCGACTCAGCCACCCAAAAGGATACTTCACAGTCAGCTCAAGATGAGCCCAAAAAGCCCCAGAGAACACAAGCCCCGTGTTCCCACAGTGGTATTTTTAAAGCATAGCCTCAGAAAATACTCGAGACGTGCACCACGACGCACAAACGGGACGTTCGCTGCAATGTTATTTACGATACGGAAAACTGGGACTCAACCAGAGGGTCCAGAAGAGGCTTAAGGAGATCAGGGTGAGCACGGGGTGCTGGGGCCCCAGCCCAGCTGTGGAGGGCGCGTGCTGACCGCCAGGAAGCGTCCTGCAATGCCACTGAGGGAGAAAATGGTTGCAGCTGAGAAGCCTTGAAGGCAGACACCAGGTGATCGGGGACTTGTGGGAATCAGGTGATTCTTGGCTCCTCTCAGTGCTTCCCAATTTTCTGCAATTTTTCTGAAATGAGCACGTACAACTTTTACAGTCCAGTGTTTGAAAAGCCTAATAAATGTCATTTAGTTTCTAAAAGTGGAGATGGTCCAACTGCAGCATTATTTTCTTCTACACAAAAGAGACAAAAATATTAAACCATGTTTTGGATGGTGGGTCTGCAGGGTGTCTGTAGCTCTCCATAGCTCTTTAATTTCTCAAAATGATAGAAGCAACTAAAAAGGAGACAACAGCGTTTTTCCTTCAGTTAAAACTGCTGGTTCGTAAGAGGCTTGTCCAGACGTGAAAACATCGGTGCCGATGAAGCAGCTCCTGCGGCGGCCGCGTGGACGGTGACACACTAGGCATCTCCCGCTACCAGTCTGAGCGTCTGGCGGCCGGCGAGACCAGGACAGATGCCGTGAGCGGAGGGCTCCCGGAAGCACGGCCTCAGGCCAGAATCGCCGCAGCTAAGGCAAATGTCCGGGGAAGGAGACACGGGGCGCACGTACTGGGCTCCCAGGGGGTAGTTCGTGGAGCAGATTCTGAGACGTGGCCCTCCCAGGGCTCACCGGGGGGCCTCAAGCAAAAATTACTTTTCATTTGGGGAAATACTGCCAGAGTCCCCTCCAGAGAGGATGCGCTAATTTATTCTGGCACCAGACCTTCAAGACGGCTTTTAAGTCGCCCACGTAAGTGACCCTGAAATGACTCGTCGTGAACTCTTGTAGACAGGGCTAGTTTCAAGATCAGGGGATCAGGGCCCCGACGGGAACAGGCAAAAACATACCTCTATCCAGGGCAGATGACTGTGTGTCATCCTCCTGGACACCTTTGGGTCCAGAAGGACCAACAGACCCTTCAGGAAGACAGCCCCACCTTCCAGCCACAGGGCCTCCTTGGTCACGGGGTCACCACCACCCCCAGCGGCTCAGCTTCGACTGCCACTGCCACCAAGTAAACGCAGTCAGGCCACGGGTTCTCCCTGTCTCAACGACCCAGCTCCACGAAACTGCTCTTGGGTCACCAGCCAGCCCCAGATGGCCACAGGCACCGGGCTGCGATGTGGCAGGATCCCGGCCAAAGACCAGAGGAACCTGCATTTTGGTTTTCTTCTCCCAGGACACGCTGCTTTCAGGTTCCTCCAGCGGTGACAAGCCCAGCCCGAGACCCCACAGAGGCCTCTGGTTATGCTCACCACCCAGACTCTCCCACGGAACCGAAGCCCGCGGGGCATCAGGAAGGTGGTGGGGTCACACCCATGGCTCAGAGCACAGGCTCCAGAGTCAGCACAGGCCTGCCCCGGGGCCTCTGCTCCTCCCCCCTGGTTTCTGCACCTGCCTAAGCCTTCACTTCCCTTTGATTACAAGGCCTGCGTGCAGTCTGTGCAGGAAGGACCCAGGGGCCCCGCAGCAGGAATCACTTCCTGAGTGATACTTGCATTCAAACGAGGGTGGCTGCTTTCTAAATGAGTAAGAGCGCACGTGACGGCCCCCAGAACCCAAAAGTCTGTATTTCTAAGTAACAGGCATCACGGTGCGTCCAGGACCGCTACCGTCAAATCAAAAAACCCAAAGGGGGAAAGTCACGCTCGAACCCGGATCGGTATCAGGAAGTAAAATACTGTTTCAAAAGTGCCGCCTGGAGGCGTGACACGGGCCCAGGCCGCGTTCCACCCGGCTGATTCGGTCCGCCCTTTGGGCACGGCCCCGCACCTCGCGGCGGCCGGCCGCCGCAGCCACCACCCGAGGCGCCAAGACGCTCAATGGCAGCAGCGCGGCCCTGGTGCCCCCGCAGACACCTGCCCCCTGGGGGCGGCGACGCAGCCATTCCCCGGCGTGACGGGCGCTCCCACCGCTGACTTCCCGTCCCTCCCCGGCTGGCGCCCCACTCATCGCCTCTCAGAGCCCGGCTGCTCAGCCGGGCGGCCCCGCACCCTGGGCGCCCGCCGCACGCAGCCGGCAGCGAGGACGACGCGCAGGGGGCGCGGGCACCTCAGGCCCGGCGGAGACGGGAATGATTTACTTTACACGCGGCGACCCGGCGACCCCGGCCCGGAGGCCGAGCACGGACAGCGGGCGCCCGGCCCCCTCCCTCCCGCCTCGGCACGGCCGCCGGCGCGCGGCCCAGGCGCCCCCGCGGCGCGCGGCCGAGGAGGCGGGGCCGGGACGCGGAGGCCTGCGCGCGGGGACGCCTGCGGGGCCGGGGACGGCGGGCTCTACCTCGGCCCGCGCGGCGCTCGCTCCTCCTCCTCCGGCTCGCGCTCCTCCTCCGCCTCCCCTCGGGCCGGAACCGGAACCGCGGCTGCGCGCGCACCCCGCGTCCGGCGCCGGAGCGCGTCCACCCCCACCTTCCCGGCGCGTGCGGCGCCGCGGCGGCGGGTTCCGGGCGCGAACGTTCCCGGCGCCGACAGCGGGAGGCGCCCGCCGGGAGGGTGTTCGCTGTAACCTCGGTCGGTGGACTAGACACCCGGCCGCTGGGCTCCCGACTGGACCAGAGCGTCTCAAAACTGTAGCTACCGGCGGGGTGTGACGGGGCTCGGCTGCGCCACCGCTGCGGGTGTTTGAACTCGGGGCGAGAGTCCGTTCGTTTGGCTGAAACGTGTGATTTTTTTTTCTAAAGTAAAAAACAAACGCACGCAAGCTGTGCGGTCCAGCGGTGTGTGGGCGCAGGTCGTCCTGGATCGCGCACGGCCCTCACTGCGGTCGGTCCTCCCGGGAGGACGGCGCTGGACCTGGGGCCGCGGGGACTCACGGGTGGCGCTGGACCTGGGGGCGCGGGGGACATGGGGACACGGGACACACGGGTGGCGCTGGAGCAGGGGTGGCGCGTGGGTGACACAGGGGGCGCGGGACCTGGGAGTGCAGGAGGCACGGGGACACACTGGTGGCGCGGGACCTGGAGCAGGGTGACAGGGGTGGCGCGTGGGTGGCCCAGGGGCAGGGGCCCAAACCTTTCCGGCTGTGGTGCAGAAGAGAGGAGCCCCGTTCTCTGTCAGGAACATTGCGGACAGTCAAGGGAGCTCCTGGAGAAGGAGAATGCCATGGCCCAAGGGAAGAGGGGCTGGGGATCCCCCAGAGACAGAAAAAAAAAAGACTAGGAGGTGGAAAACCCGGGAGGAAAGATAAGGAAATGGGCCCATCCAGAAGGTCCTATATGAAAAACAGTAGTTTTGGGGAGGGAGAGCAGAGAAGGCAGAAATCATCAAAGAAATTCATGACAACGAGCACCTTCTGGGTGGAGGGCCACAGAGTGCCTGGTACAGTGAGTGCACGCAGACTTGGGTCCCTGGTCGCAGATCCCAGCTGCCTGACGTCTCACTTGTGTGTTCCAGAGGGTCGAACACCTGACATGGCCCACCTGAACTGGGTCTTTCCTGTTAATGGGCTGAGTGTTTATGTCCCCCTAAAATGCATATGTTGAAACTAACACCCAATGGGATGGTACCAGGAGGTGACCCTTGGGAGGCGCTCAGGCCACGAGTGGCTTCCTGCCTTTACAACGGAGGTCCCAGGGAGCTCCCTCGCCCTTCGCCATGCAAGGACACAGCCAGACGGTCATCTGTGAACCGGGAAGCGGGTCCTCGTCAGACACTGAGTCGGCCGACACCTTGGTCCTCAGCTTCCAGCCTCCAGGGCTGTGGTTTCTGAGCCCCCATCTGTGGTTCCCCGTTTCAGCTGCGGGAGGGCTGTCTTAACACTTCCCCTGCCGCCTGCCCAGCTCACCGCTGTTCCGGGACCTCGGTCATGTAGACTCCTCCTTCCTTTCCAGCTCACGTCCAGTCCTGGTCACTTCTCCTTCAGAGTCCCTCAGGAGCCAGCCCCTTCCCACCAGCCACCGTGCAGCCACCCCAGGGGCCCTGGGAAACCCTCATCTCACATCCAGATTACTGATCTAGCCTCCTCCTGGTCTCCCCGCTCGCACTGCCCCCACCCCCCTACCAGCTGCCTGTTTCCAGTGCAGCAGCCAAGTGGCCCAGTGAGAACCTGAGTCAGATCCCAGCTTCCCCCCTGGTCCCATTCCCACTGCTGCAGAGACCTGCACCTGACAGGTGGGAGTGGTCATTCCCTGCCCCCCCCCCCCCGCCCCAAGATGCAACTGATGGAATTTCTTTTAAAAAAGCGCCCAACATTTATTTGTTTTTGAGAGACAGAGACAGGGAACAAGCAGGGGAGGAGCAGAGAGAGGGAGACAGAATCCGAAGCAGGCTCCGGGCTCCGAGCTGTCAGCCCAGCGGAGCCGTGGATGCGGAGCTCCAACCCACGAACCATGAGATCATGACCTGAGCCGAGGTCGGATGTTCAACCGACTGAGCCACCCAGGCGCCCCTAAACTGATGGAATTTCTGTGTTTGCTCCTTTGAGAGGAGATTCGAACAATCGAGGCAGAGTTTGGGCACAGAAAACCGATCAAGAGAAAGGGTGGTGATCCACGCAGGGAAAACGGGCAGACGTACAGCCACGGCAGAGAAATCGTGTTCTAGAAGGCCGTTCCCTAAAGCGCCTACAGGCTTACATTTACACCGTGAGCAGTAGCTGGACACATTGATGTTGACCTAACCAAGTCCATGGCCGCCTCTCAGGGAGGGACGGGTGTGGTGGGAGAGATGAGCACTGGGCGTCCACAGCAGGAGCAGTGACAGGGAGCACCACGGAGGCTCTGCAGGCACCACGGAGGCTCTGCAGGCACCAGGCTCTGCAGGCACGCGGAGGTAATCAGCGTTGCCTCTGGTGGGCGGGAAGGGGACGGTGGTCTCTCAAACTGTGTAACTGATAAACAGACTGTAAAATGATTTTTATTTATTTGTAAAATAATTTCTAAAGGGGGAGGGGGCAAGGAAGCCCTTCGTGTAAACTTCACGGGTCCTCTGAGCCCTCAGCAGCCCCTGCCCAGCACTGCCACTGTGGCTGTGTTCTTGCCTCTGGCCCCTAAACACACCGAGGGCCCCCTAGGGAGGGCTTTCCACCAAGCACAGAGGGGAAGGGGTCACTGTCTACACATAAATCCTTCTCACCACGGCTCCACCCTCCCCTGAGTGGCACAGGACCCTAAGTGCGTCCGCGGCCTCCCCTTGGCCTGGCAGTTCACGGGACAGACGGGTGGGTGTCTGTGCAGGTGCCCGTGCCCCCCAGGCCTGCTCTAGGCGCAGAGAGGAAGACAGAGCCCCTCGCCCTCCTGTAACTTACACGCTCGCAGGGGAAGCGGAGAGAGCGGTGAATAAACAGACACACCAAGTAATGTGCCGTGTGACATGTGGACTGAGCGGTTGTGTCCCCCCACAATTCACATGTTGAAGCTCTGCCCCTTATGTTAAGAAGTGGGGCCTTTGCAAGGCAATTAGGACAGATGAGTGTGTAGGTGGAGCCCACGATGAGGAGAGCCGGGAGAGCTTGCCTCCTCTCTGCTCTCCGCCGAGCGAGGACACAAGCAGGTGACAGGTACCCGCCAGGTAGCCGGTTGTCACCAGGCACTGGACGAGCCGGCACTCTCGTCATAGGCGTTGGCCTATAGGGGACGTTTTGTTAGAGCCGCCGGGCTGGCTGAGGCGGACGGCCCGTGCCCTGAAGAATCGAGCCAGGCAAGGTGACCGGAAGGCTTTCAGACACGGAGGCCCCGGGGCCCCTGCCAGTGGGTGCCCTGAGCCGCGACGGAGGGCAGTAGGGCCAGGGAGCTGTGTGACTGGCAAAGGGCTGCGTTGTGCCCGTTCTGCAGGTGAGGAAACTGAGGCTCAGAGAAGTCATCGTGTGTCCTTGCTCCTGCCAAGTGACGGAACTGGGATCTCGAGCTCAGAACCCACGTCCCGCCCCCTCTGCCCCACGCCTCCCTCCTCCCCACGGCTGTGAAGCTGAATGAACAGCCCGACACGTGTCCCCTTTGCTTAAAATCAGACTCCACCCCACATAACAACAACTCCCATAAAGAATGAGTCATCTGCACAAGCTATGTCCCCAGAGATGTTCACGGCCGTGCTACTCGCGACAGCCACAAGCCAGGATACAACTCATTAGGGGGCCAGAATAACGAGACGCTGTGTCTCCAATGAAAGGAGAAGAGTGAAGCTGTACAGAAACCTAGAATTACTGATAATGATCTACGGTTGAATAAAGATAGCACGAACATACTTTCTTAAATCCTAACGTAAAAATAGAACCCAAGGCGCCTTGGTGACTCGGTTGGGTGTCCAACTTCAGCTCAGGTCACGATCTCACAGTTCATGAGTTCGAGCCCCGCGTCGGGCTCTGTGCTGACAGCTTGGAGCCTGGAGCCTTCTTCCGATTCTCTGTCTCCCTCTCCCTCTGCCCCTCCCCCACTCGCACTCTGTCTCTCTCTTTAAAAAAGTAAACATTAAAATTTAAATTAGAGCCCCAAATCGCACGTGCGGTAGGATTCCCCACTATGTGTGTGGACAAAGCAGGCGGGACAGCGTGAGGAGTGGAGGCATCCGTCTTCCGAAGGCAGGAGCTCCTGCAGTCGCCCTCAGCGATGCCCGGTGAGCCCACGCATGCACCTTCGAACTGGTGGGGAGCTGGCCCCACACGTAAAAGAGCTGAGGGTCCCGGAGCCGGCAGGCCCGTGTCCGGGGGGAGGGGAGCCTCTCACCCCCCCGAGGGAGGTCCCACCTGTTGTGGACCTGGCTGCACGTGGATCTGACCCCGGGAGGAGGGGTGCCCTCGGGAGGGAGCCTCGGGTGGGCAGGGCCTCCACGCCAGGCTGTTCGCCTGCTCCTGCTTCCGATAGGGAGCCCCCGAGAACGTGAGGGGGTGTGGTTGGTGTCTGAGGCCTCTCGTCCCCGCTCAGTCCCCCTGCTAGGAGGCCACATGGCAGGACACTCGCAGCTGCCCCTGGACACTAGGCACTGTCACTGTTCATCAGCGGCTCGGGCAGCAGCCCCTGCACACAGGCCCCAGAGCAGGTGCTCAGGGGGCGGACGTCAGGTCACCAGCTAACACACCGTGAGCCCTGTGGACAGGCCCGCGAGCGAGGCACCGAGGCCTCCCGTCTGCGGCCGTGGGAACAGCCACCCTGGAGGTGGTTCCTCCAGCCCCGTTCGGGCCTCCAGATGAGCCGGCGGCCCCTGCTGACCTTCGGGGCCACCGGCCGGGGAGGCCCCGAGCCAGGCCGCCCGGCTGAGATGCGCCCACACGCCTGACCCCAGAGGCCGTGAGAGATAACAAACGCGTGGGATTTTAAGCCACGGAGTTCTGGGGTGATTTGAACACAACTGCTTCCGTCACCTGTAGCTGTGTGACCTTGGGCAAATTAACCTCTCTGGGTCCATTTCTACCTGCGATAAGAATGCCCACTTCCAAGGGATGCTGTCAAAATTAAGTGTTGTGCTCCACGTAAAGCTCTTAGCACTGTGCCTGCAGCACAGCAAGTGTGCGGTTCTGTTACCCTCATCCTTACGAACCCTCGATAGAAGCATCTGCGTCACAAAGTAGGAGGGGGTCTGGAGGTCCCCGGTTCAGACCGGGGAAACGCTGCTGTCACCGGTCTACCTATTTACTCTGCAAATCCAGGAACACAGCTCTGGCAGATCACGTTCATGCCCACGTGACACCACGCCACCTTCCCTCTTTCCCCTGGATCCCGGTTTTCTTCACGTTGGCACTTTCCCCAAGAGGCAGGTGCTTCAAGAAAGGGGGGTGGGGCGGACCTCCAGCCCCAGAGGGCAAATCGTGACCCCTAAGCCAGTCACAGTGGTCTCATTCTCCCTGCCAGTGACACCGGTCCACGAGACGTGAGTGCAAGTTGGGAACGCTGTCCTCACCGACGAGGAGAGATGCTTCGGAAGAAGCAACCCCTATGTGTCCCTGGTGGATTCTGTGTCGGCATGTGATGTCTGGAACCACTGCAGCCATTTTGTAACCAACGGAAGCGCCGTCCTGAGAGTGAGCGAACAGAAGAGGCAGACAGAGCCTGGGTCCTGGGCCATATTCCAGCCAGTGCACTCATTATATCAGGAACCACCCTACCTCTGGACTTCTGCTTAGGCGAGCTAAGTTGCCACGGTCACTCTGAGTTTGGTTTTCTGTCCTTCACAGTCGAAGTCACCCAAAGGTAGCAGCGGGAGGAGGGGACAGACTCATTGACAACCAGTCAGCTAGTCAGCCTTCCTCACTAGCAGGGCCCGGGGAGGAAGCGGTGAGGAGGGATGAGCAGGTGGTCAGACGCGAGGGGCCTCGCCATGCCTCCAGGGCTCGAAACCAGGCCCTACCCACGGCCTAGAGCAAGTGACCGCGGACCGGAGGTTGGGAGGCTGCTCTTGGCCGGGGCAGGGGGGCCGCCGTGCTCAGCTGGGGAAGTCCCGAGCAGAGGGCCACGGGCCAGGGATGGCCAGGATGTCCCCGCGGGGAAGGCCTCAGAGCGGAGCACGGCGCTGGCATGCGGTCCTCTGGGCCAGTGCCCCTCAGAGGCGCGACCGCAGGACCCGCGGCCCTCCCCAGGGGTCCCCAAGGCCGAAACCAGCTCCATGGGAACACTCGGCCGGCCGCCGGCTGCCTTCCCACAAGCCAGCCTTGCCCTGCGGCGCTTGGAGGCGGCCGCAGCCAGAGCCCGGTCCAGGCCGCGGCCCGAGCGCCCCGTGGTTCACATGCGCACTCCAGGAAACGCAGCCGCTCCCCCGAGACCGTCCTCGATGAGGCAGCGGGACGACTATTTATATGAAGTCAGCGTCTGGTATCTCGTGCGACAAACAGGAAGCGCGCACAACCACCGCTCTTGCTCTGGCGGTTAGCTCGTGCGCCAGCCTGCCCCGGGCTCGGGGACGCGCGGTCGCGAGGACGTTTCCTGGAGGACCGGCCTTTGAGCCCGTACGTGTGGGTGGGCCTCGTCCAACCCCCTGAGGGCCCGGAGGGAGGAAAAGGGGGGGACTTGCTCCCCGTGCGACATGACGCCCACGCGTTCCCACCTTCAGAGGTCGGCCCCCCGGGTTCCCGGGCCCTCGGGCGCTGGCTGGATGGCACTCCTGCCCGGCTGGCCTCCAGCTCGTCGTACCTGGCGGGTCGGGGGGCTTCCTGGCCTCCATGATTGCAGGAGCCGAGCCGGGTCGTGGGGGAAGCGTGCTCCCACGCACGTGCGCCTCCCGCCGGCTGCTTCCCTGGAGGAGCCTGAACCAGACGCTTGCTAAGGCCGACCTTGGAGGGCAGGGCGGCCAGGGGACACCGGGAGGGAGCTCGCAAGAGCTGCAAACATCGTGTGGGATAAGATGGGGTGACACAGCACAAGCCACCAGCTGGACTCGTGTTCAGGGAGGGCCCCCGTCCCGCGGAGCCTTAGGACTCGTCGCCTCATCGCCTCCCGCCTTCTGTCTCCCCGCCGGCCTCAGCACGGCAGAAACGGGAGCCAGGGGTCGGGGGACGCTGGAAGCAGAGGCGGGGTGCACGGGGGCCTGGGAGGCAGGCGAGCTCAGGAAGCTTCCGGCAGCCACCCCCGTTCATGCCGTCCTGGGCCGTCTTCTCTCTGCCCCACTGGGCTTCTGGGGACGGGTGCAAAGGGCATTAGCGGGACCCACAGGGAGTCAGCCCGGGCCCGGCCCCTTCACAGCACGTGTCTTAATTTCCCCAGTGTTTTAAAGTAACACTCACCCTGAGATCTGATCAGAGAGGGTGCACGGTGCACAGCCTTTTCCCCAGCAAGACCTAGGGCAGGATGGGCGGCGTGGAGCCCAGGCACCTGCAAGGACAGAGGCGGCTGGTGTCGGCAAGGGGAACGCTGCGGGGAGCTCTTGGACCACGGGGCGGGAGCAGCTGAGCCAGACCACACAGCTGGAGCCCCGGACACCTGCACGGCCCTTTCTCCTGCTGTGGACGGGAGCCGGGAGGTCCGGAGGGGGCCTCCGCCAAGGGGCTCATTCAAGAGGCGGCAGCTCCTGGGTCCAGAGTGCCGTGGGGGCGAGCGGTGGGGAGGTGGCCTGTCTTCAGAGCACGCGTCCCGTCGGGAGACGAGAGGCCGGGAGGCCTCCCGGCTGTCCCAGAGCCCGGCTCTGCCTCACCCGCGCTCCCACCCACATCCTGAGCTCAGCATGGGCCTGGGCCAGGAGGTGCACTGAGCACAGCGTTGGCCCGGGGTGCCCTGCCCAGCTGCTCAGCAAGGCCAGCCGCCCACCACGAGGGCCCAGGCCCTTAGAAGACAGAGCTGCTGGCCTGGCCTCCACGCGGCCACGCCCAGGGGCCTGGCTCCCGTTCCCCATCCTGGGGCCGGGCCCTGCTCTCTGCTCCCGGTTGTCTCTGCTGGAATGATTTTTGAATTCAGGTCACTGTGGGCTCAACGCCCCATTTCCAGGCCCAGGGCAAGTCCCTTGGAAGATGTCAACCGTGTCCCATCCAGGCTCACCTCTGGGCAGCCTCAGGGGAGCAAGGTGGCTCGCGGCCCATCCCAGCACCTGCCGGGCTCCCGGGCTCCCAGCAGGCACCGGCTGTTTACCTGGCAGAAGCGGCTGTCAGAGGCTGGCGGGGAGAGGGGCCGCCCCGCGCTGGGCCACTGGCCATCGGCCGAGAGCCTGGGGCTCCTACAGCCTGCTCCCTCCTCGCTGGGCTCCCCACGAAGCCGGCTCCCTGGTGCACTCGTCCCGTCCTTGCGTCTTCCACCTGAACACTCCCGGAGCACATTTGCATTGGCAGTAGGGGCATGCAGATTTGATGAAAATGACAGCTGAGCGGCTTCGGTCCCTCGCCCCGGGCCGTTCCAGAGTGGGCTTGAGGCCAGCCCGTCTGCGGCACAAGCGCCCCGTTCTCGTGGCCTCCCTGCCGCCCGCCGGCCCCTCTGTGCCTCAGTGCCCCTTCCCCGGGTGGTCCTGTGCCCTGCGCAGGGCTGGCTCCGTCCCGTCCCTCCAGACGGGTACCTCTGCCTCCTGGACACCTGCACTCGGGAGAGAGGATGGGGACAGCGCCCACCCCCCCCGGCACCTTTGACACCACAGCCACAGGGCCAGGCTGGTCCTTCGCCCAACACAGTGCATCTACGGAAGCTGTGAGCAGAGACAGTTGGGCCCTCGGGGAACAGGACAAGGGGGCAGGCAGGACAAGGTAGCAACGACACGGAGTGACAACGGTGCCACGGGTAGCTCACTGAGCCCTCACCCCCGATCAGCTCGGGCCACGTGAGTCCCACGTGGACCTCTCAAGCCCACCGCAGGGCTACGACTTCCTTGCTTTTACAGCCAAAGGAGAGTGACGTGGGGGCAGTGCGGGGACACTTTGGAGTGGCCTGCTCCTCGTCCAGCAGCCACACGGGCACCACTGAATTACAGTGTGGCCAGGCGCCCGGTGCTGGACCCCTGCTTTGCCACTGACTGGCTGTGTAGCTTCAAGCGAGTTATTTCTTCTCTCTCGTTATGCCTCACTGTCCTCACCTGTAATTGGAGAGTTAAATGAGGCGATACGTTCAGACTACCAGGAGCGCCGGTCACAGAGTAGGTGCTATGTGTTAGATAGCCTTGCTGTCACCATCACCACCGTCATCACGGCCACCGTCACCACCATTATCATCACCACCAGCACCGTCGTGATTCGCATCATCGCCGTCGTATCAGCATCACTAGATCAAACGATTGTCAGCTCCCGTCTGTATGAGCCGCATGGCCTCAGGTGAACGGCTGAATCTCTCAGTGCCTCGGTTTCCTCTCCTCTAAGTGGAGGTAACAACCCCTCGGCTCCCAGAGGCCTGCGAGGATTAACACGCTAACCTGTGCCCGTGATACGAGCACGCGCGTCGGGCGGGTGCCCTCTCTGTGCCTGGCACGGGCATAGTGTCTCCTCATCTGCTCTCAGGGACCTAGGAGGCACCTGCTTTGCAGACAGAAAAACTGAACTGAGGAACACAGGGTCCTAACAAGGCCTTAGAGCCAGTAGCTGCTGGAGCTGGAGAACAGCCTGGGGCTGACTGGGGCTGGACTCTGCTCACATCCCCTCCCTGACCTTCCCTGACCTTCGCTGAGTCGCTCCCTGTGAACTTGCCAAAGGCCCGTGTGCTGACGGGGCTGGTCTGGCCGGTGCCTGCCATCAGGGCCTCTCCGGGCCCCCAGGGCTCCTCAAGCACAGCGGCTGGGGCTGGGAGCCTCTGCTTGAGCTCAGCGTTGGCGTGGTCTCTGGGTCTCCTGTTGTGCCCGGCACCCGGCGATCGCCCACGATTGGCCGGCACTTTGGGCTGCGCGGTGCCTGGCAGCTCCCGTGTGAGCGGTTTCCCGGCGGGTCCAGTGTGGGAAGAGGAGTAAGGGCCACGGCCCGTGGCCTCCAGCTCCGGGTGGGTGAGGTGTAGGGCCGACGTGGTGAGGCCCGGCCGCCCTGCACGAACGCAAGAGCCACGGCACCTGTGCTCAGTGCCCAGGCTGCCTGCTGCGTCTGCCTGTTGTCTGGCCGCACGCGGCCCTGCCAGGAATGGTGGCGCTAGGGACACACCGGGGCGACGGCCCTCCAGGGCCGGGGCAGCTCCGGGGCCCCGTGCGGCTGCAGCATCGCTGGCGTGGCCGGGTCAGTCCCCACGGCTCCCCCAGAGGCCGTCCCCTCCTCGACCCCTCATCTTGCTTTACTCACGAGGATCCCGGGGTGACCCTCCTTTCAACAGACAGACAGAATTCTGTCCCCAGGGCTGATCCGGCCTCTGCTCCCGGTGTGTCCTTCTAGAACATGGTGGGTGTCTCGTGCTGGCCTGCAAATATTTGCTGATGCTGGCGGTAAGGCGGGGGGAGGGTGCCCACATGCACCTGCTATGGGAAGGCCTCCATACACAGCAGGGTCAGGCCCGAGCCGCGAGTCTGGTCAGCACCGGCTGAACAGGCAATTCTGGCCAGCACAGCCGTCACATTTTTATTTTATTGTTTATTTTAGAAAGAGAGAGAGAGAGTGCATAAACGGGTGAGAGGGTCAGAGAGAGAGAGAGAGAGAGAGAGAGAGAGAATCTTAAGCAGACTCCACGCTCAGTCCAGAGCCCACTGAGGGGCTCGATCTCATGACCCTGGGATCATGACCGGAGCTGATATCAAGAGTTGGACGCTCAACCGACTGAGTCACCCAGGAGTCCCAGTGATCCCATATTTAGATTCTCTCTGGGTAAGGTGTGACCTCCGCCCCCCGCCCCCCTCCCCCGCCCCACTTCCCTCCTTGGCTGCACCTGCTCCTTCCCAGTCACTGCTCCTTGTCCTTGGCTGGCAGAAATGGGGGCGGATGCGCCCTCCTGTGCCCCACCCCTCTCCCACCCAGATGATTCCACACACGTCAGGCACCTTGAGTGTAGCAACAGAGTCCAGCAGAAAGGACGCCGGTCAGTGGTCACACATGCAGCTGTGAGTGCCACAGGGGATGGGCAGTGTGAGGGGCTCCTGAAGAAGGTCAGACCAGCAGGGATGCCCCCACAAAACCCCGACTTGGGGGCCATCCCTGAGCCCATGCGGCCAGGTTCTGAGCCACCAAGGGGTGACCGGCTCCCAGTGACCAGGCAGGGGACCCGGGTTCTGGGTTGGCTACGCAGTGTCCCCGGAGCTCACGCCTGCTCTTGGGGCCTCGGTTTCCCTCGTGTTGAGCTATGGGGTTGGTTTGCATTTTTAACACGTATTGAACCGTCTGTTCGAACCATCGTTCCTCCCAATTTTTTATGTTGAAAGCCTAATATTCACTTGCTGCAAACAACACTGACCAGGAATACGTGAACTGGACGGTTGGAGTTGCTGGCAATAGGGGTCGGGCTTGGGCTTTTGCTCTGTCACCCCCTAAGGCAGCCTCGGAGAGGTCCACAGAACCCTGGTTCTCCACGGAACCTCGTTTGAGAATGCCTTCCCAGCCTGGCCGGGGAGTGAGGGGTGGTTCGAGCTCCTCCCAGGGGCTGGGGGCTGGGGGCTGGGGGCCGGACAGAGCAAGCCCGAATGCTCGGCAAGGCTCCCGGGGTCCGCACTTGCTCAGCGCTCCGGGATTAACGTCTTGAAACCCGTCATTCTTTTCAAACAAGCAGCCTGACTCACTTTGTGTCACCCCGCAGATGGTGCGTTGGATCCCAGCGCTGAGCCTATGGGGGGGGGGGGCGGGTAAGGACGAGAGCAGAGCCTGGCGGCTGGTGTTGCCACATGGACCCCCTTCTGTGGGCCGGCCACGCAGGATCCAGGGACACGGGAGCCACGTGCACAGGCACCCTGGTCACCCGGCCGCAGAGCGCCTCTTCCTGGCGGCCTGGTTGGTGGCACGTGGGCAGAGCGAGCGGGACCTCTGTCCCACACCCCCCAGGGCCCAGCCCTTCAGGGTCAACTTCTGAGGACGCCCGAGTCCACCCAGGTGCCCGGGCAGAAGACCAGCCTCCATGCCACCCTCGCAAAGCCCACCTGGTGGCCCCCGCGCCCGCGCGCGGTGGGGTTTCACTTCCCAGTCCTGGGTGGGCGGGCGCGGAACATCCCTGCGCCCCCGCACTGCACGCATCGGCTCGGTATACACGCCAGCTGGGACCACCCCTTCGGGCTACAGCCGGAGCAGACAGCTCCCTCCGCGGCAACATAAGGGACGTGCTGGGGGAGGGGCCGGCCAGGGACCCCAAACCAGGTCCTGGTCTGAGACACCACCCATCCCCCCAGCCACTAGGCAGGGTCAGTGTGTGATTAGCAAATCAAGTGCCTCATGCGAACATGCCTTCAAGTTCAAAGAAATTTCCAGAAGTAGGGCAGAGTGACCCGGGCTGAGGCTGAGCCCTCTCACAGGATGTGGCCCTGGCCCATCCTCAGGGGTCCCGAGGGGAATTCCTGCAGCCTCCTCCAGGAAGTCCCGGGCTTTGGAAGGAGGCCTGCATGGGCCAAAGGGAAAACCCTTCTGTGGGATCCTAGTCAGGTGCGGCCGCGGAACTGCTGGGGGGCTGTGGACAAGCACTCCCCCTGTCTGGGACGATGCACGGAGGTGTATGGGGTGGGGGGGGGACGGCTGGCTCCCTGCAGCCACTGGGGGTGCTGGTGGGACCTCTGACCTCCCACAGGCTCAGGCTCCAGGGCTGAGCTTCTATGCCAAGGTCAATGTGCCCTGGGCCTTGGTACCCCAACCCTGCTGGGGGCGGGGGGTGGCGCTGAGCCCTGGGCCCCGGCAACAAGGGGACAGGGGCTGAATGGGCTTTGAGTGGCCGTCCGTTTCAGGGTTCACAGTCGTGATCCTCACGCTAGAAGCTCAGGGCTCACGCCAAGAGGTGCGTAAAGCCTGCAAGATCACACGGAATAGGCACAGAAGACACTCGTCTGACCCATGATTTCTCCTTGAATCACCACGTGGGGGAGAGAAGGGAGAACCTCCCCCCACCCCGACGCAGTGCCCGCCCATACAGGCTAGAAGGGACGGGAACTTGCACGTCTCAGACGCACCAGCCGTAGCGGGGACCTCGTTCCCAGCGGCAGATGCGGGGACCGAGGTTCCGAGAGGAAGGGGCATGTAGCCAGGGGGCGGCGGGTCTCGGACTCGGATCACCAGCAGCCCAGCTGAGCCCGATTAGGAGCGTGGAGGGTCCAGCTGGGCTCCTCGGGGGCCGACGGGCCCTGCCGTCCCGTGGAGCACCTCAGACCCCAGCCGCCGGCCGTTCTCCACACCCACCCCCAGGCAGCACAGTGGACAGGGCCGAGCTGTGGTCACTTACCGGGCTCAGGGCCGGGGTGCAGCCGGGGAGACTCAGAGCTGCTGGGGGTCCGCAGGAGGGCCCGAGCCCCGGGGGAGCCCCGCACCCCTCCCCCAGCTCCGGGCCCCTTGCTGAGCAGACGGGGCATCCAGGGTCAGAGCTGGGGCTTTTGGGCGGCCTCCCTTCCCAGCAGGCCATGGGTGCCTCTGGGTGACACGTGGCCCCAGACCGTGGACAGGTGTCCTGCAGTCTCGTGACCCAGGGCAGGTGGGCCCGGGTGAGTCACGCGCTCGGCCTGCTTGGAGGTCAGCCCCGGTTTCCGGGGCCCCACTGGGCGTCTGACGGGGGAAACTCCCGTGAGCCGAGCCCTCCCCATGCCCAGTCTCCCTTCCTCTTTCCTCTGGCCTGGCCTGCACTGGCCGGATCCCACCTGGGGGCCACGGCACTGACGCCTCCCCCTTTGCTCAGCCCACTCCCGCTCAGTCCCCCTCTGGGGTCTCTGTGGACGCCCCAGGATCCCAAGGGCTCAAGAACCAGAAGTCTCCTCCCACAGGAGGGGACGTGGGGTGAGGATCCCTCAGAAACCTTGTGCTTCTCATGACGCAGAAGGGAGACCGAGGCCCAGAGCACGGTTGCTCGTGACCCATCTTCAGACAGTGCCGGGCCTTGGGGACCTGTCAGGTACAGAGAGCTGACCCTTAATGTCAGGAGTCCTGGCTCTGTCCTTGGGTCAACACATAGCTGCCAGGGGCACCGTTAAGTGAAGACGACGCCGGGCTTAGGATCCCCGCGTCTTCCAGGACTGTCTGGTCCCCAGCTGCGTCCCTCCCCAGAGACACTCACGTCCACCCCGCACTAGCCACAGTCCTCCACGTGGCTTCTGCGAGGACACCCATGGGCCAGCACGTCCAGCGCCTCTCCAGGGCACAGGCATCCTGAAAACGTCCTCAGGCTCTTGTATCTGGACCCTCCCTAGACCCTCCCGGGATCCCCTGCAGACCTGCCCTGTCGCCGTGGCCCCCACAGCCACACGCACTTTCGCCCTCCTGGTCCCGCCCGTCTGTGTCCACAGCACCCCGTCATGCCTTCCTCTGGGGCTGTCTGCGCCCCGGACCCCCGGGCCCCGTCCTCCCGTGCGCGTGGTCACAGTCACCCAGGCTCCGCGCCTGCCCCCGGGTGGGACATGGTGGGAGGGGGGGGCTGCCGAAGGCACAAGGAAGCGTGGAGGGTGGTAGACGCGTCCGGGATCTTGGTTGTGACGATGGCTCCGTTCCTGAATGCATTTGTCAAAACTCAGGCCCGACATCTTAAACACGTGCCTTCCGTCCTACGCCAGTTCTGTCTCAATAACACTGTCGAGTGTGGGAGCACTCAGGGCAGTGCACCTGCAGAAGTCACGCCAGAAACACCAGATCGGCGAGAGAGAAGACTGAACATGTGCGGGGGTGGGGGGCGGGGGTCCTGTGTGGGCGGCGTCCCCACAGAGAGCCAGGAACAGGGGACAGAGCGGCCGTCCGTGACGTGACAGAAACTCATCCCATCTGAAGGTGAGACGGCTTGTCTGCGTCTCGTGAAATTAACGAAAGGGAAAAAACCCTTAGATAATTCTCAGAGGTAAAAAGTATCTTAAGCGTTGAGGGTTCAGAAATAATTCTATTAAACCTGTAGGCAGAAAAATATTTAAATATTATACTAAATTTGTCACGCCCTTGAAATAAGAAGTTCTAAAAACAATGCGGCAATATCCAGAGTTTTGGGAGAAAACGATTCTGATCCGAGATTTTATATAGAACAGAGATGTTATGATGACCTGCCATCAGGAAGACATTCCCGATTACGAAAAACTCGGAAATTATGCCTCAGACGAGCCGCAAGCTGACAAGGACGGAGTTGGGGGAAATGCCACCAGAAAGGACAGTTCTACTACTGAACTCTATCTGAGAGTAAAGAGCTCAATACAGGAGCAAATCCAAATAATCACCAAGATGTGGTTAGAAACCAGGATATCGATGGCAAAATCAATTTTTTAAAAGATTTTACTTTATTACTACATATTTTTTTAAATGTTTTTTTAATGTTTACTTATTTTTGAGAGAGAAAGAGAGCGAGAGCAGGGGAGACACGGAATCCGAAGCAGGCTCCAGGCTCCGAGCTGTCAGCACAGAGCCCGACACGGGGCTTGAACTCACGAACCAGGAGATCACGACCTGAGCCAAATTCGAACACTTAGCTGACTGAGCCACCCAGGTACCCCTAAAGGATTTTATTTTATCATTTAAAAAATATTTTTTAATGTTTATTTATTTTTGAGAGAGAGAGAGAGAGAGAGCATGAATGAGGGAGGGGCAGACTGAGGGGGAGACACAGAATCGGAAGCAGGCTCCAGGCTCTGAGCTGTCGGCACAGAGCCCAAAGCAGGGCTCGAACCCATGAACTGTGAGGTCTTGACTTGAGCCGAAGTCAGACGCTTAGCCGCTTAACCGACTGAGCACCCAGGCGCCCCAAGGATTTTATTTTCAGATAATCTCTAAACCCTCCATAGGGCTCGAACTCACAGCCCTGAGATCGAGAATCACATGCTTTGCTGACCTAGGCGGCCAGGTGCCCCCCCACCAACGCCATAAACAATTTTAAAGGAAAAGTTAATATGCTAAAACATCAGCCAAGCAAGTTCTCCTTCTCCTAAAACACCAACAAAATCAGGGAGGGTGGCGGAACAGGAGCCCACGTGGGCGGACGGAGGGAGGGGCCTCACGCCCGATGCAGCCAATTGGCAACTCAGCAGGGCACGTGCGTGTATTAAAACGAGGCGACTCTAGGAGACTGAGAACAGGAAGAGTATCTCCCCAGCAACTGGCGGTAGGAAGCAGACGCACACTCAACAGCCACGTGGGATGGCAGTGGTGACCCACTTACCCTGCGTGCCTAACGATAACTATACATACATCCGACTCCTTTTTAAAAGACAAAAAGTCTTTCAGATTTGGTTAAAAAAAATCAAAACTGAAGTCTATAAGAAAAGGTCTAAAAGAAAGTGAATCAGAAAGGATACACTTCAAGTTAGGCCGGGAAACACGAGTTTCGGGGCTGAAGGGGGAATTCGACACAAAGCTGAACATGAGATAAAAGGGACCGATTTCTCTCGACAAAGGGTGTGAGCCACAGCAAAGTGACAGCACGAAGCTCTGAAAGGTGCTCCTTACCTCTTATTAACGGGCAGCGAGGGTGGATGCCATAGACCCGGTGTCGGACGACGCTGGACCGCCAGACCCCGCAGATGGACGGTCGCCCTAACGTTGGGACCGCTGTAGACGCACGTGCAGTTTTAGAAACAACACGGAGACTCCGGGCTCTGAGTCCCGTCTCTCCCAGCGGTGCCATCTTGCGACAGCGTCACAGGTGCGGCCGAGACCACACCTGGACCCTTGCGGGGACCCCTCACGCTGCCCTTCACGGGGGCCCTGCCGCTCCCACCTTCTCCGTAACCCCCGGCCGGCACCCCGTTTCTATAATTTTGTCATTTCGAGAATGATATACAAATGGGCTCACGACGGACGCGACCTTCCGGGACTGGCTCCTTTTGGTCCGGCACAACCCGCTTGTGAACCGGGCTGTGGTGCACCGAGCGGGGTTCCCCCTGTTGAAGGGCGCCCGGGCTGTTCCCAGTTTCGGGCTCTAACAAAGCTGCTACGAATGTTCTAGTGTGGACACAAGCATTCGCTTCCCCAGAGCGCCGCGGCTGGGTTTCACGCCAGAGACGCCAAACTTGTACTG
The DNA here is from genome assembly GCF_024362965.1 of Panthera pardus. Classification (NCBI taxonomy): domain Eukaryota; kingdom Metazoa; phylum Chordata; class Mammalia; order Carnivora; family Felidae; genus Panthera; species Panthera pardus. Next base: position 25,294,134 of record NW_026526754.1, on the reverse strand, counting down.
GAAGGCGCGAGGCTGCTGTGTGGTCGCCGTTTTCTGTTGTGACCATCTCGTCGTGCGCACGCTGGTGGGTCCTTGAAGGTTTTACGCTTCATCTCCCCGAGGCCAACGACGCTGGGCATCTTCTGTGCTCATTCGCCCCGCGCTCCCCCGTGAGGCTCCTGTTCCCGCCTCCCATTTCCCAACTGGATCGTCTCTACAGCACGGGGCTTCAGGGATTCCCTGTGCATCCCGCGTACCAGGCCTCGCTACATACACGGTTTGCCGAGACGCCATCCAGGGTGCAGATGGCCTTTCCAGCCTCCTAACGAGGTCGTTCACCGAGAAAAAGCTGTTGATTTTGATGAGGGTCAATGTATCGGTTTTTTCCATTTATGGACCGGATCGTGCTTTGCTGTCAATTCTAAGAACGAAAACATTCCCGTGGTCCTAGGAAACCTTCTCCTGTTTTCTTCTAAACACGTTCCAGTTTTACATTTTGGATTTAAACGTGATCCGTTTTGTTAACGTTTTTGTGTTCGGGTGAAATGCACGTCACGTCACATAAAGTTCACCACTTGAACGCGCACCCCCCAGAGGCGTGAAGCACGTTCACGACGAGCAGCCACGGACCGTTCGGTTCTGCACAGCCACGGGCCCACCCCCCCGACTCCTCGCAGCCACACGTCCAATGTCTGTCTCTGTGAACCCGCCCGTTCTAACTACAGTTGGGAGTGAATTTTTGCACAGCGTGTGAGGCTTAGGTCACGGTGCGTAGTGTTGCCCGTGGACGTCCCGTGCTCAGCTCCGTTTATTGAAGAGACGGCCCCTTCCCCCACTGGACTGCTTTGTTACCGTCGTCAGAAATCACTGGGGCAGATTTGTGTGGCTCCCATTTCTGTTAGGCTCCATCGATGTCTGACCTATCCCTCCACAACGTCATGCGATCCTGACTCTGTCGCTCTATGGGAAGGTTTTACAGCTACTCTCCTTTTTTTCGGGATGGTTGTTAACTAGGTCCTTTGTCTTTCCATATAAATTTTAGAATAATCTTGTCCGTGTGTGCAAAACACCTTGCTGGGGCTTTAATGGAAATTGTGCTAAATCCATAGCTCAGTGTGGGAGCGGATGGTATCTTTATTGGCTGAATCTTCCAATCTATGAACACGACACGTCTCTCCATGTATTTAGGGCTTTGGTTTCTGTCCTTGGCATTTCGGAAGACACACCGTATAGATCTTGTACACGCTTCATTGAATTTACACCCTAGCGTCTCCTCTTTTGGGGTGCTTGTAAGTAGTATGGGATTTTAAAGTTCGGTTTCCTCACATTTGCTTCTAATATACATAATAGTTACAACACGTATTATAAATACACCAGTGATTCGTGAGGAAGGCAGGTCTGTAGCCCTCTGGGGGCATCCTCGCTGGGCTTCTGTGTCGGGGCCGTGCTCCCCTCGGGAAGGGCCTCTCTCCCACCGGGCAGGTTGGCTTAAGGCCGCGGCTGTCCCTCCCATGAGGTTTGCTCAAACTCACCACGGCAGCCATCCAGGCCAGACCTCTCCAGGAAGGCTTTTAACGAAGGGTTCCGTTTCTTTAACGGATTCAAGACTTCTAAGGGTTCCTGTTTTGTTTCTTGTGTCAGTTTTGGTAAGTTTTTGTGTTTATTTTACTTGTGCTTATTTTATATTTTTGAGAGAGAGAGTGTGGAGGAGGAGGAGAGAGAGAGAGAGAGAGAGAGAGAGAATCCCAAGCAGGCTCCACACTTAGCACAGAGCCGACATGGGGCTTGATACCACGACTCTGGGATCATGACCTCAACTGAGATCAAGAGTCAGACACTCAACCGACTGAGCCTGCCAGGAGCCCCAGTTGACTTTCTACTGTTGAGCCAACCTTGTATAGGTAGAAGCAATCTCACTGGGTTATGGTGCTTAGTGATTTTTACACATTGTTGGATTTGATTTGTTAAAATTTTGTTGAGAATTTTTGCATCTAAATTCAAGAGAGATACTGGTCTGTAGTTTTCTTGTCTTCTGCTGTCTTTGGTTTTGAGAACCAGGAAATTCTGGGCTCAAAAATCTGTCAGAGAATGCTGCCCCTTCTTTGGTTTTCCAGAAGAGTTTGAGACGAATTAGTGTTCATTGTTCCTTAAATTATTGATAGAATTCTCCAGGGAAAGTGGAAGTTTACTTTTTGGTTACGAATTTGACCTGCTTGAATGGCTGTAGGACTGTTCAGATTGTCTTTTTCATCTTGGTTGAGTTTTGGTGGTGTGGGCTTTCTTTTTTTTTTAATGTTTATTTTTGAGAGAGACAGAGACAGAGACAGAGAGACAGAGCAGGAGTGGAGGGGGAGTTGAGCAAAAAGGACACACAGAATCCGAAGCAGGTTCCAGGCTCCGAGCTGTCAGCACAGAGCCCAACGTGGGGCTCGAACGGATGAACTGTGAGATCGTGACCTAAGCTGAAGCTGGACACTTAACGACTGAGCCCCCCAGGTGCCCCTGGTAGTGTGTGCTTTTCAAGGAGCCGGTCCATTTCTTCCAAGGTGTCGAAGGCACGAGCGAGAAGTTTTCTGTAATATTCCTTGATGACATCCGTAAGGGCCCCGGGGTCTGATGTTGGCAGTTCCAGTCTTCTCTCGTCTTCGTTGTGTCAGTCTTGCTAAAGGCTTATCAATTTTACCATAATAAACTTTTATGCGAAAAGTAACAATGCTGAAATATGTCCGGCAAACGTGGCTTGAACAAAATGTGAAAATGGACAGATACGGTAGCAGTGGCTACACTTTAACACACTTTCCTGAATTTTTGACTAATCAAATTAGCAAAAAAAAAAAAAAAAAAAAAATAGAGAGGAACTGAGAAATGTCATTGATTAAATTAATTAAGTAGGTCTAAATTTAAACTCTGTGCCCCACACTCAGGAAACAGGTTCTTTTCAAGTTCCCTTGTTGCAAGTATTAAAACAAATCACTCTTTAGGCGACGCAGAAGGCCTCCTCGGGGAGGGTGACCAGCTGGTCCCGGTCTGCCCGGCACTACAGGTCTCGTGTCCTGGGAAGCCCCTCGGTGCCGGGACAGCCGGGACGGGTGGATGCCTCAGACGTTACCCAGGCAGGACTCACAGACCACAATATAAATGATTCACAATTAAAGCGTTGTCCCAATTCCCAGACAGAATTTAAGACATAACCTAACTGACAAAACAGCAGCCAAGACTGTCATCACAAAACGTCTAAACGCTAACGTAATGACATCTCTACATGTTTGCACTTAAGGTCGTGGCCGTTGGTAAACCCGGGAGGAAGGGCGTCCAGATCAAGGTGAGAAGACACCCGTGGCCAGGTGTCACATGTGAGTGCCACATCGGCCGTATACCCCAAAACCACGTCACGCTGCACGTTAAGGAACTGGAATTTAACTCGAACTATAAAGAAAACAACCCAGAGAAAGTACGTGAAATAAAGGTAAAGCAAGAGAACCCAGAAAGAGGAAGGTCGGCTGCCCCCACGGTGGCCGCGAGGACGACGGGCCGGAGAGAACGCGGGAGACCACATCCAGCTTCCCCTGCGCTTGGGCTGAGTACGGGCCGCCCACCCGCCCCCATTAGGAGACGTGGTCACGGATGCATTACTCCGGTGCCACAAAGGAGAAAGTCCACGTGACGTCGCCCATCGCTTGTTTTGGGCGGGGTGGGGGGGGGTGGAGACAGTGTTCGTTACTTTAGAACTTTTCGTTCTGAAATTATTTCAAACCTACAGAAAACGTGGAGGAATGACATAAGGAACGTCCCTTCCCCTTTCGACGGGTTTCCTCAACTCCTAACGTTTTACTGCGTTTCATCGCTTTCTGCCCACGCCGACACACGTTGCCAAACGCTGGGAGTAAGTTGCAGACGTGACGCCTCTCGACCCCTAAATACTTGTGCGCAACCCCGGCAGCGCTGTGATGTGGAAACCTTGCACCGTAAGCCCGCGAAACTGTCCTGGCGGGCACAAAATAAGGCTCGGAGACTCACGTCGACGTTCGAGAAGAGCCGGCCGGCGTCATCGCGCACGCGGGGGCACAGGTGCGTGCAGGCCGGTGCCCTCGGCCCGCGGACGCGGTGGCGCTCAGCTCTTCCCCGCTCCGCATTCAGAGACGTCTGCCACCCAGGGAGGACTTCACGCCACGGAGACCGGCACACGCCGGCAGGCAGCGTTTTGGGGTGCCGCGGGGGGCACCCCGCCGCAGAACAGCTCGCACGCGCGCACACGCCCCACCCAGGGGGCGTGTCCGAGTCAGGCTGTGGGCGCCTTGTCTCCAGGCGGCGGCCCCCCTGGGGAATGGATGTCGGGAGGACTGGCTACAGGTAAAGGCCACCTGGTGGGGGCCTGGAACGCGGCAAGCGCCCCACAGACGGCCCGTCATCATTTCAGGGGTCGGTGCTGCGGGCCCCCGGGCAGCCACGTGGAGGCCTCCACGGAGGGCGGAGGGCAGCTCCGCACCCCCCCCCCCCCCACCGGTGCCACGGCTGGGTCAGGGAGGGCAGAGGAGCCCCCTGTGTGTGGGGACCAGCCACCCTGTCTGGAGCACAGCCTCCCCTGACTCTTCAGGCAACACCTGCTGCCCATTCTCCAGCTGGGCGGGACAAAGGCCCTGCCCCCACGGAGCTGCCGTTGAGTGGGGGACAATCAGCGAAGACAGCCAGTAGACAGACTGCATGAGGGCAGCATTACAGTGAAAGCGAAGCAGGTCCCAGGCTGGGCCTGGCCACGTGGGAGGTGCACTCTGGGAAGCCCTCCCTGCAAACTTGGCACTGGTGCAGAGACCGGGAGGAGTGAGGGGGCGAGCCATGTGGATCCCTGGAGGAAGAGTCTTCCCGGCTGCTAGAACCGCATGTGCAAAGGCCCCGGGGCAGCAGCTGGCAGCATGTGTTCCAGGAAGGCAGGAAAGGAGATGACATCGGTCTCTACCGCTTCCTGTCACTGACACCTCCTCAAGTTTTCCAGGGCAAACCAGGACACCAATGAACACAAGCGCTCCTGTCCTGCCCGGGTGGGAAAGACGGGGGCACCCCGAGGCTCTGGGGCAGCCGTACCTCACCAGCACCTCACCCAGCACGTCGCTGCTCACCCGGGGGCCCCTCCCGCCCACTCACCCGCTGAGGCACACACCACCTCCGTGGCGTGCCCCCTCGTGGGCCCACACACACTCAGACCACGTGCTCCCACGGTCCACAAGCCCACCCGACACTCAAATGTAAAAACAGCGTGCTTCACCCAAGCTAGCAACTGCTCACACCTTGGTATCCAGTGCTCCCCTGAGGCCTCACCCAGCCTGTGAGCACATTATCCACTGGGGAAACTGAGGCACGCAAGGTCACAGAAGGTGAAAGTCTGCACCTTGGGGAAGCTGGGTCTGGACCAAGGCCGGCGGCTGACACGTCTCTGCACGTGGGGTCGCCAGACAGCACCCCCACCCCCACCTCCTGGTTCCGTCCACAGCACAGCCCCAGACTGGGTGACCCGCAGAGGCGACGCTGTGCAGGGAGCAGCAGGCAAGCCAGGGTGCCCTGGGAGTGCCCCTCCGGCAGGTGAACCACCATAAACCCCGCGGCCCAGACAGTGCCAGGTGGCGCCCGGCCAGGGTCCTGGGGGCCAAGGGAGGCAGGTGTGACCCAGCCATTCACCGACCCGCTCTGGCTGGAGAGGCTGGGGTGACAGGGACTGAAGGCACGCACCAGGCCACTCAGGCAGCTGCTGCGGCCGGCCCGCCAGGAGCCCCCAGTGATGGATGAGGCGCTGGCCCAGCCAGGGTCCCCCGACTCAGCCCATCCATCAGGGTGACAGCCGGAGCCCCAGGAGAGCTTGGGGTGGGGATGCATGGCGCGAGCCTCCGCAGCTGTGCACACAGGCACCCTGAGGAGGCGGGGCTCGGGGTCACTCTGGCTGTGGCCGCGCGTCCGCCTTCCCGACGGCCTGCCCTCCCTGGCCCTGCCCTGCGCAGGGCCAGTCCCTGCCCCGTGCCACAGGCCTGGTCTTACGTCCACACCTGTCCCCGCAAGCTCGTCTCATTTCATTTTCGGAGGCTGTTCTGGACCCTCCCGATCTTCCCTCCTACGGGGACTGAGAAAGGGACGTTCGTAGACCGGCCACGGGCCTGGCTCCCACAACCACACCCAGACTGAAGGTGTCACCTGGCTGGACAACATGGCAGCTGCCACGGTGGCCACAGATGCCAGGTCCCACAGCCTCGGGGGTGCGCCCCGCCCCCATCACATCACACGCTGGAGGGGAAGCGCGGCAGGGAACAGAGCCCGGCAGGTGAGGGGCTGTGCCCTCGTCCGTGGGGTGTGGGACTGGAGTGGGGCGCCTGCCACGCCCGGCGTGGGTGCCGGGGACGGAGCGCTGAGTCAGGCTCTGCTCCACGTGGAAGGACACTGACGTGCCCTGCAGGGAGGAAACAAGGAGCCCCGAAAAAGGGCAGGAAGGTCTGATGCGGACCGCGGCGTGGAGAGCCTTGCAAAGGCCGTGCCACAGAGAAGCCACGAATCCAACACTCTGCGACGTGAACCACCGGGAGCCGGCAAATCCAGACAGAAAGCGGGCCGGCGGGCTGGGGCTGGGGCGGGCCTCTGCTTGCGGGGACGGAAGTGTCTGGAACAGGTAGAGGCGGTGGCCTGAACTGTGCAGTTCCCTGTCGCTTCAAGGGCCACTGGTACGTTATGCAGATTTTTCGATTAAAACCACAGGTGTGGCCAGGGAAGGCCCCTAAGGAGGCAGGCGAGCAAGCCTCCAGGGCGCAGGGGGCGCTGGGCGGGAGGGGAGCGGGAAGTGCCGGCACCTCGGCAGAGGCTGCTAGAATCTTCCGGAAGCAGCCAGAAGGTGTGTGGAGGACAGCCGAGTGAGCGCAAGGAGGCAGCAGGAGGGCGGGGCTTCAGGGGCCGTTCCTTCCAGAACCTCTTGCAGCCCGGGCCCTGTGGAGAGGGAGACCCAGAGCCTGGAGATCAGAGGCTGCCCTCGAGTCACCAGGAGCAACCCGGGGCGGGGTGGGGCACTGCCCTGGGGGAGTAAAGAAAGCGATGATCTGAGAGAGGTGCCATGTGAGGGGGTGAGGACCTGAGGGGGGTGACGACCCGAGGGGGTGATGTGCTCACGCGGGGCTTGACGGAGGCAGGGACGTCTCTGGCTGAGCCAGAGACGCAGGCAGGGGCCTTGTCCCACCACGAGCAGAGCTTTAGGCAGGGAGGTTCCGGAGGGAGAGAGGTCTCCGGGCGGAGCCTGCACCGGAGGCGACCGGGCCTCCACCTGGCGTCCTGCAGTGGCCCTTCCTCCTTGTCCGTCTGGAGAGCGAAGGTGTGAAAGTCGTCAATCGAGTCCTTAAATCAGCGGTGAGAAAAAGGAGACACAGAGAAGCAGGGCGGGGCCTGAACACACGGCTTAAGGGAGGCTTCGCGAGGATGGGCGGCCGTTGGCCCAGACGGGCACTCAGGCCTCAGCGGAGCGCGTCTGCGTGACCTCGGCCCCGAGCAGCCACCAGAGCCAGGCCAGAGGCTCCCCTCCCCCCAGGCCACTTGCTGGCCTCCAACCCCGTGGGCCGTGGGGACGGAAGGGGCCCCGCGTCCACGGCCCCCTCTCGGCTGGAGGCTGTCCCGTCTCGCGCACGGAGGGCCCCGCTCCCACGAGGCCAGGCGCGCCCACCCGGCGCCTTCCCTGCAGCCCGGCCCGTGGTGGACCGTGGGCTCGGGGAGGCCAGGCCCTCGGCCGTCTAGCTGGCAGCCGGCGCTCGGCAAGCAGCTCCCCTCGGGGACGGGCCAGGGCCGCGTGTGGCCACGAGGGGCGCCCGGTCAGGAGACCCCCCCGGGCGGACAGGAGTTCCGTGGGAGGGAGGCGGCGGGGGTGGGGGGGGACTTGAGCCCGGGCCCGGCTTCTGTGCTGGCACAGCTCTGCTCGCTCCCGGCTTTCTTGGCTGGGGCTGCTCCCCGACAGAAGGGATGCGTGTTGTCAGGGGCGGGGGGCTCGGCGTGTGTGCGTGTGCGAGAGTGTGTGTGTGTGTGTGTGTGTTTAAAATACAAGAAAAGCCGCAGCGGCCGCCTGGCGACACTCGGCTGCAGGAGGCTGGCCGGGCTCCGTCCCTGCCGGTGCCTCCGCGCTGGCACCGTGGGGGCCAGGAGGGAAGGGGACGTGGACGCTTGCCACGAACGGGCGGCGGGGCGGGGCGCCTCCCGGGGACCGGTGGGCACGGGGGCCGGACTGGCAAACAAAACCCACCGCAAATCGCTGGCAGCCGCCGGGCAGAGGAGGGACGGAGGACTCGGCGGGGAGCAGGCGGACGGAGGCGGCCGCACAGGTAACGACGTGCGGGGCTCACGGGTGGGTGGCCGGCTCTCGGCGTGGACACGAGTCGCGTGGCCGGGCAGCTTGCAGGAGGCAGCGCGGGTGACCCCCTCAGCCCTGTCTCCCCCGCTGCCCCGAGGGCCCGTGGTTTCAGATGCAGCGGCTGAGTTGTCTGTCCCGGTGGCAGGGGTCTCTCCCTGCACAGAGGAATAAGGCTGGGCGGCGTGGGGGCTTGAGGGGACAGCCCAGGGTCCCCAGCGAGGCCGTGCGTCTGGCCGCGGTGCTCGGGCCCCTCCCGCTGGGATCCTGCTGGCTCTCAGGGCCAGGTCCACTCTGCGCCATTTTTGGAAGGTGTCCCCAAACGTCCTTGGGTGTCTGCTGTTTCCTCTTGAAGGCCAACCCAGGCGCTCAGCAGGGGTGGGGAGGATGGGTGGAGGGACACGCCTGGAGGAGCCGCGAGGCCCCAAGAGAAGCGTGTCTACGTCCCTCCCTCCCGTCCAGAGCCCCACAGGCTGTCTTGGCACCACGGTGTCTGCGGTGGGACCGCAGCCAAACGTGCCCATCAGAGGAGCCTGGGGGGGGGGTGCCAAGGAGCCCAGCTGCCAAGGGCACGGGGCGGGGGGGTGGCGAGCTGTCTGGTGGGGACAGCCATGCGTGCTGAGCAGAAGGGGCCAGGGCAGTGGGCGGGTGCCTGGCCAGCCCTCCTGGGCAGGGGGGGCGGGGGAGGGAGACAGTGCACCCTCCCCCTCCCGTCTCCAGGTACATCTGGGGCACAGGGGCAGGCAGGACGCACCCCTGCCGCTGCAGGGGCTCTGAATCGGACACCGTCCTGTGGGGTGCTCAGAGCAGCCGGTGCGGACCCAGAAGGAAGACGCCACACAGGAGGCCTGGGCACGTGCTGGGCGGGGTGTGTGTGGACACTCCGCAGGGCCTGTGCCCTGCGCAGGGGTGGGGGCCAGCTCTGCCGAGTCAGGAGGAGCTCGGGCTGCAGGAGTGGGAGAAGCTGAGTGCAGGGCCTGGCTGGGGCTACACAGCCTTGCCCTTGGAGGGCAGCAAGGGTCTGGGCTCAGATGCAGGGACATGGGGGGTGGGGACCCCGTGCAGGAACCCAGGGGACGCGGGACCTGGAGTCAGGTTCCTGGACACGGAAGGCTTCAGGCAGGGCTCAGACCCCTGCAGACGCTCGAGCGGAGGGCAGGGGCTGGCCGTGGGGGTGAAGGGGCCCCAGAACCAGGGCTGGCGGAGTGCCAGCTGGGATTGAGTCCGGGGTCTGCCCCTTGGCAGGGTGGCCCACGGTCTCCAAGCCTCAACGTGGGTGGTTGTGGGCAGCCCCCTTCAGCAGGCAGGCGGGTGTGGACCAATCCTGCAGAAAGAGCGTTCCCACATCTTCTGGGACCACAGCCTGGCGCTCGCGCAGGTCTGCCTGGGACTTTGAAGGCTAGGTTGGGGGGTCATTCCGTCCCCAGCCCCCAGGGCTCTCCGGCGATGGCCCCGACCCCCCTACCTGCAGGGCAGGTGCTGGCCTGACCCAGGTGATCCCTGGTCCGAGGGCTCAGCAGGGAATGTGGGAAACCGACTGCCCCCGACAGTGAGATGCCGGGACCCTGCCCACAACCGCCTCGTCCCAGTGGCCACGGGCCTGGGCCGGGTAGGGCGGGCAGCGGGAGCAGCGCGGTGGAGGTTGAAGAAGAATCGGGCCAGGATGTCCGCCAACACGTGGGCAGGTCTGTCCATGAAAGCAGGGTGGGTGGCAGGGAGAGCCGGAGGGACCGTGGGGTGGCCAGACTTGAGCCGCCCTCAGCAGTAGAGGCCGGCACCTCCACTCACCGCTCCCGGCCCCTCTGCCTCCAAATTTCACAGCCCTGCTTCCTGCACGGGCTCCCAGCTCCCCGGAGACCCCCGCCAGATGTTCCCGGTGGTCACCACACCGCATCCATAATGAAACGTTCGTGGAGCCTTCCTGCCTCTCAACAGAGAAGCCTCTGGGGCTCCCCACAGCAGGGGACAGTGAGCCGGGGCACCCAGCCTCCCAGAAGGGTCCCGGGCGTGAGCAGGTGCCTGCTCAGGAGAGGGGTCTACGGCTCCCTTCGGTCATTTGCTCTGGTGTCTCATGGCCCCTGACCCTGAGCCCACCGCAGCCCCTTCTGTCACCTGCTGGAAGTCGGTCGGTCGTCTGTCCGTCCAGTCACCATCAGCTGAAACCTGTACGCTGCGTTCTGCACACAGAGCTCGGGCTTCACGATGTCTAGCAAAACAAACCGGACTCCCTGCTCTGGGCCACACACACGTGACGCCCCCCACGCGCTGGCCCCGCGGGGCACCCCCCAGGCCCTTGCAGGGCGCACGCAGCTGCGCCCACCATCTCCAGCCTCCGAGGGGCCAGCCTTGTGCCCTCAGCGGTCTCCCCGCAGGTCCCTGAACTGCAACGACCCGGGTGGAGCCGGCTGCCTGAGGGGGTCACTCCTCCAGCCCCCAGGCCCCCAGCCCCTGCAAACTGCTCACCCAGGCAAGGCAGGGGCTCCACGGGCCCACATTCGGCCTGGAGGGAGGCGGCCTGCGGCACCGCCCCGGCTCCCGGCCCCCCTGCAGCGTTCCATGCTTCACGGCTGGGGCTCCGGGCCAGGGCCCTCGGGGTGGCTGCCTGGGGAGCCCCGGGCAGTCATGGACGCTCCCTAACGGCCCTGAAGCTGGCTGCCTGCTCCCTGCTGTCTGTCCCGGCCCTTCAGCACCTCTGTCCACACTCAGGGAGGCCCCCGCCTCTCCCCGGATCAGGCTCCAGGCATTCCAGTGTGCTCTACAACCCGCGGGGAGTGTGTCCTCACTGCTGGGTTGTTGGATAAGGCCGTGGGGCCGGAGGAGAGGAGGACAGGGGGTGTCCAGACCAGCCGCACTCGAGTTCACAGACACGGTGCCTGGCCCAAATCACCCCAGGAAACACCAGCGGGTGCCGACCAGGCTCCATTTAGCCAAAGCTGGTAACCGCTATCAGCTACCCGGGGTCTAGACGACCCCTCTGCCACATCTTCCCCAGGGGCCCCCTCATGGGGGACTAGGGGGCCCAGGGGCCCAATGCAACCTTCTAGTCCAGCGACCTTTATGAAGAAAGCGTCAGTACCTGGTTGTGCTGTTAGTAGGGATAGGGGCTTGGGACCCTAGAAAGCCCCTGGTTGGGGGCCCGGGGTGCTGTGTGAGCCCCCAAGCACGGCCTCACTCTGCACCCCACACCTGGAGGTACAGAACATACCCCTCAAACGCAGGAGGCTCAGGGAGGAGGGACAGTCTGGCAGGGCTCCGCCTGGAGGGGTCCTTGTGCTCCTGGCCTAAGGGTCTAAGGAGAAGTCAGCCTATGGCAGGTCTTTAACAAAATCCTCTGCCTTCCTACATTTGGTGACTCTGCTCAGGGAGGACGGGGGGGGACAAATGGCTCCCCTGAGATCCCCACTGAGATCCCCACAGGGTGCAAGGAAGCACAGTCATGTGAGAGATCTGCCGGGCCCCAAGCTCGGGTCTGCAGGTGGCAGCTACGGGGAGGCTGTGCCCACCAGGGCCCGAGTCCTGCCCCCGGGGCTTTCCTGGGCAACATGTGTCCCTCGTGCTCTCAGGGTCCCCACTTGGGAGACTCTGCCCATGGGCCTCCCCTCCCCCACTCTGCCTACCTACAGAGGAGGGTCCGGCCTGGGACTCCACGTCAGAGCCATACCCCCCTGTCCTGGCCTCTGGACTGAACCCTGGTGGACTGAACTGCCTGCGATGCAGAGAACTCTCACCTCTGGGGGCAGGGAAACACTTGGTAACAGTGCCATTAACGGAGCCAAGCCTTAGCTGTGCCCAGGGGGTCTTGTCTAATTGCTGGGGAGGCAGGCACAGGGACTAAGAGAGAGGTCAAATCACCCCCCCAAGGCCAGGGAGCTGGAGGTGCAGAAAGGAGCTGCCAGAACGGCAGGCCCAGAGCCCTGCGCGTGGCCACCAGGATGGGCAGAGGGGAGCCAGGACCCTCCCCCAGGAACGATGCCGGTCCTTCAAGGTCACGGTCCACGGGTCCAGTGCCGGTGCCCTCCCCCGTGCAGGCGATGGGCTTGGGCCAGGGTGGCGGGGGCTGGGGGGCGCAGTCAGAGGAACCAGAGGGGCCACATCCCCTTCCGCTCCCCAGCCGCGGCCACCTTCCTCCCCTCGCTGACGGCGAGGTAATAAGCTATGCGTGTAGTGTTGGAATAACACACGTTCGGCAGAACAAATAGTGTTAATTTGCGGCGGGGGCAGCAGCTGCGCCAGAATTAACAACCGCGTGTGGGGGATCAGTGGGGCCATGCGTCACCGTCAGAGGGACAAGCCCCGACGAGGGGCGGCCTCACATCTCCCGGGAGGCGGCTGTTTCCGGGAACCTCTCCCCTCCCGAGACCCCTGCCCAGAGTGTCCCGTGCCCATCGCCGAGCCCACCCAACAGTGCCGCCCAGGTCGGGAGTGGGGTCAGGCACGGCCTCCGTCCGCTCCTCCAGGAGCCCAGGCCGCACGTGGTGGGGCAGGTGGCTCGGCCCTGTTTCACACACTGGCTCACGGGCCGGGCCCCCCAGATACACCCGGGGCCAGACCGCGCCGGACCTCATTCCCAGCTCCCTCTCCCTGAGCCCTCCATGGACGCCCCACCTCTGCTCCGTCCTTCCTTCTTCAAGAGCCTCCCCAGCCCGAGCCTAATCAGTCCGCCTGTCTACTTGCTCCTGTTCATTACCCGCTATCCGCTGCTCGGAGCCTGGGGTCCCTATTGATCGGCAGAGACGTTGGCGGCTCCGAGATGCACCGCTTCTCCCAAGCGACTTGCCTTCCTCGGCCGCCCGTCCATGCGGCTCACGAGCGCCTGCCATGGGTGTCGGGGAAGGCCGCCATCACACATCCCTGCCCCACCGCACCCGGTGCAGATTTAACGTCCTCCATCCATCCTTGTCGCTGCTGGGGGGCCACGTGCGCTTGTGCACCCTCCTGATCCTTCCAGCTCTGGGACTCTGGGCTGTTCCCCGGGAGGGGCAGAAAGAGGCAGGTGTGGGGGAGGGGGAGGGCCCGGGGGCCTGTTGCTGCTCCTCGCCAGCCCGAGGGGCCCAGGATCTTCCCACCGTGCTTTCTCTAGCCCCGGCCTCCCCCTCCCCTGTGGGGAGGAGGGTTCTTCTGGATTTGTATGTCTGCGCTCAGGGGCCTGCTGCTGAGGTCAGTGCTGGGCGCTAGAGCCTTCAGGGAATGCCTGAGGACGTGGCTTGACCCAAGCCATAGCCCTGGGCCCAGGACCCAGGGCGTGCGCTGCCCAGTCCTGTGTCCTCCAGAGCCTGGGTCACACCTCTGATTCCAGGTGAGGAAACTCAGAGCGGGGATGGTCTTTCTCCTCTGACCCTGGATCACCCAGGGCCTCAGGGCCTCGGACAGCCTGCCGGCCTGTCTCCACCATAAATTGCCAGGCTGGGCCAACCAGCCACCCATCTGACTGCTTCAGGGTCCTTATAACCTCCTGGGAGAGGCGAGGGTCTCTAGTCATTGGAGCCCCTCACCCAGGGGCGTCCTGTCACTCTGGCTCGTCAGCAGACGTTCCAGGGCGAGGGCTTGCCAGGGGCTTGGACAAGTCGGGGCACGCTGTCAGCCTCCGGGAAATCAAACCCCACACCCAACACATATAGATGCAGAGCAGAAGTGGCCCCAGGGGTTCGGGGAAGGAACAGCGGCCCTGGGGGTCCCCTGGGAGCAAAGGCTGACGGGGGCAGTCGGGGGAGGCTGCAAGGATGGGCCAGACCTCGCGGGCGGGGGGAGGAACCAGCCCTTCAAGAAGGGGACAGAGGTGTGGCCCCTGTTCACCTCCTGAACCCATCTGCTTCCGGCTGACTCTGTTCACCCCTGGCCCCAGGCGGCCTCTGGGCCCTCGTCTCCTGTTGTACGAATTCCTACTTTGCAGAAAAAACATCTTTCCGGGATGAGATTCAGCCTACGACCACAACACACAGAACGGTTTGTGAGTACTGCTCTGCTGCGAGAGGGGTGGAGGTGATGTTCCCACAATCACCCCTGCCCGTCCTGCATGGAGGCCTCTCCCTGCAGCGAGAGGGCTTGTCCACCACAGCCTGGACCTCGCTGTCCCACACCCGGCCCGGCTCCCGATGGCAGCCATCACCGCAGCCCCCCACTCACGGTCCCGACCGCGGGATCCTGGGGGGCGTGCTTGCGGGGTGGGTGGCGGGTTTGGCTGATGGGGAAGAGGGGCGGTGTGCAGGGTCTCTCCTCTCCCCTTTCCCCTGCCTGGGGCCAGGAGGTGCAGAGGGTGCTAGTCCCCGCACCTCTTCCTGAGCCCGGGTGGCCGCGGTCACTGCCGGGTCACATCTGTGGGGCACACGAGAGTGGCTCCAGATGCACAGAAGGGCTGCACGCACACACGTCAGTTTCCTCCGGCGCCCTCTTGGCGCCAGAAGCCGCCTGTTCGTTTGAATGCATAATTAGCCCGAGCATTCTACCTCGCTAATTTCGAGGCAGGGGAAGGGAGTGGAGGGGTGCAGGAATTTGCATATTAATTTAGCCGAGGGAGAGAAAATTGTTTACCACTTCCTCCTCGCAGAGGACTTAACTCTTTCCTGTTTGCTGTCTGGAGCCGTGTGGGAGGGCCCGCGTGGGGCACAGCCAGCCCCCCCCGAGGCCCGAGTCCTCGGGGCCAGGCCGCCCGTACAGGGGGCCTCAGGGGCCTGACAGTGCAGGGACGGGTGCTCCTGGGGGTCTGCTAATGACCCCCACCTCCAATCTTCAGGAACTGGAGATACCTGGGCCTTTTAGCCGCCCCTTGTCTCCATCCACTTGGTCATTTAGGCTACAGCCTCCACGGCACACCAGATCCCGCGTCAGCACAGTGCTGGGGGCCGCGGTGGGTACGTGTGGCTGCCTCCCCACCAGGGTGACAAGTCTGCACTCACTGAGGGGCGGCAGAGGAGAGCTACAGAGAGCCCTCCAATGTCAGAGGGACGACGAGCTTTCACAGGAGTGGTCAAGGCAGGCTTCCTGGAGGAGGTGGCATCTGCCCTGGGCCCCGGAGAAGGCTTTTCACAGGCAGAGGAGGACATCCCTCCAAGTGATGGAGCTTGTGACAGTAAGGGCCAAGGGGGCAGGAGGCACTCGGGAGACGTTTGGGGAGCTGGGTCCTTTGTTCTGGTCGGATTCAGGGCTTGGGAGATCTCAGAAAGGCCCTGATGAAGGCAGAGCGAGGCCAGTGCCCTGCACTTGACCGCGTCACCATGTAACTGAGCCTTCATCTTGCTGTGAGGACACTAACGACTCCACAGGTGGTTGCGGGCTGGAGTGGGGACGCCCGGCGCCCCCAGCACGGTCCTGTCTTCAGCAACACTGCTGCGCGCTGTGGCTGAAATCCCCACGCAAAGGACAGCAGGGCATCCGCTTGGAAAAGTCTGGAACATCGAAGTGACCAGGCAGCTCCAGTTTTCCCAGAGACCATGTTTACCGGGGGAGACTCGTAGGCAAAGGCCTCATCTTCAGTGTGGCAGGGACAGGGGCACACAGCTGGTCCCTGTCCCCCAGCCCCATGAGCACCAGACGAGTAGCCACAAATTGCCCGGGCCACACCTGCCCCACATTGCAAACGTGGGTGAGGGCGGCCCACTGCCATGCCCGACGGCAGCTAGGAGCACAGCTGCACGAGGGCATCGCCCGGCATCTCCTAAAGTGCACAGACGCCACCTGAACCGCAGCTTTGGAAGGACGGAGGGCCCTAGTCCAGGCCAGGCCCCGGCCCTTCTCAGAGACTCTGTTTCTCTGCACCACAATAGGCCTGGCCTCATCCAGAGCCAGGGCAGACATCACTAATCGATCACAGCGCCTTCCCCACGACCCACAGGAACTCCGGGGAGCCACCGTCTGCCAGCTGTTTCCTCCTGGAGTAGATAAGCTCCAGGGTGCTCCTACCAGGGGTGATCTACACCCCACACGCAGGGGTGTAGACTCCTCGAGAAGTCGCGTGGCCGCCAGCACGGAGGAGAACTGGGCCGCGGACCCAGGCACAGCCTGCTCCCTGCCAAGACCCGCGGCAGCTGGTGAGTGGTGCACTCGCTGGGCTGCGCCTGGATGGCCGGCCACCCACACCAGATGGGAGATCTGCTTCCCGGCTCAGTAGGGCACCAGGACCAGGAACACGGGCCTTGGGGTCACAGAGACTTGGGTCCTGGAAGGGCTGCGCTCTGCAGCTGGCCATCCTGCGGCCTGGAGGAGATACCCCAGGGGGATTGTGTACCGTGCCTAACAAGGTGGGTGCCAGCGGGCAGTGACGCACATCCTCAACCGCAGAAGCCCACGATGACCAGAGCTGCACAGCCACAGGCCGTGACGATGACCACAGGGACGTGCCCCTCAGCACAGGAGGCCCGAAGACACGGGGTGTGGTGAGGTTAGGGAGGGACAATGGTAGCAGGATCAGGGACACGATGACATCCAGAAGCAGACCCGCTGGCTGTAGGAAGAGGGTCTGGCGAAGGAGGGCGGCCCCGGAGCACCCACCGTGCGGCCCGCAGGTGACGAGACACCCTCAGAGCCAGTGCAGGTGAGTCAGGGCCTGGACAAGTGCTCGGTTCCCCAACGCAGCCAGGCCCCTCACCATGGACTCCTCTGCTGGAGGGGGCTGGGGGGCTCTCACCCCACTCAGGAGAGCTGTCAGGACGTGGCTGTGATGGAGGGGGGACGGAAACAGGCCAGCACACAACTGGTGCAGAGAGGCTCGGCTCTCCAGGTACCACCCTGTGGGGACTCAGCCTGGCAGCTGGGGCTGGAGGGGGGTAGCTCCAGGAAGCTCAGGAAAGACACCCCACTGCCGCGCCCCTTCTCGCCCAGGCCGTCCACCACCAGCCCTCCTCCCAGGGAGTTGAGAGGAGGGGCCTCCTTCTGTGTGGGGGTGGGGCTGCTGGAGGGCTCCCGTCTGCAGGGCGAGGCCCGAGGACCCCGCGGTACCGCCCACAGGGCTTCTCAGGATGGCCTCGAGGCACCTGCTGAGAATGCAGATCCCTGGGCCCACCCAGGCCCAGTGAACCCAAAACCACCCTCCAGCGTCCCACTGGCTGATCGCTGGGGCCCTCCCAAGGTCCTTGCCCACCCAGGGTCCAAGAGGCTCCCTGTCCTGCACGTGTCCCTTCAGGGAGCCTGGCAGACAGAATAGCAAGGCACTCGGGAGCTGAGCCGCGCAGGGCTGAGGGGCGTGGCTGGGGGCGGGGGGGCTGGCAGAGCACAGACCCTGAGCATGTGGACGCAGAGCAGCTGGGTGGGGGGGCTGTGGCTGGGTTGCCCCTGGCCCCCAAGAGACCGAACCCAGTCAGTGGGGTCTACCCAGCGGTGGGGCGGGTGCCCTGGGAGGGCGGGAACAGCTTGCTCGGGCCCCTGCTGTCTCCGCTCATGCGAGTGAGCCCGGATGGCTCCTTTGTTTGGATCCGTGGGCATCGTGGGCTGGGTCTGGAGGTAATCGTCTCCCTCCCGCAGCTGGCTGTCAGCTCACATCTGTGAACCAGCTTCATTTTCACCGTCATTAACAATCCCAGGTCTGACAGGTAGGGAAAATCCCACGTAAAAACAACAACCCAGGGACCGAGCACAGCTCTGGCGGGAGCCCACCCCGCCCCTCACCACTCTGGGGTGGGCTGGGCTGAGCTGCACAGGTGCTGACCCGCCTCGAGCGCACGGCAGGGCCAAGAGGAGACACAGAGGCGGAAGGCACGCGGCACGCGGCAGCGGGTGGGGCACAGGGCCTACCGTGGGCTGGGTGCCGCTGCGGGCGGCCCCCCACAGCCAGCCCCACTGACAGATGAGGAAAGGAGACGCGCTGTGTGGGACACACAGCTGGAACCAGACGCTCCCCTCTGACCTCTGGCTGGAGACCCTGGCTGCTGTCCGCCTCCCTGCTCCTCTGTGTGGGGCGAGGTGTGTGCCCACGGGGGTCCACCAGGGCCCATGTGTCTCTCCCCGGGCACTGGAGGAGGGTCCCGTGCCCCCCACCAGGTCACGCAGGCACTCCAGCGGGTCACAAGGACAGATGCCAGCCCTATCCCTTGACACCTCTCCAGCACTCGGGCACACCACTCGGTCCCCTGAACTTCCAGGAGCACGACGGTAAACGGCAGCAAGCGGGGTGGACACGCCTGCTGTGGAGCGGGAGGGCGCCGGGCCGGGCGTGCATGGTGTGACAGGTCCCGCAGGTCACCCTGGGCTCTGCCCCCGCTTCAGCGGACCAGACCCTGGGCAGTGTTAAGCGCTCAGGCCCCAGGGGAGCCCGCCCCCCCTTCCACCTCTACGGGGTTGGTGCACATGCTGGACAGCAGGCCCCAGGTCACAGGCCTGGGAAGTCTGTCCTTAGCGCCCACCACCCAGAGACCCTCCTACCGCAGGGTGGCAGTCACAGGTCTCAGGGCTTCTCTGCTGCTGTGCTTGGCCTGGTTTGGGCTGCTGGGGGCCCGGGTGAGCCTGGCCCCACAGACAGCAGGGACCTTGGCTGGAGCCCGAGGTGGCTCAGAGCCCGGGTCTCTCCCCAGGGCACCTGCGCTCACGTGGCTGCTGACACCGGGAAAGAGTTCACATAAGGTTCGGGGGGGGGGGGGGGTGATGCACCGTCCCAGGGCGGCCAGCCCCCTCCTGGGAGACGGGGGCCCTCTGCCAGGCCGGGACCGCGGCACCACCGGCTCAGCCCTGGCAGCAGAGGGGTGGAGGCCCGGCGCGTGCAGGGTTAAGCGCTGATTATAGCTTTGTCTCTGCGTCGGGTGCATAATGTGCTCATTTGCATACTGCAGTGTGCGCTCAATTAAAATGAACTTTTAATTTCTTCTAAGTAAATTACTTCTTGCCAGTACGTGACGCGCACAAATGTCAGAATAATGGGAGAGCCTTAATGAGCTGGGGAGTGGAGCGGGGTGGGGGGCCGCTGGGAATAACCCCAGGAACACGCATGTCCACACGCCGCACGGCAGGCACACGGATGGACGCACAGACCCATGGCCCACCCCGCACACTCCCCCTCCACGCACAGGCCCGGGGCAGGTGCGGCACACAGCCCCACTCCCTGCGTGCCTCCAAGCGTGGGCACACCCACTCACACACACGCGAGATGCACACAGACACAGATCCAACCTCCCTTCCTCGGGCTTATTTATGTTATGAAGAAGGAAGTAAATGTGGAGGCGTTGAAACAAAGAAACAGAATCCAGAGGCTGTTCTGCCCGAGGGGTGTGGGGAAGGGAGCGTCGCGCTGCTCTGGGGGCAAGTGCAGGGGGCAGTGTGGGGGCAGTCCCATGGCTGTTGCCCCAGAGACAGACATCGCCCCCGACCGGCCCAAGCCCGGCTGTCCGCAGCCTGAGCCCTGATCTCCACCATCCCTCCTTCTCCCTGCATCTCCCCCACGGGACAGCCGGAGAAGTGGGCTCGAGAAGGGATGCGCTGCCCTGGGCACACACAGGGACGGGTCGGTCTGTCCCCAAGGCCTGTGTCTTTTAAGGGATGTGCTGCCCTGGGCACACACAGGGACGGGTCGGTCTGTCCCCAAGGCCTGTGTCTTTTAAGGGATGCGCTGCCCTGGGCACACACAGGGACGGGTCGGTCTGTCCCCAAGGCCTGTGCCTTTTTGCCTTCTCACCCTTCAGGAGTCAAGACTGGAGAATGTTAGGGAGCAACAGCCTTCCACTGGCCCTGCAGAGAGGCGTCAGGGACAGGAAGCTGACACCCCCCCCCCCCAACTCTGTGGCCCAGCTCGGATGGCTTCAGCACCTTGGAGAGGGCTCAGCTTCATCAGGGTCTCCGGAGAGGCTCTGGCCTGGGACCGGAGTCCCGCACAAGTCCTATCCTGTCCAGAGGAGGCAGCAGACGCACGGCGCTGGGCCCACACGGACGTGCCATCAAGCGATGGCTCCAGTCCTGAGGGGCCGAATGGCCACCCAGCTGTCTCCTCTGAACCTGCCTGGGCTGGGGGGGCTCCCTGCCACCCAGTGACTGTGACCAGTGGCCATGCCGCGGAGCCAAGCAGGAGCCTCTGCCAGACACGTGCAGAATGGCCACTGGGATGCCCTGCGGGCGAGCACCCCACCGACTGCAATGCTTGAGTCTTGGAGTGAACACCCTTCTCAGGTCCTGGGAGGGTCAAGGAAAGATGGAGACGTGGATAATGAATCTCAGAACATGCGGACAGGGCTCCCCAAGAGGATGCAGCCAACCAGCAGACTGAGGGCACCCGCCCAGCCCTGCGGTAGCTCGCGCAGCGTTTGAAGAGGCTTGTGGTCCTGCAGGGAGGGGCACAGACATCACTGACAATTTGGGACAAATGCCTACCCTTTAGTGGGTGGTCAGGAAGGGCTTCCTGGAGGAGGAAGGCCTGAGCATGATGCATCAGGATGAGGACTCCTCAGGGGAACGCAGGGGTCACGATGGGCCGGGCCAGTGGAGGGCTTGTGTCCAGGCGTGTTGGAGGCTGAGGTGGGAGGGGTGAGAAGGAGCTCCCGGCAGGCTGGAACAGCTCAAGAAGGGCGCGGGGCACACTCCTGAGCTCCTGAAAGGGACATGTTGGAAATGACCTGGCTTCAAGATGACAGGAAGGCCCAGCGTCCATGGGGGGTGGAGTCGGAGGCCCTGGGGGTCCGAGGCTCCGGTCAGAGCCTCCAAGTTGGCTGTGGGTGATTCCTCTGGATTTGGGGGTATACTGAGAGGGTGGTGGGTGCTGTACTACCAATAACTTGTCCTTGTTCACAGGTGAAGGGAGGCCAAGGTGGCAGCTAGTGGGAGGGCAGGGGCCTCCAGGGACACCTTCTCCTCCTCTGACGTACCCAGGGCACCCAGGGTACAGATGGAAGGCCCTGCCCAGCCCTCATGGGGCAGGGAGTGAAACTGAGGCCAAAGGGTCACCCAGCCAGCCCGGCCTGGTAGAGGGCAGGATGGGGGAGGGGGGAGGTCCGGCCAAGAGGGTGGGGGAGGGCCAGGCTGCCAGCACCGGCATGGTGCAGTTGGACATGATGTCTCTGCCGCGCAGTCTCCAGAAAGGAGGCAGCATCCTGGTGTCAGAGTTCCCGGCAACGGGCTGACGTGACGGAGGGAAACCAGAAACGTACAACGGACAGGACAGGGACGGAGAGAGAACAGAGCTGGGAGGCCCAGTGACAGGCCTGCCCGATGCCTACTCACTCCCCCTCCTCTGTCCGGGACTCCCACTGGGCATTCACCCTCAGTGCACCTAGAACCACCCAAAAGGTGACAACGCACCGTCACCAAACCTGTACCGCGCGGCTTCCCTGCCTTTGCTCCCGCGGTCCTCGCACCTGCTCCCATCCCCCACTCCGGCTGACAGACCGAACCCCTGGACCAGCTGCACCGCTGCTGCCCGGAGCTGGGTCCCCCACCAGCAGAGAGTAGTTCTCCCTTCTAATCTGCCACAAAGTGATGTGACCGGGCCGCCCACCCTCCCCTTCTGCAGTGGGGGTGCGGGGACACCCGCAGGGCCCAGCGGTGCGTGCGCCTACCCTAAGCGGAGGGCAGCAGTGTCCTCCGCAGGGGAGAGGCATTCTCCTCCCTCAAGCGGCTGTGCCTTTAAGAGGACGCATCCCACCCTCGGCCCCCTTCCCCCATTTTTCATGCCAGTCTCTTCCCCTGGATAGGTTCTGACAATTACCACTTCCCTGGCAGCTGGGCTGTGTGTGCATGTGTGTGTGTCTATCTGTGCACACGAGGTGACGGGAGCCCAGCGCTGAAATTTACATTGAACCACAAATTAATTTCATAATTTTTTCCTCTCTAATTATGCCAACATCTGCTGCAAAGCCAAGCTGTGCACATGCATTTTAATATCTTCTCCCCCTTCTCCCTCCTCATAGCATCACTGTCTGTCTCTGCACTGAACTTTTCAATAATTATCACCAAGAGAAGATCTCCACTTCCATTTCTCCTGTCTTTCAAGATGGGAAGAGACAGGAGAGAGAGGCATGAGGAGGGACACAGAGAGGTGGGGGGACCACGGAGGAAAGAGGTACAGACAGAGAGGGCAGGAGGAGGACGGAGAGAGGTCTGTGCACCAGTCTCTGAGCAGTGGGGTGGGGCTGGAGGGCGGCTGATGGTGACTTCTGCAGGGGTGGGGACAGAGAAAGGGGGAGCTGCACACCTGCACCCAGGGGTGTGCCAAGGGGGCCGCAAAGGACTCCGCCAGCCCCTCTCTTACTGACAAGCCACACGGCTCCGTCTCCCAAAAACCAAGAGGCAAAGTACAGTCAAACCAAAGTGCTTTTCTGTCTCCTGCCAGCAGGGGCAGAGCCACATGAGGCTACAGGGACACACCGGCTCTCACCAACTTTCCTGAGAGGCCAGTCCACCCCCAGGCAGGGTGCATTTGGCCCAGCACCTTCACTGTGAGATGTCCTGCCTGGGTCCCCAACAGGAGGGTGGCCTGACCCACGTATGGGGGCACCCACACCTTCCAGAGGCTTTCTATGCCCACAGCAGGCTGGCTGAGGCCCCTCCAGGCTTGTGCCTCACACAGGGTCCCTGGGCGGACATATCTTACTTATTCCCTTATTTCACCCCATTCACCCCCGTCTCAGAGCTTTGTGAGGGGCAAGGCTTTTTTTTTAAATGTCTTACAGAGAGAGAGAGAGAGACAGAGACTCTTAAGCAGAGAGACAGAGAGAGACAGAATGAGGGAGTTGTAAGCAGGTTCTTTGCTCAGCACAGAGCCCAATGGGGGCTCAATCCCATGACCCTGGGATCGTGACCTGAGTTGAAATCAAGAGTTGGATGCTTGGGGCGCCTGAGTGGCTCATTCGGTTCAGCGTCCAATTTCGTCTCAGGTCATGATCTCGCAGTTTGTGGGTTCGATCCCCACGTCGGGCTCTGTGCTGACAGCTCAGAGCCTGGAGCCTGCTTCGGATTCTGGGTCTCCCTCTCTCTCTCTGCCCCTCCCCTGCTCACACTCGGTCTCTCTCTCAAAAATAAGTAAACATTAAAAAAAAAAAAAGAGTTGGATTCTTAATCGACTGAGTCACCCAGGCATCTTGAGGACAAGACATTATCTGTAGCCCCCAAGCCTCACACATGCTTGATGTTCAGTGATTTCAGTTAAAAAACGAGTAAATGAATGACATAATTGAAGTGCATCACCAAACTTCCCTCATACAGAACACAAAGGGGCTGATCTCTTGTGGCCCAGTGTGCTCACCCTCACTGTTTTCAACGTCCACCCTCCCCAGCCTGAGAGGTGAGCGGTGAGCAGAGAGCAGTCCCTCTGCACCCGCGACAGTTAAAACAGAACTACGTTTATCGAAGCTACAACGCACCAGGTACCATGAAGGCTTTCACAGAGCACAGTGCGGAGCCCCTGACCGTCCTTTCACTTACTGTCCAGAGAGACCGTCCCCGAGAAAGTGACGAGGCTCCGGGTGGGAAAGCTCCCCGCCCCAGCTTCCTGCCTGGAGCCATCCCCAAACCGGCACAGGAAAGAGAGCCCCGACACGGAGCAGAGGAGCCGGGACACGGAGCAGCGGTCTCAGAAGGTGGAAGAAACACAGGGTCGTGTCGGGCCACTGAGGGGTCTAGGAGCACAAAGGAGGACGTGGCGCAAAGAGGGAGGCCAGGAAATCCGCACACCCCTTCTCTGAGCCGTTGCACAGGAAGCCGCGTCCGCGAAGGGTGGGACTTGACAAGACCTGGCACAGAACCGCTACGGGCTGCGAGTTGACGGGAGTCTGGAGTTGGCACAGTGCCGGGTACGGTGCTGGGAGACACTGCAGTCCAGACAGCTGGAGGCACAGACCACACCAAACACCCCGCACAGCGTGTCTCGGAAGCAGAACCGTCCTGTCCCTGCCTGAGGTCCCGCCCTAACAAAGCCCAAACCGACCTTGGACAGATTGAGCTGCCAGAACAAAACTTAATGGTCTTTCAAGAACACAACGTGTCGTAGGCCACCGACCATACAGGATCACAATGTCCAGCATACAATACAAAATTATTAGAAGTGCAAAGAAGCAGAAATATTAAACCAGAAAAGAAAGAAAAACCAGTCAATAGGGCAGACCCAGAGATGACGTAGATGTCGCAAACACAAAAGAAACATTTCAAACAAAACAAGATACACGTGAAAAAACGGAGACTCTCAACAGAGTGGAAACCACAAGGAGAAAAAGCTAATGGACAATGCAGAACTGAACAATACAAATCTTAAAAGAAAAAATCATAGGACGAGTCTAACAGCAGATTGGACTACAGAAAAAATGACTGGGGAACTTGAAAATAAAAATGTTCCATAAAAACAATCCAAAGTTAGGGGCGCCTGGGTGGCGCAGTCGGTTAAGCGTCCGACTTCAGCCAGGTCACGATCTCGCGGTCCGTGAGTTCGAGCCCCGCGTCAGGCTCTGGGCTGATGGCTCGGAGCCTGGAGCCTGTTTCCGATTCTGTGTCTCCCTCTCTCTCTGCCCCTCCCCCGTTCATGCTCTGTCTCTCTCTGTCCCAAAAAAAAAAAAAAAAGTTGAAAAAAAAAACAATCCAAAGTTAAACACAAAAAGGGAGGTAGAGTCTAAAACAGCAACAGTAACAATAAAGACTCTCAGGGACCTGTGGGGCAATACCACACGGTCTAAAACACGTAAGTACATGCATACATACGTGGTAAGGAAAGAGAGTGGAGCTGAACGATATATTTGAAGAAATAACTGAAATTTTCCCCAATTTTGTGGAAAATATCAACCCACAAGTCAATAAAACCTGAACAGCATGAACACGTAAGACAATTATCTAAGAACACACGACAATCAAAGATAAATAGGCCAGCTTAAAAGCAGCCAGCGAAAAACAGACACATCATACACCAGCGAACATGTAAGCTACATAGTTGACTTCTCATCGGAAACGCTGCCAGCCACAACACCGCAGAATGCATCTCTAAAGCGTTTAAGTAAAACTGCGAACCTAAAATTCTATATCCTACAAAAAAGGAAAAGTAAATAATGAAGTGGAATGTGGGTGATTTCAATTCATCAGGCAGGTATAACAGTCATAACGCAGGACGCACTTAATAAGAGCTTCAAACTAAGTGCAGCGAAAACAAACAAATCTACAGGGAGACAGAGACAAACCCACAATTACAGTTCGAGTTTTCACTCCCTTCTCAGTAACTGATTGAATGTGTGGACACCAAAATCCGCAAGGACGTAAACACATAACACTGTCAACCCACGTGAGCCAACATGACCTAATAGGGCACTCACCCCACTCAACAAAACCAGGATATACCTTTTTCTTCAAATGCACGTGGATTGTTCACCATAACACATGTCAATAAATTTGGAAGGTTTAAATTAACACAGAATATATTCAACTGTAGTAAAGTTGGAAATCAAATGCATTAAAGATACGTGCAAAATTCCCTCAAGTGTTTGGAAATTAAATGACAAATTTCTAAGTATGAGTATAACAAATCACAAAGAAAATTAAAAAATATTTTGAACCAAATAATAATGAAAACATGACACGTCAAAATTTGTGGGATGTTGCCAAAACAGTGCTTAAAGTAAAAATCACAGCTTTAAATGCCTGTGTTAGAAAAGAATAAAGGTTTTTTAAAAATGATCTAAGCTTTCGCCTTGAAAATCTAGAAAAAAGAGCAAATTAAGCTTTAAAAAGTAGAAGAATCCAATAAATATCAGAAATCAATAAAATATAAATTAAATAATAGAGAAATTTTTAAACCTGAAGTTAGTTCTTTGAAAAGATTAATAAAAATTGATGAACTCCTAGTTAGATTACTCAGGAAAAGAGAGACACAGAAGACAAAAATTTCCATATCAGGAATGAAAGCTAGCACATCACCAGAGACCCCACAGACATTAGGAAATAAGAGAATATTACTAACAACTTCATGCCAATAAATTTGACAACTAGTGGAAACAGGTAAACCCTTTGTTGTTGTTGTTTTAATTTTTTGTAACGTTTATTTATTACTGAGAGAGAGACACAGAGTGTGAGCAGGTAGAAGGGGAGACACAGAATCCAAAGCAGGCTCCAGGCTCTGAGCTGTCAGCACAGAGGCCGACGCGGGGCTCGAACTCACAAACTGCGAGATCATGACCTGAGCCGAAGTCGGTCGCCTAACCAACGGAGCCACCCGGGCGCTCCAATAGGTAAACCCTCTGAGGGAAAAATTACCAAAACTGTCACAAGAAGAAATGGAAACTCTGAAAAGTCATATATCAGATGACAAAACGAATTCATAATTAAAACCTTTCCCACGCTGAAGTGGCAGCTGTCTGGCTGCGGGCAGGGTGAGTCTTGGGGTTTTGCTGACGAACCGGAAGCTCGGAAAGGGTCTGTGCCTGTGGCGAGGTGCCGAGAATCCTGAAGCCACCTACACCTGACTGCAGGTACTTTGATCTGCCTGGTTGTTTGTACATCCATCTCCTCACTCACAACAACCTCACTTTACACACAAGAAGAGCCTCAGAGAGGTGCTGTTTCTTGCCCTCTCGGGGTGCCCAGGGCCCAGAAGGTTCTTGGAGCTGCCCGGAGCTTGCTTCCTGCACCTCCTTTTCCTTCCCACTCCTGAGCCTTTGAGACAAGGACCGAAGCCCCCATGATCTATGGAACCAACCTACGTCTTCAAAATCAACATCTTGCAGATATCCCCTCTTGTTCCCCGGACTTAGTATCTTGTTAAATCTTTCATAATAGGTTCTCCCGGAGATCATGGACTTCGTAATACAAACACACACATGTACACACACGTATACGGTGACGCGATCCGTCCCCAAGCCAAGCTGCTTGGACAGTGGTGGGATGGCCATGTCAGGATGACAGGCAGATCAGAACTGACCTGGGAACTTCAGGACAAGTGGTCCACCTGAACGGGCGATGTGACCACATCCTTGCCGTCTAGAAGGTTACCGGAACACAATAACCGCCCTACACACAGTCACGCTCTGCACTGTGATCTTGAGCTTGCCCGCCACCACGGCGAGCAGGTAGCAGGTGGAACCAAGTAGTCACGATTATTATTCCTGCCTCAGGAAGGTCGACTGATTTTTCTTGAAGCCAGAGAGTAGGGACCCATTTCAGGCCTATCACGGATTTCCCTGAAAGTGCCTTCCTCTCCTACAATTTCCTGAAAAATCTGAACGTACAAATGTAAATCTATAGTTGACAAATTCTTCTTGTTTCTCTTTTTGCCGTCAGTGCCAGGAAGTTCAGAACAAAACTTCGGGCTGATTTGGGGTCCGATAATCTACGAATCACCTTGCCATTTCTATTCACACAGTTCAGTTGTTTCTTGCATTTCCCAAACCCTCTTTGGAAGCAGATGGGGATCCAATTATAAATAGCATTTTTAAAGGATTCAATCTGTGCGCACAGGTGGACCTCACAAGGCGCCAGCCAGTCCTGCCCAGCACTGAGTCTCCTGGAAAGTGCCTTCCCAGGGGTGTCTACACTGCTGGAGTGCCTCTCCTGAGTCACCTCCATCATGTGCTTCTTCCCTGTGCAGAGCTGGTGGGCGCATCTGGTACAGTGCATGGAGCACTGTGTTAGGAGCCCGGCCACCTGAAAACTCCAGCCTGCAGGGATGAGACTTGGGACCCTCCTGGGACCACCATCCCCCACCCTCTGCAGAGCCCAGGCTCCGTGAGCAAGAGGTTCGGTGGCACCCAAGGCTGTGGACCCTTGTGGGGACTCCACTCGCTCTGCGGCTCTTCCCAGTCCTGGTTCTGGGCCCCTTCCGCTGGCAACACCTTTGCCCGCCCCCCCCCCCCCGCCCCGTGGAGAGCAAAGACACTGCCGAGGGACCCCCTCCGGGTCCCCCGCAGTAAATCCAGCATCCCCCCTGCCCCCACTCCCAGAGCACCCTGCGCGCGGGCCTCAATCACAGCTCAGGTGTCATTCCGCCTGGACCCTGGTGAATTGTGAACATGCCTGTGTCCTGGATAGCCACGCAGGGGCCCCGCACAGCACGGAGCCTTCCAGGATCCCGGTCTTCTTACCTGTGGAACGAGGCTGCCTGTGTCTCGTCTCTCCCACGGGGAAGGACGCAGAGGCACCTGCGGACTGAGGCCACCATCCCCGCGGGAAGGATGGCAAGGAGCAGAGGACGGGTCACGTCGCACCTGGACTGGCTGCTGACAGCCAGGACCTGCGGGCTAATTCAGGAGACTCCCGCCCTGCGGCCCACCTCTTCGCACCCCGCCCTCGGAGACTGACTATTTTGTTATTGTTGTTAATTCCTCACCAGGTGGAAACCCGCACCGTGGGGCTTAATTAAGCTCAGCCAGCTGTTGCCGAACACGGGCATGTGACGCGTGGCAGAGCCGGGCTCGAGCAACAGAGTGGGGAGGGCGAGGGGTGAGGAGGAGCGGGTGCCTTGGAGGCCCCGGGAGACCAGCAGCCCAGGCCCAGACGGGAAGGGGTCCGAGTCCGGGGGGCAGGAGGCCAGGCTACCAGAGGGGACCTCGCAGGTAGGTCCAAAGATGTGGCGGACCGGGCCCTGGCGGGCACTCCCCCACCCGCGTTGGTGCAGAGATCCTAGCCCCTAAGAATTGAGGTCCTACAGGACAGAGGAAGACTCTGCAGGGGGACAATCGCCCGGGCCCCCCTCGGCGGCCCCTGGGGAGAACAAGGTGCTGTGTGTGTGCGCACGTGCGTGCGGTGGGTGCATGAATGTATGTGTGCATACGTGGTGTGCATGTGTGAGTACACGTATGTGCACATGGGGTGTGTGCACGCACGTGTGGTGTGTGCGAGTGCAGATGTAGTGTGCATGTGTGGTGTATAAGTACATACGTGTGTGGCGTGTGGGTGCCTGTGTGTGGCACATGCGTGTGAGCAGCTGTATTGCGTGGTGCGTGTGCACGCGGGGGATGTGTATATGTATGCATGTGGTGTGTGTGCGTGTGTGCACGTGCACGTATGTATGTGTGTGGGGGGGTGTATGTGTACGCGGGCGTGCGTATGTACGTGTAGCATCTATGCGTCCACGTGGGGAGTGTGGCTCTAAGACTCTGTCCACAAGCCCGGTCTCTGGATCAGGATATGACGCGGTGGCATCCTCCCCTCTTGTTTCAGAACGCCACGCGACACTTCCACAGGACCGTCACGGACGTTCCAAAACCGTGGTCAGCTGAGTGTGCAAGCATCAGGTGAAACAAAACGGAACCGTCCCACTCCCTGCAGGCCGAGCCACTCGAGTGTTGTGAGCTCCGCGTGTGCCCCGCTGGGAAGTGCTGGGCCGGGAGGGGGGTGTGGGCTGAGGGTGCCCAGAAGAGCGGACACGATGCCGGGCACGGGAAGGGCCCAGTGCTGCGTGCCGGCCGCGGCGAGGCAGGACTGCCACGCCAGGCACCGCGGGCCAGACCGTCACCCCAAACGTATAAACAACTCCTACGAGTCAGGGAGAAAAACAGGCAATCGATGTTGACCCTTCATAAAAGAAGAAACCCGCCGGCCAGTAGACATATGAGAAGATCAAGCCCAGCAGAGTGGCTGAGGTTAAAAAGACCCACGGAGGGAGCTGTCGTGAGGACGTGGGGCGGCTCCCCTGCTCACCCCTGACCTGTCAGATTGCCGGCATGGCCTACGACCTGGGATGTAAACATACCTACAGACGGCCTTCGCTCCCCGCCCCCGTCAGCTCGTTCCTCCCCCACAGCCTCCCCCCCCCCCCCCCCCCCCCGCCCATCCCCGGTCAGCTCAACCAGGCTGCTAGGACGAAACCACCACAGGCTGGGGGGCTTACAAACCCCCCTGGTTTCTCACAGTCCTGGACGTTGGAGCTCCATGACCAGGGCACAGACGGCCGTCTTCTTGCTGTGTCCCCACGGGGCGCAAGGGGCAAGGGCTCCAATCCCATCACGAGGCTCCGCCCTCCTGACCTCATGGCCTCCCGACAGCATCACGCTGGGGGCTGGGTTCCACACATGAATTTGGGGGACACGACACTCAGTGTGCAGCCCCCACCTAGCAGAACATTAGTGTCCTCCCCCTCCCGGGTCTCAGTCCACCCCCACCTTTGCCGGGTCATAGCCTTTCCGACAGAAGTTTGCCATAGCTGGGGGCGCGGGGGACTCCCCCTTCCTAAACCTGCACTTCAACTGCTGTGACAAAGCGGGTGACAAAGCACCTGGGAAACCAGTTCAGGTCCCCATCTCTGACCAGGGATGAACAGGAAGAATGTAGACAACCACGTCTTTCCGCCGATATGTTCTGGTTTTCTAGACACTTCTGCCGACCAAACCTCACCTGGGTCTCACCACACCCTAGCAAGATGAGCACCGGATTTCAATTACCCCCCTCGCCACCCCCATCACACTGTTGACAGCGGGTGAGACTCAGCAAAGCCTGTTGGAGCAGACAAAGCGAGAGGCAGGTGGCCTCAGGTGCATGCCACAAGCTCAAGGTAAGGAAACGTTACCTCCCCAAACGGAGTTCAGAAAAGGGCAGGATCCCGCTTGGGCTGATTCAATGGCTGCATGATGTCATCAGAGACTCATATTCCTTTCACGTCACCACCACTTCCCTGGGTCTGTCACGCTTCTGCACAGTTTGCAAGCAAACCTCTTTTGGTCCCAACCACCTTAGTCAAGGACGGCGGTTTAGCAAACACCCTTGGTAGACAGAATGCCCCCCTGCAAAGCCAAGGGCAAGGTTGTTTGCTTTCCGGGGTAAAGCTCAGGCAAGTTGGCCCACAGCCCGTCCGTCACTGAAGGCTCGGGCTCAGTCACCATTGTTCAGACACCCTGCATGGAGAGCACCCACCTGGACCACACTCACGGGATTCAGGAAGAAGGAAACGCGCTGCGGTCTGCACCATGCCCAACCAAGCCCCTGGCTCTGATCGCACGTCTCCTGCCAGCATCCTCGGAGGCAGGGCGGTCCAACACAAGGCCGGGAGCAAGATGGCCCAGCGACCCCAGCATCACACCCAGACATGGCTCACTGGCATCGAGAGAGGTGGTCTGTCCTCCTACAGATCTCCCTCAAGAGGGGGAAGGATGGTCTCCTGAAGTGTCTCGTACTGGGTCACATGCCCATTTCCGAACCAATCGTTGAAGGGTAAGTGAAGGAAGGCCGGTGGGTGGGCAGACAACAGGGTGCCCCACCGGTGGGCTGGCAAAGCCGAGGGCCAAGGCAGCGGCCCCTTCCGAGAGCCGAGAGCCGACGCGAAGCAAGCATCCCCCCACGTCCTTCTCCAAGCGGGCATGGCCCCCGTTCCAGAGGAAGCACGGAAGCAGCAGCCCTGGCTCGGGAACACAGGTCAGCATCTCCCCACGCGTCTTGCTCCTCCCTGCTGGTGACGAACGGCCACGGTGTCTAAAACAGGCCACCCCGGCGCTGGGGAGAGGGAGGGCGTCCACACGGCGGGCTCCTGGGAGGGGGTCTCAGCCCGGAGCCGTGTCCTTCTGCCAGCGGGGGCCCCGGCCCCGCCAGCTCAGCCGGTCTTTCCGGCTGTCCGCACCGGGGGCCCCAAAGCAGGCTGCAGCCCGCTCCAGCCGCCCCCTCAGCAAGACGTGCCCTGCACCACCTCGCTGTCCGGGCTCCCCGAGCCCCCTCCCACTAACTACCTAGGGAGAGGAGGACGGGAGTGGGACGGAGAGGCGGAGGAGCCAGACCCCAACGTGGCCCAGACCAGGGAAGCCGGTGCCGCTCGGTGCCCGCCGGGCACCTGCCCGCTGCCTCACCGACAGTCGCCACCCCGCGGCTCTGGCCCGTCAGCCAAATGCGGCCGACCTCACTTCCGGTCGTGTAAGCACCTCCCCCCCCCCCCCCACGTGGGGTGACTGACACACGCTGGGCCCAATGATCATTAGGCCGCGTGCTCATGCAGGCAGTGCGCCTGCGCAGGAGCCACGCCCATCGTGAGCCCGGAGGCGCCGCAGCAGGTGCGGAAGGTAGGATCCCGCACAGCGTCGACGCGGCCCGCGGTTCGTTCCTCGTTCCTCGGGGACGGGCTGCCTTGTCTGGCAAGACTCTGCCATTAGGGTGAGCCGCTGCAGAGCCGAAGGAAGACCTGAGGGAAGGCCGGAGACAGGTGTCCTCCCAGAAGGTAGAGGGAGGGCGGCCGGGGGCAGGGAGGGGGCGCGAGCTCAGTGCCGCCCCTGGAGCAGGCTGCCAGCGGCAGGGACGGGGGCCAAGAGCCCAGGACCCGCAGCCCCGGTCCGACCGAGAGACACTCTCTGCACAGATAACCAGGCCGTCGGGACACCTGGCGTCCAGCCCCCACTGCATGGGCCCTAGGGTGTGAGCTGCGTGCAGAATGGCGGGCAAGGGTCTGGGCACCCTTCTGGGACCTGGCAGGGGTACCATGGAGGCCGACTTCCCCTCCGTGTCCTGGCTTTCAGCTGGACAAACAGGCGGTGAGCACCAGAAGCCGGCCGAATACTGCGCTTCCGTGACGGTGTTCCCAGGGTTACGCCATCCTCCCCTTCCCCTCCGGAGCTCCGTTCTTCCATCTGGGTCCTTTGGCCTCCAGCCTTCCCTCTGTCCTCAGTCCCAGGGCCTCCAGAGCCTCTGAAGGGTGAGGCTGCCCAGATGGACCTGAGCTGTGGTCTCTCCTCCCCAGTGTGAGCATCTTAGATCATACGGCATCCGCCTCTCAAAATACTCTGGGGCCCCCTCATTGGTCTGAGGAAAGTCCAGTCCACATGTGCCCCCTGTGCCTGCCTGCAGGGGACATCACCGCCTCCACCCGTGTGGAGACTGCGCTCCAGCCTGTAGTCAGGCAGGGCCACGTGGTTGGCTCTCCAGGGTACTCTGAGGGGAAGGCACTGTGTTCTCTCCCTCCCTCCCTAGCTGGTGTCCATTTAGAAGGTTAAGGTTCCAGATGGTGCAGCAACCCCCTCTGTCCTCCCTTGGGCCCTCCCCTGTCAGCTCAGTCCCTCCTCTGTGCTCTCCTAGGAAAGGAAAACCAAAACCATTTACGTCTTCATATTAAAGTCAGTGCTGCGTTGACCAAGCCCTGGCCCTCATCCTCCAGGCACGTGGGAAGACCCTGTTTTCCATACCTCCTCGCTGTTTGGGGGGCTGGGCAGAGCTCTGGGTGGGAAGGATGCGGGCCGCTTCTAGACCTGCCCCATAAAAGCCTGAGCTAGAGGTGGTCGTGGCTCACGGTTTCCCCGGGACCTGTCCGGCCTCTCTGAAAACAGCTAGTTGGTGGGACCTTGTCTGCATCCAGAGAGCTAGCTGCAGAGGAGTCCAGGATTGGCTGTCTGCTTTCAGCCTGTCCAAGCGGGAAGCGGGTGGGATGCAGGTTGAGAGAGCAGGTCTAAAATGTTTGCCCAGAGTCCACCCTGTGACTGCTCGTAGCACACGCGCCCTTCCCTTCAGATCTGAACTGGCAAATGCAACAGGAGCTAAGCCTGCTCAGACCAAACCCAGTGCAACTTCTGCACCCGCAGGCTAGCAGACCCTGTCCCCAGAGAGCAGGACTTTACACCCTGTTCTCCAGAGCGGACTGACTGCATTGGAAATGCCCGTGACCTGCCTCGTCTGCCTCAGAGATTCACCCGATACGCTTGCCCGGGGGCATGTGGCAGAGGGCTCATCGCTGAGGAACAGCTGTGGGGTCCGTACAGAAAGCTCAGTGTTGGGAGAACGATAGAAGCAGAAGCAGACTGTCGGGGGGAAAGTGGGAAGGCTTTCAGCTGGGCTCCACCTCAGGGTTTCAGTGCTGGCTAAATACCAGAATCACCTGAGGATGAGGAAGTCACAAAGTCACTCCTACCAGACACATCCCGAGTCGGGCTCAGGATCTCCGAGGTGGGGCTGGGCTTCGGTCCCCGGGTGATCCCCGGGGGCTCGCTGTCCTGCCAGGGGCTGCCCTTCGGGCAGGGACAGGCTGGGAGATGCAGACACACTCATGGGCAGATGGCTCACGCACACACACACACACGCACACTCACGCGGGTATCCTGTGACCCCACGTAGTCACACAGGTAAGCCTGTGTGCAGCTGTCCCGGGAAGGGTGCGGGGACACTGAGGCCCTGGCAGTCAGGAACCAAGGGGACGTTTCGATTTCTGTCTTACAGTGCTGGTCGTTGGCTTTTGTTGTCTTGTTGTTGTAGGCGCTTAAGCCCCATTGAACATTATTTTCGGGGTGCTTGGGGGGCTCAGAGGGTTGAACGTGCGATTCTTGGTTTCGGCTTAGGTCATGGTCTTGCAGTTCGTGAGTTCAAGCCCCGCCTCAGGCTCTGCACTGACAGTGTAGAGCCTGCTTGGGAGTCTCTCTCCCCCTGGCGCTCCGCCCCTCCCCCACTTGCTCTCTATCTCCATCTCAAGATAAATTTAAAAAACTTTTTAAAAATCATTATTTTTTAAATAAAAAGGATGCCTTCTCCAGACACTGCCCTCCCTCCAAGAAGGGGATTTCTGGCTACCAATGACCTTGGAGCATTATTTGGGGGCAGACAGGCCCCCTCAGCCGCCCTCTGTGGGTTTTCCAACCCGGCCCCAGGACTAGGTGCTCATCATGCAAAGGGCAATGTGCTCCTGGACAGGGTGCACAGATGACCGGCAGAGCTGTCCCTCCAAGACCTGTTCTCCTGACGGCCCTGAGCAGTTCCGTCTCACGGACGTGAACCTGTGCTGGGCTGGACCCTGGGGAGACGGCCCCCTCCTGGCAAACAGCTGGCACACGTCAAAATGGATGCTCTGGGGAGGAAGCCCGTCGGGGGAGGCTTGTTCCCGCCTCCCGCACCTGCCCCCCACACTGCAGCCTGACAGCCCTCTGCTGTGCCCCATCCCAGTGCCACGTCTCTGGGTCACAGGTTTTAATCGTCTCTGAAGGGAGTGTGCTGGACTATAGCCACCAGCCACCAGAGTCGCCTGGGGCTTACTATGAATTTGTAGTCCAAAGGTCCACCACCGGGGACAGGATGGAGCCATCAAATCTGCACGGACAAGCTCCTGGGGGCTCTGATGGCAGCCCTGAGGGAGCAGGGTCTGGCACAGGGGAGCCCTGGGGGCAGGAACAGCGGGCGGGGAGCAGTGCCTGGCCTGCAAGGGTGTTGGGAGGGGCCTTAAAAGTCCACCTTAAAAGTCCAACAACCGAGCACCGGGAAGGCTGCCAAGACAGGGCGGAGGCAGCCTGAGCTCTCACACCGAGGCCCTCAGCACTCCCCCGTGGTTCACTTTTAATTGGATTTAATTATTTTCTATTTAATTGCATTTTTTTAAAGCTCTCCCCAGTGGTTTCTTGATCTGAGGATCTCTTCTTTCCTCTCTGGGCTGGAGGTTTGGCCTGGGTGGGGAGGAGGGCATGGGGCCAGGGTGGCTGTGGGCCGTGGGCCCGCCGAGGCTCCCCCGGGACCTGGGAAAGGCCTCCTGGCAAGGGCACCAAAGATAGGAAGCGGGGTGGGAGGCCAGAGCTGGGGCTGACCCAAGTCCCTCCCTGGGCCAAGCAGACGTGCCCCCTGTGCCACCCACCTGCTGCAGGGTCGGGCTGCCCCCATCACTTACCTGGCCGGCTCCTCACGGTCCTCCCCCTCTCTGCCCCAAAGCCTGGGGCACCTCCCTGTCACCCCCAGAATCCAATCCAGGGTCTTCTGGCCCCTCCACACAGAGGCCACACAGAGCCCCTGCAGGTCCCCCCCGAACCTGCTTTTCCATGTGGTGGCGCCTGCCTCTCCCCTCCTCTCTTCCTGAGGCCGCCCACGGCCAGACATTCAGGAAATGCATGAGCTGCACAGACCCTGTCCCGGCACCAGGATACCCGTCCCCATCGTCCATCAAGTGTGGCTGCAGAGGATTTGCAGAAACCCCTCCTGCAAACCCCCAAGCCCGTTTGGGCTCCTGACTTGCTTTAACCAATAGGATGTGGCAGGAATGTTGTCATGTGAGTTTGGAGTCCAGGCCCTACGAGGCTGTGTGGCCACCACTTCACCTTCAGTCTGGGAGCCCCACCCTGAGGGAAGGAGGCTGGTCTGGCTCATGGAGGCCTCGGGGGCACACTGAGTGCCATCTGAGGCTTGTGAGTGAGGTCTCTGTGGGCTCTCCAGCCCAGAGACTCGTTGGCATAAGCAGCTGCAGGCACACCCAGGCAGGAGCAACAACCCACAGTCACGAGAAACAAGAAATCACTATTGTTCAGAGCCACTGACATTCGGGTGTTTTGTTGTGCAGCAAGAGTTACCCGATAGTGGTCACAGCAGGCAGCACCTGGCTTTCCACACTTAGTTGGACGGCTCTCCGGCCCCAGCATGCCAGCCTCCCCCTCCCCCTGGCCCTCAGAACTCCGTGCAGACGCTCGCTCACTCGTAGCTCTCTCGTAGCTCGTAGAGGAGATCTGATTCCCTTGTCCTCCTTCAACAGCTGCCATCGCCCCAGGATGGGGTGAAAGCTGCCTGGCTAACCCACATCAAAGGCCGTACCCATCTTGTCCCCATCCGGCGCCCCCGCCTCTCCACTCCCCGCCCTGGCCTCCTCGTGCTTGTTCTGCCCATGGAATGTTCTTCAGCGACTTCTCCATGGAACAGACTCATCTTCCAAGACCCAAATGAATCCCCGTCTCCTCTGAGAAGATCTCCTAAGTCTCTGAGCACCCTGTGTCCCGCAGCCTAGCACCCCGTCCTTGGAGCCCGCTCCCCTCCCTCAGTCCGCGTTGCAGCACTGTTCGTGTTCACCCTGCTCACTCCCTTGATCGCGGCCCCTGGCAGAAAGACGTGGCTGAGCCCCACTCTGTGCCTCAAAAACATACACAGCAGTCCTTTAATACGAGATGGGGAGAATGCATACGAACAAAGGGACTGGTTCCTTCCTGCGCCCCAGGGGATCACCTCTGCAGCTCCCAGGGTGAGCGCACCCCTACCTGGAACCTTACCTTAGATCAGGAGCTTGAGGGTGGACGAGGTGTTGATTGTGGTACTTCCCAAAGGCTGGCACAGCACCTGGGCACATGGCGCGACCTTTGTGAACAGGTGGGTGGATGGGTGGATGGGTGGGTTGATGAACACATGTGTGTCCAAAGTAGAGGCTTAACTTCCTGAGTTGGTAAACTTTCCACCACAAAGTCCCAGCACCCAGTCTTGGGCAGAGCGATTTCAGCCGTGTGCGCCTTCTGCCGTGTGTGCCCAAGACACAAAAGGTAGGAGTTGACACCAGTTCTGCAAATCTCTCCTCCCCTTGACACAGGAAGAGCAACTTAGTCCTGGTTCCCTACTTGGGTTTAGGACCTACACTGGACCACTCTGGGCCAAGCCCTTTCCCTGGGACAACCTCTCTGCATGTTCCCTCCAGTGCGTACTGCCTCTTCTGGGCATTCCTGCCATTAAATGCTCTGGGAATGGCTGAACCACTCTAAGGAGTGAAGCCTGGGGCTGGGGGTGGGCAATTGAAGGGCCGCTCAAGCCGCTTAGTCTCAGGGAAATCGTTGGCAACGTTGAGGGCAAGGCCCTGGGTAGAAGTGGGGTCACTGCAGGGCCCCAGGTGTCTGTCTGCACTTTGTTCTCTGGCTAGACTTGCAGGCGGCCAGGCTACTGCAGGGGTCACAGAACCGGCAAAGGACACGGGCCCTAGACGTTCACTCCTCCCTGTGGGAAGCTCACTCTGGGGTCCACTCTGAGGTCTTGGGCAGAATCCAAATTAGGAGAGAGAAAGGCACTTTCTGGTCTCAGTCCTGCGGATCGCCTGTTCCGGAACCTTGCACAAGCCACTGTAACTTTCTGGACCTCAGTTTCCCATAAGCACCCGTACCTGGCCTCCCTCGCCCCATGCTTCTCCCAGTACTGTGTCCGTAGCAGACAACACTGATCAGTCCCGGCTGTCTCTGTACCTGGCATCAGAACCTTTCTCGACGCTGCATTCTGAGCAGGGGCTATGAACAGACCGGCGGCGTGGGGGACAGCCGGTGTTGGCCGGGCTGAGTTTCTTTCTTTTTTTTTTTTTTTTTTTGGGCTGAGTTTCTAAAGCGCTATCTGGCCGTGGGCGTGATGAGCCATATCCTACTGACCGTGTCCATGTTTCTGACAGCGTTGTGGGCCTCACTCTGGACTGTCTCCTCATCTCTGCATTTCCCTGGCACACAGTAGGCCCCAAACGCCAGCAGAGAAAAATGAATGAGTCGCCATTTGTAATAATAAGTCCTTTCGCGTTTGGGCCCGGGGAGGACATGTGCTGGGGTTGATGTCAGTGCCCGTATCTGTCTGCATCGTTGGCCCACAGGCTCTGTCCTTCTTGGCATCGGGGGGAGCCAGCAGAAGGCTTCAGACATAACCCATGAGCAAGAAGAGATGGGGCCCCACTCACCACGATGGGCCCTGGCCACACACAGGGGACAGGTGGCCTCCCCTCACTGGGCTGGGGCTGCCAGGTTCAGCAGGTGTAGGGAGCTTGGCCGATGGGGAGGGGAGGCCAGACCTGGCATCGGCCCCCAAAGGGCACAGCCAGCCATACAGGTGGGCAGTTCCCACCCCGAGGACATTAGCCAGGATGCAAGCCAGATGCCCAGGTGAGAGCCCTGCTCTGACCCAAGAGGAGCTGACCCCAAACCACAGGTGGCCTTCCAGGCTCACCACCTGTCACCTCACAGCAGCAGCCTTGTCACATGTCAGCCCATAGGGCTGGACTGCATTTCCGCAGATTCCCTTCCTGTAGGGTTTAGACATAGTGGGTCCAGAGGGAGAGTCTTGAGGGGGATTTGGAGGGGAAGGGGAAGCTACCCCTTGTCTGGGTCTATGGAGTCACCTGTGGCATGTGGCCAGGCCTGTGACTGTGCCGCCGTCCCCTCCCCCCTTCACCAACTCTGATCCTGGTGCGTGGGGACATCCAGCTCTGTGATGCAGCCCAGTGTCTGCGGGCCGCCCAGCCCCCAGGTCACAGACGCAGCCGGGAGCCGTGCTGAGGCTTTCCGGGGGCTCCAGCTCACGTCTGGGGTGCATCTTGCCCTCTTTCCCCATCGCACAGCACCTTCGCTTCCAGCACCAGACGGCAGCCCCACAGAAGGGGGTTAACCAGGTGCCAAAGTGCGTGTGGTCCAGTTGCTGTAACGAGTCCGTGTATATCTGCACACACACGTATCCGTGTATCCCTAACACCCTCACACCGGCGAGCCTGCCTCTCCGGGGGATACACCAACATGTGTGGGGAATGGAGAGTGGAGGCAAATAACCGTATGATAAATATCCTGAGAAATCATGACTTGAAAGATGCCATCAAAACGAAGTTCCTCTTCTCTCCTGGTGACGTGTCAGTACAGGTGCACCTGTGTCCAATGTCAGTCCATGTCTCTGGCTGGCTGGCTGGCTCTCTGTGTCTTTCTCTCCCTCTCTTTCTGACCATCTTTCCTGAGGCTTTCTTGCCTGTCACCTGGGTCAGACTGCTGGGAGAGGGTGGGCAGGCTGCCTGGGTTCAGCACCACGGACAGAGGAGCTGATCTGGAAGGCCCTCCGCCCCCAGATTTCATCCCCTGTGCCTCGTCATCACTGCCCACGACTCTGTTCATTCATTTGTTCATCCCCTGGGCAGCCTCATCCAGTGCGATGGGGCTGTGGCCACAATAGCAGGAGCTGTGACACCCGTCTGCCCCTGGCTGCATGCACCACATGTGTTAGCTCGTTCAGTCCTCGTAATGGCCTGTGAGGTCAGCAATATTGTGCCTACTTTGCAGATGAGGAAACTGAGATTTGGAGCAAGGAGTGCCTGTCCAGGGTCCCACAGCTGGAATAAGGAGGGGCCAGCAGTCAAACCTGCCCACACAGTCACACCGCCCCCCCCCCCCCACCCCAACAACTTCATGCCTCCTCCTTGCAAAGCTTCAAGGAAGAAGGGGAATGTTGAACAGTTTTAGATACCGCTCACCCACCACCCGACTTTACACTTGGGAATGCTGGGGCCACCTACCCATCAGAGCTACACATTTGTAGAGGAGGCGGGTCTGTCGCTGAACCACCACGGACTATCCCAATGGCCCCGAACCAACCCACAGCCAGCCTGAGTGGAACAGTCAAAGCCTGTGATCAGGAGGAGGGGACAGGCAGGTGGGCTAGCCAAGGGTCCCCGTGTCCCATTGGGTGCCCACTCTCAAGAAGACCTTCCTATCATAATTCTCATGTATTTATAATTCTCATTAATGATTATTAATGATTGCTGATATTTGCGCAGAGCTTTTCTGCTGGATAGGAGCTCTGGACCGGGTGACTTGGCATTTGCTTATGAGTAAAGCCAGAGGCAGAGGCAGACCAGCATCAAGGGAGGGGAGCCAGTGGCACCGGCAGTCCCCGAGATGAGAAGCAGCCACAAGGACAATGCCGGGAGAGCCTGGCCAGGGCTGGCCAGAGGGCCACTGCCCAAAAGTGCAGGGTCTGGCACTTCCGACTTTGAGAGGCTCTGCACAACCAAACGTGTGCCTCGGGGATTAAAGTTAGGACTTCGGCTATTCTTGTGGCCCTTGTGCTTTCTGCGGCCCCCTCTTTGTGCTCTGACGTTTCTCTTTGAATGTGCTTGCTTGTATCGGCTCAGCCTGGGGGAAGTGAGGCCTCACCCCGTCTGCGTCTGGGTCAGAGGGGACTGTGCTGCATGAGGGTCCGGAGCAGCGTCCATCTCCTGAGTGCCGTGCCCGCTTGCTCCCCACGGC
Organism: Panthera pardus; assembly: GCF_024362965.1. Lineage (NCBI taxonomy): Eukaryota > Metazoa > Chordata > Mammalia > Carnivora > Felidae > Panthera > Panthera pardus. The sequence goes on along the minus strand of NW_026526754.1, from coordinate 25,253,268 downwards.
ATCTGTAATGGGGTGTCCCCAGCACAGACGAGGAAACAGAGGCTCAGAGAAGAGAGGGGACCCATCTGGGTGCATCCAACTGGGGAGCGTGTGCACCTGGTCTGTCGACTCCAAAGTCCAAGCTGAATGTGGGCACGTCACCCACTCACCTCTGTTTCCTCAGCTGCAGAATGGAGGTGACGAGAACGCCCATCTCACAGAGTCACGGCACATTGAGCTCGTGAGCATGTGTAAAGCAAGAGCAGAGTGCAGGGAGGGTTGTGAGCAGTTCTGGCCATCTGTACTCACGTACACGTCCCCAAGCCCGAAGTTCACAGTGTTCGTGTTTTCCACACGCAACGCATCCTAGTGGTTTTTAAATATTTGTCTTAACGCACAAAGTTAATGTCTCAGACTACGGTTCTATAAAGTCTTGCTGGTGACAATGGAAGGGCCCCACCTGGAAGGGGACCCAGGGACAGATCCTGAGATGGCCCAGCCTCCCTCCAAGGTCCTGTCTGCTTGGCCGGAGGGCTTAGCATCTTGTTTTGGGGATGGGGGTCCTCCCTCTCCCTTTGTTCCTTCCCCACAGAAACCTGGCTGGATAGAAGAATCCAGGAGGTTCAAACAGAGAGAAGCATAAGCAAGGAAAAGAGCGATGGGGCAGGGCGGTGGCGCCGGGGCAGGGAGCAGCCTCGGAGAAGCTGTGCAGTCATTTCAGTGCCTGGGCTCGTAGGTCATTCCTTTAGGCCCCTGTTAGTGGGGCCACCTTGCCGACACAAACCATCACTGGAACTGGGATTCAGGCAGCATTTCCTGCATGGAGGGAGGTACCAGAGTGCTCTGCCATATCCCTCGTTCTTGCTGTTTCCGTGCATGACCGCTGGCATCCACCTGCCCATCCCATGGCCGTACCTAGAGCTGGAGCCCACATGTGGGCATGTTTATGGGGTAGCTTGAGCTGTGTGTGTGGGTGTTGTGTGCTGAGTGTGATCAGCGTGCCGGGTGCTGTGTGCTGAGTGTGGTCAGTGGGTGTGGGTGTGGTCTATCTGTCGGGTGTGGTCAGTGTAACCACAGCTCCTGTGACATCACCACGACACCTTCCCACCTCCAGCACATGGCCGAGGCGCCTCTGTGATGGTCCTTCTCCTTCAGCACTGAGTATGCAGTGGGCACCTACCGTGTGCCAGGCAGGCCCTGAGGTTTCAGCAGTGGATAACCAGACTCAGATGCTCTTCCTGTGGCACTACCACTTTGGGAGCGAGGCGGGGACAATGCAGTAACCGGGATTAGGGAGGCAGGAGGGTGGTTAAGAGAGGGCTCTATGCGGAGGTGACATTTGGCAAAGACTTAGAGGAGACGACGGAGGAACCCAGCAGACGTCTGGGAGAAGAGGGCCCCTGGGAGGCGGCACAGCACGTGCAAAGGCCCTGTGCAGAACTAGCCTGACTTTAAAAACAAACCAGAGGAAGGAGGCTGGGACCTCTGGGAGTTTGAGGTTTTCCCTCTGGAGATGGGAGCCACGGAGGGTCTCGGGGGAGAGGGGCGTGGTCGGCTTCCCCTCCTCCCACCTCTCTGCCTGCGTCACATCCCTTACTGTTCTTTTCCCGTAATTGTGCGTTTGTTTGTATGGTTGTGTTGAGCCTTTGTCTCTGCCGGCGGGCTGACAGCTCAGGAGGAAGAGGCCACGCCCCACACAGAAAGACTCAGAAGGATGAGGCTTGGGGGGGGGGCCCTTCCCCTGGCTCACACTCTGCAGAGCCATTTCCTCCTGGTGACCGTGGCCCCCAAAGCCCCGAAAGCCAGGGCCCGCCGCTCCTGGGGGGGACCCCTCCGCCCCTGGGGGGGACCCCTCCCTCCGTCAGGTGTCTGCACCTCGGCTCCCGCTCCCCTCCAGTCCTCTGCCTGCATCTGAAAACTTCATGAACGAGAGAAAGGAGGGAGACAATGGCCAGGGAGGGGGGCGGGGGGGGGGGAACCCAGTGTCAAGCCACTCTCAACTCCGCATTTTCCACGGCATTTAAATGCCCGCGAGCAGATTAACGAGGCCTCGGCAGCGGCAGGCGGCGGCACTGCCGTATCTGGAGCGCCAGCCTCGGCCGTGTGAATATTGATGGCCAGGCGGGCTGGAGGCGGCCGCGCGGCTTTATCTCGCGGGCCCAGGCTGCCTGGCCCTTATCGGGCCGGCCCGGCTGCACAGCTGCTCCCGCCTGCCCGCGCCGCCCCCGCCGCCTGCTTTGTAATCAGAAGAGAAGAAGTTGCTGTCTTGATATTTCCATTTTTATCTCTTTTATTGACTTCATTTTCATGGCTTTCGGGGAGTGTTTTCTGTGGTCGCTCACATCTTTCTGCTGCCCCGGCCCCTTGACCGGGCTGCGGGAAAGGGGAGGCGGGGTGAAGACCCGGCGCCCCCTTCTCCAGCCTCGTGGGCCCCTCTTCTCCCCGGTGCCCCTCCCCCCCAGGTCCCTCCCACAGGGCCACACCCTCCAGGTCCAGGGCCCTGGACGTGCAGGTGCACACCCCTCGCCCCGGTCTCGAGCTCCCAGCAGAGCCCCAGGGAGGAATCGGTCTCAGCAAGCCTTAACTGCAGCCCCTGAGGGACCGCGGGTGTGGGGGGGGGGGGGCCGGGCCCGTCACAGGTGAGGGACGGGCACTCCGAGCCTCCTTCCCCTCGGCTGCCTCCATGGATGTGGGGGAGACGTGATTATCTCCCCTTCGCAGACGAGGAAGCCGAGGTTCTGAGGGGTTATCAGTCGCCGCCACCTTGCTCCCCGCTGCTGACTCGTGGCAGAGAGGGACTGCCGAGGGGCCGGGCCTGCAAGATGCGTCTGTGCAGGGCACAGAGCCGGCAGGGAGGAAAGACCCGCCACCGGCTGCTGGCCTCCTGGCTCCGTCCGTCCTCTGAGGGGCAGGGTGGTCAGATCCCCGTTGCAACCATTAGCCAGAGTGTGTGACACAGGGGGCCGAGGGGCCGGGCCTCCCCCGAGAGCCTGGCTGAGTGTCACCAGAGCCCCTGTACTGGGTGGAATAGCATCTCTCCAAAAAATATGTCCCCATCCTGATCCCAGATGTGGGTCGTGAATGTGACCGTGTTCAAAAAGGTCTTTGCAGATGTGATTAAAGAACCTCAAAGTGACACCATCCTAGATTAGGGGCGGCCTCAATCCAATGACTAAAGTCTCTGTAAGAGAAAGATGCAGACACAGGGGCGAGGCCATGTGAGGACAGAGGCGGAGGTGGAAGGACACAGCCGCAAACCCAGCGACGCCTGGGCCCCCGGGGGTGGACGAGGCTGGAAGGACCCTCCCCTGGAGCTTCTGGAGGGGGTGCGTCCCCTCCTGGATCTCAGACTCCAGCCTCCGGAACTGGGAGCAAAGAGACCTCTGTTGTCGAGGTGCCCACCTGCGGCCACCTGTTAGGGCAGCTCTGGGCACTCACACCGTCCCCACGTGGCTGAGACCCCGTCCCTGCCCACCCCAAATCTATAGCAGCAAGCCTGGTGCCTGCTCCCACAAAGGTGCTCTGCAAACATTAGTTGAACGAGCAGATTAACCCAAGCGGAGGGCTCAGGCCTGAGCACCAGGCTGTGCGTGGGGAGTGTGGGTGTGTAGGAGCTGGGCTGCCCCTGCGCCCCCCGCAGCCCCGCATCTCCCAGCCCCTTGTGGTTAGGAGGGCACCTACCCCCTGGGGCTCCAGCTCCTCTCTGGAGGTGCTGAGGCCGTGGCTCTGGGAGGTCTGAGCAGGGCGGGGGCGGGGGGGGGGGGGGCTCCACTCACAATGACGTTTGCACGAGAAGGAAAAAGTCTTGCCGACTGACCTGCTCCGGCGGCAAGCCCGGCCCACCCAGACCAATATGGTGGTGGCCCCCACGGACCGAGGGACTTAGGTGGCCTGTGTTTGCAGGTCATGGCACGAGCCGGTGCTTATGAAGAGTGCGATCACCAGAGGCCACTGCAGCAGGGGGGGTTAGACGTGGCTTTGGATGTTCTAAAAAGAGGAAATCAGAGAATCTGTGTGCTGTTTGGGATATGTTATTTTCCACAATTCGTGCTAAAGAACAGAAAGGCTGGCAGCTGGTGCGGACCAGTGTGGTTTCTGTCACTAAAGAGAAGGGTCAAAGCCGGAGGCGATGCTGAGGCTCGGTTAAGCCATTGTTCCCACCAGCCACCGCTCCCAGTCGGGGGGCCTCCGATGACTGCCATGGGGGTTGGAGAGAAGCCCCTGGGCTTGGGAGGGACGCCTGGGAGATGGGCCAGACCAAGGTGTCCCTGGGATGAGGGGCATTCCCACGTTAAGCCACTCCCTGCCCAGGGATCTGGGGTGCCGCTCCCCCTGCACGCAGCTCCCAGGTTCCACACCAGCAGGGCTCTGGCCCCTGGGGGCCAGGACTAAAGGCTCAGCGGAGGTGGGAGCTGGACAAGCCCAAGGACAGCCAGGCCCCTCAGGCCGGTGGTGGCAAGGCGTGACGCAGACCCCCACGGCCCACCAGGCACCTCCAGGACAGAGGACGGTCCCCAGGGCTGCCCACCCCACACAGCACACGGCAGACACTGTTTGCAAGCCAGAGACACTGAGGTCCAAGAGCTGGAGAGATGGGGTCAGCCCGGACACGGCAGGGCCAGCGGGGGCGGCCCTCGTGCCCCCGCGTGAAGGCCAGGCCCCTCCAAGGTAGAGGCCCTTAGGCACCACACGCAAAGCCCGTTAGTAACAGAAATAAAAGGCCGTGTGCTCCCTGGTAGCATCCTCGCCGGGGGCCAGGTGTTCAGTTAGGGTCTGTCCAAACTGCTCTTACAGCTCCCCCACCCCATGTCCGCCTAGACCAGCCCCTGTTCCTTCCTGTCCCCCCCACAAATGTCTCCCACCCGAAACGGCCCCCTCCCTCCAGCCAGGGTGCAGACTCCAGCCTCCAGGTGAATCTCGTGGGATTTGGGGTTTCCTGTTCTTCTAGCTGAACATAAGCTTCCCATGCCCTCGGTCCCAGGAGCCAAACCACATTCCTCCGCCCTGGGCTAGAGCGGACACCACGGCAGACAGGCCCGCGCTCCGGGCCCCGGGCCCCGGGCCACAGGCTCACCTCGGGTCCGCAGGCCTGATGATTGCGGAGAACCGCTCTGTCTCCTGGGGCACAGCCCAGACCAGGTCCCTGAGGCCACTCCCCTGGGCCAGCCAGGCCCCGTCCAGCTGCAGAGCTGCAAACGAAGATATTTCTGTTGTTGCCAGGGGCAGGTTTGCGGTCCTTTGTCATGAGCCTCAGGGCACTCGTCCAGTGTGCGGGACCGCCCTCTTAGCACCCTGGGCTCGGACACCTGGGCCCAGGCTGGGCTGTGACGAGGAAGACCCAGGGCTCGGGGCAGGGGAGATGGCAGCAGGGGTCACCTGGTCTCCCCCTGAGCCCCACCCCACAGGAAGTGGGTCCTACGCCAGTTTGTAGAAGCGAAGGGTACGTGACTTCCGGAAGGACAAGAAACGCCGACCAGCAAAGATTCCTCAGCTAGGACACAAAAAACATTTGCTGTGGGAGAAAAAGTAGAAAATAGGACTTCGTCAAAAGTAACACCTTCTGCTCTTCCCGGGACTCCGTTAACGAAGCGAAACAGCAAGACACAGAGAAAATACGCACAGTACGTACATGTGACTCTTTGCGTTGACGATTCATAAGGAATTCTTGTGGCTCTGCAACAAAAGTACAGACACCCAACGAAACGTGGCCCAAACATTAGACACTTGGGTAAAAGAAGACAGACAGATGGCCAACGACCACGTGAAAAGATGCTCGACGTCCCTAGTCGGAGAAATACCAATTCATTGCATATCGCTGCACATCAACTAGAAAGACTCAAATTGAAAAAAGAAAAGAAAAACCTGGGGCACCTGAGTGGCTCAGACGGTTGAATGTCCGACTCTTGATGTCGGCTCAGGTCATGATCTCACGGTTCGTGGGATCGAGCCCCAAGTCCGGCCCGGTGCTGACAGCGCGGAGCCTGCCTGGGAATCTCTCCCTCTCTCCACCCCCCCCCCCACCCCGCTCTCTCTCTCTCTCAAAATAAAACTTAAAAAAACAAAAACAAAAATGTCTTGTTAAATTCCAAAAAAACAAAAAACCTGACTATCAGATGTTAGCAAGGAAGTGGAACTCGTGGGGACGTAAAATCAGGGCAAGTACCTGAGAAGACAGTTGGGAAATTTCTCACGAAAGTGAACGTCCTTGCCACGTGACCGGCGCTTGCGCTCGGAGGCACCTCCGAAGGAAGGGAAGGAAGGGAAGACCAGCGGTCTTGCGCACAGACGTCCGCGGTAGCTCAGCCCGCGATAGCGAAACACCGGGAAGAACCCGGCGTCCACAAGTACAGGTGCTCGCGTGCCGGGAGGACGGCGTGGGAACTCAGGGCACGAGCACGTCCCCGGAGCGTCGTGCCGCTGCGCGGAAGCCGGGCGCAGAACGTGTGTACCGCGTGACCCTGCCGCCGTGCCGAAGGGCCAAACGCATCTCGTTAGGATAGCGGTCCGGTGGGTGCTTGAACTAGGGGCGGGAAGAAGCGATTTTAGGGGGGTACCAAGCGACGGAAGCGTCCTCTGCCTCGTGTGCAAAGTGGGCGTGTCGGTCCCCACGCCTTGCGCCGCGTGCGTGCGTACGTGCCGCCGTCTGCGAGCTGGCGTTAACCAGGCCCGGGCAGCGGGGAGGAGACCGACGCTGCTGCGCGCGATGGCCCCGGGCGGCCCCGGCCCTGCGGCGTCCGGCCAACCACAGGCGTTTGCTCCTTGCTCACGTTACTTGGCGGCGGTGACAGGTTGGCTGTGGTGGCTCTCGTTCCCGCTCACAGAACGAGGCCCTTGGCGCCTCCCGAAGCTGCCGCTCTGTCCCCACACGTTGCACGGGCCACGATGCCAGGGGACCCCGCCCGACGCTGGAGGAAATACTGCCTCTCCAGAAAGCAGGGGCGGGGTGTACCCTTGCCGTAGGGAAGGTCAGGGAGTGCGTCATTGCAGAGGCATCGCCGGCCCCTGGGGAAGCCAGCAAAGGCGGCCCAGGGCCCTGAGCTGGGGCTGGGAGGTCGCGTGATACAGGCGGTCCAGGGGGAGGAAGCGTCCCCTGAGCCAAGCCAAGATGATGGATGCCAGCGGGCGGTGACAATCGCCACCCTCACCGAGCCTGACCGGCCCCAGCCTGCCCGAGGCACATTTTAACTCCCCAGATCCTCACACGGCCCCGTGGAGTGGAGGAGCGGGAGGTGTAGACAGGCCATGGGACCTGCCCAAAGGTGTGCAGAGAATGGAAAGTGACCCGGCAGCGGGGGTTCCTCTTCCACAGCCGGTCCCTGGGGTGTGGACAGCAAAGGTGAGCCTGGGGCTCCCTGGGGGCGGCATGCCAAATTGCCAGGACTCACCGGGTCGCACCGGGCCACATGACAGCCAGCCACAGCCAGCCTAGCCTCTGCCAGCCAAGCGAGTGGCCAGGCCAGCTGGCTGTGTGCCAGGATGCCGGCAGCCGGGTGGGGCTGGGGGGAGGGGCAGGAGAAGGTGGGGGTTGGGCACCGCTTCCTACCTGTCTCCTCCCTCAGGTGGCACCAATTTTTAGCACCAAATCTTCACAGCCAGGATGCAAGGGTCCAGGGCTGTGGGATGAGCTCAGCCCAGGTGCAGGGAGCCTTGCCAGGCGGGGAGTCTGCCACGCACAGAGAGCCCAGCGGGGGCACGAGGCCAGCGGGCTGGCAGAGGGCCCTGTCCCTTCTCCCCCGGCACTGTCCCTGGGGCCCTGTCTCTCCCTGGCACTGTCCCTTCTCCCCCGGGCCGCCTGCCTGCTCCGAGGCCCTCTTCTGCCCTCCGACAACTTTGGAAGGTGCAGCACCAGGTCCCCGATCTCTTCCCATTCATTTGCGCCCGCTCCCCCAGCCGCTTCTGACACGCCTCCTCTCTGGCCACCAGCTCAGAGCTTTGCTCTGCGGGCCCATCTCGCCCGAAGGTGCCCATCTCCAGCCAGCTGATGGTGCAGAGTGAGCTCCCCTCCACACCGCTCCACCTGCCGCTCTACCTTAATGGGGTCCAGGCCAGCCTCTTCCCTCCCTGGCCCCGCCGGCTCTCCTCCCATCCTCCCCTGACACCGCCCGGTCCCAGCCTCAACAGCGACTCCCCGTCGAGAGGCCCAGGGGCCCTGCATGCCCTCTGACCCGCCTCGTACAGCCCTGGCTCCCTGCACTCCAACCCCACTGCCCTGGAGCACGCAGCCCATGTGCCACTGAGACGGGTGGCTGTGTCCGGCGGGGAAGGGGCCGTCCTGACCCCGGGCCGTCCACCAAGCGTCCGGCCGTTGAGGAGAGAGGTGCCCAGTCTGAGGGTCACTGGATTGGAAAACTAAAGGGTTTTATTTTACTTTCATTTGTATCTTCTTGGATGCACTTTTTTTTCTGTAAAGCCAAGTTGCTGACCTACATAAATCTACTCCTGCCTGAAAATCTCTTTTTTTAAACCTTTATTTACTTACTTGGAGAGAGGCAGAGAGAGTCCCAAGCAGGCTCTGCACTCTCAGTGCAGAGCCTGACCTGGGGCTGCATCCCGTGACCGTGTGATCATGACCTGAGCCCAAACCAAGAGTCAGATGCTCAGCGGACTGAGCCCCCGGGCGCCCCTCCTGAAGTTCCTTGCGAGGCACGTCAGCCGGGGCTGCATGCCCTCCGTCGTGGTTTGAAGACCCGTTTCCCCATCTTGAAGGCAATTGCAATGACGTCCGGGTTGGTGGTGTTCATTCCTCACGGTTTCCTTGCCACACGGCTCCCAACAGGGACCCCGTGTGGCGCTCCCCCCGTTCCTCTGCGGGTGACACCCCTCTGGCCCCTCACAGGACGCTGGCTCTGTCTCTTGTTTTCTGCACTTTGGATGTAAGACGTGTGAGCGTGGGGGGGTTCGTGGGGGATCCTTGTCCTTGTCCTGCTCGGTCTTCTCCGAGCTTCTAGGGGCTGTGGTTTGCTGTCTGCCATTAATTTGGCGAAGTCCTTGGCCATAATTCCGTCCCAAGTTTCTTCCCGGTTCTCTGGCCTTTCCTTCCTGCGTTTGAGGCCTGCGTGCGTGTGCTCCTTCTGCCTCTGCTGTATGGCTCCTGGACGCTCTCTGTTCCCTTGTTGTGGACTCAGGACCCGTCCGTTGGCCTCCCTCCGGCTCGCTGACCCCCTCCACCCTGCGGAGTCCGGGTAGGAGCCCGTGACGGCGCTGCCCGGTTCCGTCCCAGTCCCGACCTCTAGCAGCTCCTTCGAGTCCGGATCGCCTGCCTTCGCCATCCACCTGTTCTTCGTGTTGTCCACTCCCCTCGCCCCGATCCCTGGACGTATCAGTCCTAGTTGGTCCAATTCCGCTGATCACGCGGCGTCTGTGTTTGTGCCTGCTCTGATGCCCGTGTGGTGTCCCCAGTCTGTGTGTTTTCTTGCCTTTTGGAACGCGGAAGCCAGACGTGCCGGCTCAACAGCAGCCCCAGAACTTCTGGCGGGCGTCGGATCTGAGCGTCCGGGGATGGGGTGCCCAGAAGTGCACCTGTGCCCCAGCGGGTCGCCCCTCGTGCCGCTCCGGGGCCTGGTTTTCGTGGAGACAGTACAGCAGCCAGGCCCACGAAAAGCCGGGCAGCCCGGGGCTCCTTCCCTGAGGAGCGGGGGTCTGGGCAGCAGAACCTTGTCGGGGTGAGAGTCCAGAGCGGGAGGTATGAGCCCCAGGCCCAGGACCCTTAGCAGCGGTGGGCCGCGTTAGCTTTCCGCGTGTTCCCTTAAAACTTTCCCCAGAGGGGCGCCTGGGTGGCGCAGTCGGTTAAGCGTCCGACTTCAGCCAGGTCACGATCTCGCGGTCTGTGAGTTCGAGCCCCGCGTCAGGCTCTGGGCTGATGGCTCGGAGCCTGTTTCCGATTCTGTGTCTCCCTCTCTCTCTGCCCCTCCCCCGTTCATGCTCTCTCTCTGTCCCAAAAAAAATAAATAAAAAACGTTGAAAAAAAAATTAAAAAAAAAAAACTTTCCCCAGAAAACAGGACCAGTCACAATTCTGGAAAAGATTTCTTAGGGCAAATTCCTGGAAGGAGCAAGGACAGACACAGACCCAGGGAGACAGAGATGTAGACCACTGACGGGAGCTGCCCACAGAGGGGCTGCCCTCAGGGTGGTACACAAGCCCTGGAGGTGTTTCTTGGGGACCTGACCCCCCCCCATCCCCGCCCCGCTCTGGCCCAACCGCCGTGGGTCTTCCCCGGATGGCCTGAGACAGGACGAGGACAGACTGGCTGACACCTTGTCAGGTCCTGGGCACGGCGTCTGCCTCATCATGTGCCCCAGTGTGTGTGCCCCGCGTGTGCCCCGGCAGGCGGAGGGGGGCCTAGGTAAGGGAGAGGATGCCCACCCACACGCGGCCCCAGGCGGGATCACACCAGTTGGGGAGCAGCCCCTCCCAAGCTCTAGCAGGACATTCACACCTTCCACCCTCCTGCACCTCCTCGGCTGGAGCTGGGACCCTCGGGGAATGGCTGGGGGCCCGGGGTGGGGGTGGGGGCTGCCGTAGGGGATTGTGTGCGCCTGGCAGCCCGGATTAGTGACCTATTAGGAGCACCGATGGGTACGTTCAGTCAATGCTGCTTTTGACTCATCCTCAAAACCTGTATTATTGGCCCAACGGAGTGTGACCGGCTCCTCAAGGATCTGTCCAAGCCACGTGAGTGCAACTAATGCCACAGGCTGTGAGGCAGGCGGCCAGGAGCTCCAGGGCGGCGGAGGGCTCTCCCCCGCCGGGGGCCCAGCCCGCGTGTGCAGCCCCATCCGCCCCCCCACCCCCAGCCCCAGGTCAGGCCCTCCCCTGGCCCCACACCTCCCTGTCTGTGTGGGAAACAGGGGAAAACGCTCCCACTCCAGGCCGATGTGGGCGTGAAATGCAGGATACTTAACTGTCACGGGTTGAACTGAGCCATGTTGAGGCCGTGACCTCCGGTATCTGTGAACGCGACCTTCTTTGGAAACAGTGTCGTTACAGATGTACTGTCTGTATACAGTCGGGGGCTCGCACAGCAGACGGGGGGCCTGGGGCGCAGCTGCAGGGGGGTGCACTTGCTTCACCACGAAGAAGGCAGGAAACGCTGAGAAGCAGCTGTCCTGTCGGGGCGAGGCACTCACTCGGTGCGTGTGTGCAGATGTGCACGCGTACGTGCACGTAACGTGCACAGCATTTCTAGAACGCACGTGAGCCCGCAGAGCTCCGGCTGGGTGCACCGTGTGTTCCTCACTATAGACTGCACCCAACGAGGCTTGAAAGCCGCGGATCTGGGCGCCTCTCGGTAGGAACACCAGCACACGTGTTCATCCGATTCCTGTCCGTGAGTCTTCTGAGGGGCTGGTGACCCCGAGGGACCTGGCTCCCGGCCGCTCCGTGGGGTCGCAAGAGCACTGGCCGCGCGGGAGGACGCAGCCCAGGGGCCCTGGTCCCACACCTCAGCCCAAAAGGAGACGGCCCCCAACCTGCCACAGCCCCCCACGGCCACTGCCAAGGGCCCCGGCACGTCCACACCCAGTGAAAACCCAGGGCAGGAGCCGACGAGAGAGGACAAGGCCCCTCTGGGTTCTCCCCCTGCCTGGACACCAACCCCCTACCTTTGGTGGACGGGACAGCTGGTCTCCCTGGGGGCCCAGGGCCAGTGCCCATCTGGCTGTCCCTGGAGCCACAGGGCCGTAAGGACAGGAGGCAGGAGGCAGAGCTGTGGCCCCCAGGGCCCCTGTGTTCACACCTGCCCGGCAGCCCTGTGGTCTCTTCCTGCAGCGACAGATTCACCCCTCTCTCCGTCCCCACCACCGCCTCCTGCTCCAGCCTGGTCATCAGACGCCTGAATCACTGCTGGCCGGTCTCGCTTTCCTCATGGGGGGGGGGGGGGGGCCAGAGTGAGGACGGAGGGAACATCTGTCCGCCTTTTTCTTTTCTCTTCCCCGCTTGAAATAAGACTAGTAGAGGTGTTCGTGACATACAGTGGACAGGTCTCAATGTGAGTCCCAAAGCAAGATTAAAAGGGTAATATTTGTTCAGTCCCAACCTTGTCTGAGCAAAGATCTGAAGGAGGTGGGGAGCAGACCACGTGGCCCCTGGGGTGAGTGTTACAGGCAGAGGGCACCGCAGGTGTGAAGGCCCTGAGGTGACCATGGCCATCCCAGCTGCTGTCCGTCTCTATTCAGGGAAGACCTTGGCCCTGTCGCTGCTGAAATTCTGCTCCTGTGCCCACAGTGGGGTCTCAGGGCAAAGGGCCCGGCTGGCCCTGCGGGTCCCCACCTCGAAGCTGGTGGGTGAGGCTCTTTGTACGTCTTGCCCCAGGATGCTCCCCGGTGGGCGTGGGGAGGAGCCAGTCCCTTCCGGAGGAAGGGTTGTTTGGGCTGCTAGGCTCCTGGGGCCGGCAGGGGTGCGCAGAAGGGGGGAAACGGGCAGCAGGTGCTGCTTCTAACAGCTTTGACTGGCTGCCAGTTGCCTCTGAAATCCAGAGCACATCTGCGTTCATCAGTTGGCCAACAGATGGGCCCGGTTTAATATTTTTGGATTCAGTTAGACTCCAGGCTGACGTGAACCCATACGGAGCACAGGTGTGAGCGAGGCAGCATCCTGCGGCAGGCAGGGCAGGGTAGGAGACTGTCACCGGCGGAGCAGAGTTGCAGAGGGCAGGGGATGGGGACTTGCTTGGGGCGGGAGACCCTCCAGGTGCCCCTGGGCTAAGACCCTCGGGTTTGCCCGCAGATTTCGATGGAAGCTTCTTGCAAAGCACCGGACGCCGTAATCCTCCGGTCTGTCCTGGAGGTGATAACGGGCTGCCCAGCAGAGATAATTTGGACAGAGGCAGAGCAGAGCCTGGGCCGATCCAGGTGGCCAGTGTCGCGGTGACTTTCCCACCAGTAACTGCTGTTGTTACTTAATCGTGTCACAGGCAGGAAAGCACCCACCCCGTGCCCGGTATCTCTGGGGCCACCTTCTCTGCTGGCCGGGGGAAGTTCCCAGGAACCATGATAACACTGCCGGATGTGGCCTGGACTTCGCAGCTCCAACCAGGATCCTGCAGACAGCTCCCCCCCCCCCCCGCCCAGCAACTGTTCGAGGCGGGAGCGGGGTGGCAACATGACCGAGGTGCCCGGGGCGCCCGGCCACGAAGGTGTCCTGTGGCCAAGGCCCTCCGGCTGGTTGGCAGCAGTCCCGGCCAGGGGTCTCCCTGCACTCAGGGCTGCGCAGAGAACAGCCTGCTTCCCGTCAAAACGCCTTGTCAGCCCAGCTGATGCTGGGGAAACTGAGGCCCGGGGCAGTCAGGGAGGTTGTCCCGAATCCCGGGTGTGCAGCTGGGGCTGTGGGCACAGCGGCTTGTGTGTACAGCCACTGCTTTACCAGCCTGGCCTGTGGATCCCCGGAGACCTGCCGCGTTTCGTGGGCGTCCCTTGTGGCTGTGGAACGTGAGATTCTCCGGCCTCAGCCAGCCCGTCTTGTGGGGCCCCCACGATGGCGGCTGCGCAGGAGGACTCAGTCATGGGGTGGCAGCGGGGAGCAGGCTCCTACCTGAGGGGCTCCAGTCACACACACACACACACACACACACACGTGCACAGAGGCCTAGCCGGCCACGTCCAGCCTCCCGGGCCCAGTACAGAGGAGCCCGTAGTTCACATATTCATTCCTTCGTTCATTCATTCATGCATTCATTCGTTCAACAAATAACCATCGAGCACCTGCCGTTGTTTCAGGTACAGGTACAGGTGCTGGGGGGTGTGGCCAGGAAGAGACAGGCGCGGGTTCTCCGTAAACATAATATCAATATTTGGAGCATGAACAAAGAGCTAAAGAACTCAAGATGCTTCACTTTAAAAGAATTTTTCAGTGCAAACAATAAAAGCTGACCTGGGGTCTCGGCACATGCTAGGCGACAGACAGGAAGTTACACGAATCTCCACGAGCCTGCTGGCCGCCCGCGGGAGGAGGACATCGCTGAGGGTCCTGCCGTCTTAGGACAGTGCGGTGGTGAGCACGAGAGGGGACACCGGGCCAGCAAGCAGCACACACCCCCACCCAGCAGCGGCCCGTCTGGTCGGGCGGAGGGAACTGCCACGTCAGCTTCCCACGGAGCCCCAGAGCTGTCCCGAGCGCCTGGCCGGGACCGGCCCCTGCTCCCATCGCCGCCATTACAGGGCCCACACGAAGGGCCAACCCTGAGGCCCGGGGCACCGCCACAAGGCTTGGAGCCTGGTGTCACCCCCTGGACAGACCCACAGCCGCCTATCACCCTGGGGGGTCCAGCGCCAGCCGGGTCCAGGCCTGTATCCTCCCCTCCTAACCCACCTCTGCGTCAGCCTCAGAGAGGCTCCACCTCTCCTTCTGGGCCCTACCCCTCCTGTCTTCCCAAGCCCTTACCCCTGTCCCCACCCTCCCAGGCTCCCACGGCAAGCTCATGCCCTCCCAAAGGCGAGGACCACCAGGGATGTTCCCTTGTCACCAGGCACAGCCATGTGACCCTTCAGCCAATGAGCTTAGAGGAGACCTGCCTGGAGGTTCTGGGAAAGCTTGCCCTCCCTGGCTCCCTTTCTTCCTTCCTTGAAAGCGATGGCCAGAGGCTGTGATAGTCGGAGCTCCAGCAGTGATCTTGGAGCCATGAGGCAATACGCCAGAAGACAACATGCCCACGCACAGCGGAAGACGGAGCGAGGACGGAAGGAGGAGAGGTACCTGATGACGCCACCCTCCCCTAGGCGCCGGGCAATCCGGTACCTGTGTTAGGTAAGCCCCTGCTGGCTGGGTTCTCTGTTACCTGCAGCTGGAAGCATTCCACGGAAATACACAGCTTCGTGCCTGTGAACTCCTGGGCCTGACGTGGGCCACTGCCAGCCCTGTTGGGAGCCACCCGCAGAGAAGAGCTCGCAGACAGGGTCAGGACAGCTCTGCCGCTCCTGGCCACGTGACCGGGGCGGCCGCGGAACCTCCCCACCTGGGTTCCCGTTTCCCATTTGAAACTGGAGAGGGCCCTCCCTGCAGCCGCCAGCCAGCCGAGCCCCTCTAGGGCGCTCCAGTCTGGCCCCACGCCCCAGGCCATCTCTGAGGCTTGGTCAGCTAGGTCACCCACGACTCCAGACTTCGGGAGAGGAGCTCTCCTGGGGGAGTGAGTGAGTGGTGGACGCCCTGGGGGAAGGGATGTCCCAAGAACTGCCCAGAGGCCAGTGTGGAGATGAGCTCAGAGGAAAGGCTGCTCTGGGCCTGGAGTGCTGAGCTCCATTAGCCTTGCTTCCCCGAGAGATGGGGAGCCAGTGAAGGTTCTTGGGTGGAAGCATTCCTCCAGTCCAGGCTGAGCACTGACCTGCTCCTATCTCCCGGGACTCCCAGGCGTCTCTGAAGGTCTGCTGCCAGGGGGCTCAGTCTGGTGGGGGGAGGAGGCAGGGATTCTGAGGTCCTCTGTGTGGCCTCTGATCCCTTCTGCCCCGAGCAGACAATCCTGCCGCAGAGCATCTGGTCCTTCCCCCGGCCTGGGTGGGAGCCAAGGGAGAGAAACGGTGCTGATGCCGCGGCCCCCCCCGGCCCCAGGCGCGTGCCTGAGCCCCATCTCATCCCAGGACCAGGGCCGCAGGCTCCGTCCCGCCCCGCCTGGCAGATGGGAAAGCGAGGCCTGGGAGGTGAGGTCCGGCCCAGCCAGACGCCCCCAGGGGCAGCTAGGCCCCGGCAGGTGGGGAAGCAGTCTGTCCCGCACGAGCCTCCCTCCCCTCCTCGCCAGGAGAGGCAGCTGGAAGGGGAGCCATATGGCCCAGATTCCCAGCTTCCAGGAGCCGTGCGGGAACAGCACCTCACCTCCCGGCTCCTCTCGTGGCTGAAAATATTTACATCCAAATATGTCCCGATGTGCCATATTTTTGCCTCCAGCCAGCCTGGGAGCCTGTCCTCACCACCTGGGAGGCAGCTATGCCTGGCTGGGGACATTTGCCTTCTAGGGGAGCTGACGGCAATTTGCAAGACCGCCCAACAAAGGAGCCCTGGGGGCGGGTCTCAGGGTTCTGAACCAGGATGAGGCCCGAGCCAGACCTGCAGGGCGCTCCTGGCCCGGGGCCTTTGCACGTGCTGCCGGCTCTGCCCGGAGCCTGTCCCACAGGAGAGACACGGTAGCACCTCCCCCAACCCCGTCACGTCCCCTCCGGTGAGAAGCCCTCTCCCACCTCACTGCCAACCCTCTTCGGGGCTATTTTCCTTCCCAGCAGCCTGGCCGTGTTGTGTCAGACCTGCGGGTGGGACTTGGCTTCGCCCGCCCAGTTCCCCAGCACAGAGGACAGCCTCGTCCCAGTCGGAGCAACCGTGTGTGTGGAAGGAGGGTGCTGGAGGGTCGGGAGCCCCAGCAGCCGCCGGCATGGCGTGGGGGGTCACCCAGATCCCCGTAAAGTGGGGCGACGAGTAACAACAGCCACGCCTTCGCTGTGCCGACAGCCCTCGGGGCGCAAGCTGGGGGCTTCGGGCCACGGAAATTCATCCCATTCTGGGGTCCTGGAGGCCAGAAGTCCACGACCAAGGTGTCTGCACGGCCACGCTCTGTCTAAAGCTTCAAGGGAAGCGTGCCATGGGCTGACACGTGTCCCCACAAAACTCCGACGTCAAAGCCCTGAGCCCGTGTGTCTCAGAATGTGGCCGTATTTGAAGGCAGCGTCTCCAAAGAGGTGATTACCTTTAAGTGGAGCTGTGAGGGAGCCCCTCCCCCGTCCTGGCCGCTCTCCTTGCAAGAAGGGGCGGTTTGGACACACAGAGCAGAGACTCAGACGCACAGGCCCACACGTGGCGCCTCCAGCAGCTTTGGTGACGGCCACCGAAACCCGGGGCTAAATACACCGTGGCCCGTCCGCACGAGAGAATGTTATTCGGCCCCAAAAAGAAGGCGGCGGAAGCCACGGAAAGGCACCGAGGACTCTTAAACGCACATTGAGCGACAGGAGCGAATCCGGAAGGCCTCGTGCTGTGTGAGCCCACCCACGTGGCATCTGGAAAAGGCAATTCCGTGGAGCCGGCTAGAGGATCGGAGGTTGCCAGGGGCCGGTGGGGGGATGAGTAGGTGGGGCCCAGGGGACTCTTAGGGCATCGAAAATACCCCATCTGGTATTATAACGATGGCGTCTCATCTCTGCACGTGTGTCCAGACCCACAGAATGTCCCGCACCGACGTGGCCCTAAGGTGACCTGTGGACTCTGGCTGAGGACAGTGTGTCCCTGCGGGCCCGCCAGCTTAGCTAAGGCATGGCTCTGGTGGGGGGCGGGGATGAGGGGGAGGCTGGTGGGGTCGCAGAGGGCCCGTGGGAAGTCTCTGTACCTTCCTCTCAGGTCTGTTGTGAGTCTAAACCTGGGCGGCTCAGTCAGTGGAGCGTCTGACTCTTGATTTCAGCTCAGGTCACAATCCCAGGGTTGTGGGATTGAGCCCCACGTCAGGCTCTGCACTGAGCACGGGGCCTGCTTGGGATTCATTCTCTCTCTCTCTCTCTCTCTCTCTCTCTCTCTCTCTCTCCCCCCCCCAATAAAAAATAAAATAAATTTTAAAAAACATTCAAAAAAACCAAAAATTAGGCCCCAAGGAGCTGATTAATAATAAATTGTTTATCATATCAGAAACTGACACCTGCTTTTAGAGGAAAACCAAGCCGGGAGAGGGGGAGGGGTCGTAGGGTGGAAGGCAGGGAGCCTTTCCAACAAGGTGGTCTGGAAAGGTGAAGAGTGGGAAGGAAGGGGATGAGCTGCGGGTAGGTGGGGGAGGAACCTTCTCGGGGGAGTTGGCACTCGTGCTAAGGCCCTGGGGCACTGAGCCTGGGCTATGCATGGAACAGCAAATAGACCAGAGTGAGTGGGGGCAGTGTGACAGCAGATGAGGCCCGAGACCCTCTCTTGGAAGACTCCTGGTCCCACCCCACCCCCAGCACACTCTTGTGAGCCTCTGGAGACCCCAGGGGATTGGGGTTTATTGAGTCACCTGCAGCCTTCCCACCCCAGGACCCCCAGATTCCCTGCCACAGATCCCAAGGCCCCTTCCCCAGGAAGGGGACTGGGTGAGCTTGGAGAAGCCAGATAGGGGGCGGGAGAGGGTCCCTAGACATGGGGGTGGAGTCAGCTTCTGGGTGCCTGAAGGACAGATGGGTCACAATCTGTGATGATGTGGGAAAGGAGGTGAGTGAGCTGGCATTTGTCCCCCACCCAGGGGCCTCCCCTCCCCCACCCCTCCCTGATCTTCCAGTTTTCTCTGAGAAGGACCCTATGCCTCAGCCCCACGCGGAGCACCTCCTGGGACCCGGAGGGCTGCCCCGGGGCCCCTGGGGGTACAGAGCCAGGTCGGGTGTCTGGGCCTGATATGCAGAACTCCCTCTGTAGCAGGAGGTCCCCACAGCCTCAGGGAAGCCCCCACCCCCACAGTGGGCAGCGATGACTGTGATAATGGCCGAGTCCTGGTGCTGATCTCATATGACTCCCTGCGTGGGTCTTGGGCCACATGGTGGCACCTCCCTCTGCAGGTGCATCAGGGCATGATGGTGACAGAAGGGTCCTGCCGGCCTCAGCTCGTGTGGCCCAGAGCAGACAGGAAATGTGACAAGGTTGAACCAAGTTTAAGCAGGCCTAGTGAAGGCCACAGAACCTTCTAGAAGTGGCCAGGACACAGAAATAAACAAAGGGTGAATAGGCACCACGTCCATCAGGCCTGCCTTAGTTGCCGTGTCCAGAACATCATTCAAACCAGCTTAACGGCAGGGAACTTCTAGTGCCTGTAACACTGACAGGCAGGAGGGTTTCAGGCACGGCTGTATCCAGGGGCTCGGCGATGTTGTCTGGATCTGGTGCTCCAGCTTCTGTCCCCTTCTCCACCATTCCTGGCACAATGGCCGCTGCAGCTTCAAAGGGAGCCCATCACAACCCAGCTGGGAAAAAACGCACTGCCTCACCTGAGGACCTGCGGACCTGTCTCAGGGGAGACTCCTACGGGCTGCCCTGGGTCATGGGCCCTCTCCTTTGTAGGTGGCTAGCACAACTGCACCCCTCTGGGGGCGGAGTTCCCCAAAAGACTCAGAAGTGGGTGGGAAGAGAGCCGGCCCCAGGGGTGTGACTTGGCAGGTCCCAAGGGGCTGAGAATTTCTGGCACATTCCCGGGGGTGCTGACCCTGCCAGCCCGGGCCCTGCCCTCCCCAGGGCTTCCGCTTTGCCTCCTGAGGTGTCTAGGATTTGGAAGGAACAGGCGCAGGCAGGGAGCCGTGATCTGGGGCCACAGGAGCCACAGGAGCAGAGGCACGGAGTTTCAGCAAGAAAAGTTGGGGATTAAGGCAAAACGTAAGTGGCGGTACAGGTTGAGGGGCCCCTCTCTGGTCACGGTGAACTAGAGCCTCGTGGGCAACCTCCACACCGCAGGCCACGCACGGGAAGCAGGCGGCACGTTCTGCCCGAAGTCACCGTGGCCGACACCCCGAGGGCGTGACAAGCATCCACGGGACACAGAAACGCTGCCTTCAGTGGGACCACAGGGCTCCCCTCTGCTGCCCAGTTTTATTCCTTAAGACGAGAAGAGCTGACGTCTGACATGTGGCCGTCCGGTGGGGCTGAGTGGTTGCTGTGCGCGTGCGTTATGGTCTCTAGTCTCGTGGGTGCGTTTGAAAAAATTGTTAGTGTGAACTCAAGTTTTTTAAAAGCAGAGCAAATCTGAAATATAGAAAAGTCTTTTCTGAGGGACACCGGCCGGTTTCCAGCGCAATGCAAGGAAAGATCATTTCCACGTGGGAGAACATCAGTGATGCCCACAGACGTGGTGGGGATCACACAGCCCCCAACAACCAGCGTCTGCAACACGGTCCTTCGGGGAAGGTCAGGCCTCAGTGTTTCTCATCCTCAGCACACTCCCTGATCTTTCTGGGCCCCTGAACAGCCTCATTCCCTCTGGCCAGGCCCGGTGGGGGCCCCCACGGCTGCCTGGAGTAGCCCACTGGTGGGGACCCTTCACTCAGGGTCTCCTGGGAAGCCTTACCCCAGTCTCAGGGGCATCCCTACAAAGGCAAGCGGAATGTCCCTCGGCTCAGAGGGCCTGGCCGCCACCTGACCTCACCCAGCACGAACCATTTCCCGGGTTATTCTCCCCATGTTGGTGCTCTTCTTTGGCTGGGTCTACAAAGTTCCCAGGCTCTGGTAGAATGTTCCGGAAGATTCTAGAAGGTTAGTTGGTGCACCAGAGCCCATCTTCTACCCTTGTAAGCTGTTGTCAGTCCCAAGGAGAAAAAAAGGGCAAACAGGAAAAACGACCTCCCCTTTTGACTCTTTTCTTCTTGTTGTTCTTTCTGGACCAAACGCACTGCGCCCAGGCCGGCTGAGCCTGGCCTCATGGCCTCGTGAGCTCAGTCAGAGCCCGTTGCTGAAAGCGGGTGGGGGTGGGGGTGCAGGCACGGCAGCACAGCCCGGAGAGTCAGAGAGAAACAGGACCCAGGACAGGGGCCCAGCAGGGTGACTCACCCCACCCTCCACCTGGGGCTCCTCTAAGGGAAAGTGGCCTCGGGGAGGGGCTTTCCCCGTTTGCAGCATGGCCGCTCAAGGGAACAGGGTGGGCAGCTACCCGGGACCCAGAGGAGGCTGCTCTGCGGGCGGGGACCTGCCTCCTAGGAGAGTCAGGTCACGGGGGGTGGCACTCCCCTGTCTGTGGTCGGCTTCCCCCGCTGAGGCTCTGTTTGCTATTCTGCCCAACGGGCAGCCTTGGCTGGGCTCGATGCTCCTGGAGGGGCAGAGAGGCCCAGGCTGGGGGTGGGGCTGGGGTCCTCCTCACAGCAGGACCCTCCACCCTGTCCCTCGGGTCGCCCTCTGGGCCTCACCTGGATCCAGCCCGGGGCTTACCCCCCGGCTGGCGGCTCAACCTCTCCGAGCCTCGTGGCGGGGGTGTGACCAGTTCCGGTCTGGTCAGAGGGGACTAGGCCTGTCACTCTGTCACATTGGCATCGTGTCCTTCCTCACGCTCTGCCCTCACCGAGGCTCGGCCCCAAGTTCCCATCCTGCTCTCTGAGCGGGTGGGAGGAGGCTCGCCGAGTTCAGGCAGTGAGCTGACCAGCTCTCCCTGCTCCACACCCACAGGCCACCGAGCCGGGCCCCTCCCGCCGTCGGGGACACTCTGTGCCATGGCCCCGGGCTCCGGGGACCCACCCCGAGCAGCCGGGCCGGACTTCCCGCCTCGGCACATGGCGTTCGGAGGCATCCAACCCGGGGTCCTGGGCCCAGGGATCCCAGCCGGAGAGCCGGGAGTCAGTGGGGGTCCCGTCTGTCTCCCTCGGAGCTGTGTGTAGAACGGGGAGAAGGTGCAGCTCGCACCGGGGCGGTCACAGATGAGGGCGGGGGACAGGTGCTCAGACAGGGGCGTGGTCATTCACCCAGCCATCCGTCAGACTCGGCTGGAGCCCGGCGCCGCTCGCCAGGGACACAGCCGTGGCCCAGGAGAGTGGGTCCCACCTGGGGCTTTCCCAGTGGCGCAGGAAGACTGGCCCACAGCAACCACAAGGCAACGTGCTAATGCCGTGACGGGGCATCCAGGGCCTGTGGCAGCACGACAGGGGCACTTCCTGAGGGCTCTGAGGAATCCGTAGGAGTTTGGGTGAGGCTAGGTTCTGTGGGAGGAGTTGGGGAACGCTGGGGGTGATAGAGGCACCCCGGGGAGAGGAACGGTTCCACGAGAGAGACGCACACCGAGGGGAGAGGGGCAGAGCATGGGGGTCTCCTAGGTCACCTCTGAAGTCTGGCCTGTGTCTCGAGGCCCAGGGCAGCCGCTGAAGGTCTCAGAGGAGGAGTGGGGTAACCAGTATGGTTTGGGCAGGTCTTTCTGCTGTGGTGTGGGAGTGCTGGGAGCCACGGGGCTGGGGGCAAGGGGAGGCTGCCGCAGACACCTTGGGGTGGGGGGCAGGGTCTCTGACACGTGCAGAGAGGAAATCCCTCTCTGGTGACGGCTGTCCCGGACAGGGGCTGTTGCTCATCACACAGAATGAGCGGAGGGCTGGTTTAGGAAGGGCTTTCTAGGGATGCTGTGCCCCGTCGGAGGTGGGCGTGACCGGATGGCGGTGGGGCACTAGAGCCTTCCCCTGAGCAGCCCCTTCCCAGCTCGGGGGTCTCCCTGAGACCACCACCAGCCCTGACGGAGCAGGACCTGTACGTGAATCGTTCCACTGAATCCTCACCGCGCCCTGCGTGGGGGACACGGCCGCAGAAGCCGAGGCCCAAGAGCACCCAGCAAAGACAGCTGATGGGGGGTGGCCCTCGAGGCCTTTGACTCCGGGAGCCCCCCTGTGGCAGGTTCCCCAAGGCCGGAAGTGTCCGGCCGTGCCGGAGGGGGGGGGTGTGGGGGTCTTCAAGACAAGCCAGAACAGGCGTTCTTTACTTAGAATTCGGGGGGGTCCAGAGCGGTCAGTCCGCTAACCTCTAACCAAAACGTGGCATTTTGTTTAGCTGGAACGCAGGCCTGGGACACGTGCCGGGGACTTTGGCGCCAGCAGGAGCACCTGCCCCTGCCGGTTCTGCAGCCACAGCGGCGGAGCGCGGGCACCGTTGGGCCCAGCCTGATGTCCTCTGTCACTCTTCGGAATGCAGTTGGCACACTGCTTCGGTCTCTTGGTGGAAGAAAGGAGCGTAGGCATTACCACCTCAGGCATTTTTTAACATTTAGGCAACTTTATTTGGGCATAACGGGCTTCCTTTGTGATTCTGTGAATGCGTTTGTGTTCTCAAAAACATTATTTTGAGACAAGGCCCAGGGGTTGCACCACCGAAGGGGCCCAGGGCACCAGGAGGGTTGAGATGGGATCAGCCTTTTCCTGGGCTGTTTCCAGCACGGCTCCCACAAGCGGCCCTCCACGCTGCCAGTGAGTACGCCGGACCTAACTGCGGCCGGGACCCCCGGGGCCCTGCCCGTGTGTGCAGTGTCCACGTCTCTATCCAGCCACGCACATGGGACCTTTCCTGTGGCTCTGACCTGAGCTGGGCAATGGTGGGCGGAGCAGTTAGTCCTGGGCCAGCTTCTTCTGTTCCGCCCTGAATAAGCACATGGTCCACCACCTCGCTGGGTCCACCACCGTGTGGCCACACGTCACCCAGGACCTGAGGCCGAGACCGGCAGCCCTCTGGGCTCTGGGCTAGACAGTGCTGGCCCAGCTTGGTTCGTGTGGAGCTGCCCACACCCCCTTCTGACCTGTTTGGGACTTCTATCCTCCTGTGACTTATATCTCTCTTTTGAAAGCTTTGCAACTGGGGACATCACCTTTGTGGGCCCCAGTCCTTCTGTAAATAGAATCATATTCTTTGAATAGAATCATGTTTCCACTGATCTACTTGCCCATCCATCCGTCCATCCATCCATCTACCCACCCACCCACTCACCCACTCATCCATCTGTCCATCCATCCATCCATCCATCCATCCATCCATCCATCCACCCAACCATCCATCCATCCACCCATTTATCCATCCATCTACCTATCCATCCACCTATCCACCTATCCATCCAACCATCCATCCAACCATCCATCCATCCATCTATCCATCCATTCATCCATCCACCTATCCATCCATCCATCCATCCATCCATCCATCCATCCATCCATCCATCCATCCATTTGTCCATCCCTCCATCCACCCACCTATCCACCTATCCATCCATCAATGCACCCATCCATCCATCCATCCATCCATCCATCCATCCACCCATCCATCCATCCACCCATCCACCCAGCAGTCATGGGGGCTCCTGCAGGCTAGAAAAGGAGGCAGAAATAATACACTCAGCCTGGCAGGCTTCCCTGCCTGCCTCCATCCAGTGTCACTCCCCCACAGTCCCCTACTGGCCTCCCTCTACCTCTCTCGCCCTCCTGCAGATTCCCGAAAGCCTGGAGGTAAGGCTGTCTCGGGTCCCTCTACATGGAATGCTCTCCCCCAACATCCCCAGGGGGAGCTCCTAATTGATCCTTCATACACAGCTTCCGAGTCACCTCCCTTGAGCCACATCTATTGAGGACTTATTGATTGAACGTCTGTTTCCCATAGGTTCCCAGAAAGCAAGGCACCTGCGTAACCCCCACATGGCCCCGTGGGTGTTTGTGAGGGAGGGAGGGAGTGGGGGAAGGTCAGATGGCAGTGGTCTCTGGAGGGAGCAGCACGGGACAGGGTGGGCGGGCAGGCCCGGCGCCCCACCCCCTCCCGCACCCCTGCTGCTGCAGCCGCTTCCTCCTCAGCTCCTTATCTCCCAGCCGGCTGCCCAGCTCTGAAAGCCACAGCCAACGTCTGCTTCCCCACAAGCACCAACTGCCTGGCCTGGGGGGCGGGGGTGGGGCGCAGGGGCAGGGCGTGGGCAGGTGCCCCCAAGGTGGCCGTCGGGGGCCAGGACTGCCCCCACCCCCTCCTCTCGAACAGGCCTCTTGGAGCCCATCCCCTGTCGGCCCTGACCGCTAGAAAAGCAGGCCAGACAAGAGGCTTCTTCCCGAAAGTGGAAGTGCCCCATCTGCGGGGGGTGTTTCTGCAGGTGTGAGCCCTGAACATCTGCCTGGCCCGGGGGCGGGGGCGGCCCCACCCGGGTGCCGAGCTGCTGCCTTCCCAGGGGCCTGTGCCCCCGAGTCTTTCTCTCTGCCAGCTCTGAGAGGCCTGGCCATGTGCAGTCTAGAAAGCAGCATCAGGGGCAAGGTCAGGAACACGGACACGTGCGTGCTGACCACGGGGCAGGCCGTGCACAGGGCCCTCCCCTGCAACAGGCCGGCCCTGCCGTCACCACCATACAGCAAGGAGGGGACCAGCCGGGTTGGGCCTCGGACCCTCCGTCCTGTCCCGAGTCAGAGCTCAGGAAGCAGAGAGGGGGTGCCGTGAGGACAACGGTGATGCCCAGGGACCGGCTGGCTCACAGGACCCTCCTTCCCACCTGAACCCTGGGGGTGGGGAGCTGTCCACCCTGTGGGGAGGACGTGTGCGCGTGGGGCAGCACGGTCTTGTCCCTGCACCAATTCCAGAAGGACCCCCCCCCCAAGAAAACCACTGTGACAGCCGTGAGCTCTGGAGAAACACACCAGGAAACGGGGGGAGGGGGTCTTACTTCTTGCTGTACCCCTTATGCACGGCTCGCCATGTGCAGGCATTACCGAAAACCTCAACTCAGTGGAATGAAAACAGCACAGAGGTCTGTGCACCAGCCCTGCGTCTGCGGGCCTCACCCCTTCGGCCTGTCTGACGATGCTGAGCCTGCAGCCGTGATTGGGCCCCAAGGGAGCTAACTGCTGGGCCAGTGTGGGGGCACGGGGCCCAGTGTCTTCTTCACAAGGCCACCTGCTCTCCTGCCGTCACCCCACATCTGTGGCTGCCTTCAGTACGTGGCCTTTTTAGTGCCTCTGATGTACCTGGCACCCTCTTTGCTGAGTGCCGGTGGGGAGGGGGCTCCGAGGACACAGAGGGTCTGACATGGTTTCTGGAAGCCCTCAGACTGGGGGAGCAGCTCTAATTCCCCCAGCAGATCCCATCCAAATTGGTCACTGTCCCTGCAAGGTGCCCATGGAGAAGTGGGGAAGGGTCTCCTTGAGGAGCCCACCCCCCCCTCCCCCCCAGCCAGGAGGCCGTGCTCAGAGAGGGGTTTCTTCACCTGGCCTGCGGGGGTCCTTTCAGAGTGGGTGGGGGTCAGGAGGCCCCAGGCAGCCAAGGGAGAGCCCCGGGGGTGTCGGGGGTGAGGGGTGGCCGGTCAGGACGCAGGGCGAGGTCTGACTCCAGGGCAGGGCCAACGCTCAGGGAAGCGGCCCCGGGGAACTGGGTGGGGAGGCGGGGAAAGCCCGGCCGAGGGCAGTGGGGGGGGAGCAGAGCCAGGCCCAAGGTTGGGCGGGGGGCACAGGTGGACGGGGCGCGTGGGGTCAGGGGCTCGGCCCGCACGGACACTACCCCCCCAGCCCCGGTCGAGGAAGCGCGCCTGGCGGTCCGGGCCGTCCCCTCTCCAGGTGGGTGTGGTGTCAGCGGGCCGGCTGTAGGAGGAAGTTGTTGGAAAGTCAGACCGGAATGGCCGCGAGGGAAGGCCGGGCAGGGCCCGGCCCAGATGGTTCCTGTTGAGGAAGCGGTGGGCACAGCTGCAGGCCGCTTCCCCGGCCCCTGGCCCTACTATCACAGTGACACAGCTGGCTGCCCGGCCTGCGGGCTGCACGGAGACCTCCCCCACCGGCGCCTCCCCAGGCCCGCCCTGCGTCACATGAGCCCCTGCAGCCTCCCGCCCCCTCCCCAGGCCGGCGGGCACGGCTGCTAGAAGGCGTGGAGCTGTCTGAGGGACAGAGGCCGCCGGCCGCCGGAGAGCCAGGCCGGCCGCGGCCCTCTTCCCTCCCTCGAGGCCCCACGAGGTCAGGAAGGGCGCTCACGACGGCCCCCAGAGGGCTGCTCGCCTGTCGCCCGGCGCCAGGACTGCCTCCCGGACCCACCTCCAGTCCTATGTCCCTGGCTTCCCCCTCTGCTGGAGAGCGTCGCCGCGTCCACCGGCTGCTCAGTGCCCCGGGGTCCCCAGGAAGGGCAGCCAGGTAAGGGGATGGGGGGTGCGTGGGGGCCGGAGCAGGTGGTCAGAGTGTGACATCTCCAGGCTGCCTCCTGCCTGGCTCTGTTGACTCACCTCAAACCCACACAGCTGGGACAGGTGGCCCCGGAGGGCCCGGCAGGTGCCAGGCCGGGTGTGGGCGCCCCACCCAGAGGCAGATGCTGGAAGGGGCCCGCTCAGTCCCATCTAGGAGGGAGTGGGCTCTGTCTTCCCCCACGGGCAGGGTCCCGGGACTTGGTGAGGAAGGCGGTGTGCGGTCCTCCCGGCAGGACCCTGAGGCTTAGGGGTGGGATGAGGACACTGGGGCCACGGGGAAGAGGGCCTGGGCCAGGGCCCTGGGCTCCAGCGATGGTCCAGGACTCAACCGCCATACCCACTGATGAGCCGTCCCTGGCAAGACCCCTGCCCTTTGGAGCCGGTGCCAGAGAGAAGTGGTGTTGGGCAGGCCTCCCCGCCACCCCGTGGCCCCCACTGCCAAGCCCCTGGCTCACCCCAAGACTGGGGGGGGGCACAGCCGTGAGCAGGCGACCCCACTACCCAGCCCACGCCACGTGGCCACGCTCCGAGGAAGCTTCGTAACCTTCCAGACCTCACAGCCCCAAGTCCCGCTGCTGGAGCCTTCTCCAGAGGCCAAGTGGGCCCCTGACCCGCAGGCCCGGCACCCCGACCCAGGGATGTCCCTGCCACCTCTGTAGAGCCTGCTTCCCCAACCTGCTGCCGTCCAGGCCCCGAGGGCCAGCCCCTGATTCGGGCTCTGTCGGTCACCCGAAGCCAGGTGTGGGAAAGCCTGCCTTGAGACAGAGTGAGGAGTGCGCCCACGGCATCTCCCACGTGTGGGTGACTCCAAGACGCCTACAGGGTGGTGCCAGGTTGCTGGCCCTGGCACATGGTCACCCTGCCTCTCAGGCTGGCCAGTGGCTCCGGTCCGGTCAAGTTCCTGGTGGGCACCACACAGCCCCTTCCCTTCCTGGGGCAGCACCCCCCCCCTCCGCCGCCACTGTCTGGGAACCGGCAGCCGGGCCCCGCCACCCGCCGCGTCCTCGCCTGGGCCGCAGGGTCCTTGTGTGTCAAAGCCTGTCCTTCTGCTCCCTGATGGAGCCAAGGCGCAGCTCCTCCCAGGCTGCGGAGGGAGAGGACAGACAGCAGGTGCGCGTGCGAGCCTCGGGCTGTGTTGTGTTTGGATGGGGCGGGGGCGTTCGCGCGAGGAAGGAGTTCGAGGCGGCAGTGCCTCCACGGTGCCGGTGGGCCGCGGGCACCGGGGCGGACGGTCTCATGCAGAATCCCAGCCATCGGTTTATCGACCCCGCGGTCACTGCGCATGCCAAGCTCACTGCTCCCCGGTGGGGGGGGGGGGGAGGGGGGCTCCCTGGGGCGGTGGGTGTTTGGCCAGTGTGTTATTGGGCTCCTGCTTGTGTGGGCACGGGAGTCCCAGCCCCGAGGTACTCTGGCTTTTACGAGCTCACAGCCCATCTTTTCTTAATCGTCCTGCTCCACAGGACGGCCACAGCCAGGCTGGGACACGTCCTACCCCTCAGGCCGCCCCAGACCCCACCCCCTACCCCCCCCCCCCCAGGGCTCTGCAATGCTGGAGGGACCGCCAGGGAGAGCAGCAGGCCAGCTGGGGGAGCCCTTGGGGTCTGGGGGTCTCGGGGTCTAGGACAGGCCAGTGGGGAGCACGGCTCCACCGTGCGGTTTCTGGGGCCCACAGGCACCCCAAGAATCCATGAAAACCTCGGAGACCCCAAAATACGTTAAGTGGCCCTAAAGTATGAAAGCAACAACGGTTGGTGATATCTTCTGAAGGGTTAGGACGGAGCCTTTCCGCCTGGAGCGAACACCTCTGAACGTGGCCGTGGCTTTCCGGCTGGCAGGAGGCGCACGCCGAGGTCAGGCAGACGGCGTGGCCCTTCTGGCCGCCGGATCCCGCTGCAGAGCCCCGGGCAGGCGCCGAGCAGCCCGGCTGGGGACCCGGGCGCCCTCCGCAGCCCTGCTGTGGTGGAGGACCGGGTGGGTCCGGACCCCATGGCGACCCCACGGGTGGTAGACCCGCTCAGGGCGGGGGAGACCTGGGCGTGCAGTGGGAAAGAGCAGTGTTTACCTCACTCAGATTTATTAGGCGCCTACTGTATGTGCAGGCCCCCATTCCAACAAGCCCACTCTGCAGACGAGGAGACTGAGGGTCAGGTTGCTGTGCCCACGACAGGAACCAAAGATGGGACCCAGGACACCCAGCAGAGGAGGGCCAGGACAGAGCATTGAAGTCACTCCAATTTGGCCTGAAGCAGAGGAGGCTGGGGGGCAATTCAGCATGACCACCTGGGGGAGAAGCTGAGTCGAGCCTGCTCTGGTATCACTGGGGAGGGACAACGTGGGGTCCAGGTGGCAGACTTCAGCCTTCGTGTGACCAGGGAGATAATGAGCATCCCATCCCTAGAGGCGTCCAAGCAGATGCGGCTGGTGTTGGGTGGTTAGTGGGGGTTGGGTGAGATCCCACAGAAGGTGCCGTCCTGAGCCTGGAGCCCGGCGGGGTCCAGCCATGGGCCACCTGGTCCAGGGTGGGGAGGGTCCAGAGGCCACCACAGCCAGCACGTGCACACTCTGACCCCAGTGTGCCCGGGGCACCCTGTGCAAATCTATCGGTGTCCTGACAGTTCCCACAAGCACGGTGGGGAGGCTCCTCCTCCCCACCACGCCCTCTCAGGACCCGTCCTCCCCCTGCCCCCTCCAGCTTCCCCTTGACCACGGGCTCTTCTCTGCATGCCCTTCCCTGCTGTATTAATCTCCTGGGACCGCTGTGACAAAGTGCCACCGACCAGCGGGCTCGGAATAGGAATCTATCCGCCCCCAGGTCTGGAGGCCCAGGGCCCAAAATCGAGGTGTGGGCGGGGCCAAGCCCCCTCCTCCAGCTCCCGGGGAGGGTCCTCCCTGCCTCCTCCAACTGTGGCTGTGTCCCTCCCATCTCTGCCCCTGTCTTCATGTGGCTTCTCCTCTGTGTCCCTATGTCCTCTCCTTTCCTGTAAGGACACTTGTCATTGGATTCAGGGCCCCCCAGTCCAGGTGACCAGATCTGTAACCGTCCCATCTGTATCCAGGCAGCAGGCTTGGGGAAAGGCGCCCAGAGCCCGTACTGCCCATCTCTATCACGGCCTGTGGTCAGGATGTGGCCGCACGGCCTCCCGGGGAGCAAGGCCATCTCTGTCCCAAGCCCCCACCATGCCTCTTGTCACTCAGCCGTGGCCCCTGGCCGTGCTTGTGGGGACCGTCAGGACACCGACAGATGTGCACGGGGTGCCCAGGGCATCGGGGTCGGAGTGTGCCCGAAAGCCCCTCTCCGCGATGAGGGCCTGGGCTGAGCCCCGCAGTGACCGCCTGACCTGTGACATGGCTGTGACCATCTGCGCCTGTGCACAAAGTACCGTTGGCAACTTTGCTGTTCGATCTTGTCGGTATCGTCGCCGTGTGCAGGGCAGCCCTCCCGCAGGGGCTTTTCCCTTTGCTCAGACCCCACCGAGACCTGAGGCGACAGGTCCCATCTCCCGCCTCCTGTTCCTGTCTCGAACACGCAGTGCCAGAGACCCTGGCTCGGGGCCTGCAAGCCCGCATGTCATGGCGACCGCCATCACAGAAAAAGATACCAAGGTTCCCAGGGGCACCCAGCAGGCCAAAGCGGAGGCGCGATTGAGCTGGCTCTGTTGACCCTACGGACGGATGCAGGGTCCGTTCAGGGAGGGAAGCCGGCCCCGGGGCCACCGCCTGGCAGGAAGCCAGCAGCACCACGGAGGGATTGGAGAAGGGTGATTTGATGACCTTTAATAAGGGTCAAAGGTTAAACAGAGCAAAGGTTAAACACAGTCTGGGGGCCGACGTCCCTGAGCAGGGGCGAAGAAGGGCAGAGGGGAAGGAGCTGGGAGAGAGCCCAGGAGAGGGAGTGCAGTGGGGCTGTGGTCGTCCAAGGGGTCGGGAAGCCCTCAGGACACACACCCACCTGTCCCTCCCGCCCCCCGCATCCCCCGAGGCACTCTGGGTGGCCCTCCGGAGCCAGCCTCCGGGGCACGAAACTCTGGACACACAGGAGCCTGGACTCGGTCAGGAAGCCTGGTTCCAAGGGCAGAGCCTGAAGTCCCCTGAGGCTTCTGTCAGGACAAAGAGGAAGGCCACTCCTGGGGAAAGCCAGGACCCCTTCCTCCCCCAGTAAATGTGGGGCGTTTTGCTCCTGGGGCCCTCAGTTTCTGCTGGAACATGTGTGTCCCCTGCCCATGCGGTCCCCGTGCCACAAGCCTCCTGAGACAGGCCAACAAGAGGACACCAACCAGCCATGTCCTCCCCACCCACTGAACCCCAAATCTGAGCCTAGGAAGATAGAGCTGCCGGCCGGGTGCAATCCAGGCCAGCTTCCTGGAGGAAGTGGTCCCAAGAGGGCAGCTGGAGGAGGCAGAGAAGGCTTTCACTTCTCGAGGTATCTTGACTGCAGAGAGAGGCATCCGTGTTAACCTGATTCAGCAGCCGGCCGCGGGGGCTTTCTCACACTTTCACTTCCGTGACTACGGTTGACCAGGGGAGGCACAGCCAGGAAGCGTGGCCCCGGGGGGAGGCCAGAACGGGTTACCACTGGGCCAGGACTCTCCGTCCGTGTTCCCTCTGGGATCATCCGCTCTGGACGAGGCCTCGGCTGCTGTTAGCCAAGGGAGGGGCGGCGGCCGGGGAGAAGAGGGGCGTCACCTGGGCTGGCCACGGGGCCCGTGGACTCCGTGGGCTCCGGATCATTCGCATGGATTGTTCTGCAGCGGAGGCTGGAGCGCAGTGGGCGTTAGCGATTACAACCCCCGCCGGGGCGGACAGGCAGCCCCTGACAGCTGCCCAGGGTGCAGGTGGGCGTCAGTGCAGCCTCTCGGGGGCACTTACAGACCGGCCTTGTCCCTGTCACTTGCGGGAGCGAGCCTATGACAAAGTCAGTCGGATCACAGCACGCCTGCACACAGGCCCTCCCAGGGCTTCCCGCCCTCACCCTCGTCCTTGCGCCCTTGCCGGCCCCTCCTTGCGACCGCCCCTCGGGCACCTGCCCTGCTCCCTCCTCCTCACCCTCCTCTCCCTGCTGTATCTTCCCCTTCTGTTTATGATTCTAACCAGCAAACGAGGTGTCTGGCGGGTCCCCACATTCACTTGTCATGTCGCCCCGCTGGCACTGGGCCGCTGCCTCTGTCATCCCCTTGGTGCCCGCGGCGGTGCCGGCTCACGGGTGCTCAGCCCTTGACGGGAGTGGGTGCATCCTACGCCCGGAGGAGACGACCTCCCCCCGCACGGTGTGTGCCTGCTGACGCCACCACGGGGGCTGAGGGGGGCTGAGGGGCATCCAGGTCTGTCCGACAAGGAACTGAGGCCCAGAGGCAGAGGGTGAGCTGCCTGGGGTCAGCAGGCGGGGCCAGGGGCTGGAGCCGGACCTGGGGGCTGACCCTTCGGCCCCTAAGGGGCAGTGCTCGGAGACGGACCCGGAGGGCACCCTCCCTTGCAGGGGGTCCCCGTGGCCGGTTGCTGGGGGCACCTGGCGGCCAGACCTCCTGGAGATGGTAGGCTCTGGACAGGTCACTTGGCCCCCCCAAGTGACCCCGGGTGAGGCCCTGCCCCTCCCCCTCCTCCCCAAGGGGGCCGGCAGGTGGTCAGCACGGAGGGCGGTGTAAGGGCTGGCCCACAGACAGGGCTGCTTTGGCTGAGGCCACGGAGGGCTTCTGGGACCCACTGAGTCCCCCTAGGCTGTGTCCGCCTCCAGTCCCCAGCCTGGCAAGGTCAAGCCCTCCAGATTTGGGGGCCAGCTCAGCACCTGGAGTTGAGGCCGAGGTGGGCCTGGAGACTAGCGATGGAATCTGCCGGAAGCCTGTCCACATGGGCCTCAGCTCCCTGCCAGGCAGCGGGGACAAGGACGTGGTGGTCCCTGCTCCACCCTGATGGCCTCTCCTAGCCAGAGGGTGTCCCTGAGGCAGCTGGGATCCCCTCTCTCGCAGCCTGAGGAGCCTCGGTGTGGATAGTACCGGGCAGCGGGAGCCACAGGGCCCAGGGCCCAGGGCGCCGGTCAGAGGCCTCGGTGCGTGCAGGCCCCCTCCCCAGCTATAGAGCTGGTGGGTCAGGAGGAATCAGGTGTGGCCCCCTTTGGGCTCACCAACTGGGACTGACGTCTGAGAGAATGTGGGCAGACCCCTCCTCGGGTGCGATCCCCTCTGCCCCTGGTGTGAGGGTCCAGGTGGCACGGTGGAGGAGAGGGGTGCACCTGCCCCCCAGGCCAGCGCAGCCTCCCAAGGGGGACACGGTGCTGGGGGCATCGCTGACGGTCTCCCAGGCGGCAGGCAGCCCTGCGAACAGGGACACGGAAGCTATTGTTCCCCAGGCTGCGGGAGGGGACGGGGTAGAGGGGGCAGGGGGGGCCAATCCAGCCCAGACTCCTTCCTGGCCCGGGGTGCGGCTTCCCTCGGCCGGCCTGCAAGGCGCCGTCGGCCTGACTGTAAGGTGAGGACACAAATCAGAGAGGTCAGAAAACCCACCCCGGGTCACGCAGCACGTCCCCGGCAGGCGCTCCCCGACGGGGACCTCAGGAAAGGGGTCCCCCGGCATCCGCCGCCCAGGGGCGCAGATTCGCTCAGCAGCCCCCCGCCCCCGGCCGGACCCTCTCAGAGCCTGCGGTGGGGTCTGGGTGGCCCACGCTACGGAGCCCGAGGCAGGTGCTGCCTGACGCCCCACAGCTGGCACCTGGATCACACGAGCACCAGCTGATGTGGGGCAGAGCTGTCTGCCCGGCCCGGGGCCCCCCAGCGAAGCCCCCTCTGCTGCTGCTGCTGCTGCTGTGAAACCTTTGGGGAGCGCAACAGCGCTGGCCTCGGCCCGGCCTACCGCTGCCCGCCAGAACACCGGACGCCGAAGTGTTGTTTCTGACGCTCCCTGCCGTTGGGGGCTTAAGACGGGTGTGGACCTCCGGTGTGGCTCCCAGAGGGGAGCGGGTGTGGACAGGGGTCTGTCGGAGAGGAAGCAGTGTGGGGCGCGAAGCCTTGAGGGGGCACAGAGGAACTTGTAGGTCTGAACACGCGGGCAGGTGGCAGAGAGGGGCCCGGGCCCAGCACGGCCCTCGAAGTCCGGGGAGCTCTCTCTCAGTCCTTACCCTAATGACCCTCGGCCCCGGGGGCCTGGCCCTGGCGCCCGGGCCCCTCCCCTGGGCCTGAGGGGCCTCACGGACACCTTGAGGAGGGATCGCCTTTGCGAGGAGGCCCAGGAGGGGGATGGGACGGTTCAGAGGAGGCCTCTCCGAGGACGAGGTGTGGGCAGGGGTCTGTGCCCTGCTCTGCGCGGCCTGGCTTCCCGGACTCTGTGCGCTCAGCTGTGCGGCAGCGGGGTGGTGACCCCACGACCCCGCAGGCCTGTCCGCGTCTGTGACGTGGGGACGACGGCCAGACCTCGGACAGGCTGGGGGACTGCTGAGAGAAGGCTCTGGTGCGGCGGCCGGCCCTGGGTGCAGCCCTGCCTCCCCGCTCCCCTTCCTGGTGCTCACTGCCTCCCGGGAAACTGCCCGTGAACCCCTGCAGTCCCTTCCCTGCAAAGGCCACTTGGGGCGGCTCAGAGAGGCCAGTGGAGAAGGAACTGGGGAGCTGACCCCGCCCTGCGGCCCCCAGAGCTTCCTCCTTCCCTCCCAAGTTGGGGTGCATTTTGAGTGTGTGGAAAGCCCCGACCTTGCAGACCCTACCAGGGGGAGCGGTCGGGGAGGAAGGGCCAGCGGGAGGGGCAGGGGAGACCTTTGCACATGGTCCCACCTGGCTGTGCCCCTCACGGCAAACTGCAGTGAGTGTGGGCCCCAGGCCGCGGGGCCAGCCTGACTCGGCCTCAGACAGGGGCCCCTCGGCTCCGGGGCTGGGCCGCTGGCCTCTCCTCGCAGCTGGGCTCCCCGACTGGGACACAATATCTAAGGTTCCCGGCCCCCCGTCTGTGCAGGGCACCCCAGGGCACGGGACCCTAGCACCCAGAGGTGGTGGTTCGCCTCCCCAGCACCTCGAGGTGGCCCCGCACCCCTGCTTTCTGCACAGTATTTCCCAGGGTCCTCAGAGGAGGTCTTGTCTGGATGGTTCTGCCAGGCCTGGACACACAGACAGACAGACAGACAGACAGACAGACAGACGCCAAGCCCCTGTATCACCACGGCATCTCTACTCAGAGGTTGGGACCAAACATCCTAAAAGCAGGTGATAGGCAGCTGACAAAAAGTGCAAGTCAGAGCCCTTCCCCGCCTTCATGGCCCCCGGGGGGGCACCGCACTCCCAAGTTCAGGGAGGCCCAGGGGGCCGAGAGGGGCTGCGCCTGGCCCTGGCCCCTCAGCCAGGCTTCCTCGTCCCAGCGAGGGGCTGTCCCCACCTGGGGCTCTCCGGGCGGGGCGCCACCCAGAGCTTTGGGGCAGAGGGTGCAGCCGGGGCGAGGAGATAGGAGCAGGCAGCTTCCTGTCGGAAACCGAAACTGCCAGGTGCTTCCCTCGCTCCCTGGGGCCACCCAGACGCAGCTGCAGCCCAGCCCTCCGCCCCGGCGACGAGGACGACCGGGCCTCCCGCCACAGGGGCCCCTCTGAGCCTCAGTGCACCCCCAGCAGACAGAGGTGGCCCCAGCCCCCAGCCCCCAGCCCAACCTCAGCCACCCTGGCGGGGTTTCACAGTCTTGGTACAAAAACAGGGTGCAAAATACCTTAATAACTTTTAACTTTGAATACTTGTAAAAAGGAGGATGTTTCCGGTGGGTCAGATTTAACAGAACATAGCATTAAAGCCAATTTCACTGCTTTCTTGGTCCCCCTTTCCTCCTGCTGCCAGAACACAGAGCATCTCCCGTGCGGCCCCGTCCACAGACCCGGGACAGAGGAAGGACAGGCCTGACCCGTCGCCAGCTCCCGCCCCCCGCCCCCCCCCCCCCGCCGGCTCCCTGCTTGTCTGGTCCCTTCGTCTCTGAGGCCCCCTCTGTAATTTGAGCTCTGAAATAATTTACACACACCAGAGGGGCCCCATCACCGGGAGCAGACAGGCGAGCACCCTGCACCTTCTCTCTTTGTAAAAATGGATTACTATAGATTTGCCACCCCAGCCATGAGCTGTTTAAAGCCAGGCTACCGGGGCAGGACCCGTTCCCGCTGGGGTCTGGCCGGAGCTGCTGGACCCCAACCACCTTCCTGCTTCCTCTTCTGTCAAATGGGCCAATAACGCATCAGCACTTAGTGCCTTGAGGCTGGACCCACCCAGGGGACTAGTTTATCTGTGTG